>NC_138345.1:11565198-12247073 GCF_046562875.1 Panthera onca | reverse complement strand
GAGAGAAAAGGACTGCGGATATGGAGCCCTGCAAGAGGAAATCCGAGGAGGGCAGTTTAAGTCCAGTTTGAAAAACAGGGGCGCCTGGGTGGCTCAGTGTGCCGAGCCTCTGACTTCGGCTCAGGTCGTGATCTCGCAGTTTGTGGGTTCGAGCCCCACATCGGGCTCCCTGTCGCCAGCGCAGAGCCTGCTTCAGATTCTCCTTGTCTCTCTCTCTCTCTCTCTGCCCCTTCCCCACGTGTGCGCTGTCTCTCAAAAATAAATACTTTTTAAAAAAACCCAGCCAGTCCATATCATCTTGCTTTACTGTCTCTAAGCACAGAGCCTTAGGCTGGTCACCTTGGTCATACCGGGGTCATACTGGTCACCCACCTGCCCACCCTGGCACGTGCCCTTCTTCCTACCCCCAACTACTCCATAACTGTTTCTGTCCTGAGGTGTCTGGGATCCTCAAAAGATGGACACAAACACATTTTTTTTTTTTTAATTTTTTTTTTATTTTTGGGACAGAGAGAGACAGAGCATGAACGGGGGAGGGGCAGAGAGAGAGAGGGAGACACAGAATCGGAAACAGGCTCCAGGCTCCGAGCCATCAGCCCAGAGCCTGACGCGGGGCTCGAACTCACGGACCGCGAGATCGTGACCTGGCTGAAGTCGGACGCCTAACCGACTGCGCCATCCAGGCGCCCCGACACAAACACATTTTTAATGGACGTGTGTGCGCAGTCCCAGTGCCTCCGTAACAACATAGCACAGCTGGGGCGGCTTACCCAACCCAAATGTATTTCTTTCCTCACAGTTCTGGGGGCTGGAAGCCCAAGATCAAGGAGCAGGCAGTGCCGGTTTCTCCCCGCTTGACTCGCGGAGGGCTGCCTCCCATTGTGTCCTTGGCTGGTCTTCCCTCTCCATGTGTCTGTGTTAGTCGGTCTGGGCGCCATAACAGAATATCACAAAGCAGGTGGCTTGTAAATACCAGCAGCTATTGATCACGGTTCTGGAGGCTGAAGTCGCAGATCAAGACACTAACAGACTCAGTGACTGGTGAGGACCCACCTCCTGGTTCCCTGTGTCCTCACATGGTGGCAGGGGCGAGGGAGTGCCGCAGGTCTCCTATAATGGCACCAATCCCAAATTTAGGAGGATACTCGTTGGGGTGAGCACTGGGTGTTGTAAGCAGGGGATGACTCCCTGGATTCCACTCCTGAAATCATTATTGCACGATATGCTGACTCACTTGGATGTAAATTAAAAAAAAAAAAAAAAAAAAGAGTGAATGACAATCCTGTTAGTATAATGAGGTTATGGTTTTCTCCATTTTCTATTTTTTGTTACTGACTACATTCTTTTTACAATACAAAGGTCAAAGTTGTATAAAAAGAGAGAGAGAGACTCTTAAAGAGGACAAACTGAGGGCTGATGGAAGGAGGTGGGGGGCGGGGGATGGGCTAGATGGATGAGAGTCATTAGAAGGGCACTTGTGAAGATGAGCACGGGGTGTTGTAGGCAAGTGATGAATTACTGAAACCAAATCACTACCCCTGAAACCAATATTGCCCTATATGTTAACTAAGTAGAACTTAAATAAAAATTTGAAAAAACAAAAAATAAAGGCACCAATCCCATTCATGAGGGCGCTTGATCTAATCACATCCCATAAGTCCCCACCTCCGAACAGCAACACCTTGGGGGTTAGGATGTAAGACTTTTCGGGGAACACACACATTCAATCCATAGCAGTGTCTGTGTCCTAATCTCTTGTTATTTTATTTTATTTTATTTTCTATGTATTTATTTTTTGAGGGAGAGAAAGGGAGGGGCAGAGGGAGAGAGAGAGAGAGAGAGAAAGTCCCAATAGGGCCCCATGCCCAGCTCAGTGTCTGAGACGCGCCTTGATCTCATGACCATGAGGTCGTGACCTGAGCCGAAATCAAGAGTAGATGCTTAACTGATGGAGCCACGTAGGTGCCCCCTAATCTCTCCTTATAAGGACACCAATCCCACCCATATCTCCAAATCTCTTCTTCAAAGCCCTTTCTCCAAAGACAATCACCCTCTCAGGGATGGGGGGATTAGGGCATCGACATGAACCTGGAGGTGCGGGACGCAATCCAGCCCATCACACTACGTGACGGCCCGGGAGTTTCTGCTGCACACAGCGTTAGCACAAGTCCGATCAGTAATGATGTGTTTACGGGGCGCCTGGGTGGCTCAGTCGGTTAAGCGTCCGACTTCGGCTCAGGTCATGATCTCACAGCTTGTGAGTTCCAACCCCACGTCGGGCTCTGTGCGGACAGCTCAGGGCCTGGAGCCTCTTCCGATTCTGTGTCTTTCTCTCTCTCTCTGCGCCCCCCCCCCCCCAACTCTGTCTCTAAATAAATAAACATTAAAAAAAATTAAATAGTGATGTGTTTAACTTATCGGAAATAGCTCAGTTTTTAGCAAAGTAGGTAGAGAATCTGCATCGTTTTGTTATCTCCCTTTTTTTAAAATTTTTTAAACGTTTATTTATTTTTTGAGAGACAGAGAGAGACAGAGCATGAACGGGGGAGGGTCAGAGAGAGAGGGAGACACAGAATCCGAAGGAGGCTCCAGGCTGCGAGCTGTCAGCACAGAGTCCGACACGGGGCTTTCAACTCACGGACCGCGAGATCATGACCTGAGCCGAAGTCAGACGCTTAACCGACTGAGCCACCCAGGCGCCCCTCTTCATTTCTATTCTCACTGCTTGCAACAGTATTTGTTGGCTATGGTTTTCTCCTAAAAAATTTTTTTAATACTCTGGCTGTACGATCCATCCCCGAAGCAAGGCTGATATCAAACAACAACCTGCACGTTACCATCATCTGTAGCAACAAGCAAGATGGCGAGCAAGAGAATCCAGCCTCCAAGGGTACCGTTGACCGCCATCGTCCACAATCCCACCACACAGAAAAGGCTGTATTCCCTTACTGCTCTTGTTCTTTCCATCAGGATTTCATGTTGTTGAGAGCGTCCTTTATACTGAAATCACAGTCTTGCTTTTTTTGATTACACTTTATTATACGCTTTTCCCCAAATTAAAAAAGATCCACTGACATGTTGAATGGTTGCATAACAGAACATGGCGTTTCATGCCACAATTCACTCAACCATTTCCAGTTGTTGGACATTTAGGTTGCTTCTAGGTTGTTTTATATATATATATATATATATATATATATATATATATATATATATAATATGTGTATATATATATACACATATAAGTTTATTTATTTTGAAAGGAGAGAGAGTGTGTGCGTGCATGAGGGAGGAGCAGAGAGAGAGGGAGAGAGAGAATTCCAAGCAGGCTCTGCACTGTGTCAGTACAGAGCCTGATGCAGGGCTTGATCTCACGAACCTTGAGATCATGACAGGAGACGAGATCAAGAGCCAGATGCTTAACTGACTGAGCCACCCGGGCACCCCAGGATGTTTCCAGTTTTTAACAAATACAAATAATGCGGCCGATCATCTTTGGCATACACCCTTGCCTGCATTTCTGATGATTTCTTTCGACTACGTTCGTATAAGTGAAATTACTGTATCAACCATGCACACATTTGTCCCCAAGGCTTTTGGAACACAGGAAAACAGCTGTCTTTCCAAGTCTGCGATGTCATGGGTCAGGGAATAACTTGTCGGGCCCTCCCCTGGGCTAATCCAACATTCGGTCCTACGTTCTTGCCAGGGAACCTTCACCGTCTTCCCACCTCTCCAGCCAAGCGCAATTAGGAGCTCCCGTAAATACGGGGTGCTGTGATAGGTATGGGGCAAAGCATTTGCTAGGAGGGAAAAGGTGAGGAGGGGCACAGAAATACTGGTGTTCGTGAAGCACGGCTCCCCCCCCAGGGCTCAAAGGTTTTCAGACATAAGGTCAGAGGTCTGTGATTTTTCTTTCATACCTGAACAGAAGCCATACTTGCTGGTGGGTATTTGTGTACTCACTGTGTTCCTGTTTTCTTGATAATCCCTAAAATGGCTTTTATATTTGGGACTTCTGATTCATGCAGAAGACAAAAAGCCCCAAACTGAGTCTATTTATCTCTTACCCTTAAGACTCACAGGAGGAAAAGGGGAAGGACAGTTAGTCCCATTTTGAGAGCAAATAGAGAAACAAAGTAACCCACCCAGCACGGGGTGCCCCGGCCACGGTGGGTATCAGGGCAGAAGCCCTGTAAGTGGAATCAGGTCCCTACACACACCAGGCAGGCTGCTTTCTTTCAACGTTGCCTGCTTTCACCTTTTTGCACGAGTACGTTCACAATTCTGACGTTGTAGACATTTTTTCTTTTTGAAAAGAATCGTAACAGAATAATGGCTCCCCCAAAGGTGTTCACATCCTATCATCAAAACCTGCAAATAAATTACCGCATGCGGGGGGGCGCCTGGGTGGCTCAGTCGGTTGAGCGACTGTCTCCAGCTCAGGTCATGATCTCGCAGTTCACGGGTTCGAGCCCCGCGTCAGGCTCTGTGCTGACAGCTCAGAGCCTGGAGCCTGCGTCGGATTCTGTGTCTCCCTCTGTCTCTGCCCTTCCCTGTCTGTGCTCTCTCTCTCAAAAAAATGAATTAAGTGTTTAAAAAAAAAAGGTATTTTTAAAAAATTTACCTGATGTGGCAAAAGCGATACACTTTGGAGATATGATTACATTAAGGATTTTGAGATGGGCAGATTATCCTGGATTATTAGGTATAATCACAGGGATCCTTATAAGAGGGAGGCAAAACTTCTGTGCATCAAAGGACACCATCAAAACAGTGAAAAGACAATCCAAGAATGGGAGAAAATATCTGCAAATCAAATGTCTGATATGGGATTCAAATTCAGAATATGTAAAGAACTCTTACAACTCAACAACGAAAAGACAAACAGCTCCAATAGTACACGGGCAAAGGACTTGAATGGACATTTCTCCAAAGAAGATATGCAGACATCTAACAAGCACAGGAAAGGATGGTCCACGTCATTAGTCTTTAGGGAAAAACACAACCACAATGAGATACCACTTCACGCCCACTAGGATACCTGTGATCAACAGGACAGTACCAAATGTTAGCAAGGATGTGGAGGGACTGGAACCCATGTACTCTGCTGGTGGGACCATAAAATGATGTAGCTGCCAAGGAAAACAGTTCGGCAGTTCCTCAAAAATCTAAGCATAGTGGGGCGCCTGGGTGGCTCAGTCAGTTAAGCGTCTGACCCTTGGTTTTGGCTCAGGTCATGATCTCCCGGTTTGTGAGTTCAATCCCTGCGTCAGGCTCTGCACTGACAGCATGGAGCCTGCTTGGGATTCTCTCTTCCTCTCTCTCTGCCCCTCCCTGGCTCGTGCTCTCTCCCTCTCTCAAAATAAATAAATAAACATTAGAAAAAAAAAAAAAACTGGGACGCCTGGGTGGCTCAGTCAGTTAAGCGTCTGACTTCAGCTCAGGTCATGATCTCACACTCTGTGAGTTCGAGCCCCGCGTCGGGCTCTGTGCTGACAGCTCAGAGCGTGAAGCCTGCTTCAGATTCTGTGTCTCCCCCTCTCTCTGCCCTTCCCCTGCTCATGCTCTGTCTCTCTCTGTCTCAAAAATAAATAAAAACATTAAAAAAAAAAAAAACAACCTAAACATAGGGGCCTCTGGCTGGCTCAGTCTGTAGAGCATGTGACTTTTGATCTCAGTGTCCTGAGTTCAAGCCCCACGTTGGGTATGGAATGTGGAGCCTAGTTTAAAAAAAATCTAAACATAGAATTTTCACCTAATCCCAGAATCCTACTCCTAGGTGTATGTATATACACATACATATAATATATATATATACTATATAATAGTATATATATATACTAATATACTACAGTATATATATATACTATAATATAGTATATATATATATACTATATATATACTATATACTATATATACTATATATATAAATATGCTATATATACTAATATACTATATTAGTATATTATATACTATATATAGCATATAGCATATAGCATATACTATATACTAATATACTATATATAGCATATATATACTATATATATATACTATATATACTACATATATAGTGTATATATATAGTATGTATATAGTATATATGTATATATATAGTATATATATATACTATATATAGTATACTATATATATACTATATTATATATACTATATATATACTATACTATATATATAGTATACTATATATAGTATATTATATATAGTATATATATACTATATTATATATACTATATATATATAGTATATATAATATAGTATATATATAGTATATATATACAGTGTATATATATATGCCCAAAAGAATGAAAAACAAAAACAGGAACTTAAACAGATACTGATACTCCAGTATTCACAGCAACATTATTCACAACAGCCAAACAATGGAAACAAACCAAGGGTCCATCAACAGACAAAAGGATAAAGAAATGTGGTGTGTGTATATGTATATGGAATATATATATGTATATATGTATATATGAAATGGAATATTACTCAGCCATAAAAGGAATGAAGTTCTAGAACATGCTCGACTTGGATGAAGCTTGAGGACATACCGCATGACTCCACGTACACGAAGTATGTAGAAGGGCAAACGCATAGAGGCACATGAATGTGTGGTCACCATCAGCTGGGGGAGGAGGGAATAGGGGTTACTGCTCAACCTGTACACAGCTTCCACTTGTGGAATGAAGGGTTTTGGAAAGAGTGGTGACTGCACCACCTTGGGAACGTAACTCACGCCACTGAGAAGTACACTTTAAAAAATGGTTAAGTGATACGTTTTACATGAGATATATGTTCAATGACAATGGAGGGGCACGTGGGTGCCTTAGTTGGTTGAGCGTCCGACCTCAGCTCAGGTCATGATCTCACGGTTCGTGAGTTTGAGCCCCACGTTGGGTTCTGTGCTGACAGCGCGGAGCCTGGAGCCTGCTTCGGATTCTGTGTCTCCCTCTCTCTCCGCCCCTCCTTTGCTCACACTGTCTCTCTCTCTCTTCCTCTCTCTCTCAAAAAAAAAAAAAAAATTTAAAGAAAACAATTTTTAAATGACAATGGAAATAAAGAAGGAGGCAAGAGGGTCAGTCAGGAAAAAGAGAAGTGAGGACAGAAGCAGAGACTGAAGCAATGTGCTTTGAGAAGGAGGAAGGGACCGGGAGTCAGGGAATGTGGGCAGCCTCTAGAAGCTGGAAGAGCTAAAAAACCAGATTCTCCTCCGGAGCTTCTGGAAGGAAAGCAACCCTGATGATGTCTGGATTTCAGCCCCCTAGGGCTCCTTTCGGACTCCTGACCTCCAGGACTGGAAGATAATAAATCTGTGTTGCTTTGAGCCACCAGGCTTGTGGTGATTTGTTACGGCAGCAACAGGAAACAAATGCATGGACGTAAACCCTTATTCTTGTGTTACGGTTCACTAACCACAATACAATAATTCACTGCATAGTTGATCCACGCAACTTTTTTTCTTAAGTTTATTTATTTATTTTGAGAGACAGAGAGAGAGAGAGAGAGAGCTCGCTCATGAGTGGGAGCAGGGGAGGGGCAGAGAGAGAGAGAGGGGAAGAGGGAACCCCAAGCAGGCTCCACACTGTCAGCGCAGAGCCCGATGTCGGCTTGAATTCATGAGCTGTGACATCATGACCTGAGCCCAGAGCAAGAGCCAGATGCTTAACCAGCTGAGCCACCCAGGCGCCCCCCGACTCATGTGACTTCTAAATTCCACAGCACTAGAGTATGGGTCCAGGGCTGACAGCTGGCAGGGGGACCCACTCTGTGCTTGACCAGCGTGTCATCAGTGAGTCAGTCAGTGGTGTCCTCTTACGAAAAGGTAGGTTGTGGAATGGATTCAATTGATGATATCCCAAAGACAATTCTCCCTATGAACGCAACACTAAAAACTCATGCATGTTTGAACTGTAGAGTTTATGGAAATTACGCTTGCATTAGGGCCCACATTCCCGTGTCCACGGCCTCCCGTGTCTTGTCCTTCTCCTGGCTCCGGGCCCAACCTCCTACCGCACTGTTCCCCTGAGGGCCGGAACCGGGTCTTCTTAAGCTTGGCACCCCTAGCCCAGAATTAACATTTTCATCCTTGTATCTACTCATGGAATCTACTGGGCGGGGAGATAATGTGCTGAAGAGTATCTCGAGAGATGGAAAAAAACAGGATGCCCGGAGAACGTCTACATCTGAACAAGTGACACGTAGTGATCGAACAGCAGTAAGTGCCGAGAACCTACAGAACGTTACTCTCTGGCCCCGGCATCTGTCTCCAACATCTCATCTTATGGTGTTTCTCCCATAACACGGCCTACAGCTGGTTTCAATTCCTCTTATTTTCTATGCTGAATTCCAGAGCGGCCTCTTATCCACTTACCGCCTTTACCTGACTTGGCTCTCTGAACTCTAACTGCTAATCAAGTTACAGACGGGTGCCACAGGCTCCGAGCCAGGGGCTGCAGACGACCTTCCCGCGGTGGCCCTGGGCGGGCATCAGGGCTCTGCTGGTGGGGTCTGTCAACCATTATCCTCACTGAGACAGAGCCTCGAGGCTGGGCCACCGGGACCCATGGAGGAGGCTGTGGATTCCGACGATCCTGGAGGTGCTCTTTTTAATTGTGGTGACAGACACGTAAAAACCGAGGAGGAGTGGAAACCAGGTGGGACCCCAGCTGCCCAAGGCATTATTTGCCACTCTGCCAAACCACATCTTCCCAAGAGCTATCTGATTAGCCTTCGGTTTCTAACACTCTGCCTACACACTAAGGTAAATAAAGACACACCTGTCCTTTCAACCTTCCTGTTCTCCCCATGAAATTCACTCAGCGTACACGGTGGATCAGGAAACGACAAACGAAAGAGAACTTTGTGAAAAACAAAACAAAACGGAACCAAATTAGGCAAGGGCGCCTGGGTGGCTCCGTGAGTTAAGCATCCGACTCTTAGTTTTGGCTCACGGTTCATGGGATTGATCCCCACATCAGGCTCTGCGCTGACAGCAGAGAGACTGCTTGGAATTCTCTCTCTCTCACAAAATAAATAAATTTTTTAAAAATCTTAAAAAAAAACTATGTAGAATGTGAAAAGAAGTCTAAAACCTCCAACTTGATAGAACACTTCTCCAGATCACTTTATTTTTTCTACTTACCGGAGTGTATTTTACTGCAAATAACTTAGCAAACGGAGAAAAATACAAAGAAAAAAACAAACTATCTGTACTGCTTCCATCATGAGATAACCACTATCCTTTCTCCAGCATCCTCTATACTCTTACCCTGCCTCGTATTTGTTCACAGTTCTGTTTTATTATAATAATAACATATTGTCACCACCACTACTTTCTGTCTGACAACCTCAGCGGAACGTAAATGCCACGAACACAGGAAATCTGTCTCCCCGAAGTAGAGTTGAGCAGGTTGGACATAATGGAGGGTCAAGGGCCTGAGGGCACTAAGGAGCAAGGGCAACATTAAGGCACTCGAGTGGGCGGTTAACTGGGTCCCCACCTCTCCCCACTCCTCATCCTCAGGTTTGCCTTGCCTTAAAAAAATTTTGACAGCATCTGAAATGACCTATTCCAACACGCCTTCACTTTACGCCTACGTTTTCCTGACTGCCCATCCAAGCCGTCACCTTTCTTCTCAGAAACAAGCGTCCTTCTTCCTTCCCATGGCTCCTCCTTCCATGTGCTCATGCTCCTGATGGCTCCCCTTCCAACCTCCCCAGGGTTCCACTTCACCAGTTCTCTCCCTTCTCTGCTCACGTCTTCAGTCTTTCCAGATTCATTCATTCCTTCCCTGTTTTTATGACTGTCCCCAAAGTCCCCAATTCTAAAAACAACCCTCCTTCCCAGTCCCGCTACCCAGCCCGTCTCGCCTTCTCTTCACACCAATCCGCTCGGATGACTGGTTTACACCCGTTGTCTCCATGCCCTACCCACCTACTCCTTCCTTAATCCAGCTCGCCCCCTCCACCCCAAGACTGCCAATGGCCTTTCAGTTGCTCTGTCTGAAGCCTTCACTCAGCTCATACTTCTCCACCCCTGTAGCCTCTTACACAGTCAACTGCCATTGTCAAGGGCACAACTGCCAACAAGTGCCATCTCCCTGACACTCCTTCCTGCCCTCTCTCTCCCCCTCCATACACCCTACACGCCGATGACAAATTAACCGTTCTAAGGCACAGCTGTGTTATGTCAGATTAACTTAATTTCTTTCTTTCTTAAAAAAATTTTTTTAAATCTTAATTTTTGAGAGAGAGAGGGAGAGAGAGAGAGAAAGAGGGGGAGCAACAGAGAGAGACGGAGACACAGGATCCATGGAGGCTCCAGGCCCTGAGCTGTCAGCACAGAGCCCGACGCGGGGCTCGAACTCACATCCATGAGTTCATGACCTGAACCGAAGTTGGACGCTCAACCGACTGAACCACCCAGGTGCCCCAGTTAATTTAATTTCTTTCTACAGCTACCCCAGTAAATTAGAAAAAAGTATTAAACTCACCGAGTCAGGACTTTAGCAAGACATTAAATAAGTCCCTCTCTCATCATCCTAGGAGAGAAGGTCGAGAGTGTGGGCTAAAACAGAACACGGAAGCTTTTCAGCAGAAGACCTTTCATAGATGCGGACAGAGTGAGAGTTCGACGGCTTCACCCACGATCAACTGCGGTCAACTGGGCATCACAACGCCATTGTCAGCAGTTTCTGCATTTGAAGGCAGCAAGTGCTAAGGAATGTCCTGCACACTAACCACGACTTGTTGTCTCATCTCTCTTGTTCCTTCTAAACAGATGTAGCTTTGGTGCACCGATGGCCATGGTGAGGCATGGTGGAGCCATACTTCAGACTATCATGTACTCAGACCCACCGACCCAAACTGGGAGAAGCTACTGGTAGGCAGTACCCAAGGTCTCCAGCGCCCGGCCTGCCTCGTCAGTTCCTGTTCTCCTAACTCATTCTTTCCTGTCCAGCATCTCGTCCTCTGACTGCTGAACCCTCCTCTCCTTCTGCCGGGGTGCCATCCCTAGACGCGGGCTTGCTTGAGACCAGATTCGCCTGCTTACTTTATCATTATAACATCACGAGCACGCGGGAAGGGCCCTGTTTCCAGGGAGAAGAGCGCCGGCACCATTGAGTGTCCCTTATGCCGTCTCCTCCATTCATTCAGCCCAACGGCATTCTCAGTGGGCTCATTGTCATGTAGCCAAAAATGCCATCACTGCGGCCACCTCCTCATCACCGTATCTGTTCCTCCACCAAGTCTCGGTGGCCTGTAACAGGCCTTAACTTTACCCACTTAACACATCCTGTTTCTACTAACCAACCCCCAAATTCCCCTTCTCCAGAGCAATATATTTCTCCTGCTCAGTTCCATTCAACAAGATCATTAAGGATTTTCAGTGTAGGTAAAACTAATCTATCCTGGCAAAGGGTATCCATTAAAATGTAAATGAGCAAGGAGGAGAAATCTATGACTGATTTTAAAGTTATAAAATCTGACCTCTGCTCATCCTTGGTGGGAATGATCACTGGGGACAGCAGGTTTTAACCCCTCTTAATCACTTTGGACTTAAGAAAATCACACTTAGGGACAGCCTGTTTGCAAGTAGAAGGGTATCAGTATGATTAAATGGATTAGTAACTGGTTGAACAACTTTACTTAGAGATACGGGTTAGCAGACCCATTTCAATCTCAAACAGGGTCTTTACTGTTTGTTTAGTTTCCATTTTTGCCCTGTTCATGCCTCGCCAGCTGTGACGACGTGAGAAAATCAGCGTTAAAGATTTTTTTTAATGTTTATTTCTTTTTGGCAGAGAGAAAGAGAGAGAAAGAGATTCAGAGAGACAGAGAGAGAGAATCCCAAATAGGCTCCATGCTTAGCATGGGGCTCGATGTGGGCCTCGATCCCACAACCATGAGATCATGACTGAGCCAAAATCAAGAGTTGGACACTCAACTCACTGAGCCACCCTGGCACCCCTAAACATTATTTTTAAGCAACAATCAGGGTTCTTATACAAATATAAAATAGACATGTGTCCATCAATTAACTATTCATTAATTGGTCACAGAGGCAGTGAAATATTACAAAATGTTACTGGTTCAAGCAATACCCAAAGAATAGACACACATAAAAGCAATTAGAAATGGTGAAATAAATTTGCTACTAGATGTAAGATTGGCAGCCTCTCTCACGGGGTGGAAATCAATCGCACGTCCACCGGACAAAATTCATTTCTATTTCTCGGTGGACAAGATTTGCATTGCGATGGGCTTTCTATAACTCACAGTCGCAAAATAGTTTAGTCGAAAACAGTGAAAGGCACAGACCTCTGTCAAAGCAGGCAACCCAGAAGAATCTGGCAGATAACGCCCAGCAATCCCTTCAAAGAAACTCAGTGATTGTTTTGCCCATTTCAAGGCCTTTGACAATTGTTCCCAACAATAAGAGGAAACGTCATCATGAAGCAATCTGAGGCTTTGTGCAGGGCCCAAGTGCAAGCAGAGTGGAAAGGGTTGTAGCTCAGCAGGAGGGCATGTGGGAATGGCTTAGGAATTTCCATCGGTATTATATTCAGGGGCGCCTGGGTGGCTCCGTGGATTGAGCGTCCGACTTCGGCTCAGGTCATGATCTCACAGTTCATGAGTTCGAGCCCCGCGTCGGGCTCTGTGCTGACAGCTCGGAGCCTGGAGCCTGCTTCCGATTCTGTGTCTCCCTCTCTTTCTCTGCCCCTCCCCTGCTCAGGGTCTGTTTCTCTTGGTCTCTCAAAAATAAATAAACGTTAAAAAAATATTTTTTTTGATAAATCAGTATTCTATTCAGTCTGATGAGGCTGCCTACAAAAATCTTAGTTTGTTTCTTGTGTTTGTTCTTTTTTTTTTTCTTCCAATTCAGTCATTGTCTGTAGAATGATAGAATGGAGAGGCTTAACTCTGGTCAGGTGAAATCACACAAGTGGGTTCTGTGTACCACACTTTACAAGGATCAGAGTTAGAATGGGAAAAGAGGGGCACCTTGGTGGCTCAGTCGGTTAACTGCCCAGTTTCAGCTCAGGTCACAATTGGTGAGTCTGAGCCGCACCATTGGGCTCTCTGCCGTCAGCCTGCTTCAGATTCTCTGTTCCCCTGCCCCCTCTGCCCCTCCCCTGCTCGTTCTCTCTCTCTCACAAGAAATAAAAACTTAAAAAAAAAAAAAAAGAAAGGTAAAAAAATGAGGAGTGGGAGGAAGAAACCAGCGATATATTCCGTCTGAAGAAAAGGCTGTCCTCACATAAGACAAGTGTGGAAAGAGGCTTAAGGAAAACCTTCCTAAATGGGAACCAGATTCATGATGACAGTGACCATATCGGTCAACGTTTATTGAGCTTCATTCTACGGGAACCCCTGAGCTGAGTGCTTTGTAAGTATCATCTCATTTAACGCACACGGCAGTGAGAAAGCAAGAGCCAAGCCCGCACTAGGCACAGAGAGGTCAAACTCGGCGTGAAAGCAAAGGCCTTTACGTCTTCTTTCAGCTCTGAGATTACACGCTTCAGGGTCACTCTGCCGCTCGAAGGCCTTCGGTGGGTCCTAATGGCTACTCTAGTTGAGTACGAATTTCTCAGCCTGCTAACAAAGGCTTTTCACAGGATGGCCCAAAGTATCCTCTCCAGGTTGGTGACCCCAGTACTACCCCATTCTCACCAAACATACCAGACCCAGTGGTGCAACCAACTCTTATAAATCAACTGCCCAGCCTCTAACTTCTCCTCCTGCTACCTCCCCCGCAAAGTCTTTCCAGTATGTTCCAGTATGTTCTTTCCTTCCTCGGCCACCATCTCCCTCCCTAAAATAGCACCACGTGCTGGCAAGAGTATAGAAGGCCTCAAACACCTGGACAAGAAGTGCATTTATGGATTCTTGACCAGGAAAGTGACTTCCCTACATGATTCTCTCCTAATACTCCCGTATGCATTTTCTTGTATTTATTCTTTTGTATGTATTTTTAAAAAATATGCTCATACAGGGGCGCCTGGGTGGATCTGACTCTTCATTTCCGCTCAGGTCATGATCTCACGGTGTGTGGGTTCCAGCCCTGCATCAGGCTCCACGCTGATGGTGCGGATCCTGCTTAGGATTCTGTCTCCCTCTCTCTCTCTCTCTCTCTGCCCCTCCCCCATTCATACTCTTTCTCAAAACTAAACATTAACATTTTTTTTAATTAACAAATTAAAAAAAAAAAAATCACTCCAAAAAAAAAATTCACACTTGAAACACTCTCTAACACAGTACTGTTAACCCTCTTGTACACAGGTTAGACACGTGGCCTGAACAAAACTTCCTCATCAAAACTACTTTTTCTGTGGTTCACACTGGGCAACACAACCACCATATGAAACCAAGGGTGGAAAAACACTGATTAATTGCTTCAGGGATGCATGTGCCATATTCCCAAGAATCTTCTTTTCTCTTCTTCTGTTGCCGGATTTTCTCTCCATTTCTGTAGAGGTTTTCTTTTAGGCGCTGCCAAGATTGTTAATGAATCGGTTCACTCTCATTCTTTCCTTCCAATAGCTTCACCAACGGGGGCTCCATCTTTGAACCTGGAAGAAGCCCAGAGGGCCGCAGACTGGAAATCATGGTTCCCTTCCCTAGACCATGTCAATTCCACGGCATCCTCAAATTTTACTAAACTGCGGATGATGTGGTTACATCCTGCCCTGTCCGTTCCCTGCAGCGACCTTACGTCGAGAACGTACATTCATTTCTAATGACTCAAAAAAACGAGGCAACCATTCAAAAGGTGCAAAAGGGTGTACCTCCCTGCCCTGGTCCCTCGGTTTCCTACACACAGGCTACCGGTTTCTTGCAGCTCATGGACTGTAAATATCATTTGCCAATTCAAATAAGAAAGGTCTGTGTAAATGGTTTACTGTGCCTTCTGGTTTTAAGCTACTTGGAAGAAAATTCACCCATTCAGTTCAGCAAACCTGAAATGCTACTTCCCCTTCAGCCTCAACAGAGAGCCTTTCCTGCCCCCTCCCTAGCCTGTATCAGGTGATTTTCCTTCACGCCCATGACACCAAGTCCTCACCCCCTTGTCCATTCTGTGTATCAAACACAGTAGAAATAACCTGTCTGTTTCTCACCTCAGGGCAGGGACCAGCACAGTACCTGGCACGCAGAATGCATTCAGGAAACATTTGCTGAAACTAAGTATTACCAGAATACCTACATGTATTCTGAATTATTCATTAAATCCTGGGAACGGGGTGGGGGGGGGAGGGGAGGGGCGGCGGGGTGGGGGGCCCGCCTGGGTGGGTCAGGGGGTTAAGCACCCGACTCTTGACTTCAGCCCGGGTCATGTTCTCACAGTTCGTGGATTCGAGCCCCGCATCGGGCTCTGTGTTGACAGAAGCCTGCTTGGGATCCTCTCTCCCTCTCTCTCCCTGCCCCTCCCCAGCTCATTCTCTCTCTCGCTCTCCAAATAAATAAATAAACTTGAAAACAACAACAATAAAAAAAAAAACTAAAAAAAAAAAAAAGTCCTGGGAACAGAAGGGTAAATAAAGCATAGTATCTACCCTAACCTTCCTGGCACCTTCGTATAATTTACCTGGTAACACAAACAGTATTTCTCGTTTGCATAATCTGTTCCTCCTCTTAGTGTTACTAGTGTTCTAGAGTCTCCTTTTGTTGCCAAAACGTGGCCTGCAATCCCCATTAGGCTGCACTGGCCGGAGTGTCAAAGGCTAGAGATTTTACCTCGAGTTGCCATTTTTTCTCTCTTCAGAGTGGCGTCTGAAGGACTCCAGGGCCAACTACTGAATTAGCTGCTGAGAGCGCACCTCCCCTATTGTTAAAACTTCACTCAAAAAGTTGCATGCAGGGGCGCCTGGATGACTCGGTTGGTTAGGTGTCCAACTTCGGCTCAGGTCGTGATCTCACGGTTCGTGGGTTCGAGCCCTGCGTCAGGCTCTGTGCTGATAGCTCAGAGCCTGGAACCTGCTTTGGATTCTGTGTCTTCCTCTCTCTGTCCCTCCCCTGCTCATGCTCTCTCTCGCTCTCTCTCTCTCAAAAATAAATAAACATAAAAAAAAAAAGCTTGCATGCAGTTTACAAATAATGTCTTGACATACTCCCAGAAGCAGCACCGTGTGTGGGCGCTCTGGCGTGTCGGAGCAGGAAAGTTGGTAAAGAGTTTCCGAGAAGTCCCATCTGGGTCCCCTGCCAGCCCCCCGGCCCTCAGGCAGGCTGGCCAACGGCTCTGAGCCTCTCCCGCGTGACAGGGACAGTTGAGGCTCCCCACACCGTCATCGTGGGGCTCCCGGAAGCTACGGAATGCACATGTCCCATATGCTGTCTGACACATGCCGAGAGGAGTCGTGACCCCTGCACTAAGATGACAGTTTTGATACCTGTCATTGATAAAACAACTTTTTTAAGTTTATTTATCTTGAGATAGAGCACATATGCGTGCAGGAGAGGGACAGAGAGGGAGAGAGAGACAATCCCAAGTGGCGACGAGGGGCTCGAACCCACAAACCGTGAGATCATGACCGGAGATGAAATCAAGAGTTGGATGCTCGACCGACTGAGCCACCCAGGTGCCCCTAAGTTATTTTAAAATCTAAGGCTATCTTAACCACCAAATCCCACTTAAGTAAAATGGAGCATGTGCTCAGTGTAATGGCCTTGAGCAAATCACCTTATCCCAACAGTATTTTTCTCATGCCCAAAATGACGAGGTTGGGCTAAAAAGTCTATAGGCTCCCAAGAGACAAAATAAACACATGTGGTGGGTGACCTTGATTGGACTGATGTTAAAACAAATAAGCAACAAAAACAAAAACACGTATCAGCGTTGCTGATATGACTGTCCATTAGATCCTATGGAATTAGTACTGGTTTTCTTAGGTAGGATAATGGTTTTGCCGGCTAGTAGGGGAATGTTGTTACTCCTAGGAAATACACACTCAAGTATCATGTCTGCAAATGTTTCAGAAAAAGAATATTTGAGCGTGTGGGGGCATGCATGTGTGTGCGTGTGTGTGTGTACAGAGAAAGAGATCGGGAGAAATAGAGCAAATACATCGTGCTTTTAAAAAATATATCCCTGAATTCACTTTTGGCTGTCATTTCAAATTTTTAAGAATGCATCAAAACCCCATGACCAAATATTGAAAATTACTATTTTGACTTCCTCCCCTTCCCTCCATGGTCCTTCAGGCTTCAGGCTTTCATTAGGACCTGCCTCACCTCTCCTTTTTAGATTTTATTTTGTGTGTGTGTGTGTGTGTGTGTGTGTGTGTGTGTGTGTCTCCCCATGTGATCTCCCACACTCCTCATTTACAAAGATTCCCCTCCCTCTTCCTCGCTGTCAATATCTCCCTGTAGATTTGTCTCCCGTCCTGGGCAGTAATTTAACTCCCTGATTCGCCCTGCCTACTCCGCACTTACTACCTCTCCATCTTTTTCATTATCTCCTACCGCCCCAGACTCCGTGGAAGGAGGGGGGTCCCCGGAAGGGGGGGGCCGCGGGGAACGCAGTCCTACCTCCTTGCCTTCCTTTGTTCCACAGGGCCCTCTGCACGCCTTTTCTAATCAAGCGCGGTTTCCTGTAAAACGGAAGTGTGTGTTCACACATTTGTGTACACGTGCACGCGTATATCTGTGCAGTGCATGCATGTTTACGCGTACACATCTAGCACTTACACATTTTTTTTTGTTAACCACAGCAGAAAAAAATGGCAAGGCCACGGCAGAAGGAAATTTTCTCTCCAAGACTGGAAAAATGGAGCCTGCCTGCCTCCAGCCCACCGTCCTCTCCAGCCTGGTCTTTTTTTAGGAGCTAATTTGGTTGATGAAGCGCTTCGAGAGAAGCAAGCCTGGCCCGCCTCAATCGGCTTACCTGAGGCGGCCCGCCTGCCAGCTGCAAGCACACACCTCCCTGCAGAGCTCCGAGCTCAGGCTCAGGGCCGCTCTCCTCCCCTCACCCCTGCCCCGCCCCGCCCCGCCCCAGGCCACGCCCAGGGCTGCCTGTCAGTTCACCCTCTCTCTGGTTCACAGAAGCCTTGAACGATAATCCTCTTTTATTTGCCTGAACTTCTGACCTCCTCCAGCGTCTTTTTACCTCCGGTCTTTGGCAGTCGGCCTTGGATTCCTTCATGTGCCCTTGGCCTGGCTGAAACTTTTGCCCACGGAGAGTAAGAATGACCAGTTTTCACTGGTTCTCGCTTCTGGCCACCATGGCAGGCCACGCAGCAGAGTTCGTTCCCCGTTTTGGCTCCTTCCTTTGTAGCTGACCAGACTTTTCCTATCCGTGTTTGCACTCCTGAACGCGTGTTCTTTGTTTGTTTGTTTGTTTGTTTCCCTCTCTGCACTGTGGCCTTCACGTGTGAGCCTGGCCGGGGGAAGGGAGCGGGCACCTCCACCTCCAGTCTGACCCTGGGCAAACTGACTGCAGAGACATTCGTTTGCCCACCTCATCGAAGGACTACCCTGCAGCCGGCACAGCCCAGCGGGTCAGCCTCGGGCTCTCCAGGAACGGGTCACCTGGCTCAGCTCTCAAACGGGGAAGGACGGTCCCACCATCTCCCCGCCACGTGCAGCTGTCCGTTCCTCTGTCCGCAGCTGGGTTTCGCTCCTATTTTACTCGGCTGGCCCAGCAGTGGTTTGCTAGCCAGAGTAAAACAGCAACATTCTGTAACCACGTTATTTCTCATTTGAGACGGAAAAGCGTCTGTTCCTTGGCCTGCCTGGTATGACACAATGGAAAAGTTAAATCAGAAGCTCCCGTTGTGATCCCTAAATATTTCTTTCAAGTTTTCGTGTTTCAGTAGCGTTGACACACAACGTGACATTCATTTCAGGTGAACGCCACGGTGATTCATCTTCTCTATACGTTACCCGAGTGTTTTTAAAGATGAGTCACGAGTTACCCTTCTCCGGAGGCTCAACAACACTTACTCCAAGAGACTAAATTTCACCAACATGTCTTTTGGGATTACAGTCAAGAGACTTTGTAATCTACATTCTCTAAACAAAATTCCTGCCTTGCAATATTTTTCAGATGACAAACATCCTTTCTAAATGACTGGGTGGTCAGTTCTTTTCAAATCAGCCAACAGTTTGTGTTCAGTCCCTCTTACCGTTGGTGAGTTGCCTTTTTTATTATGGAAAATGACAGGAACTAACAACATTACCACTTTATGGTATGCCTCTGACCCTTGGCAGCAAAGATAGGTCTTCCTCTCTGCTTCCAAGCCCCCCTTACCATCTGACTGTTTCTACTCCCCCCTCCATTCTGAGTCTGTGACCAAAACTCATCAGAAGAGAGCTATTCGCTGCTAGTTCTGGTTACCATGTCCTTATTCAATCAGTCAACACATATTTACCAAACAATTCTACTGGACAGCCATCACAAAAATAGCTCTGGTAAATTCCTACTGGGCCAAGGCATTGAATCAAGCTGGGAAGAGACACCCTCATCTCCAATGACAAAATGCAGAGCACCCTTCAGGGTCCTCCACCCATGTTGTTCAGGGCACAGTGAGAGGGAGGAAAAACTTTCCTCTACACTCTTAGGTTACGCTCTCAAGGGCCTGCAAATTAAACTAACAAAAGCTACACTGACAGAGAAGACACACAGGCTTATTAATATATTCTTTCACGGGAACTCACAGAAAGAGGTTCAACTCAAAGAGACAGTTAGACTTGGGGGCTTCTATCACATTTTAACAAAGGAAAAGGGGTTCAGACTTCAAGGGATGGATGATAAATTGTAGGGAAGTGACTAGGGTATATATGGGGGAACGAATAGAAGGTGAGAGTTATTCTAGTAACATCTGTTTATGCAGACTCATCTCGTGCTGACTGTCTCTGGTGATAAGTTGCTCTCCTCTTCCTGGTACAAGAGCAGACACTGTCACAAAAGGAAATTTATGCCCTGCTTTTAGATAAGGGAGAGGCCAGAGAACTCTTCCTGCATTTTGTTGATCCTCAATTGCCTTCAACTCAAAAGAATCCTTGTACTAAAACAGCATATTTTGGAGCGGCGTATCCGGATCTCCTTCAATGACATCACCGATATGTGTAAGCAGTAGTGACATTTTCTCCTGCCACCTTCCCATGGGGAGTGCTGGATTTTTTTTCATTGAAACATAATTAACACGTAATATTAAATTAGTTTCAGGTGTTTAACGTAGTGGCTCAACAATTATATACATTACAAAATGCTGACCACAGTAGTGCATCATGGCAGTCAGAATGGCAAGTATCCAAAAGACAAGATAAAACAAGTGTTGGCAGGGATGCTGAGAAAGGGGACCCTCGTGCACTCTTGGTGGGAATGTAAATTGGTCCGACCACCACGGACAGCAGTATGAAGTTTCCAGAACAACAAAACAAAACAAAAAAACCTAAGGAACGCCTGCCCGTGCGGCCCCATCGGTTAAGCATCGGACTCTTGGTTGCCACTCGGGTCATGATCTCAGTCTGTGAGTTCGAGCCCCGCGTCGGGCTCTGTGCTGACAGCTCAGAGCCTGGAACCCGCTTCAGATTCCGTGTCTCCCTCTCTCTCTGCCCCTCCCCCACTCGTGCTCTCTGTCTCTCTCTCTCTTCCTCTCTCTCAAAAATAAACGTTAAGGGGCGCCTGGGTGGCTTGGTCGGTTAAGCGTCCGACTTCGGCTCCGGTCATGATCTCACAGTCCGTGAGTTCGAGCCCCGCGTCGGGCTCTGTGCTGACAGCTCGGAGCCTGGAGCCTGTTTCAGATTCTGTGTTTCCCTCTCTCTCTGCCCCTCCCCTGTTCATGCTCTGTCTCTCTCTGTCTCAAAGATAAATAAACGTTAAAAAAAAATTAAAAAAAAATAAATAAACGTTAAATCAATAGATAGATAGATAAATAAATAAATAAATAAATAAAAATGGGGCATTAAAAAAACCTGAAAATAGAAGTACCATACCATCCAGTAATTTCACTGCCAGACATCTACCTCAAGAAAATAAAAACACTAATCCAGAAAGAGACAGGCACCCCTCCGTTTACTGCAGCACTGTTTACAATAGCCAAGATATGGGCGCAACGCAGGCGTCCGTCCACAGATGAAAGGATAAGGAAGGTGCCATGTGCAGCTACGATGGAATATCCCTCGGCCGTAAAAAAGAATGAGATCTTGCCATTTGCGACAGTGTGGATGGACACAGAGGGTATTATGCTAAGTGAAACAAGCCAGACAAAGAAAGACAAACAGCCTTTGATTTCACTCCTAAGTGGGAAGTGCTGTTTTATTATCGGTCGTCTTTTTCAATGGAGTAAACTGTGGCTTTGAGAGGTTCGTACTTTCCCTTCTCAAAGGACTCAATTTAACTATCTCATGCGATTCGACGACCTCCACCTTCTTCCCTACCCACTTCGGGCATGCCACGGCTTGAAAAAATCTGTTCTGCCCCTTCCCTTCCCGATGAGGGCCCCCTGTTCTCCCACTATCCCTGAGAAAGAATAAAAGACACGCAAGGAGAAAATCAGAGGAAGCCCAACTTTTGCAGCCGGTCACGAGAACCTTGGCTCGCCCAGACCCCTGTGTCCCGGGGGTTCACCCACAAGCTAGCTCGTGTGACCGGCTCCTGTGCGAGGTCTCAAGCATTCCTCGGAATCTAAGCCCCTTCCTCACTGCCCCGAGCGGGTGCCCCTCATGAGGGTCCAGCTGGCCTCCCGCATACACAGAAAGTTTTCCCCAAAGCTGGGGGGCGCCTGGGCGGCTCAGTCAGTTAAGTGTCCAACTTTAGCTCAGGTCACGGTCTCCCGGTTTGTGAGCTCGAGCCCCGCGTCGGGCACTCTGCTGTCAGCACAGAGGCTGCTTCAGATCCTCAGTCCTGTCCTCTCTCTCTCTCTCTTCCTCTCTCTCTGCCCCTCCTCCCCTCAAAAAAATTACATTTAAATTTAAAAAAATAAAAAAGTGTTCCCCAAATGTTCCCATGTGAAGAAATTTGAGCCCTCGTGGACAGAAGTGAACTAAGGGCCCACTTTTTGGAATCACACATTTTTAGAGCGGGGATAGCCTTAGGGAAGAATATTCCTTCCCACCGTGACTGCAGGCGTGGGAGGCCAGGGGGTAGGCCGACTTCACAACAGCAGTGCATGTGTGACGAGCCTCAAGCAGGACTCATTCACTCAGAGGCTTCCGTCATATTTATCTATCTTCTCCTGCCAATAATCCCTGATAGTGCCCAGATGTCATGGTGTTATTTGAGTGGAATTAAATTGGAACGGCTTCCATTATCTGATTAATTAGAGTCGGCTTTGACTACAGGGACTAATAGGTCCGATCCTATTAGTGCAGCCTTTGCACCCGGCAGGCTGTGGTTACATAACACAGGCGAAGGGCTGGTAGAGACTGTTGGTCTGTTTCTGGATAGTCCCCGCCTTTAATTTTGCTTAAAAAAAAAAAAAAAAAATTAGCAGGGCAGCACGGTGGAATATTATTCAGCCACGAAAAGGAGTGGGGACCTGATACATCCTACCCCATGGATGAACCGGAAAACATTATGCCACGTGGAACGAAGTCAGATACAAAAGGTCACACGTTGTGTGACTCCCATCTACAGGAAGTGTTCGGAATAGGGGAACCCAGAGAGGAGGCCAGTAGATGGGTGCTTGCCAGGGGCTGAGGGAGTGGGGGAACGGGAGTGACTGCTTAATGGGTGTGGGGTTTCTTTCTGGGGCGATGAAAATGTTTTGGAATGAGGGGTGACTGAATTGTTTACTTTAAAACAGTTAGCATTATGTTCCATGAATTTTCCTTTGGTTAAAATACATAGAGAGAGGGGTGCCCGGGTGGCGAACTCAGTTGAAAGTCCGACTCTTGATTTTGGCTCAGGGCATGATCTCACGGTTCATGAGTTCGAGCCCCACATTAGGCTCTCTGCTGTCAGCGCGTAGCCTGCTTCAGATCCTCTCTCCCTCTCTCTCTCCCTCTGCCCGCCCCACCCCCCCCCCCCCCCCCGCTCACAATCTCTCTCTCTCTCTCAAAACTAAATAAAAATTCAAAAAAAAAAAAAATCTTAAAAAAAAATACATAGAGACACAGACAGACAGACAGACACTGAAAGAGGAAGCAAGAGCACATCTCCAGGTCGGATGGATCACATTTAGCCTGCAATCCGCATGCCCGAAGTTGGGAGTCTACGCCCATATCCACAGGCTTTTATTGAGGAGGGGTGTGAGGGCTGAAGAGTATATATCCCAGCCAGGGTCATACAATCGAGCTTAGAGCCCTGGCTTCCCAATTTCAGGGCTGGTCCCCTTTGCACCACTTTAACCAGAAGAATAATTGTTTCAGTCCTTGAGGTCGTCTTCAGTAAGTGCTTATTGAGGGCTTGCTACATGCCAGGGGCTACAACCCAGGACGCTTGAGATCATGGTTAGCTCAACCGGCCCTCGTCTCCCCACCATACGGCTATCACACTGGCCCCGGTAACAACGTGTTCTCATTTTGATCTGCAATTATTGTGTTATCTCTTCAGCAGCTCCAAGTGGCTTACAATTTGAAACTGTTGCCATATGGTTTAAAAGCGTTTTGTGTGCATGTGTGTGTGTTTTTTTTTTTTTTTTTTTAAGTTTATTTATTTTTGAGACAAAGAGAGAGAGCATGAACGGGGGAGGGTCAGAGAAAGGGAGACACAGAATCTGAAACAGGACCAGGCTCCGAGATGTCAGCACAGAGCCCGACGCGGGGCTCGAACCCATGGACCGCGAGATCATGACCTGAGCCGAAGTCGGACGCCTAATTGACTGAGCCACCCAGGCGCCCCGCGTGTGTATTTTTTTTTTTTAAATAATCGGGAGACAAGAGTAAACACACACATTTTGGACAAAAGTGTAAAGTTTACAGGATCACAAAACGTTACATAAAGTGGCTCTAAACTCAGAGCCGGTCAGCAGATGACGTTCAGGGCAAGGCCACAAATATTAACCGAGAACCCACAGTGTCCAAGGCCTCCGCCCAAGGTAGCAGGGAGGAAAAGATGACCCTGTCCCCCCGGGGGTGACATTCTCAGGGAGGGTGTGGGAACAGAAGAGCACAGAGTGTAGTAAGTGTGCAAATAAAAACTGGAAACACAGTCCCACCGAGGGCCGTGGGACTTCATGAGGCCCTTTGCGGGGGGGGCCGTGTTTGAGACGGGTGGGAGGACCAGAAGACCTCCGGGAGGAGGATGATCGATGTGGGGGACAGGACAGCCTGGTGCAGGGCAGCACCTCCAGTCCGCACTGGGAAAGACTGCACTTGAGCGGAACTCTACGGGGGGGGTGCCAAGTGGTATTTTCAGTCTCGACTTGAGTTCTAGTCCACTTTCTGGTCGGTCCTGTACCATACTTGTCAGCCCCGAAGCAATGCCACTGTGCATGTAGATACACACAGGGGCCGCCGGGCTTCGGGCAACACGGGTTTGCAGTGCACGGGTCCTCTCATGCGGATTTTTTTCCGATAAATACAGTGCAGTACTCTAAATCAATTTTCTCTGCCTTATGATTTTCTTTTTTTTTTTTAAGTGTATTTATTTGTTTGGAGAGAGAAAGAGCTCGCACGCAAGTGGGGGAGGCACAGAGAGAGGGAGAGAGAGAATCCCAAGAAGGCTCCACACTGCCAACGCAGAGCCTGATGCTGGGCTCGAACCCACAAACCGTGAGCTCGTGCCCTGAGCCGGAGTCGGTTGCCTGACCGACTGAGCCACCCAGGTGCCCCCGTCTTATGATTTTCTTCGTGTCGTTTTCTTTTCTCTGGCTTACTTTATCGTAAGAATACAGTATCTAATACACATAACCCACAAAGTATGTGATAATTCGTTATTTAGGATATTGGTAAGGCTTCCGATCATCAGTAGGGTGTTAGCGGTTAAGTTGTGAGGGAGTCAAAAGTTATACACAGATTTCTGACTGTCAAAACCATCACCCACAGCAACGTTCAAGGGTTACCCATACTAAGGTACCTAAGTGACCACTGGCCTGTGATCTAGTGTTTTCTAACACACAGGTAGTTCGGTGCTTCCCCTGCTCCTCAAAATCTTTGCTGACTTGATGCTATCGCTTACGTGATTTTGACTGAAGGAACAGACTGTCATCCTATAATTAAAGCCAAGGTCTAAAACGTCAAGTACTCTACGAGAGGGTGACGTCGCTTAAAAACATCCTAAACACAGGCAACCACATAAAATATAGATAACTCAGGCTTCCCCAAAAGTAAAAACTCTCCTGCTTCAAAGGATGCCATCAGAAAAGCAAAAAGGTAATTCGGAGAACGGGAAGAAGGATCTGCAAATCTTGTATCTGATAAGGGTCTAGCATCCAGAATACACGAAGAACTCTTAACACAACAGTGAGAAGGCCAATAACCCAACAGAGACATGAGCAATAGATGTGAAGAGACCTCTCTACAAAGACGATGTTTCAACGCAATAAACACACAGAAAGACGCTCTACGACAGGAGTCGGGACCGAAACTCAAGGGACAACCGTGGAGGAGATACGACCTCCCACTCATGAGGTAGCCCGTAACCCAACGACAGACAGCACCCAGGGTTGGTAAAGCTGGGGAGGAGCTGGTACTCTCATACATCGTTGGTGGAAACGTAAAACGGAGCGGCCCCTTTGGAGAACGGTTCCGCGCAAAGTTCAACACAGTGTTCCCATATGACCCAGAAATTCCACACCAAAGTATATAACCAAGAGAAATGAAAACACACGTCCATACAGCAACCTGTCCAGAAAGAAATGTTCACAACAGCAAGGGGAGTGACAGCTAACGGGCACAGAGTTTCTTTCTGGGGTGATGAAAATATTCTTGAACTACCTAGGGTTGAGGGTGGTACAATCTTGGAATATACAAAAAAAGCACCTTAAAGAATTGAATTTTAAGATACGCGTATTATATCTAAAAAGAATGGGGCACCTGGGTGGCTCAGTCCGTTAAGTGTCTGACTTCGGCTCAGGTCGTGATCTCACGGTTCATGGGTTCAAGCCCTGCGTCCGGCTCTGTGCTGACAGCTCGGAGCCTGGAGCCTGCTTTGGATTCTGTGTTTCCTTCTCTCTCTGCCCCTACCCCGCTCATGCTCTATCTCACTCTCTCAAAAATAAATAAATGTAATAAAAAAAATTTTTTTTTTTAAGGAAAAGTGGTGCCTGGGTGGCTCAGTCAGTTAAGCCTCTGACTTCGGCTCAGGTCATGATCTCAAGGTTTGTGAGGTCGAGCCCCGAGTCGGGCTCCGTGCTGACAGCTCGGTGCCTGGAGCCTGCTTTGGATGCTGTGTCTCCTTCTCTCTCTGCCCCTCTCAGCTTGTACGCTGTCTCTCTCTCAAAAATAAATAACCATTAAAAAAATTTTTCAAAGAAAAAAAATCCTAAGGTATAAATGACGTTTATCAATTTCTGAGAGCAAACTTTAACCGGGAGGAGGGAGTAAGGCTGGAAGAGCAGGGCGTCACAGAAGCCCCAGCTGGGCCAGGCCAAGGGCATCGGGGGTACTTTGCCGGAACCTACTCTCCCTCTTTCACTGCGGGCCATTTTTTTGCAGCCCACCTTTCTGCTCTCACTATAGAAGGAAAGTAACGTCACCCACACGAGAGTAACCAAAACCAACGTTCTTTGCTGTAAAAGTTGTTTGCGACACCGAAAAACAGACAAGTGACTTTCAAAAAGTGCAATCAGCAAAATATGGATGTGTTTTTCTCAACAGCTAAGAGAGGGAAAGGATAATGAGAAATCCTGGCTTCAGGAAGTGCTCACTTGCCAAAAAAATTATCGAAAGCATGTGGTCCCAACTCAGTTGCCTGGATCTACGCGCAAGTCACAAGATGACGGAGTTAAGCGGTGCGTGTTTGCATAAAACAGGTTCCCCCCCACCCCGAGCCTGGCAGATGTTTGCTGCTTTCCAAGAGGGGCAACCGAGAGCCCACTAGAGAAAGGAACTCGGGAAGTCAGTGCTTAAGGAGCATCCTTGGGAGATCTGCGGGCTTGGATCAGGTGTCGGAATAATTCCACGCCTTCTTTCACAACAAAAGGAGATCCCCATTCAGTAACCCTAGAGGAGGATTTGGCTCTTAAATTGTTAACAGACCGTGGATCAAGCCAAGTACCCAAGAAGGAAAAGCAAATATCCTTTGGATGAGTTTCGAGGTAGGTTTGACGTTCTCTGAAAAGACTCACGGTCTCTGATTACACTGCCATGTTCCTCCCACACAATATCCTGAGCAATCACAGAAAGGCTTAGAGAAGATCTTTCTTTTTTTTCCAGTTTATTTATTTATTTTGAGAGAGAGAGAGAGAGAGAGAGAGCAAGTAGGGGAGGGGCAGACAGAGAAGGAGAGAAAGAATCCCAAGCAGGCTCCTTGCTGTCAGCACAGAGCCCAACGCGGGGCTTGAACTCAGGAACCGTGAGATCATGACCTGAGCTGAAGTTGGACGTTTGACCGACTGAGCCACCCCGGCATCCCTAGAGAAGGTCTTTTGACTTGTGACCATGGCTCATGGTCCAATTACGCAGCGCCGATAAAGAACCACATCGATTAATAGGTGGGATCGAAAAATGTTTTTACAGAGCCACGTGAGAGGAAGTATTACGAGCAGGTCAGGAGGGGACCAAAGGCTTCAAGTTTGTCACTTTTTCTGTCTGGGGGAACCTGACCCACAGATGAGACAACGTGGGGGCGGTCGAGATGGGGACAGAAGAGAAGGTCAGCACACACACACGGTGAAAAGTTTAGGTACCAGAAAACTGGGAAGAGATGGGGAATTTTAGCTCTGTCTTGTTAAAGACTTTGAGAAGTAGTTGCTGTTGCTACACATGATTTGCAGATTAAAAAAAAAAAAAAAAATGCCCAATACTCACAGCCTCAACCTGTAGACACACAGAAGCAGAAAAACCACAAGATTAAACTAGAATCCCCAGCAGCAAACAAACACAAGACCATACTGCCTCCTGGCCGCGACCACAAGCACCTGGCCTGATCTCTGCCTGGGGTATTATGGGAAATCCAGTTACCAGCAAAGAGTTTTTCATCTTAATTTAAGTCATTGGCACTTCAGTCTTTTCCTAGACCAGCTCTCTTCTAAGATCTTGGCTTTTAAATTAACCTAAATGTGCCTTGGATTCTTTTCCATTATTTTCCCTGTAACTTCTCCGTGATGTTTCAGGTTTCACTGAGGATTCCCTCTAGACACGGGTTCTCTGAATCCGAGTTGTCCAATATAGTAGCTGCTGGCTAATCCAAAGTGAGATGTGCTCGAGGTGTAAAATACCCCATGTCAAAGACTAAGTACGATCCTTTAATTTTTAAACTATTGGTTACACATTGAAGTGCTTCTGAGTATATTGGGTTCAATAAAATATATTACTAAAATTAAGTTCACCTGTGGGGCACCTGGGTGGCTCAGTTGGTTAAGCGCCCAGCTTCGGCCCGGGTCGTGATCTCACGGTTTCTGAGTTCGAGTCCTGCATCAGGCTCTCTGCTGTCGGCACAAAGCCTGCTTCGGATTCTCTGTCCCCCCTCTCCCTGCCCCTTCTCCATTCACATGCATGCTCTCTCTCTCAAAAATAATTAAAAATTTTTTTTAATTAATTTAAAAATTTTTGAATTAATTTCATCCGTTCCTTTTTACTTTTTTTTAAAAAAAGTTTATCTATTTATTTATTTGGGGGGGGGGGGAGGGCACACACAAGCAGGGGAGAGGCAGAGAGAGAGGGAGAGAGAATCCCAAGCAGGCTCCGTGCTGTCAGCGCGGAGCCTGATGCGGGGCTCGAACTCATGACGTGTGAGATCAAGAGCCCTCGTGAGATCATGAGAAGTGTGAGATTTACTTTTTTTAATGTGGCTTGCTAGTAAATGTAAAACTGCACCTGTGGCTCATATTCTGCTTCTACCGGACAGAGCTGCCCCGAGTTTTTAGTACTCGAAAGCGCATTATGAATCCCCAAGACCCTGTAGCAGGCACGGTTTCCCAACACATACATGACCACACAGCCATTTTTCACATAACGTATTGCTCTAGTTACGTACGTATTCGCCCTCCTGATTTCCCATGTTTTCATACCCATAGGTGGAAGTTTGCTGAGATGCTTATTTTCGTTACAGCTACGGCACCGGAGATCCACCAGGAGTCTTTCCGGAACTTTACGATTTCTGTCTATGGTGAATCACATACCAGTTTCCATTTGCAGAAATGACGACAAGACTCCCTTGCAAGAAAGCTGTGCGCTTTTCAGATTTCAGGGCCAAGGCAGAGCACCCCCACATCATGTGATGCTTTGAAGATGTTTGGCTGTTAGTTAATTGCTACCTTTTTCAGGATACAGAGAAGGGAATAGAAGGCCAGAACTGAAAAGCTCCTCTTTCCCTGGGCAACCGGGAGCCAGACACAGAACGTTAGGTTGTGCTGCCCCCTACTGGCCACAATGAGACACTGCACAAAACCCACAGGTAGGAAAATCAATTGCAATTCAGAGCTTCATCGATGCTCTTTTTCAAGGAGGAAAAGTCCCTTTTAAATATATCTGCAGTCCCCGGATTAAAAAACACCATTCTAAACCATGCAAATGAAGAAGTTCAAACAGCGACCAAGGCTTATAGCTCCATTCTTATAGAAAAACATACTCCTGCCCTGGCTTCTGTGAAACTGAAGTTACTTCTCTACTTTGTCCCATATATACCTTTCTGTTCACCTCCCCCACCCCCCACCCCACCCCCCCAAAATAGGGGAGGACGTCTGTGCCTGGTCTCAGCATCCCTTCGCTGACGGGTTCCAGTATCACCTTCTCCCTAAACTGCCCACCACTACCCATGCAACTCTTCCCAAGCTGACTCAGTCTCTCTGTCCCTCAGCAAGCACACCGCCCCGTCCTCAGCTCTGTTGCCTTGTTTATAGGTGTCTCTCTCACCCTCTAGACCTCCAGCAATTTGAGGACAAACCACGGCTCAGATATTGTTGAATAATACACTTACTTTATAGCACTTGAATTTGAAAATGTGCTCAGCATTTTTAAAGTCTTCGACATGACGGAGATGTCTGACTAAAAAGGTTTATGACCTAATAAGACATATATGTAAACTGGAATACCAGATGGAATGTGAGAGATGAATGGCAGGTTACAGAAGCTGATAAAACCCTCTACTAGGTGAACACAAAGGAAGAAGCCATTGCCTCTAGCTGAAGAAGGAGGAAACGGCATTTGAGACTGATCTGAAACGATAAGCTGTGTGTGGGGACAGGTGGGGGACGGGGGTGGAGTTGTAACACATGGAAACTCTTCCAGACAGAAGAAATACAAATATAAATGCAATTAAAATAAAATAACATTTAAAATAAAGTTTAAAATGAAATAAAATAAAAGTTAAAATAAAACCCAACACAATAAAAATAGAATAGAACAAAATAAAATAAAATAAAATAAAATAAAATAAAATAAAATAAATAAAATAAAACGAAACACAAGCCTCGGAGACAGGAAAGCATGAGTGTCTTCTATGATCAAGTACTGCTGTTTCTCCTGAGTCTGTGGTGCTTTCACAGGAAAAGGAAGGGCAGATGGGGCCAGGTCTCTGAGGGTCTTAAAAGCCAAGCTAAGGAGGATGGAAGGATATTTTGACCAGGCAGGAGCTGGTGGGGAGGGGGAGTGCCGGTGGAGCACAGAACCCCTGTACCCAGTTTTCCAGCAGTATCCCACTTTTCTGTGGGAGCTGTAACACATCTGGGAAACTTCTGGATGGACACCTCCCTGGTTCAGATGGGGTGTGGGAAGGAGACAGCGTTCTCTTCACTATACAAGAGATGCTATGGTTGCTGAGTCTGCCCACGCACCAGAATCACCCGGAGGGCTCATCAAAGCACAGACCGCTGAGCCCCAGCGCCCCCCCCCCCCCAACCCCATACACCAGGACATACCAGGTCTGGGGCTGGGTCCCCCACAATTGCATTTCCGGTAAGTTCCCTAGTGAGATCAGCCTTTGAAAACCATCGTCCAAGGACATCTCTAGAGGGAAAACGTTATGTATAGAGCCATTGCTCGTTCAAAACGAAGTACCCAGCACCTAGCAAAGTGCCTGAGACATAAAATGCCCTTCAGAAATACAGAGATAAGAGCTTTTAATGAACAACTGCACAGCCAGATAGCGTGTCAGATAAAGCCCCACGTTACGTGCATTCATAGGGAGGGATTGCTCCTATTTTCAGACAGAACAGTACCCAGATTAATGCCCCCACCTCAGATTTTCCTCCTCTCGCCCTCCCAGAGGCCATCGTGTCTTAGATCTGGTGTGATTCTTCTCATCCTTTCTTCACGTATTTACAATAGACAGACAGATAGATAGATAGATAGATAGATAGATGTCAACATATAGGTAGATATATAATATATATATATCGGTAAGTATTTAATGTTGTTAAATGTCATGAATGCATCGCTTAATGCATTCCATGATGTACTTGTTCTGTTCGTTATGGGGGTTTTTGTTGTGGAAAAATACATGTAACATACAATTTACTACTAAACCATTTTTAAGTGTATGGGTCAGAGGCATTAACTACATTTACCCTGTTGTGCAAACACCTCCACCAACCATCTCCAGAGTTTTATTTCATCTTTCTGAAACAAAACCCTTAACATTGTTTCAAGATACCTTCGTGTTAATCCAGTCAGAACTGTTTTCATCACTTTAACTGCTATATAGTATTCCATGATCCAGTATGCAAGAGTTATTTTTCCACTCCCTTTTTGATGGAAATTTAGCTTATTTCCAACTTTTGGCTCTTACAAATACCCTTGCATGTGTCTCTCTGTGCATACACCCACCTAGGAGAGGAATTTACGAGGCAGGAGATAATATGCACCTTCAACTTTACTACAGAGTGTCCAATTCTCTCCAAAATGGCTTTACTAATTTCTGTTCCTGCAGATCACGATCCCAGAAGACCCATCTCTCCCACATGCCTGACCACATGTGGTCTTGCTAATTTTTACCAATGTAGTGGCTATAAAATACTATCTTGTTTCCATTTGCATTCTCATCACTGGTGAAGCTGAACATCTTATCATGTGTTAGCAACTCAGATCTCCTCTTCTGTGAATTCCCCATTCAGATCTTTACCATTTTTTTTTTGTTTGATTTTTTTCTTCTTATTGATTTCTATGAGTTCTTTACATATTCTGGAAAGTGTTCCTTTGGTGATTACTAGTTATAAATATGTACTCCCAGTCCGTGGCTAGTCTTTAACTTGGTTTAAGTATTTTTTTTTTTATTATTAAACAAATATCTTAAGTATTAATATAGCCAAACGTACTGCTTTTCCTTTCTGATATGTACTTTTTGTCTTGTTTAAGAAATCCTTGGGGCGCCTGGGTGGCTCAGTCGGTTAAGCGGCCGACTTCGGCTCAGGTCATGATCTCGTGGTCCGTGAGTTCGAGCCCTACGTCGGGCTCTGTGCTGACAGCTCAGAGCCTGGAGCCTGTTTCAGATTCTGTGTCTCCCTCTCTCTGACCCTCCCCCATTCATGCTCTGTCTCTCTCTGTCTCAAAAATAAATAAACATTAAAAAAAAAATTAAAAAAGAAATCCTTCTTGGGGTGCGTGGGTGGCCCAGTCAGTTAAGCATCCGACTTCGGCTCAGGTCATGATCTCACAGTTCATGGGTTCAATCCCCACATTGGGCTTTGTGCTGACAGCTCAGAGACTGGAGCCTGAGATTCTGTGGCTCCCTGTCTCTTCCCCTCTCCCGCTCAAGCTCTGTCTCTCTCTCAAGAATAAATAAACATGAACAAAAAAGGAAGAAGGAGAAGAAGAAGGAGAAGAAGAAGAAGAAGAAGAAGAAGAAGAAGAAGAAGAAGAAGAAAGAAAGAAAGAAAGAAAGAAAGAAAGAAAGAAAGAAAGAAAGAAATCCTTCTTGGGGCACCTGGCTGCTTTGTCAGTAGAACACGCACTCTTGATCTTGGGGTTGTGAGTTCGAGCCCCACAATGGGTATAGAGATTACTTAAAAATAAAATCTTAAAAAAAAAAAAAAGAAATCCTTCTTGCTCAGAGGACATAAACTCATACTTTCTTTTATAAGCACAAAGATTGGGGCGCCTGGGTGGCTTGGTCGGTTAAGCGTCCGACTTTGGCTCAGGTCACGATCTCACAGTCTGTGAGTTCGAGCCCCGCGTCGGGCTCTGTGCTGACAGCTCAGAGCCTGGAGCCTGTTTCAGATTCTTTGTCTCCCTCTCTCTGACCCTCCCCCCGTTCATGCTCTGTCTCTCCTGTCTCAAAAATAAATAAACGTTAAAAAAAAAATTAAAAATAAGCACAAAGATCTACTTTTCCTCAATAAAACCTTTAATAATCTTGCAACTTACACAATTATATTGCATTGATTTTGTGTGTATGTACCAAAAGCATTTATTTATTAAATATATACATTTCAGTTCTACCACTTCTACCTACAATTTTTAGCATTTTTAAATTTCTGTCTTTCTTTTTTTTTAAGTTTATTTTTGAGAGAGAGAGAGTGTGTCAGCAGGAGAGGGGCAGAGAGAGAGGGGAACAGAGGATCCAAAGCGGGCCCTGCGCTGACAGCAGAGAGCCCGGTGCGGGGTTCGAACCCATGAACCGTGAGATCATGACCTGAGTTGAAGTCAGATGCTCAACCGACTGAGGCACCCAGGCGCCCCAGCATTATTTTTTAAGTTAATTAATAATTTTTTAAGTTAAAACTCAAGCAATGGAAGACACACCGGCCTCTATGCTCTCTTGACTTCTTCGGGTCTCTGGGATTCCTCTTCCACATTTCAAGAGTGAGGACAAGAGTATCTGGCACTGTGGGATGGGCCATAGTGTGAGCAATAACTGGGCTTGATGTGTGGGACATGGACTGGACATTTCCAGAAATTTCAGAGAGGAAGGCATCGCAAAAGGCAGGACTTCCTTTATCAGCTGGGCGGGGTTTTGACACTGAGTCTGGATAATAATGGGGCTGCTGAGGGGCGCCTGGGTGGCTCAGTCATTATGGCGCCGACTTCAGCTCCCGTCATGATTTCACGGTTCATGAGTTCGAGCCCTGCGTCCAGCTCTGTGCTGACAGTGCAAAGTCTGCTCGGGATTCTCTCTCTCTTTCTCTTTCTGCCCCCTCCTCTGCTCTCTCCCTCTCACACACAATAAATGAACATTAAACAAGCAAGATCCCAACAGATATGGTGTGTGGTGAAACCCTCCTTCCTCCTTGTAGAGGTCACTTGTCAAGTATAGACATTTGCTGTGTCTTGACTGTAGGAGGGAGAGTAAGAGGGCTCTGGTCTCTTCCCTTTCTGATAAGGGCATGAACCGAATCATGGGGCCCCACACTCCTGACCTCATCCCAACCAAATTAAGGCCCTCCCAAAGGCCCCACCTCCTTCGACCATCACATGGGGGTGAACCTTGAGAGGTAACAAAGATCCAGTCCATAGCCAGAGGCCGCTGAGAGTCACCCAGGCAGACGCAAGGTGAATTTACAAAGAACCAGTCGAGAAACACAGAAGGGAACAGGTCTGAGTAGTATTCAGAGGAGCAGGACCCACTGGGAGCCAGACCAAGCGGAGGAAATTGCCACTAACAAACTGTCAGGGACGCATCTCCCCCTTCAAACGAATCCCAGGATCCCCAGGCCCATTCATGCTCATCCAGTACAACCAGCCCTCCGCTCGCCAAGCATCGAAGTGGAAACAGTCCCGCTCTCTCTCTTGGAAGATCAGAATACCACGAAGGACCGAGGACTGACTCTGCTCAGAGAAACTCGAGCCAAGGAGGGCCAAACCTGAGCAACATCCAAAACCAGACATGGTCCCTGTGTTCCAGATGTGGGTGCTCTGAGGGAGATAAAATAAAAACAACGTTTGCGTCCGCCGTCATTTATTAATCATTCTTCGTCCTGTACCCTGTCTGTCTAATTTCTCGTCTGGAGGCCCCGAAGCCACGTCAAAGCCATGCCCACTCCAGGGCATATGCCCAGCACAGTGCTGACACAGAGTGCCAGATAAGGATCCGTCGGGTAGAAGGAACTCAAATTGTAATTGTTTTCCCAAGCAGCTTCTGACCAGAGGAGATAATTAAGGAAGATAGTGCATTTGGGGGCCCAGGGTAAAGTCTACCATGGGTTGAGCACTGGGGACAAAGACTGTGAACAAATAGCCACTCCTCTGCTTGGAGAACAATGGATTCTAGTTCGCTTAGGACTTAGCTCGGGAGCCGATGTTAACTGCACAAATTCTGAGAACAGGAAATAGACAGTAAACCTGACACACACAGCCACACATGCATGCCTCCTCGACTTGGCTTTTCCACATCTCCCCGTTCATCTCCTGCCCCCACCAGATACGCGGGAGCATCTGGCTTCTAAGAACCAGGATTCATTACAATATGATCATGAGTGGAAAGAGGAGAGCCAGCTACATGTAATTCAGAAAAATGGGAAAGGATGTGCCCCAACCAAGGTAATCAAGACTCTTCTTTTATTACATTGCAGACCCCTGCAGGACAGAAAGCTGGAGGTGCTGGAAATGGTTGGGATCGCCTAGTTTTTTTTTTTTTTTTTCCTTACGTACTGTCTACACCCAACGTGGGACTCCGACTCAACCCAGAGAGCATGAGTCCCATGCTCCACTGACTGAGCCAGCCAGGCACCCCAAGAGCAGCTTTTCTTTTTCTTTCTTTTTTTTTTAATGCTTATTTATGTATTTTGATGGGGGGTGGGAAGAGAAAGAGAGAGGGAGAGAGTCCCAAACAGGCTCCACGACATGGGGCTCGATCCTACAACCCTGGGAGAATGACCTGAGCTGAAATCAAGAGTTGAATGTTCAACTGACTGAGCCACCCAGGCACCCCAGAGTAGCTTTTCTTAAAAGAGAGAATTGAATGTTCAGGGTATCTGGGTGGCTCAGTCAGTTGATCATCTGACTTCGGCTCAGGTCATGATCTCGTGGTCTGTGAGTTCGAGCCCCGTGTCGGGCTCTGTGCTGACAGCTCGGAACCTGGAGCCTTCTTTGGATTCTCTGTCTCCCTCTCTCTCTCTCTGCCCCTCTCCCGCTCGTGCTCTGTCTCTTTCTGTCTCAAAAATAAATAAATGTTAAAAAATTAAAAAAAAAAAAAGAGAATTGAATGTTTGAAGGACTGGATAAGTAATCAAGAGAGGATGGCTATCAAGGTCTTGGGATTTAGGACGGGGTGGAGGGGAGGTCTATGCATTTTTTGAAATTATATGCAAAACATCACTCATTTGAATCAGTGGAGACAGGAAGGGTGAAGGATGGAAAACGCAATAAAAGAAAAGAAACGATTTCCCCTCCCCCCAGTGTTATCTTTTATCTCTCAGGCATCAAAAGGCAAAGGGAAAAACTTAATGATTCTGCAGCCTTAGATACTCACTGGGTGCAAACAATAAAATCTTCACTTTACAGCACCAAATTAATCACCTTCGTGCTCGGGAAAAACAGGATTTGCAGGGGAAAATACCATGGCATGGTGTGATCTTATGGAATGTGGCTACCTTTGTTTGGGAGGCACAGAGACAGAATTTTGTCAACTGCCTTATTGTTAATTGCATTTCAGTGGAGAGTGCCCCTGACCGACCACACAGGGCACAGTGTTTCTGTCCATCTCCGTCAGATAAATGCCCCCGCGTGTTAGTGCGTAGACTGAGTCAGAATCCATCCTGCCACCAATCTGCCACCTCGAAATGGTTCCATGAGCCTTCCTGAGTCTGACCACAGAGCCACACGCAATGTGGGCGGGTAGGGTGCCGTGGGGAGGAGGTCTCAGAAGGAGTCCCCAGCTTGGTGGGGACAGCCGTGTAACGCAGGAGACCCAGGGGGAGCTCTGGAGGAGGCTTCTTAACTTGGGCTGACTCTATTAAGCATCCTTCATTTAGAAGTAATCGATTCACTGTTTCTGAAATCAAACACACAAGTGCCAATGCCGTGACTTAAATTTCTTCTGACCTTTTATTTCTTGCCAAAAAAACTTGGCTTTTACCGCAGATTGTAAAAGACCACTGATGACAGTGAATGATGATTATTGAAATTACTGTAGCAGTAATGAGTTGATGGAATAATAACGTACTCCCCGTATCCCAACTTTCTCCTCCAAATTGAAATTCTGTTCTCCCGTAGCACTCGCTGCCGTATTACTCAATTTTGGGGTCAGAGACCCCTCTGAGGAGCTGGTGAAGGCCAGGAATGCTTTTCCCAGAAATGCACGAGCAGACACAAATTTGCCCATAAATTCAGAAAGCTCATAGATTCCCCTTCCAAAAACAAACAACAGTTCGGAGACCTCCACCTAGCACTTGGTATCACAGCAATTCGTTCATCGGGATCTTGACCTGTTCTTAGGGTCCCAGAGCACAGTGCCTATAAACTAGTAATCTTGCTCAACGGTAAGACTTACTGTTAACCTGACTTTTTAAGGCAAGAATGGTGGAATGAGAGAGAGGATATTCAGAAGTAGAGAGAATACATATTTATGTTGTGCAAGAAAAAATATTTTACTGGTCTTTCAGCTATATCCATTTTTTATTGGGATTGGATCGCTAGGAAATTTCATAGCGTGAGGGAAAAGAGCCAGTTTCTTTTATACAGATGGGGATCCAGAGACTAAGCCCTTGGAAGAATTGATCTGGAAAGATGTGTAGTTATAACAATGAGCCTAGACAGGGGCCTGGGGGAAGACAGAGGGGACCCCCAAAAGATCAAGATGCAGCCTAAAAGTCTGTCTTAAGGGGGCTTGTTCCTTTCCAGAATCCACCCACCGGGCAATACTGGCTGCAAGCGTACCCACCATGAGTGATTCCGGGCACAGATTCCATGTCGCTTTCCTACACCTGCTAAGGCCTCATCTTGCCTTCCTAGGTTCTCTGGCCCTCCTGGGGTCCTACCTCTAGATAGAGGTTAAGGGACAAGATCTCAGGCATCTTTGCCACCTCAACCCTGGTCCAGTAGACAGCTGGACCTTTCACTGAAGCCTCATCTGTGAGGGGACAATGCCGAGGGCCCCACTTGGGGTGGGGGGGAGAGATGCCGGAAAGCCAACCCATCCTGCCATTTACTGGGTAGCATGAGAAGCTAGCGCCCCTCCTCATTCACTTGCCAACCACTTACTGAGTGGCTCCATCTGCGAATGTGGACTCGGAGAAGAGGGCCTGGGTTCAAATCCAAGTCCTCTAACTTTCTGCCTCTGTGACCTTGGGCAAGTTACTTACCGTCTCTGTGCCTTGATCTCCTCATCTACAAAATGGGGATAATAATGGTACCTGCTTCAGAGGGTTGTCATGAGAACTGAGTTAGTCATGCAGAGCGCCAAGAGGAAGGCAGGCAGCCGGCAAGCAAATTTAAGCGTCAGTTGTTTTAACTGAGTCGAACACACACGGAACTTGGGAGTCTAGCGAGGAAAGCAGCAACTGTGGTATAAGCCACCGCCCGAACTTAACTCCCAGAGTGTCGTGCTCGCTTCCTCTCCTGCCTCCATCCGTGCCAGAATTCCTCTCCTGCTCCCTGCAGTCAGGATCTTATTCTACCAGTTACCCTCCTCATTCTCATATCCACAGTCTCTTCTGCTTTGCTTCGGCTCACACACCCGTCCAAAGATTTTCAGGCTCTGAAACCCAAACCTCTCCTCTCGCCTCTCAAGGAAATGCCCTGTATCTTCCCCTGCTACAACGTGCGTCTTGAAAGAGGCATCTACACTCACAGTCTCCCCAGCACACTACTCCCGCCTCTGATTCTGGCCCTTGCATGTAAGAATCTCCCCCCAAGGCCACCAGGGACCTCTTAAATCCAGTATGTATTTTTAGTCCTTATCTCACCTTGACTTCCTGTAGCACTGTACAATGTCGACTCCTCCTACCTTCTCAAAATTCTTCGTCCTCCAACTAATTCCTCTACCATTCTTCTGCCATTCCTGCCACAAGCCAGGGAATGTGCTAGGTACTGGGAGGCAAACATACTCAAGACAGTCTCCCACAAGGAACTCAGGCTTTGGGGGAGGGGAGGGAGATTAGGTATACGGAATATTTGCAAATCAGCAGGATAGGTTCCAAGATGAGGACCAGAATGGGTTATCTGGCAGGGCTGTGTTCCTTCTGGAGGCTCTAGGGGAAAATCAATTTCCTTGCCTTTTGCAACTTCTAGAAGCTTGTGGCCCCAGACCACTCTGACCCCAGAGGTTGCATTGGTCCATCCAGATAATCCAGGACAGTCTCCTCATCAAAAAAAAAATCCTTAACTAAATCACATCTGCAAAGTCCTTTTTTTGCCACGTAAGGAAACATATTCACGGGTGATTAGGATAGGACATCTTTGGGGGCCATGATTCTGCCTACTGAAGATGGGGTAGTCGTTCCCCCTCGAGTAGCCAGAGAACTGGCGAGAGAGGAGACTCCTGGAGCAGAATCTTACAGGTTTAGCTCCCATTGGCCAGACGGGGGGACAAGGTGGTCCAAAAAGGAATGGCGCTTGTTGGGAGGTGATGTGGAGAAAGAAAAGGTGAGGCTGGTGGTCTGCAACCACTCGACCACTCCGGCTGCACAGCTGAATAGAAGAGAGTTCCTTCTGGAAACCAGATGAGGGAGAAAAAGTATAAGCTGGATTACCAAGGGTTCTGATTTTTTATATATATATAACCATAGTAAAGAATCTGAAATTTATCTGAAATGTACTTGACCCATGATATTACTTTAACCTGGGCTATTGTTTCTTTAATTTTTTCTTGATTCATTTTTTTGTCCTAAAGAATAATGTCCATGAAATCATGGGTTTTCTATGTTGGTTACATCTTTCTAAAGTGTTTACATAACTGTAAAAATAAAATGTTCTTGGGGCGCCTGGGTGGCTCAGTCGGTTGGGCATCCGACTTCGGCTCAGGTCATGATCTTGCAGTTTGTGGGTTCAAGCCCCGCATCAGGCTCTGTGCTGACAGCTTGGAGCCTGCAGCCTGCAGCCTGCTTCAGATTCTGTGTCTCCTTCTCTCTGTCCCTTCCCCGCTCGCTCGCTCTCTCTCACACAAATAAAATAAACAGTAAACATTTTTTAAATAAGAAAAATAAAATGTTCCTATATGTACCACTTAAAATCATCCATGCACACCCATGAACGAGTTCCCTACTTGGGGAAACAGAGCCAGAGGCAATCAATGCAAACCGCCTAAACGTTCTAGGCAGGGAAAGCACGCAGTCAGGTTTGCCTTTGATAAATACCATTGGGCAGCCTTAATCACTTTGGACTGAACGGAAACAAGTGAAACTTATAACAAAAAGATCATAAAGTCGCATACGTCCACACTAGTCAGGGTAAGAGATGAGAAAATGGACTAAGGTATCAGGAGAGGGCTGGATACGAGCAGTGCAAGGAGGTTGGAAATGCTGGATAATAGTGAAGACTGGAAAAGGGGGATCGGAGACAGCAGCTGGGGTCCCAGCATGTACGACACCACGGACAATTGCCCACTCACTGAGAGAGTAAATAAGGGAGACAGCCAATGGGCTGTGGCAGGATTGGGAGGAAATGGTTATTTTGGCCTGGACCTGCCGAATGTGGGGTGTTCTGGAACATTCATGTACGGGCTTGAATGCCCGTGTCTGGGGCCACGCAGATCAGGGCAGTTTCCAAAGCACCGCTGTCCAGGAGGAATACACTGTCAGCCCCCCATGCTATTTTCCGTGGCCAAGTGGCCACATTAAGACAAGTAAAAAGAGGGGCAGCTGGGTGGCTCGGTTGGTTGAGCATCCAAGTCGACACTGAGTCCCGCATTGGGCTCTGTGCTGACAGTGCAGAGCCTGCTTGGGGTTCTCTCTGCCCCTCTCTCTGCCCCTCCCCTGCTCATGCACACGCAGGAGCAACATAAAGAAACATTTTTTAAAAAACAAGTATAAAGGAACGGATGAAATTAATAACGTGTTTAATATACCCCAACATATGTGGATTATTATATTTCAAAACGGAGCAGTATAAAATCTACTGAGATGTTTTACATTCTTTTTCTCGTTTTAAGTCTTCAAAATCCGGTGCAGTTTTTTACACTGAGAGGACATCTCAATCCGGACGTGCCAAGCGCTGAGTAGCGACCACGAGAGGTGGCTGCTATATTGTATGACACGGCTCAGGAGCCATGTGCAACATAAGAAGAGCATGAGAAGGATGTCAGGACAAACTGGATGAACATCAGCGTGGGGTGTAAAGGGCAAGAAAGAGGCACCAAAAAAGATTAATGGGGGTTGGGGGGGCGGGGAGCCTGGCTGGAAGTTGGAAGGGCATTCGAGTCTTGACCTCAGGGGTATGAGTTTGAGCCTCACGCTGGGTGTAGAGATTACTTAAATAAAAAAACTTAGGGGCACCTGGTGGCTCAGTTGATGAAGCGCCCGACTCCTGCTCAGGTCGTGATTTCGCGGTTTGTGTGTTCAAGCCCCACGTTGGGCTCTGTGCTGAAAGCTCGGAGTTTGGAACCTACTTTGAATTCTGTCTCTCTCTCTCTCTCTCTCTCTCAAAACTAAAATAAACATCTAAAAAAAAAATAAACAACTTAGGGGTGCCTGGGTGGCTCAGCCGGATGAACGTCCAACTCTTGGTTTCAGCTCAGGTCATGATCTCGCAGTTCACGAGTTCGGGTCCTGAGTTGGCCTCTGCACTGACTGTCGGGTACCTGCTTGGAATTTTTCTCTCTCCCTCTCTCTCTCTCTCTGCCACTCTCCCTGCCTCCCTCTCTCTCTCTCAAAATAAATAAATAAACATTAAAAAAAAAAAACTTAAAAAAAGAGGGGATCCTAGGTGGCTCAGTCGGTTAAGCGTCCGACTTTGGCTCAGGTCGTAGTCTCCCGGTTCATGGGTTCGAGCCCTGCTTTGGGCTCTGTGCTGACAGCTCGGAGCCTGGAGCCTGCTTTGGATTCTGTGTCTCCCTCTCTCTCTCTGGCCCTCCCCTACTAGTGCTCTCTCTCTTTCAAAAATAAATCAATGTTAAAATAAATAATACATAAATAAGCAAACAAATGAAAACTTAAAAAACGAATGATTAAGAAGTAGCCAAAGAGGTTAGGAGGAGAATGAGGGAAGAGCTAACTAACATCAACCCCCTGAGAATTTCAAGAAGAAAAGGGCTATAATGGCCTCAAACGCTGCAGGGACACCCTCAGCGCCAGGCACGTGGACTCCAGGCTTAGCCCCAGTTTGAACCCTGGCTTGACCGCTTACGGCTGGGTGCCGTGGCAGTGACTATGGATGCCATCTGTGCCCAGCCCACCTCAGAGTCCCCCTGTAGCTTCATAGACAGCATCCAGCCCACGAACATCATGCCCCCTCAGTCACCTGCCCGCCCCACACTGCGGGCTGCTTCTGCGAGCTCTAGGGGACTCACTGCCCCCAGGGACAACCCTTAGCCGATGAGGGAGGAGAGTCCCTGGAGAAATGTCTCTGCCTCCCCATCTCCCAGTGGTGTGATTTTAAGAGAGTGTTTTGGGGGCACCTGGGTGGCTCAGTTAAGTGACTTCAGTTCAGGTCATGATCTCACGGTTCGTGGGTTCGGGCTCTGTGCTGACAGCTCAGAGCTGGATTCTGTGTCTCCCTCTCTCTCTGCCCCTCCCCTGCTCACGCTCTGCCTCTCTCTCAAAAATAAGTAAACATTAAAATAAAAAGAAGAGGGTGTATTTGTTTTCTATTGCTGCTGTCACAAATTACCACTAATTTTGCGAACACACACACACATTTGTGATCTCACAGTTCGGGGGATGAGTTTGACGCGGACCTTACTGGGCAAAGATCAGAGTGCCCGCTGGGGGGGGGGGGGCTTTCCTTTCTGGAGACTCTGTCTCCTGGCCTTTTCCAGCTGCCAGAAGGCTCCTGTCTTCCCTGATTTGTGGCCCCTTCCTCCATCATCATTCCTGACAGCACTGGGCTGAAACCTTGCCACACTGCCAATGTCTCTGGGTCTCTCGATTCTTTCTTCCACTTTTAAGGACCCTGTAATTACATTGGGCCCACGCGGGTAATCCAGGGTAACCCCCTTAAGGTCAAACTTAGTTCCATCTGCAGCCTGGTAACACAACATGCTTACGGTTTCCAGGGACGGGACACAGACATCTTTGGGGTCCGGGGCATTGGTCTGCCTACCAGAGGGGGTTCCATACAGTTTCCCGGATAGATGCCAACAAGGCTGAGCCCACGGGGGTAACCCGCTCGCTTACATTCTTTGTGGCTTTCTCCTTTCCCTCATTCTGCCCACTTCTTGACTTGTGCTTCCCGGGAGGACCTTCCAAATAAACTCCCTTCCCCCAAATCCTCGTCTCGAGATCTGCCTCAGAGGAACCTCAAGTAAGACAGTGATCTTAGGGAAGTTACTCAATCAGTCTGAGCCCTGCTTTCCTCCACCGTGAAGGGTATGTCTCAGTACCTAGGTCACAAGGCTGTTGGGAGAATTCTAAGAGATGATATTCATTAAAGTCTGTATGGTGTGTGTAGCAAGTCCTCAACTTGGAGGGGGGCAGCTGGTGCACAGAGAGAGGCCGGCCTTGGACAGAGAGATAGTCCTCCCTCTGAGACGCTGACGGTCAGAGGGGTGGGGTGGGGACAGTGTGGGAAACCTGGAGGGTTTCTTCTATGGGCCTCTGTTTTCTTTCTTTCTTTTTCTTTCTATTTATTTGAGAGAGAGAGAGAGAGAGAGAGAGAGAGCAAGCAAGGGAGGGGCAGAGAGAAAGAGGGAGAGAGAGAATCCCAAGCAGGCTCCACACTGCCAGTGCAGAGCCCGACGTGGGGTTTGATCTCCTGAACCACGAGATCATGACCTGAGCAGAAACTAAGAGTCAGACGCTTAACCCACTGAACCACCCAGACGCCCCATCCATTTCCCTCTTGAGCTGCATCTGCTTCTGAGGGCTGAACAGCACAGGACTGACTTTGGGGAGAACAATGAACATTTGGAATAGCATAGAGATTTCTGAGCTGTCGGGAAAGCCCGGTTGGCACCAGAGATCATACATCGGTCACAGCACGACCTCTGAGCTCTGAGTTTTCTCCATGTGGTGAAATGGGTGGCTGGGGGGGGGGGGGGGAGACGGTGGATGGAAGGGATGTAAGGCTGGACGTTTGCAGGTAGATATGGTCAAAGAAGGGCGGTGCAGGAGACAAGGTTGGGGAGCTTGTTGAAGGCTCCAGCCTGGATGGAAGGGCAAAGGGCCACTTTGAGAGACTGGTGGCCCCCCTGTGGTGGAAGTGTGGGTGTAAAGAGACGGGAAGGCGACAGGAGATAGGATGTCAGTGCTTAACATCTCCAGGGAGGAGACAGTTTATGGTGCAGACAGAGGAGTGAACGTAAAAGTCATTAGATCTGAGGTACCCATCACCTACCAGGTCTTAGTCATGACTGGAGAGTCCTCCCACCTGCCACCACCCCCCACCCCTCCCCCCACCCAGGACAAATCAGGGGTCACTCTTGAAAGGGCAAGATTCCAACAAGGTAGGGGAGGGACTACCCCGGCAATAGATGGTGGTTAACGCTGGATAGCAAACACCCAAAGTGAGAAAGTCAGGACAGAAGGAAAGTAACGTGACTGGAGCTGCTTTGGAGGTAACAGAATGTGGGAGGAGGAACAGGCAGCCTCCTGTCCCTCTGGGTTTCCGAGAGAAAGCAGAATCCTTTAGGGCAGTGTCCCCCACAGCATCCACAGCACCAGGGGAGCCCATTAAAAGCAAGGATTCTTGGAGCGCCTGGGTGGCTCAGTGGGTTAATAAGCGTCCAACTTTTGACTTCGGCACAGGTCATGATCCCAGGGTTGTGGGATCGAGTCCCATGCTGAGCATGGACCCTGCTTAAGATTCTTTCTCTCCTTCTGCCCTTCCCCCACAAATAAAAACAAACAAACAAACAAATAAATAAAAGCATGGATTCTTAGTACTCCTCCCCCCCCCCCCCCCCCCCAGCATATATCCTCGACCAGCTGTATTAGTGGCCTGGGGCTGCTGTAACAAAGACCACAAAACTGGGTGGCTCAATACAGAGTACAGAAATTTATTCTCTCACAGTTCTGGAGACCAGAAGTCTGGAATCAAGCTGCTGGCAGGGAATGCTCTCTCTGATGGCTCTAATGAAGGGCCTTCCTTGCTTCTGGGAGTCAGAAGCAATCCTTGGCATTCGTTGGTTTGAAGCTGTCTCACTCCAATCTCCGTCCCAGTCTTCACATGGCCTTTTTCCAGCGTCTTTGTCCCCAAATCTCCCTTTCCTCATAAATCATTGGGTTAAGGGCCCACCCTAATCTACCACGACCTCATCTTAACTTGATGACATCTGCAAAGACCTTTCCAAATAATGCCACATTCACAGGTACCAGAAGTCAGGACTTCAATACATCTTCTGGGGCGGGGGACACAATGATTAAAGAAAATAACGGTTTGTGACATGTGTTGAACATGGTAAGGCAGACTTTATTCAGGACCACTGCAACAGAATTTTGCAGTGAGGGAGAGAGATTGGGCTCAACTCTGAATATAGCATGGGCAAGAGGGAATTTATAGCCAAGGAGCAGGGTGGGACTCTGTAGGTGGAAAATTAGGAAGAGGAAATAACAGGGGTGGGGGTGGGGGGATTCCGGCTAAACCGACCTAACAGGATTCTTGCTAAAGGCAGGATGATCAGACATCACCTGGGGGATGGGGAACCTGATCAGATATTGGACGGGGGCACGGATATTGCTAAAACTGGATTTTACAAGGAAGTACACAGCTGAGCCTAGAAAGTTCAGGAGCCTGACTAAAGTTTGGCCGAGCAAAGAATTTTTGTCATAACCCATCGTGCCAGCTAGATACAATCTTTGGGGGCAGGGCTGGTAAATACGTATTTTTTAAGGGTCCACGGGGTAAAGGAACCTAGGACAACCATCTTTCAGTTGGCATCAGCAGGACCTGAAAACTCAGGGAAGATGGTCCTCTGATGGCTCCGCTGGGGAAGACTCAGACAAAGGCTGGTGGGAGCACAGAGAACCCTGCATTTAGGACAGAGAAGGAGGGTGGAGAGATCCAGTGGATCGTCTGGCCCCAAGGCTGGAGACCGACTCCACACGAATGAAGGCATCCGTAGCTCAGTCAAGAGTCTACCGCCTGTGCTCAGAAGAATTCGATTCCAGTTGTTGCGGAGCTGCTGAGAGCTCCAAACCCAGGGGTTGGGGGTGCTGGAGGAGGAAGGAGCAGGTTTTGAGGATGCTGGCCTTCCACAGACTCGGCACGGATCAGCTTCTGGCTCCGCCAGCCATTCCACAAGGAAGCCCCGCAGGGCTCTGTCCAAGGTCTCTTTCACTTTCCTCCACAATTCTCCTTCCCGGTTAATCCCACCTCTTTCCGAGGCTAGAAACCCCATTTACATGCTGATGGTCCTACATTTGCATCTCAAACTCAGAGCCCACCCCCACCCCAAGCGCCAGCCCTTGTGTGACCCATTGCATTCAGCCTAGACTATCTGGCAGGTGCCTGAAATTTCACATTTTCAAAGCCAAACTCGCCCCTACGCTTGTTTGCCTTCCCATAGTTTCCATTTCAGTTGGCATCACTACCCACCCAGACCCCCCCAAACTAGAAATCTGGGCGTCATCTTATGCTTCTTCCTCCAACCACACACGAAATCACCTCCACTCCTCTCTTTTGTCCACATTCCCGCTGCTTCATTTCAAATACCCTCAACTCCATGCTCGACTACTACAATTACCTGCTAATTAGAGATGTGGCCCCGTTTTCCCCTCCAGGAGTCGGCATCCTCCCAGATGAGGTGCAGCCTTTTCTACAAGCTCAACTTGTAAAAAAAAACAAATCTGACAAACTCTGCTGACTACGGCACAAATGCCAAACTCCTCAGCATGACACATGATCTTCATGTAGGGCCCCACTCACCTTGCCCCTAACCCCCCAAGTTGTTTTTTCTAGTTGTGACTTTGACTAAAACAAAAAATTAAAAACGCACAAACAATACCCAAACCCCACAACGATTCACAAAATCAATCTTAAAAGGGAGGGGATGCGAGGACTAGAGGTATCTGCATCCTCCGTTCCCGGGTCTGGAGGTCTGGGGTGTGTATACAGGCGTCTCCCAGGTGATGCAGATGCGGATCCAGGTTTGCCAACCACAGGGCCGTGCCATTCTTTAAAAAAAAAAAAGAAAAGAAAAGAAAAGAAAAAAATCCAACAATTCACATCAGAGAATCCGGGCTACTATGTTTTTCCCTAACTTCCTGTAGAGGCACACAGAAAAAAACCACCGCGCAGAAAAGCCTGCATCAGCCGGTCGGCTTCGTTGCATCACTTCTGCCTCCTCACCAAGATTGACACCCCGAGGAATTGTCCGGCAGAAATTTTAAGAATGAAAAAGGGCATCTGCAGAGCCCGCAGATCTGACCCGCAACATAAAGCACCTTTCGGTTACCAAAAACATTCCTGCCCCCAAAACCCAGTTAGAAAATGCCGAACCACCCGAGGAAAGTTTCGTCGGCATTCCTCCACACTCCTCGGTTTTGAGGGAAGCCCTAAAAGACGTAGTGTTAGGAAAGCATTTTGCTTTACTTTCATCGGCAGTGCCTCCGAGAGTTGAAAACCCGAAGAAAGCACTTTCGCAAGCTGAAGCTGTCCTATCAGTGTTAATTCAAACACACACAGTATTAGGCTGCCATGTTTACTTGAACATGTGAAGAGCAAACAATGTAACTGAGGAACCTTGAGCTCGGACTCCCTCCCAAGCACGTTGAACATTCAAGAAACTTTGCAGGACGTCTGCACATCCAGTGAGGCTCACGTTAACTCCTGAGCCAGGCTAAGACAATAGAAGGGAGAGACGACACAAGTCACTATGAATCAGACGCGCCGTTTATGTTTTTAAATCTTCCCTCGCAGCAGAGGCGGCTTTTCCTCTGCTCCTACTCTTTTTGAAACTGTTTCCACGGTCATTGTCTCCCAGTTCGAAACGACGGCGGCGCTCGGGGAGCAGGTACAGCGTCCCGCAGGGTGTAGCGCGGTGGAGCCCGGCCAGGTTTTGGAAAACATTCCCGGCCCTTCCGGCGGGTCGAGGAAAAGTAGGTGGCCCGGGCGCCAAAGGCTGCTGCCAATGCAACTCGCAACTTTTGAAATCAATCCTTTTTGCATCATGCAACGGATGCCACCGCTCCTCGGGTTTGCAACCCCCCACCCCTCCCCCGAGACCAATCATTGCCGCGCTCGGGCCTGCACATCGCCCCCGCCCCCTTCCCGGGCCGCACGCAGCCACCGAGACGCTCCGGCCGCGGCCCGCCGCCTCTTAAAGGGCGGTAGCCGGCCCTTAAAGGCCCCTCGCGCGCGGCGCACGGCGGAGCGCGGCGGCCCGGTTCCCGGCAGGGGCCCGCCGAGCCAGGCCGAGCCCCCGCGGCGCCCAGGCGCGGCCCGGGCCCTCCCGCCCTCCGCGCCGCCGCCGCCGGGAGCGGCATTTTTATTCAGGCGACGCTTAAGGGAGCCCGGCCGCGCCCGGTGCATTGTGGGAGCGCCGGAGTCCCGTTTTCGGGAGGAGGAGGAGGGCGCAAAGCGAACCGGTAAGCGCCTGGCTTGGGGAGGGGGGGGCGCGACGCCAGGCTTAAAGGGGAATATTCGTCCGCAGGCCCATGGCGGCCGTGCAGATCCCCCTCCGGGCCGCCCGGGCCCGCCGGGAGCCGCGCACGGCCGGCGCTCTCCAGCGCTGCCTGGAGAGGGGCAGAGCCAGGGCTTGGTGGGGCCGCTTTAAAAAAGAAGCACCGCCCGCGCCGCCGCCGCCGCCGCCGCCGCGCGGAGCCGGGGAAGGAGGGAGGGAGGAGAGGGCGGGGGAGGAGTGGAGGGGGAGGGCGGCGGCGGCGACGCAGGGGTTAATTTTTTCGCCCGCCGACATTTTTGTGCGGCGGCGGCGGCGGCCCGCGCGCGCGGCGGGAGAACCCAGCCCGGTCCCCGGGCGCGGCGCGCGGCGCCTCCGGGGCCCTCCCCGCCCCCACGCGCGCGCCCTCCGGCCCGCGGGCGCCGCCTGACCCTGGGCGCCCCGACCGGGCCGGCCCCGCGGGCCGGGGTCCCGCCGCGCTCGCGCCCGCCCCGCCGCGGCCGGTTGGCCGTGCGCGCCTCGCGCCTTCCCTGCGGTTCCCGCCGCCGCCGCCGCCGCCGCCGCCGGGGAGATCGGGCTGGCATGGCCCAGCCGGCGGCGCCGCCGCGCTGCCTCCGCCCGGACGCGGCCAGCCCGCCGCGCCGCGCCGCACAAAGAGCCCAGGCCGGGTCTGCCTTTAAAGGCGGCAGCCTGAGATTTAAGGTGTCCCCGCGTGCCGGCCTCGGCGCTCCGGCTGCCTCCTGGACGCGTGCTGCATGGAGAGAGCCCGGTCCCCGCGCGCCGGGCCTGGAGCCCACCCCATTGTTTCTTTGCTGAGCTTAAGGGCTTGGGGGTAGGGAGGTAGGTATGGGGCTGCGGCTGCACCCTCTCCCGTCCCCGCTTACCGTGCTCCCCGAGCTGTGCGGCCCGCTTGGCGCTCTCGGTGAAAAAAAAAAATTCAAAGGTGGCCGAGAAGGAAAGGGTTAACCGTTGTCTTTAAATATTCATATCATTGTTTTAAAGGTGTAAACATGCAGCTTTGGGGTTGGAGTTGAAGCTCTCTTATTATGCAAATTTACTCCCCCCCCCATTAATTACGATTTCCCCGAGTACATCTCCCCCCACCCCCCATTTTCTCACACCCACCCTCCAAAACCTGTAAGTTTGCAAGGTTTGGATGTGAGTGTGATGTGTATCCCTCGTTCCATTTGGAATTTAAAACTTCAGAGTGCTTTTGGACTTAAGGTGTTTTAGACATTTTTCTTCTTAAAAATCAGGGAAGACAGAAGTTATGTTTGAAAGATGGTTAGTCCCCCCAGTTCCCCGCCTCTTTTTTGGGGGGTGGGGGTTAGGCTTGGAGGTAGGAAAATAACTGGATGCCTCGTGAGTTGGATTTTTTTTTTTTCTCCTGGTAGGAGTGAGGCGGTGTTAAATGCGAGGCGTTTTGTGAGGAAAGGACTGTTTTGTTCCAAACTCTAGCAAGTCAAAGTGCTATTGGACTTTTCCTAACTCTAAAATGGCTTCAGAATTCCCCTCTAGGTAATTTCCTTTGCTCTCCTGCCACCCTTCTCTTGGATGGGTTGTTTTCTTGGAATATTTGAAGATTTACTCCTGTTCAGTTGTACGTTACAAACTGAAATGATTGCTCACCCCGAAGATGTTTTTGTAAAGACAGTTTGGATTACCGCCCAAACTCAGGCTTTCTGAGATTTATTTATTTGTTTTGTGTGTGAGAGAGGGAGATTAATTTTAAATGAGTGATGTGGTTGCCAGGGGATAGAAAACTCTATAAATGGGAATCATGTTCTTCATCGTAAATTTTATAGGGGAAACTGACCCTGAAATTTGGGGTGTCTGTAATTCTATGCCCAGTAAAGTATCAATCTGGAGGTTCATAAACCTTGGGAGTGCATGTAAGATTCTGGTTGCACCTCTGAGACTTCGGACTTAGATGGGCTTGCTCTAGAAACTTCCAGTGGTACCAAGTACGTTAATGCTAGGGATTTCGTACAGTGTGATTTTTTTTCGTTTTAGTTCTGCAACGAAGCGGTAACGACCAGGAGCAAGCATATTTTCTCAATGATGTGTGGGTACTGGTTCGTTGGGTGGGATGTTTGCTTTCTAGGAAAGAGCACTGCATTAAAACGTTAGAAAACTTTCCACCGCTCTCTTGGAGAAAATTAATCTTGGTGTGTTAAACAGCTGTTCCACTTTTCTTTCAAGTTCTGTTCTTTAGTGAGGCTTCCTTAGTTTTGGATCACGTTGTCCTTCTGGCTCAGAATGAAAACATGCTTTTTTCTAAAAGTGAATTGAGCATCACGAAGAATTTCATCAAATGCGTTTCCGTCAGCATCCTTTTCCTGCAGCGTGTCTAATGGGCATTTTATTTTTCTGTGGGGGACAGCAGAAGATGTTAAAAGGTTTTCTAGAGAAGTCACTTTAGCCAAGACTTCTTGATTTCTAAACCGTAGTGCTTCTAGGCTGACAGATGAAGTGACTAGAAGTTTTCTCATGATGTTGGCCGCCAGAAGAGCCTATGAGACTTACTGCTCAAGATGGCCTTGTGTCATGTGCCAGCTGGCCCGTAGTGCCTTCTTCAGGGGAGGCGTCCTGGCTGCCCGTCAGAGCCACAGTTACAGCAACACAGACCTCAGACCTTCCCTAGAAGATGTCTGATGGTACAGTCAATTTCTTAAATGAGTTCTTCGGGCTTCTGCATCACTATAGTGAACTGTCGTGGCCTCAAATCGGCATATCCCTGGTCTGGATGATTTCAACTCTTTCCATGCTCGGCACCGTCTTGTATTCACTTGATTCTTAGCAGAATACTGGTGAGCATTCTTGTAATGGTGTCTTTGTGTTTTGGTGATGCCTAGGTGGATCTGTAAAGAAACCAGGCGGCTAGGAGCGGGAGGGGAGGAGCCCAGCTGTGAGGTGTGTGTGCCCAAGAACCATGTCTACGCGGGAGTCCTTTAACCCGGAAAGTTATGAATTGGACAAGAGCTTCCGGCTAACCAGATTCACTGAACTCAAGGGCACTGGCTGCAAAGTGCCCCAAGATGTCCTGCAGAAACTGCTGGAATCCTTACAAGAGAACCACTTCCAAGAAGATGAGCAATTTCTGGGAGCAGTGATGCCAAGACTTGGTACGTGAGCCCTTCTTCCCTTTATACTTCCCCAAGTACAGCGTCTTGGCTGCAGTTGTAGTCAGTGGGTCAAAAGCCAAATTTCTGTCCTCCCATGTTGCCGCCTTCTTTTTTTTTTTTAAATCTAATTTCTGCGAGGATCCAAAGAGCAAAGCAGTGATAGCTATGACATTATTGTAGCTTATTTGGAGGAAATACTTGAAAAGCATCAAGGAATGTGCTGTAGCCACTTTTTTAAGCTATTAAGTGTGCAATTGAGACAATTCTGTTACAGTAAAAGTGTTTCTTGCTAAATCGAATTTTGTAGTTAGCTGAGGGTTAAGCAGAAACTCCTTTATGCCTCTGTCCTAAAACTTTCCTTAAAATGCCTGCGTTCTCTTCTCTGCCTTAGGAAAGAAAGGTGTGTCTGTGCGTCATTGTGCGGTGATTTGGGGGCAGTGGCTGGGTTGGGGAGGAATGGGGGTTCCTTTGCAATATGCACTGTTTGCCGAGCTCCTGTGGGGAGGAGGGAGAAGACTGAAGCTGTGCTTGACCCTGGGACGTCATCTGGCATCGAGAGCGTGGTTTTCCTTCTTTACTAAATTCCTTTTTTAGTGGTTTGCCTCTTCCCAAACACAGAGCTCAGAAAGAAATTCTAGGCCGTTGGAAATTGTTAACTTTTATCATGTGGTGCGTTAAGGACGTGGCGAAACACCGTGATCGCTTTGCCTTTTGAGTGTTTGGGACGTATTCCAGGAGTTTGGGTGCTTGGTAGTCGTGGTATTCGACTTGATCAGCTTTCTTACAGAAGGTTTTCATTTCGTTCACTCTCACCCGTTGTCTTATTGTGTAGTTCTGTCCTCCAACCCGAGATCCTCCTTTCTTCCCCAAAGAATATATCAAAGCCGAGCTGCTTTGGTGGGGAGAGAGGAAAACTCACACCCCACACTCTAGGGGCCGCGGGGTGGCTCCCAGGAAGGAGTTCAGTGCGAAAACCACTGTCGTCTGGCTGGTGTGGAAGCCGGGAGAAATACCACGGGAGTGAGCTGGATCGGCTGTCGACATACTTGTCAGGCAATAAGAATATACCGAGAAAGCTGTCAGATAACATGGTCGAGAAAGACGCTGCCAAATGGACAAAAAGAGATGCGATAAAAACCTTACGTGTAAAGTCGTAATACCTCTTTCTGACTTCCCTGCGGACCTCGCTGAGCATGCCATGCGCGGGGAAGCATTTTGAAAATGGGTCACATCATTCGCTCCTTCCCTCAGCCCCGTGATGCCGGGGAAGGTCGAGTAAGTCATTCCGTGTCACTTGGTGAGGGTCAGGACCTGGAGTCCGCGTCCTCTGATTCCTCCGCCCACCGAACTGTTTGCCCTCGGGTCTCTGAGACCAGCGTGTTTGAAGTGAGGAGAGGGGCTGCACCAGCTGCAACCTAGCAGTGGCAACGGGGACAGATGTCAGCAGCAAGGGGAGAGGTAGAAAAATCTGTTACCAGAACACGGTAGCAAAGGAGTCTAGTCACACAGGGTTCTTGAGAAGTCATTTCCTTTCCCAGAAAAATGCACACCCGCAAAATGTAGCGTTCACGGTGTTCTCTAGGGGTACATGGACCCCAGGTTGCAAACAAAGGGACGCTGAAGAAAGCATAGTGTTAGAACCTTGTACAGAAGTGACATATCCAGATAGCCACAGCTTTGCTTTGGAATTGGATGTAGATTCGTATCCTGACAGCAGTCACTTACTTATCACTAATGGTAATCTGTGCACGGTCTTACCTTCTGAGTGACAGTTTCCCAGTCTGTAAGATGAACTGTTTGTAATTGTTGGAAGTACCAGAAATTATTTGTGTGTGTATATGTACCATGTGTATCTGTTTCTAAATTTTTTTTAATGTTTTGTTTATTTTTGAGAAGGAGAGAAAGAGCACGAGCAAGAGTGAGGGAGAGGGAGACACAGAATCCGAAGCAGGCTCCAGGCTCCGATCTGTCAGCACAGAGCCCGATGTGGGGCTCAAACTCACAGACTGTGAGATCATGCCTGAGCCGAAGTTGGTAGCTTATCCAACTGAGCCACCTAGGCACCCGTATCTGTTTCCAAGCTAGAGTGTCCTACCTCCCGGGTTCTAAGATGTAACAGTTGTTAAATGTACACATGTTTATTTAGATGTATTCTAACTAAAGAAATGTTAAAATCAGTGCTTCTTGCCTGGTACTTACGAGCTATCGAGTATTGATCACCATCACTTGTGGTGACGGTGTGATCATTGGGTTATTTTTTCTTGACGGCTTCAGTCTTGCTGAGAGCTTAGAATTCTCCAGCATCCACTGATAATTAAATCTGCACCGCTCATTCTGGTATTTGAGGCTTCCTCCACTCTGTGGCAATTTCCTCTGTTACCGTTTGCCCTCTCCCTGGACTGTCCCTCTCTCCCCCAATCACCACGGACCGGACTGGTGCTGTCCAAAAGAAATGTGATGTGAGCCACATGTAAAATTTCAAATTTCTGAATCTTTAAAACAGAGAGCGTCAGAAGAAATTAATTCTAACATATTCGATTTAACCTAATGCATTGTATCTAAAAAACATCATGTAAATATAGTTGATCTGAAACGTTACTAATGAAATGTTGGGTTTTTTGGTACACAGGCTCAAGAGTCACCACTCAGAATGCTCTGATGCTGCATATAAGTAGAAATAAGTTCTTCACGAATCTAATTATTTATTTATTTATTTATTTGTAATGTTTATATACTTTTGAGAGTGAGAAAGACAGAGTGTGAGCAGGGGAGGAGCAGAGAGAGGGGGAGAGACAGAATCCGAAGCAGGCTCCAGGCTCTTAGCTGTCAGCATGGGAGCAGGACACGGGCTCGAACCCACAAACCACCAGACCACGACCTGAGCCAGAGTCAGATGATGCTCAACTGACTGAGCCACCCAGGGGCCCCTCAAATGTATTTAATTCAAATTTAGGATTAGCCAGATTAGAAACATTGAAAGCTAACATTCAGCAACTGCATTCATTCTATTTCAGGAGTCCTGTAGTTTACATGAAAACCCCAAAGAAAACAGTGTTTCTTTCACTCTTTTCTAAAGCAAATAGTAACATTCTCAGAATAACCTGTTGTTGGCATTACCAATTTAGGGAGACTCAATATGAGTTAAATTGTGGTTCTTCACCTTGGCACTTACCTGCTCAACAGCCGCCCTTGGGTGAAATTGCCGGGGATGAATTTCCGTGCATTTCCCTGCGCGGTCTGACCTCCCGCTGGGGATCACTCACTACCTGGGCAGCCTGCTCCATTGTCACAGATCTGTGAGACTTGCCATCCAGACACTGCTTTGCAGAAAATCAGCCCGCCTTCGCAAAGCCTGTGACTTTTTATTAAACCTGATTTTGTTTTTGCATTCGTAATAAGGGGTCAAGGCCAGGGGAAGTAAGGTGCCCTGTGAGTCGGCCTCTGTTGGGTATTTTGCCGTTGTGGATCTGGGTTAGCTGTGCCTCAGCAGTGTTGCTCAAGCAAAACATGAAAGGTACTGGTGTGTTCACTTCAGCATGATACAGACAGGACTTGTTCTCCTTCCGTTTGGAATTCTGATTTGGAATTCTGAATTGCGAGGGTGCCTGCTGTGCGCTTGTGTCCTTTGCTGTTTCATCCTGACTCTCTCTCTGCCTTCGGCTGTTCGCCACAAAGTTGAAATAATCCCAGAGGTCTGGAGGGCATCCTTTGGAGAGACGCATAGGAAAGCACTCGGTATTCAGCTTACTTGGTGGGAAGGCCAGTCTGAATTTGAGAACACCTGCATTACAGGTGATTTTCAAAGAAAGGTAGCCTACGGCAGCCCAGTCTTCATCATTTCTAAACTGATTTGAGTAAAAGGGAATTATTTCTAATTAGATCATCAATTGTCCATGTTATCTTTCTAAACATTTAGATACAATTTTTTTTTTATTTTTTTGAGAGAGACCGGGAAAGAGCCCCTAGAAACAATTCTTAATAAATTGAAATGTTTCCTACAGGCCTGTTTAGCAAAGTATTTTTCCCTGTTCATAATGTAAGTTAGTAAAGGTGACATTTACAAGTTTTCCACAAGAGGAATATCATGAAATGTTAAAGTTTCCTCTTAAAAAATGCTTCCGGGAACCTATGTAACAGATCACCTAGGTACCACAGAGTATGTACTTGCTTGACTGGAAGCAATGAATCTGAATACCTGTTCCGGTGACAAGTTGACAGCAGCGGGCCTGATGTGGGGCTCAAACTCACGAACCACGCAATCATGACCCGAGCCAAAGTTGGATGCTCAACCGACTGAGCCACCCAGGTGCCCCATAACTTTTTTTTTTTTTTATGTGTGTAAAAGATTTTACAGATTTTCTGTTGGGGAAAATAGAATAATTGCCTGAAGATCGGTTCAGAAAGCACCTATAGATAAGACAACCCAAGTTGTACTTACACTTTCTCGTCTTTAAGGAAATTCTCTGTGGTGCCAGTCACATGATACAGTAATATGAAGGGGAAATTTCCATTTGAAGCATCGTTAAAGTCTAAAAATTGTACCGTGTAGAAGTTGAGTCTTCATGACTAACGAATTTTATTCTCACTTTCTATCTTAAGCTAGTTATGTTTCACGTTTATTTCAGTTAATGCTACTTGATAGGAAACATATTGCTTTATTGGCAGGGTGCAGTGTTCCTCAAGTGTCGTGCACACAACTGTTCGTCTTCACAACACCAGTGGTAGGAAATGAAACGGCTTTTCCTTTTGGTTTTTGGGTGATGGTAACTTTCATCTTTGCAGGCATTGGAATGGATACTTGTGTCATTCCTTTGAGGCACGGCGGTCTTTCTTTGGTTCAGACCACGGATTACATTTATCCTATCGTCGATGACCCTTACATGATGGTGAGTTTGACCCTGGTGCGTTTTTACATCTGGGACTGCTTGTTGGTCGGGTTTGGGGCTGTGGCTGGGGATTTTGTTTTTGTCACACCCAACTTGTTCTCGTCCCGCCCTGCCCTGACTTCTGCACGTGGAGCCAGTGGATCTGTGCCCTGCTCACACTTGGTACCTTGCGGAAGGCAGTCACGGCAGACGCGGTGAGCCCTCTGCTGCTCTTGTACCTGATGCACGTCTGCACGAACACCTGTTGTCTCAGCATGTGTGTTGACTGACATGTTTGTGGTTTCCTTCTTTCTCTCTCTCTTTGACCGTTGTCAGCTCCACACTCCTGTGTTTCAGGCTTAGAGGTGTTAACCATACTCTGTAGCGGGACTGATCCTAGATGTTTCCTTCCGGAAGTAAACAGCTTAGCATCTCACCACAGTTAAGCTTCTTGACCATTCATTCTGATTCTGGTCACCATCCACCTCGGTGTGTTAGCTGCCACTGTGTAGAAAACATGTCCGAACTGCTGCGTTGAAGTTTCTAGCTGCTGATCGTGGCCTGCCTAGATATATTTTCCATTTGTTCTGTGCACGGTTACGCCAGCAACCCCTTGGTCTAACCAACTTTAACCCCCTACCCTACCAGACAAGGAGCCGATGAAGCGACTGGGAACGTCCCATTGTTAGGAAATGGTCCTCCCTGTGTGCCGTGGGCACTGGGATCAAGCCTCACACATAGGGACCTAGGCCGTGAGACAGCTAAGTGCGGGGAGGAGGAAGACCACCTCTCAGGTGCCAGCGACACGCATACAATTTACTAGAAACCTGGTCTGGCCTCTGCATGTGTCTTCTCTCGAGCAGTAATCCTGAGCCTGACCTGCACCACACCCCAGGCGCCACCAGAGGCAGAGGTGCTAGAACCGGAATCCATCCTTTATTCAGCATGTCTTAAAAGCCCGTGAGAGAGCCCAGGACAGAAGGGACGGAAAATTGCTGCAGCTCTACACCCCCAAGGTGCAAAACACCTGTGGCCCTTGCTGGTGCTGCTTCTAAGCTCACTGCTGATCGGCCAGGAAGTTGTCAGGAAACCTCAACAAGCCATGAACCAGCTGCTGGAAATAATCCTTGGGGGTTTGATTGTCCTTATATCAGAAGAAAAATTTGTTATTTTTCTCCTTCACTGTCTAGAAGTGACAACTTAACATTTATGTTATTTTATTTTATTTTTAATTTTATTTCTAAGTCATCTCTACACCCAACGTGGGGATCAAACTCACAATTTTGAGATCAAGAGTTGCATGCTCTACTGACTGAGCCAGCCAGGTGCCCCGACAACTTCTCTTTAATAAATCTCCAGTGGTGATAAAAGAACAAAATCTTATCACATTTCTTTTGAAACATTTTGAAGTCCCTTATTAAATAATATAGCTCGCTGGAAACACTTTTTATTTTCTTTAGAAAACAATCTGACTTCGAGCTTGGATGGTTGGGGTTTTTTTTGTTTTTTTTGTCTCTTCTATTTTTTGATTTCTCAACCAAGATGTTTTTCCTGTTTATCTTCTAGAGCCTTGAAAAGAAGCTACCAAAATTTCTCCCTCCCTGTATTATAAAAAAACCGTCTTCTCTGTAACCAGTAAAGTCAACATATTTTTAGCGTCTGTTTAGGATACATGGCCGTTTCCAAGATTGCTTTAGGACTGTTGTTTTCAAACTTTCTCCTTCTATAGTTCTCCTCCCAGAACCATCCGCTCCAGCCTCGCTCACCCCAGCGTGTGCCCCCAACCCCCATTCCCCATCTACGTAAATTGCAGATTTCTCCCAATATCTTAGAACGGGAAAGAACATGGAAATTACTGCTGCAGGAATGTGTGAGAAAGACTGAAGGAACGACCTCGTGGCTCTGTGACTGAATGCAGGACACAGAGAACGGGGACCACATCCCTGGAAAGTCCCCGAGTTCTGGGACATGCCCTGTAGGCACACACGGAAAGTCCCCTACTTGTCCTTGCTCACGCCTCCCCTCTCTTCCAGGGCAGGATAGCATGTGCCAATGTCCTCAGCGACCTCTACGCGATGGGGGTCACGGAATGTGACAATATGCTGATGCTCCTTGGAATCAGTAATAAGATGACGGACAGGGTAAGTAGTATGTCGTCTCAGGGGCGTCACTTGACCGGGTAGCCCTGCGTCCCTCATCTGTAAAGCGAGGCGGCCAGGCAGTGCAGCTTTCCTACTCTTGTCGGGCTCCCTGTTTAGTTTTTGGCAGCTGTCCGTGAATTAAAATAGAGAGTCTGGCCTATTCTTCTTTTCGTTTCCACCACCTGCTTCCCGTTCTGTCTTCCAGGTAGACTGAAGCCAAGACAGTCATGTTTGTTTGCTTTGATAAAGTCTAGGCCACAGTAATAGCACCTCCGTGCCAGGTGTGTGGACCGGGCCCGCCCTGCAGACCCCCGGCTTGTGGCACGGAGGCTGGCCGCCTTCCTCTGCTTGCTGCTTGGGTCGCTGATGTGGATGGTGAAGAGACGGGTGTCGTGTGTGTTCATGGTTCACTCAGCAGTGTCTGTGGCCTTGCTGCCAGTGCCTGTTGGTTGACACAGAGAGGATTTCCATTTAGATCATTTTTGTTCCCCAAAAGAAGTCTTGCCCTGCCTATTTGCAGTAAAGCCCCCACAACATGCACTTGGGTCATGACTTTAACAGGCTCTGGAGAAGGGCATGTGGATGCGAATTAAGCTAGCTCTAGAGTTCTTTTTTTTTTTTTTTTCCTTTTTTTTTTAAATTAATTAAATTTTTTTTTTTTTTTTTAAGCTAGTCTTGGAATTCTTGGGAACCATGTAAATTGCTGGCTCAGATTTAGGGCAGACCTGTGTATCCAGTCATTCTAGTTTTTAATTCTCTGTTATCTGGGCTTCATTCACATTGTAACCTAGAACAACTTCTAACTTTTGATAAAATGGTTACAATGTCAACTGTTCCGTATTTCTTTCTGTTATTCCCTGCCCCATCTGTAAGCTTCCAGGACTTCCTTCAGGGCTTTACAATCTTTTATTATGTAAAAAAAAATTTTTTTAATGTTTTTATTTATTTTTGAGAGAGAGACAGAGTGCAGCGGGGGAGGGGCAGAGAGAGAGAGAGAGGGAGACACAGAATCTGAACAGGCTCCACGCTCTGAGCTGTCAGCACAGAGCCCGATGCGGGGCTCACACTTGGGAACTACGAAATCATGACCTGAGGCGAAGTCGGGCACGTAACTGACTGAGCCACACCCAGGTGCCCCTGCAATCTTTTGTTAAAACTACAAGGGTGGATTCTCTTTCCTGCGTTTTGAACTGAATTATGTGACTTTTAATTTGTGTTCTTTTAAACCCTAGGAAAGGGATAAAGTGATGCCCCTAATTATACAGGGTTTTAAAGACGCAGCCGAGGAGGCAGGGACGTCTGTGACGGGTGGCCAGACGGTGTTAAACCCCTGGATCGTTTTGGGAGGAGTGGCTACCACCGTCTGCCAGCCCAACGAATTTATCATGTAAGTTGATTTTTGTTTCGTGTCTCCTGACCTGCTTCCCCCTTTTTCATTTTTTGGCAAAGATTTGTTGAGATGCTCATTCACATCACATACAATCCACACATTTAGAGTACACAAAGCAGTGATCTTCGGTATATTCACAGAGGTACGCATCCGTCACCAGAGTTGAGCTAGGACGTTTTGTCACCCCAGCTGGAAACCTGCCCTCCTTCAATGTCCATCACATTGCCCCTGCTCCCCTTCTGCCTTCTGTGACTTCACATAATATTAGCGTGATGGTTTTAGGGTTCATCATTTTGTAGCATGCATCAGTGCTTTATTCCTGTTTATTAAAAATTCTGGATTTTTTAAAATACGTATTTGTTTAAGTAATCTCTGCACCCGACCTGGGGCTCTAACTTGCGACCCCGAGATCAAGAGTCACTCACTCTTGTGACTGAGCCAGCCAGGCACCCCCTAGATTTTATTCATTAAGGTACAATTTATTTAACAAAATTTCATACCACGTAAAATTAAACTTTTTTAAAGTATGCACTTCGTTGGTTTTTCACATTCACAAGGTTGTGCGTCCATCACTGCTGTCCAATACCAGAACGTTTTTGTCGCCCCCGAAAGAAACCCTGTATCTATTAGTGGTCACTGTCAATTCCCTCCCACCCCCCCGTCCTGGAAACCAGTAATGTACTTTCCTTTTTGTGAATTTGCCCATTTTAGACATTGGTGTGTTCACAGTTGATGGATGTGTTAACGAATGATGTTGCTGTGAACTTTTGCGTGGACGTACATTCCCTGTCCCACGGGTATATACCTAAGAACTACTGGGTCCTGTGGTAACTGTGTATCGTGGGAGAACGTCCGTGTCCTCACCAGTCCTGGTTCTTGTCTGCATGTTTGATGGCAGCCGTCCTAGCGGGTGGGAGGTGACACAGCCCTGAGTGAAATGGGCATTTCCTCGGTAGTAATAACGCAAGCATCTTTTCCTGTGTTTTCTGGCCTTTTCTGGATCTTGGGAAAGATTCTCTCCCCTTCTCTCTTTTAAAAAAAATTTTTTTTTAACGTTTATTTATTTTTGAGACAGAGAGGGACAGAGCATGAATGGGGGAGGGGCAGAGAGAGAGGGAGACACAGAATCGGAAGCAGGCTCCAGGCTCTGAGCCATCAGCACAGAGCCCGATGCGGGCTCGAACTCACGAACCGCGAGATCGTGGCCTGAGCCCAAGTCGGACACTTAACCGACTGAGCCACCCAGGCGCCCCTCTTTCTCTCTCTTTTTGAAAGATTCTCTCTTAATACAAGTTGTTAACTTTTCACGTTTGACGTCTTGTTAAGAAAAGCCACCGTGCCCCATTTTCTGAAGGATTCGAAACTCCATTCGTTTACCCTTTTTTATGAGTAAATACTATGAGGCACTGTGTCCGCACGGTTCAGAATTCAAAAGATCCAGAAAGATCTACAATGCAGAGTCCCTCCCCCCATTCCTTGTCACCAGTTTCCCTTCCTGGACTGGGCAACCACTTTTTCCAATTTTTAACCAGTTTACTGTGGACATTTAGATTATTTTCAATTATTTTGACATTATAAATAGTACTTCGGTGCGTACCCTTGCACACCGATCGTTTTGCATGAGTGTGGCTCTCGGTAAGAAATATTTCATAGTAGAATTGCTGGGTCCAGTGTGTGTGCAGAGTATCTGCACTGGGTGTCTCCAGGCTGCCCTTCAGAGAGGCTCTGGCAGCAGCGAATGGGAAGGCCACGTGTTGGTAACAGACCTCTTGTTCTTTGCCTGTCACTTTGGTGGCCTAAACCTTACTTCTTCGTGAGTAAAGTTGAGCGTGTTTTTCATATATTCGTGTCTTTTGCCCAGTTTTTGATTGTTTGGAGCTCCTTTTAGACACATTATCTGACAGCTTTTGTGCGAAGGGTCTTGCCTTTTACTTACATCAGAGTTTCGTTTTCCTCTCTTTTATGTGGGCGGTTCTCAAACTTGCCACATAGAGAGGACAGAAGACCCTGAAAGTCTATCTGCCTCACACATTTCAGCTTTTTGGTAGAAAAAGCACTTAGCAATTGCAACAATTAGAAAGGAAAAATAATAAAACAAGCTTCGGTGGATTTTTTTTTGGTCAACAGTATGTACGTTTAGCTTGTAAAATAGGAATGAGCGTATACACATGATTATATTTCATAAGCTAGTGCCCGTAAACTTAAAAATGACCTGTCAGTTTTATTGCATGTAACTTGTTGATAGTAATTTTTATGGGTTACACATAACCTGTGATGTGCAAGACCATATAAGCATTGAAGTGTGGTTGAGTCAGAGCTGAAGACTTTTATGTCTTACGGTCTAGTTTTTGGAAAATGAGTTTCTTGTAAACTGTTAATAGAGTTAACATTTTTCAAACCTAACAGCGGATAGAGACATAGGATGAGTCGGGGAGTTATTTGTTGACTTGAAGTCTGTGCCCCGGGCGTTGTAATTGATGTGGGTGAGGGAGTGCGTCATCTGCCATCGGAGGATAGAGCAGCTGGGTGGCCAGGAAGACACAGGTGCCTCCTGTAGTGATGATGCAGCATAATAGGAGTGTGGCTTGGGGATCGGTCCTCGTGTTGTCAGTGTTTGCCTTCCCTCTTTGAGGGGGAACCTCCAGGGATGCTGGGGTGGCTCAGTCCGTTATGCGTCGGACTCTTGATTTCAGCTCAGGTCATGATCTCACGGTTTGTGAGTTTAAGCCCTGCATCGGGTTCCATGCTGACAGCACAGAGCCTGCTGGGCTCTCTCTTTCCGCCCCTCCCCCGCTTGCTCACGTGTGTGTGTGTGTGTGTGTGTGTGTGTGTGTGTGTGTGTATGCTCTCACTCTCTAGATAAACTTAGAGAGAAGTTTATACATTTAAAAAAAACAAAAACAGACCAGGAACAACCAAGGATTCTGTCTGGGGCCGGGTAGGAAACTTACTGTTGAACAGTCTGAGTTTGAGAACTTTGCTGAAATTGCCTAAACGTTAGACTCGCAGATTTGAGCCACATCCCACTGTGTCTCTACCTCGTAAGTGCTTGTGAAAAACAGCCCTGGTGTCAGAAGTCTGGTTGCCCCAGAACCACGGTGGGTCTGTACTGAGAATCTTCGCACACAAGCGGGGCTGAAGGCTAAGTGATTTGCTTCTTCACACGCTTCTCGGGGGTGGGGGGACCTGTGGGTGATGGCACGCTCCTCAGTTCTGTCAGTGCTTCTGGTCCAGCGGCAGCCTCAGCACTAAGCTGGAAGGTTCTCCTCCGCTGATGGTGTTTGGCTTAAATTTAAGTAAGCACAGATAGTTTTTACCAGCCTCTTCTTGCTCCTGTTCTGCTGATAGTGCGTCTGTCTCTTCTGTGCCCCTGACTGGAACCTGCCTTGTTCTCTTCTCCAGGCCAGATAACGCAGTACCGGGGGACGTGCTTGTGCTGACGAAGCCCCTGGGGACGCAGGTGGCCGTGGCCGTGCACCAGTGGCTGGATATCGTGAGTGAACCGCTGCTTGCCATCGTGGGCGGGGGGCGGGGTAGCAGCACATGTTCGGGGCCGTGGTAGTTTTTGTGGGGGCGGCTGGTTTGGAGACCAGGGCGCTCACCTCGCACATCCGATCGGTTGCGCATCTCCCTGGTCTGGCACCGGAGTTCGCTTCTCGAGAAGGGGTGTCTGGTCCAGAGCGAGCACCACGTCTCGTCCGGAAGTAAGCCCGTCCCCTTGCACGTGTTTGCACACATCGCAGATCTGCCACACGTCTTCATTCTGTCTTCTCGAAATAGTCGCACTGCCGGGAAGTGTTATCAGCCACATCCTTACAGAAATTCTAGGAACTGTCCGTCGTCCTATGTTAAAGACAGAGTTACGCGTATTAAATGCTTTATCTTTTGTGTCTTAAGCATCACTAACAAAAGGAGAGTGTACAGAAAGTGTAGTGTTTGGGGTAGAAATACGGGCACAGTTATTGACAGATTATTTTAGTCTTGAGGTTTCTGGTTGTTTTATTTATTTTATATAAATGAGTTATATTTAGTTATAACTAAATATAGTTATAATAAGTTATAATTATAATGAGTTATAATTAGTAACTCATAACATATTGATAAATATTTATCTCATGGAGGAAGCATCTAGAATATGAAGTTATTTATTCCGAGTCACTTTTCCGCTGAGCTATAATCATACTTCATTTAGGATTTTCTCCTTGCCATAACAATTCAAGAATGAGTCCAGTTGTGGCATAGTCTCACATAACATGATGCTTTTCGTTTCTGCAACTGTCATCTGAACTACCATTCCTGAGAAACAGTTGAACAGGAATAATAATTTTATCAGCCAGGTATATCTTGCTCAATACAGCAGAGTACAGAAAATCTCTAAGCAACATTCTTTAGTTATTTTTCCCTTCCGTCCTGTGATGAGGGGAGGTTTCCCATCAGGTATGATCACCTGTACATCGGATTGGAAAGCCATCACAGGCCAGCAATCCACAGTGACTTTCCATAGGACCACCCAGGTCTGAGTAATTCAACAAGGTTACTGGTAGTAGGTGAGGCAAAGGAGCCTGAAAGATGAAGGGTTTGGGACCCTGCTCCCTACCCCCAATCTGACACCACCTGTCCTTTTTTTAATGCTCAAAATTGAAAAAAGCAAGATGTGAAGGTCATGTAGCAGCCTAATACCCTTTCACGAAGGTCAGAAGCAACCCAAGGGTATATTGTCCTGGCGCCTGTGTGTATGAGAACCCTACTTTGTGTGGCAGGAGAATGAGGTTGTTACCTCTGGGGGAGGACAGGGAGCTGTGGGCCAAGGGAGGATCACAGGGATGGACTTCAGTTACTGCGTTGGGTGGTAGATGGTCGGATATTATTAAAGACAACGAATGCCTGAATGATGGCCGCTAATGGAGCGTAATGGTAGTTTGTCATGAACCCACATCGTGATGCTAGATTCTTTGGAAATCAGACTGTGGAAAAAAGGAAGCCTCTTTTCCCCTGACCTTCGTGATCTCCTCTGTGGTCACCCAGCGCTGTCCTTGGGGTGCATGCAATCAAAGCTGTTTTCTTTCTCTATTTTTTTTTTAAGTTTATTTTTGAGAGAAAGAGAGAGCAAGTGAGCATGTGAGCATGAATGGGGGAGGGGCAGAGAGAGGGAGACAAAATCCCAAGCCGGCTCCACGCTGTCAGCGCAGAGCCTGATGCGGCTCGATTCCCAAGAACTGTGACACCATGACCTAAGCCAAAACCAAGAGTGGGTCACTGAACTGACTGAGCCACCCAGGCGCCCCGAAGCTGTCTTCGTAGCCTCTTGTCCACCCAGATGGCTTGATGCAGAGTTTAGGTGAAGTCAGTAAAAGTGTAGTTGTATGAAAATGCGAGCCATCAGCTTATTAGAGGAGGTGGGGAGGAGAAGCAGGGGACACCTGGGACTGTGTGCGTGCGTGGTGCATCCTGCTGGTTTTCCATGGCCGGCACGCTGCAGGCCTGGACCATGGCAGTTGGGGGTCGAGAACAGAAAAGATCGCACGATTCTCTGTCTGAAGGGGCCCCTGAAACACTAGTCACGAGAGCAAGTTGGAAAACTTACCTCTGTGTACAAATTTAGGTCAGGGAAACCGCCAGAAGATGACAAAGGGAAAAATACACTCTTCTTCAGTGGTTAGAAGATTAATCACATTTTTTCCCTCTCTTTTCCTCCTAACCTCTGTTCCCGTCATTAGCCTGAAAAATGGAATAAGATCAAGCTGGTGGTCACCCAAGAAGATGTCGAGTTGGCATACCAGGAGGCAATGATGAACATGGCCAGGCTCAACAGAACAGGTAAGGGGCGGGATCGGCCAGAAGGCAGACAGTGTAGGCCGTGGGCCACGTACGGTCTCGGCCAGTACTGCAGGCCCGTCTGTGTGTCCCTGGCTTGGGGTCATAGGTCACTAGCAGGAATCCAGATACTCTGTGCATTTCTGACAGAAATGCATTTTAAACGTGACTTGCATTCGAGAAAACGGATGACCGAGGACTGGGCGAAACATTGCATCGGACGAGGGCGTGAGGGCGCGAAAGCTTTTCCTCCAGCACACTTTCCTCTCTGCGCCTGGGGTCCGGGGCACTGTGGCCCTGCCAGCACCTCTGTCCCCCTCTTGCTTAGATCCCCCCACAGTGACAGCGGTGCCAGGCGCAGAGAAGAGTTGAAGTTATATTTTCTGTCTGTTCCTTCTAGTTCTAAATTTCTGTGATTATGGGCAGTATTGACTTCCTCTGTGCCCCGATTAAATGGAAGTGAAATTTATATAGCATCCTTTTGAAAGTATTTGGCTTAGTGGGGCACCTGAGCGGCTCCGACTGTTGGGTGTCTGACTCGACTGTGGCTCAGGTCACGATCCCGGGGGTCGTGGGGTCAAGCCCCGTGTCTGGCTCCACACCGAGCATGGAGCCTGCTTAAGATTGTCTCTGTCTCTCCCGCTGCCCCTTTCCCCTGCTCACGCTTGCACTCTCGCTCTCTAAAAAAAAAAAAAAAAAAAAAAAAAAAAAAAAAAGGTATTATTATTTCGAGGTGTTCTCATTGTTGATTCCCACATTTGTGTGTATAAAGGAATAGACGTGTCATAATTTTTTTCTCTACATTTTATTTCTCATCTAGCTTCCTAATACTGATAAAATGTAATAATAGCGGTTACCATTTATTTAGTAATTATTGTGTATCAGGAACTTGACCTACTTTCCTGTTTAATTTTTCGGACAACCTTACAAGGTAGCTACTAACTCATTCAGGGTCACACAGCTAATCAGTGGGGACCTAGGATTTGAAACTACTGCTTGTAATGCTTGTATTATGGTCTGTTCCTTTCTGAACAATTTAGTAAGAAATTGAGGCTATTTCACAGTCTCGATGCATGGTAATTGAGTGAATGTTTTGGTACTAAGTTTTAAAAGCAGATTAAAATAAAATAGGAAAGGGGCACCTGGGTGGCTCAGTCGGTTAAGTGTCCGACTTTGGCTCAGGTCATGATCTCATGGTTTGTGAGTTCGAGCCCCGTGTCGGGTTCTGTGCTGACAGCTCAGAACCTGGAGCCTACTTTGGATTCTGTCTGTCTGTCTGTCTCTCTCTCTCTCTCTCTCTGCCCCTCTTCTCATGCTCTGTCTCTTGTCCCTCTTTGTCTCTCAAAAACAAATAAATGGTAAAAAAAAAGAAAAAAAAATTAATAAAATAAACCAGGAAAGTTCCAGAAGCAGAATTCTCCTTCCTGAAAGCAGCAAGGCTTGCTGAGGGAATTACTTCTCATAGAGTTGAAGCATCATATTCTCCCCTTTTCCTGCCTTTCATATGCAGATAGAAAACACCAGGCATATTGCATAATTAAGAAGGAAGCTCTTCTCGTGAGTCTTTGAAGTCCTAACCTCTGATGTGCCAGAGGAACTGTTTCTAGAAAAGCATCTGTGCAGATGATTTGGAAGCAAACCAGCATTTAGAACGTCAGCTCCCAGAGGGCAGAGTTTTGTTTGTTCTGTTTGCCGTGGTGTCCCCAGCGCGGAGAAGAACGCGGGGCACGCTGTGGGTACTCGTTACATCGAATGAGCTAACTTTGCCACCTGCTAGCTTTCTTTTTGGTACTTCATGGATATTTTCCTTTTCATAATTCTGTGAATTGGATCCTATTTCTCCCCTTTGGCCGAAAGGAAGTACGTAAGTACAGGCAGATGCTGTTCTCAAACCCAGATCTGTCTCCAAAATTGCTTTCTCCAGTACCACAAATTCCATCAACGTAAGGCAGTGATGGAAATTTAGACAGTTTTTTTCTGGAAGTACCGGTGTTCTTTCTCCTCATTAATTGCACGCTGTAAGGACGTGGGTTGTGGGGCATCCTGTCCGGGAACTTGGAAGATGAAATTGAAAAACGTTTTCCTTACAAAAGTCACTCTTCATTCGGTTCTTCGAGTTCCCTGAGCAAGCAGTCAGAAACAGATTTGAACATACTTTCTTTGTCCTCTCCCCTCAATCCTTCAGTTTCCCCCAAATGACTGCACCAAACGGATATGATACTTAAGCCAATGAACTCTTCAGTTATTGAAAAAAGAAGAAATGGTAGGGCTGACCAGGGGATCTTAAAAGAGCTTTTCCGACACTCTGAATCACTTCACAATGTGACAATATGGGGCGCCTGAGTGGCTCGACCAGTTAAGTGTCCAACTCTTGACTTCGGCCGAGGTCATGATCTCACGGTTCCTGAAATGGAGCCTGCACTTGGGATTCTCTCTCTGCCCCTCCCCAGCTCGCATGCATGGGCGTACTCTCTCTTTCTCTCTGTCTTAAAAATTGATGAACTTGGGGCACCTGGGTGGCTCAGTTGGCTGAACATCCAACTTTGGCTCAGGTCATTATCTCGCAGTTCGTGAGTCTGAGCCCTGCATTGGGCTCTGTGCTGACAGCTCACAGTCGGCTTTGGATCCTCTGTCCCCCTCCCTCTCTCTGCCCCTTCCCTGCTCATTCTCTCTCTCTCTCTCTCTCTCTCTCTCTCTCTCTCTCTCCCTCCCTCCCTCCCTCCCTCCCTCCCTCCCTCTCTCTCCCTCTCTCTCTCTCCCTCCCCCCCTCCCTCTCTCTCTCTCAAAAATAACCATTTAAATAAATAAATAATCTAACTTACAAAACTGTGAAAACAGATTATTTTTTTCCAACATTTGCCATTCTCCCCTTCCTTAAATTACAATTTTTTATGAGATGTTGGGGCACCTGGGTGGCTCAGTGGATTGAGCATCTGACTTTGGCTCAGTTCATGATCTCGCAGTTAGTGAGTTTGAGCCCCACATCAGGCTCTTAGCTGTCAGCACAGAGCCTGCTTCAGATCCTCTCTGTCCCTCTGATCTCTGCCCCTACTTCGTTCATGCGCGTGTGTGCACACTCACACACACACACACACACACACACACACACACACACACACACAGGCTTTCTCTCAAAAATAAACATTAAAAAAAATTTTATGAGATGTCCAGTTGATGCAAAAGAATTCTATGAAATATGTGCAGGGCTTAAGAGAACAACACCCATGTGCCCACCGTCTCGTACGAGAAACAACGTGGTCTTGGAAGCCCAGAGGTGTCCTTCCCACATTCTGCTCCTAGATTCCAGTGCAGGAGCAGCTCCTGCCCTGAGTCCCATGTTTATTCTCATGTATTTTGCTTTTGTTATTATTAATATTATTAATCTTAGAGCAAGAGAGGGAGAGAGAATCTTAAGCAGGCTTCATGCTCAGTGCAGAGCCCGACTCGGGGCTAAATCCCATAACCCTGGGATCATGATCAAAATCAAGAGTCACATGTCCAACTGACTGAGCCACCCAGGCACCCCCTCATGTATTTTAAAATCTTCTTATCACAAAGACTTGTAGCTTTAAGCAGTTAGTTGGGTTTTTTCATTTTTTGCTTCACTGAATCATACCTCTTCTCTTTTTCTTGCTGTCTTGTGCACATTTAACACTCCTGAGTGTTATTCCTGGTGTATGTAGTTGTACTTAATTCATTTTCATCGCTGTACGATTGTCCACTCTGTCGCTGACTTACCCTGACTGCTGCTAGTGGGCATTCGGGTTCCTGCAGAGAACTTCCTCAGCCCGGGCTTCTGGTCCATACGTGTAAGAGGTCAGTGCTGCCTCGGCGTTTCTAGATGGTGCTCGTAGCTTCTGAGGGTGCTTGTACGCCACGGTTCATAATGACCTGCCACATTTAAATTTTTTCTGTAATATATTTTTCCATTTATTTTATATGTATTTTTTACTATAAAAAAATGATATGCTCATTATAGAAGTTTTTAGAAAATGAAAAAAGGAGAGAAGAAACATCGTCCCTGGTCCCACCACCCAAGACAGCTTTTGTTAATATATTTATGTTTTCTTGCAGGGTTTTTTTCTATCATTGGTTGGTGGTTTACTGTTTTATTGTTCATGTTTTCAACTAGTGGTTGTCATACATTTCACTTGTATTTGGAATGTGTTTTTATTTACTTAACATTACTGAATTCTTTTTTTCCCACATTATCTCATCATAGAACACATAATTTTTAATGCCTTGGATGATCTACCAGAAATATAACATAATTAATTTACCTTTTGCCCACTCGTGAATTTGCAGGGAGTGGGGGGGTCAAGTTTTTCCGTAGTTAGTTGTCTGTGTTCCAGGAATATTTCTTTGGCTCTATTCCAAAGTCAAATTGTAATTATTTAATTCTTTGTCCTCAGTTGCTCTCCTCACTTACAACCAAGACTTTTCGTTTGTGTTTCTCTGGTCGTGTGTCAAACTGTTTAAGGAGTCTTTCTCCTTTTTTCTTTTTTCTTTTTTGGTCCTTCAAATTAAGTCATTAAACAGTAAGAAAGTGATTTTTACAGATTTTTATTTGTATGCTTTTTCAGTTTGCTTGTATTTGAGCATTTAAGATTCCCAGTCCTTACTTTTTGTACATTGTTGGGAGGAATACAATATGGCAGAACCTTATGGAGGAGCATTTGGTCATACCTAGCAAAATTACATGTACATTTATTTTGACTCTGCGGTCCTGCCTCTGTGACCTATGGAATGACGTGTGTGCAAGGCTATTATTCGTTGAAGCCCGTTTGCAATTTCAAACGGAGGAAACACCTCAAGTGTCCATCAGTAGGTTACTGAGTGATGTAGTCTGTGTGCTTACCATGGAATACTGTACAGCCACTAAAAGGACTGAAAGGTCTTTATTCTTGGAAGCTACCTCTTTTTTTGACTTGTCTGATAGAGGAGCGCCTGGGTGGCTCAGTCAGTTGGGCGTCCAGCTTCGGCTCAGGTCACGATCTCACGGTTCGTGGGTTTGAGCCCCGCATTGGGCTCTGTGCTGACAGCTCGGAGCCTGGAGCCTCCTTCGGATTCTGTGTGTGTGTGTCTCTCTCTCTGTCCCTCCCCCACTCACGCTCTGTGTCTCTCTCAAAGATAAACATTAAAAACATTGAAAAAAAATTGCCTAATATATATCAAGTTAAGGAGTCACAAAACCGCGTGGGGAAGAATTATTTCAAATCACTCTGAGCCTGGTATTTTCAATGTACAGCCTCAGGACAAAAACCCACAAAGATGTGTCATTGTATTCAGTGGGTTTGTGTTGATGAAAATATTGGTATAGTATGATAAAACAAGTAAGTATAGTTGGGAACAAATTTTAAGAATAAAAAGAAATAAGTCCAAAGAAGCAGAGTTATAAACTGTAATCTTGGGGCACCTGGTGGCTCAGTCAGTTAAGCGTTCAGCTTGATTTGGCTCAGGTCATGATCTCACAGTTTGTGAGTTCGAGCCCCGTGTCAGGCTCTGTGCTGACAGCGCAGATCCTGCTTGGGATTCTCTCTCCCTCTTTCTCGGCCCCTCCCCCACTAGTTCTCTCTCTCTCTCTCTCTCTCTCTCTCTCTCTCAATAAATAAACATTAAAAATAAACTATAATCTTTACTTTGGAATTAACAGTATGAACTCAGGATGTTGTTTTTTTTCCCCTAAAAATACTTATTTCCAAGCCAATTGAAAAGGCCTAGGAGCAGTGATAACCCAATAGTAATGAACTCCTAGTGCCCAGATTGTGATCTGAAAATTAACATTTCCCATGAAAAAGTGCCAGGACTCCTTGGGGAAATGACTGATTTCAACTCTGGGAAAGGAAATGCAGAAGATAAGCTCGGGACCTCCTGTGCCTGAAAGTAATGGAGCCCTCAACAGCTAATGGGGTCCTGTCACTGCACCAGAACTGGAAGAGCTGACCCCACCAGTCAGACTGGAAAGGGGGCAGTTTGAATATCAAAAGGAAGAGTGACGGAAGTCAGCTGAAGCATATCAAGCGTCTAAAAACCAAGGAAATCATAATGAGAGTTGAAACTTCTTGCCCACCTTTGGAAGTTGCTAGAGCACCAACCACGCATTATGAAAATAAAGGATTCAGTCACACATTTTACCTTTCTTACACGGGTGGTATTTGGGGAAATCCAAATAAATTGTTTTTTAAATTCTTTAGAAGAGTCACTTCTAATAAATGCTGGAAGAATGAATCACACATTTGCCATTTTTGCTGCGCCCTTGGTTTAACGAACCTCAACAAACATCAGTGGCTGCTAAAAACCATTAGGTGAAAGGTTCGTGGGGAGGTGATAAATGCCCCCCACCCCCCCCCATCAGAGAAACTGAGCTTGAATCTCATCATGCCTTGGACCTGGCTACCAATACGGTAGAACCTGTCATCATCAGGGAAGACGGCCAAATCCAGAATGCAGGAACTTCCACAGAAAAAGTGACTCTGTCTCCACAACAAACAAATGGCAAGGGGGAGAAAAAGAGGAAACTCTTAAATATTAAGAGGTTTAGGAGAAATCTGTTAACGTGCAATATTGTGTTGGAATGATAATGGTATTGTAGTTAAATTTTTTAAAACCTTTTATTTATGTTTTTAAAAAATTGTTAACATTTATTTTTTTGGGAGGGAGAGAGGGAGCATGAGTAGGCGAAGGGCAGAGCAAGGCCTGAGAGGATCCCAAGCAGGCTCCACGCTATCAGCACAGAGCCCAGTGCAGGGCTTAATCCCACAAACTGAGATTGTGACTTGAGCAGAAATCGGGAGTCAGAAATGTGTAACCTACTGAGCCAGCCAGGGCACCCCCTTTTTTTTTAATCTTTTAGAATTACATACTGAAATGTTTACAGGTGAGGTAATATGACTGGGGTTTGCTTTAAAGTTACCCACCCCACCCATATCCCCCAACGAGTAGGCCGGAATAGGTAAGACCCCAGCAGAAAGGTGGTAGTGGTTGAAGCTGGGTTTTGTTGGCTGCACAGGAAGGAGTTCATCGTGATTCATTGAAATTCCCATAGTAAAATTCGCAACAGTAATTCCCTATGCAGGGACAAAATGGTGATCAGTAAAAATGGAACCCTGATTACTGACTGGGGTTCACTGTGTCCTCTGAGCTCATCCAAGATGGCACTGGGAAGAGCTGCTAAACTGCACGTCTTTGCTTATATTAAATGTCATTGGCTGCCTGCTGCCCTGCCCTGCCCAGGCGTGTTAATAGAATGGATGTCTAGTTGCTTAACCACCGTGATGGACTAGAAACTCTCTCCACCTCTGTTGTTGCGAATGCGCTTAGGTAAAAGAGATCTTTGTCTAAAAAGAAAATGTACCAAAAAACACATTCACTCCAGAGTATTCCTGTAAACATGGAGTGTATTTCATGTCATGAGAAGCATTTAACTTTTAAAAATTAGACCTTCAGTTACTCCCCCCCAAATGAACTACTTCAGTATGAATCTCACAAAGGACGCGCACGCTGTGTATGAGGAAAACTATAAAACTGATGACAGAAGTCAAAGAAGATACAAAGAAATGGAGAAGTGTTCCAGGTACAGAGGTAGAAAGACTCTATCATCAAGGTGTCAGGCCTTCCCAACTTCATGTGTGAATGGAACTCAGCGCAATGCAGTCCCATTCGTAATCCTAGCCAGTTATTTTGTGGATATTGACAAACCGATTCTGAGTTTGGATGGAAGAGCAGAAGACCCCTGGGACAGCCGACACAGTGCTGAAGGGGAGCATTTGGAGGACTGACACCACCCAGCTTCAAGACGGTGTAGTTACAGTGGTCACCGCAGTGTGATGCCGGTAATGGTGGACGAGGACATCAGTGGGACAGAAGGCAGAGGCCAGAAATGGGCCCAAACGTATATCGTTTGATCTTTGACAAAGGAGAAGGGACAATTCAGTGGAGAAAGGATCATCTTTTCAACAGAACGTACTGGAACGGCTGGACATTTACAGGCAGGAAGTGAACCTAGACACAGATCTTTTTATAAAAGTCAACTCAGTCAGTTGAGCATCCAACTCTTGATTCCGGCTCAGGTCATGATCTCACGGTTTGTGGGATCGAGCCCCTCATGAGGTTTTGTGTTGACAGCGTGGAGCCTGCTTGGGATTCTCTCTCCTCTGCTCTTCCTCTGCTCATGCTCCCTCTCTCTCTCAAAATAAATAAATATTTTTAGAATATAAAATGAGCTATCCAGCCATAAAAGGCATGGTGGAAACTCAAAAGCATATTTCTGAGTGAGAAGACCATCTGAAAAGACCAGATACTCTTACGATTCCAAATCTAGCATTCTGGAAAAGGCAAAACTGTGGAGACGGTAAAAAGAGCAGTGGTTGTCAGGAGCTGGGGGGAGGGGTGGGATGAACAGGTGGAGCACAGGATTTTTAGGGCAGTGAAACTACTCTGTGTGATACCGATGATGGATACATGTCATACATGTGTGAACACATCCACTACAACATCAAGAGTGAGCCCCAAGGTGAATGAACTTCAGTTCATAATAATGTGTCAGTAACAGCTCATCACGTGTATCAAATGTATCACCAATGCCAGATGTTAATAAGAGAAGGGGGGCAGGGAGTATATAGGAAACTCCAGTACTTTCTGCTCACTTTTCTCCAAACCTATAAGTACTTTGAAACTTTTTTTTTTTTAATTCAAAAATTAACCTTAGTTTAGGCAACGCACTTACAGTGAGAATGCCTTGAATTTAGGTCCATCTTAAGTCTTGTTGACTTGAGGATGGTGTAGGCTGGTTTGCCTTTTGTTGAGCTAGCAATTCTTTGTTCACTGGAGAATTACTGCGGACTGAAGCTGCTGATAGTTCTAAATGGTTCAAGTAGGATAAGAAATCACCTCTCAGGGGCACCCGGGGGGCTCAGTCGGTTAAGCGTCCGACTTTGGCTCAGGTCATGATCTCCCAGTCTGTGAGGTCGAGCCCTATGTCAGGCTCTGTGCTGACTGCTCAGAGCATGGAGCCTGCTGCAGATTCTCCATCTCCCTCCCTTTCAAAAATAAACAAGCATTTTTTTAAAAAATGGGTGTTTTTGACAGATTACTTTTTCATTATCCCAGTATGTCATTGCCCTGACGAATTAGGAATTTTGAGATCAAAGTTTGTTTAAAATTTTGAGATGAGGTGGGTTTTTTTCTCCTCAGTCTTCATTTATTTCACCAGGTAATAAATGGGTCCTCTGTCCTCTCTTAGCTGCAGGTCTCATGCACACGTTCAATGCCCACGCTGCCACTGACATCACGGGCTTTGGAATTTTGGGCCACGCGCAGAACCTGGCCAAGCAGCAGAGGAATGAGGTATCCTTTGTGATTCACAACCTTCCCGTCCTGGCCAAGATGGCTGCCGTGAGCAAGGCCTGTGGAAACATGTTCGGCCTCATGCATGGGACCTGCCCGGAGACATCAGGTACAAGGATCCTGGGCCCAGATCTGAGGACTAAGCTAGTGAGGCTAATGGAAATTTCTCTGACAAGGAAGCAGCCAGGTACTTGAGCATGACCCCAAACTGTGTGAGGTCAGTGCTGGTAGATAACCTTGGCCTTCTTAGCACGAATGTTCTCAGGCCCCACGGGTGCCCTGCCATTCTGTGTGTGATAGAGAGCAGTGTTAAATTTCAGTGTTTCTGTTTGGTGACAGGATGGAAGGAAGGGAGAATATGGGGAAAAGGAGTCATTACTCAGCTTTCATTGGAAACTTAGCATTTGAATTAACTGTGATACCTATAGGTTACAGTGAACAGGTTATGTTTTTTCCTTGAAGAAAAAGTCTAAAATTGCGATTTCGGGAATGAGATAGTATATTGTGTGTCCATAGTGCCCCTTAACTTGACTCTTGCGTTTCATCCCCATATAGCCTCTGTCTTTTTTCGGCTTTTGTTATTTCTGTTTTCTTGCTAACTCAGGAGTTACTCTGACAACAGGGTCAGATCATCTGGGGATTTAAAAATACCCATGTGTACGGGTCCCGGGGGTGTTCAGTTAAGCATCTGACTCAGTTTTGGCTCAGGTCGTGATCATACAATTCATGGGTTTGAGCCCCACATCAGCCTCTGCACTGACAGTGTGGAGCCTGCTTGAGATTCTCTCTCTCTCTCTCTCTCTCTCTCTCTCCCCCCCTCCCTCCCTCTCTCCCTCTCTCCCTCTCTCCCTCTCTCTCTCCCTCTCCCCCCACCCCTTTCCCTCTGTTTGCTCCTCTCTCTCTTTCTCAAAATAAATAAACAAAAACTTAAAAAACAAAAAAATACCAGTGGTTAGACCTGACCCCCAGGAAGCCTGATTAGCCCAGAGGATTCTGGGGTGCGGCCAGAGGCAGGGACCCCAAAGCCCTGCCCCAAGTCCGCTCTGTAAGAGGGCTTGCAATTCGCTGGTGGGCCTCCCACAGCCTCTGTAGAGGACCCTTCAATTTCCTGTCCTTAAAAAAACAACAAAAAACTTAAATCCGCTTTCTAGAAAAAAATTCCAAGAGGACAACTAAACTGTTGGTTCAATGTCTGCCCAGAATGGTGCCTGCCACCCAGTGGGCCACTGATGCCACCTGGTGGGCCTGGAGTAAGTGTTGAGTGAATTAATGAATATTACCGGCAAATTCCGTTTGTTTCCTTCATTCAAAATTGAGAAGTTTTTACTTTTTTGCAAAAGTATAGATACATATTTTTTCCTGGTTGTGTTAGTTCCACTTACAAATACATAAAATTTTCTGTCTGAGCTACTGACCTATATTTGATGAAGCTTTTTGTAACATATTTTATGTTTTTTCTGTTTTGAAGAGGACAGAGCCAGATACTCTGAGGCCTACACCTCTTCCTGATCTTAAGTTTTAAGTTAAAAAGAAAAGTATATAAAAAAACCCTTTTTATAAAATGAGGAATCCACGTAGATAAGTCAAAAAGGAAAAGTCTTTCGGTTTTAAGTATTTCTTTCAGCGAAGCAAGAAAAAAGCTCCCACGTATGTTATTGAGGCCTTAGACACCTTACTCCTGTTAAATGAGTCACACCTAGCTCATTTTCACTGTTTAAAGTTCGTTGTGTGCTTTTTTTTTTTTTTAACGTTTTTATTTCTTTTTGAGACAGAGACAGAGCATGAATGGGGGAGGGGCAGAGAGAGAGGGAGACACAGAATCGGAAGCAGGCTCCAGGCTTTGAGCCATCAGCCCAGAGCCCAACGAGGGGCTCGAACTCACAGACTGTGAGATCGTGACCTGAGCCGAAGTCGGACGCTTAACCGACCGAGCCATCCAGGCGCCCCGGTTGTGTGCTTTTTAACATAGTAGCTTACCAAGAAGTCACTAATTGCTCTGCAGTTTAATCTGTGGGATTCTCAATCGACTGGAAAGGGCAGCTCTTGTAGAGACAGAAGAGTTGTTGGCCGAACCGCCCTCTGGGCGGAAGCGAGGTGGAAAGACTGTAGCAGAGAAACTGCTCACCAGGAATCCCAGCTGACGATAATTTTCTTTTTTTCCCTTTGCCAGGAGGCCTCCTAATCTGTTTACCGAGAGAGCAAGCTGCTCGATTCTGTGCAGAAATAAAGTCTCCCAAATACGGGGAAGGTCACCAAGCATGGATTATTGGGATCGTAGAGAAGGGCAACCGCACAGCCAGAATCATAGACAAGCCCCGGATCATCGAAGTCGCACCACAGGTGGCCACTCAGAACGTGAACCCCACCCCGGGGGCCACCTCTTAATCTAGACCCAACTAGCTATTTGGTTTTGTTTTTAAATAGATCTATTTCCTTTTTCATCATTTCAATTAAAGACTATAAACAACAACAAAAATCTCATTGTGTCTACACATCTGGTGACCTTAGGTCGATTTGTGAGTGGATGCAATTAATAAAATAAAATCCATTGCCTTTTTTTCCTGTTACATTAACTGAAGATGCACCTAATCTTGAGGCAGCTTCTGAGTTGAGAATTATATTGTTATCCAATACTGTTGATTCATTTTGAATCTTTAGACACTTATCTCTTGCCGCATAGGCTCTTTTTAAAGGTGCTTTCACGTAGCACAGACATTACCAGTCGTGGGGTCAGATAGCAGTTGGTGTCTTTTCATTTTGTGTGTATTTATCGTTCCCGGTCTGGTCTTTTTTTAAAGTGTCTTGAATGGGATTCTGGAAAGATGGAATTGGTAAGTGACACAATGGTAGCCCGGTAGTGAGAGGGTCGCGTGATTCCTTCCAGTCTTTCCTTTGTAAAGCCCGGTGTCCTCATTCGAGAACATCTCTTTGACCCAGGACATTTTCCCAATAGCGCATTCAGTTAAACGAGGCAAGTGCTGAACTCTGCATGGAAAGCACTTTGAAGACAAGAAAGAAATCTAATTTCTTTTTTTGTAGCCTTCCTAATATTTGCAGTAATACCATTAACTTTTCTTTTATCGACAGCAAAAAAAGATACTTTTTGCGATGTAACTAGATGTTCTATAGTGCAACAAGGAATTGCCCTCCGAAAGGGGGTTCGTGTATAATACTCATTTACAATTCAATATATAAGTAACTACACAAATAATTTTTAAATATAATCCATAATAAAGACTGTTCTGTGGATGGTAGTGTTTAATACATTTTATATTTTGTATAGTGATTCAGGCCTCTTGTTTTCTTAAAATCAGCAGTTATTTAGCCTAATTCTCAGCATTATTTTGTCCTTGGTGCCAGTCCATTTTTGTGCACGCTTTTTGTGATCTGTGTTAAAAATCTGCATTGCCAACATCACAGCTCGAACTTAAACTTGTTATTCAAATAAATATTTAATTTTTTTTTTAATGCTCTTGTATAATCAGATGCCCCCTTTAGTATTATTTTAGAAGCGTTGGGAGGGTTTTGGCTAAAAGTACAATTTATCGGGGAAAACTAGATTTTAGTTTTATAAAACTTTTAAGTCTTTCACGGGACCTATATTTTCTTGAATTAAATTTTGTAGTTCTAGAACAAATAGGCGATCCAAAAAGGTGTTTCTCTGTGTTACTTAAAAACAGAGGCTTCCTTCTGTCTTAACCCACCAAACAGTAAGGAGGGGATCGCTGTCATTAAGCACACGAGTGCTCCGGTGGCTCAAGTGTCTGCCTAAGAGAATAAAGCACCCCCGTCCCTGCGAGTTTCTGAATGCCTCCTGCTTGCAGGCACCAAAGCCGTGAGAACAGACCCTCCTCTTGCCAAAGGAAACCAGCCCTCGGGAGAGGACGCCCCCGGAAGAGGCCTCACTGCGGATGCGCCCTCCACCAGGAGCCAGAGGGCCGCTGCTGCGCGGGCGTGACTGGAACTCAAGCCATACGTGCGGGTGTGCGGGACCCCAGGGGCCGCTCCGGAACTGACATTGATGGGACGTTTTGTAGGCATTTATACAGATGTTGGTCCCCAAAAGCTACAAACCAGTGGTCTGCAAAATAAAATGTGTTGGAAACCTCTGAGTAAGGTGAACATGCTGTTGAGCTTTTTTTTTTTTTTTTTTTTTGACACCAGTGATGACTAAATCTGAATTCTTTTTAATGTTGATCATGCCTTGAATGCTGATGATTTCCTTGGTGGCGGGCCTACTGAGAGGAAGTGAGCTAAGCGGATTATGCACCTGAGGAGATCTTCGTGAAGATTCATGTTTAGAAAAAGTGCTGGGGACGAGGAGGTCCGTGTAATTCACGTGATCTCGAGGAGGAAGGACTGGTAAAAGGTGGGGTTTCCCAGAGAACATTCCAGATGACCTGCTTTAAGATCACTTGGGGATGCTTGTCACACGCCCTGCCCCTGACCGGCAGAATCCGGATTCTGGTGGACTAGGGAATCTGTAACAGGCACCCCAAGCGGCCGAATGCAGGGAGGTTAGATGTAAAGGGGTGTCGCAGAGGGCTGGGAGAGGACAAGGAAGGAAGGAAGGAGCTGCTTTCACAATATGCTTTTAAAGGAATTTTTCTCCCAAATTATGCTCACTCTGATTATTGCCATCTGGGACCAGCAAAACCCAAACCAACCCAAGTGTTTTGAAATTTCCTTGAAGGATCAAGTGATTGAATATCTGGCTTAGTAAAATCTGTGTAAATACCTTCAAATTTGGTGAATAGTTAACACGCAGACAATAATTTGGCTTCCTGGTGGCACTTTAACACTTCACACTGATCTTGGTGCAGTGATTTATTTTCTTTAAATCCTACGGTGCAGTTGCATCCAAAAATACAGCTTGTGAAAATACACAGAATTTTTTCATACAGCCTGGAGAGGCTGGGCCCTGGTGAGGTCAGTTACTCCTTGAGGCGACAGGCGTCACTTGCCAAGGAATATCAAAGCCTCGCTTGTTGTTTGCACAGGCTGTGTTGAAACATTTACTGTAATTCTGTCCAGGAGGAGAAACTGAAATATTGTGTAAGCAATATGTACTTTTTGGCTAAATGTTTTTTAAATCACTTAGTATATTGTAGTCTCCAAGTTCTGCATGCCTTATGATGAATAAACGCGAGTGTTTTAAGTTGTTCTGATTTTAGATGTATGAGACTGCAGTTTCCGTCTGAATTTAGTGTTGCCTTTAAAAGAGTTCTATCGGAATTCTAAGTTTTACAGTCTTGCTCTGTAAAGAGAGACCAGAGTAGCTATATGATACTATACTTTTTTTTTTTATTTTCAGAAGTAATAAAGCAAGCATAGATAATGATGCTTCAGATACTTAAATGTCTTGTGTGTGCGTGTGTGTGTGTGTAGACAGAGAGAGATTGATCTACCGCCTTGAGTTTTTCATTTCCCACACTCAGCACCCTTTTTCTCTAGATGAAGTCGTGGTTACATAGACAATATAACTTAGTTTCAACAGTAATTTGTAGCTTTTCTCATTAAATGCCTGCATATGAGTGATGCGATTTGAAAAAATTTTTTAGTGTTTGTTTTTGAGAGAGAGAGAGTGAGCAGGGAAGGGGCAGAGAGAGACAGAGACAGAATCCGAAGCAGGCTCCAGCCTCTGAGCTGTCAGCACACAGCCTGACGTGGGGCTTGAACTCCCAAGCCGTGGGGATCATGATTTGGGCCAATACCAGACGCTCAACTGAGAGAGCCACCCACGTGCCCCATAAGCAATGCAATTTTTAAACATCCCGGGGTCCACATGGAAAACCAACAGATTGAAAAAACTCTCAAAAATGGAGCATGGGAATATCACTTTGCTTCTGGTTGGTTCAGTCTCCTTGTCTTAAACCTAAACATGGTTCAATGAAGTGAACTGTGGTTTCGCTTGGCCTTCATCGAGTGAAACCATCGTAGGACAGGGTGCTCGTGGGTGTCTAGATGTGCTCAAGAGTTGCTAGAATCCAAGCTGGCCAGTGGCTTTCAGCAGGTCAGTAAACATTGGGTGCGTAGATCTTGGACCTTTTCTCTGCAGGGTTTCCTGTATTTCCTCTATTTAAGTTCTTAAATATTTGATCTCCAACTCTGGATTCACAGTTTATGTTTTCGGTGGTTTCGGATGGTCCTGCCCAGCACTGTTTGTTGCCTGTGGAGGGGGCTTCATGCGTGGGAGGACTGCATCTAATCGAGCCCATCGCAACTTTGTGGAAGGAACTAGAAAATTCACTCCACCAGTGATCTGGTTGCTGAAGAGTTTCAGGAATGCAAGCACATGCACATAGAAGTTGATGGAGAGCTAGGAAACCGTAAGTAAATTATCAAGTCTTATATTTGGCCTAGTTCTTAAAGGAGAATTGTATAAAACTGATGTCTAGAACATGGCCCTGCTTTGGTCCATTTTGACAAGTAAGACAATTCTAGTAGTCGAACCCCACTGTGCTGCTCACGCTACACTCACCACATCTGTCACCACACAACACTTACAACACCACTGACTGTATTCCATGTGCTGTACGTTTCACCCCTGTGTCCAACCCTTTCCGTAACTGGAAGCTTGTACCTCCCAACCCTCTTCCCCCCACCCCTCTCTCGTCTGGCAACTGTCAGTTCTCCGTATTTATGGGTCTGCTGCTGTTCTTTGTTTTAGATTCCACATAGAAATGAAATCATATGGTATGTCTTTCTCTGACTTCACTTAGCATAATACCCTCCAGGTCCATCCATGTGCCCTCCTGTTTTTACTTTTTAAACAAAAGGCTAGAGGGGCACCTGGGTGGCTCAGTCAGTTGAGCATCCGACTTTGGCTCAGATCATGATCTCTCGGTTCATGGGTTAGAGCTGTCAGCTCAGAGCCTGGAGTCTGCTTCAGATTCTGTGTCTCCCTCTCTCTCAGTCGTGAGTTCGAGCCCTGCATCGAGCTCCACACTGGTAGGCAGAGCCTGCTTGGGATTCTCTGTCTCCCTCTCTCTTTGCCCCTCCTCTGCTTGTGCCCTTCCCCCCAAAATAAATAAACATTAAGGGGCACCTGGGTGGCTTAGTCAGTTAGGTGTCCATCTTCAGATCAGGTCACGATCTCATGTTTCGTGGGTTCAATCCCTGCATCAGGCTCTGTGCTGACAGCTCAGAGCCTGGAGCCTGCTTCAGATTCTGTGTCTCCCTCTCTCTCTGCCCCTTCCCCACTCACACTCTTTCTCTCTCTCTCAAAAATAAATAAACATTAAAAAATAATAATAATACAAAGGACTCAGATATACATCTATAAAGGACTTCTCAAAGAATAGAATAAGACCACTAACCTTAGAATAAAATTAAGTAGAATAAAACCGTTCAGATTAGAACAAAATTAAGTAGCCACCATCCACCTTCGCCAGTCAAATCCATCTGGTAAATCCACTTACATTAAGTCATGGGGTGCTTAAAATCCAGGTGACATTTGTTTCTGTTCCCTAACTTTTTATTTTGGAACCTTTTAAACAGAAAAGTTAAAGAACTAGTACAATGGATACTGCTAGAAATATTAAGTTGTTGATATTGAGTTGCTTTCTCTCCATGTATGACCTATGCACACATCCATACGTGTGTATATCACATATACCCGAATATGCATTTGTTGTTTTGGTGGAACTGCTCAGAAATAAATAGCAGCCATTGTGACACTATCAAGTGGCAGGTGGGGACATCCACAGATGATCACAGTGATCAGAGTGCTTTGCATGTAGCCATGCATTCTCATGGCAGGTTTTTTGTTTTTTTTTTAAAATGTTTATTTATTTATTTTGAAAGAGAGGGAGAGCATGAGCAGGGGAGGGGCAGAGAGAGAGGAAGAGAGAGAGAGAATCCCAAGCACGCTCCACCATGTCAGTGCAGAGCCCGATGCAGGGCTCGATCTCCTGAACCGTGAGACCATGACCTGAGCCAAACTCAAGAGTCCAATGCCTAACCAACTGAGCCACCCATGGCAGTTTTTATAGTGTGAAAGAACTTCCAGAGTATACAAATAACAGAGGTGAGCAAAACTAAAGAGAAATGCCAAATGAGAGGTGGAGCTTTTAAAAAATATATTTATTTATATTTGTTTTTAACAATAAATATAATTTATTGTTAAAAACAAATATGTATATATACACACACACACTTATGCAATGTGTTTTTTCTTAATATGTCTTGGACAAAATTTCCTATCATATATCACAGAAATATCCCATTCATCTTAACTCTGATATAGTTTTCCATTGTACGGCTGTCACTGAACTATAGATAAATATCAGAGATATTTCTTTTTTTTTTTTTTTTAACATTTATTTATTTTTGAGAGAGAGAGAGAGACTGAACACAAGCGGGGGAAGGGCAGAGAGGGAGACACAGAATCCGAAGCAGGCTTCAGGCTCTGAGCTATCAGCACAGAGCCCAATGAGGGGCTCGAACCCATGAACTGGGAAATTGTGACCTGAGCCAAAGTCAGACACTTAACCGACTGAACCACCCAGGTGCCCCGAAGGTATTTCTAATTGTCTCCAGTCCCTTCACCTTGAGTTTTGTTGAATGCTAATCTTTGGAATGTTGAAAACCTAGATGTTGTACATCCATACTCTAGCTAAGATTTGAAGATTTTTTTTAAGTATTTTGTTAATGTTTATTTATTTTTGACAGAGAGAGACAGAGTGCAAGCAGGGCACCGGAAGAGGGAGACACAGAATCAGAAGCACGCTCCCGGCTCTGAGCTGTCAGCACAGAGCCAAATGCAGGGCTTGAACTCACGAACCTCAGGATCATGACCTAGCCGAAGTCGGACACTTAACCATCCGAGCCACCCAGGCACCCTTCAGACACAGTACTTTTCAAATCTATTAACAAGAACTGCTGGGGTGCCTGGGTGGCTCAGTCTGGGAAGCGTCCGACTCTTGGTTTTGGCTCAGGTCATGATCCCACGGTTCGTGAAGTTAGAGCCCCGCATCGGGCTTTGTGCTGACAGTGCAGAGGCGGCTTGGGATTCTCTCTCTCTTCCCTTTCCCCGCTCTCTCTTGGTCTCAAAATAAATAAGTAAAAACTTAAAAAAAAAAAAAAATTGCTACGTGGGTCTGCCAAGTGGGGCCAGCAGGGAGGAAGATGTACAGTCACCGGTTGCCAAGCCCTGTATCCCGGGCCTCCAGGACGACTGTGGCATAATTTGCTTGCCAGTAGTACAAGGAAAGCTAGCAGATTTCAGGCAGTAATTTTAGAGAAACATCCAATCCCCACGTATCTGAATCGTAAAACAGCAGGGAAATTCTGGACATGACCCAACCCTCAGGGATCCTTCCTTCCCTGGGGTTATGGTAGTTTCCTTTGGCCCACAAGCTTCCAGAGTCACTGTTTTACCCTTCAACTTGACTCCTGGTTCTCAGAGTGGAACTGGCACCAGTCTCTCCAATTGTCTGGGGCCACCGTCATGGTCACTTACCTCTCACTGGTGCCTCAAGGGGGCAGGTTTTGGGTGGAAGCCACAGAGCAGATGTGGGGACCCCTGAGTGGCTGTGCAAACGAGAGTTGCTGACTCACATTAATGGTGACGTGATTGAGAAGCAAACTCTATCTTGTTGCACCACTAAGATTTCAGGATTTACTTGTTCCTACAGTTTAGCTTAACCTACCCCAATACAGAAATCTATAGGTGAATCACAGAAATGTTAATACCAGTGTATATATAAAAACAATATGAAGACAATATGAAGTTAAGACAATATGAAGTTGGGTTTGTTTTTTTTTTAACTTACATAATTGGCAAGAATTTAAAAATGGGTAGAGTCCAGGGCTTTCTTATCAGTGCTCATGATTACTGCTATATGGTTGAAAAACACAATAAAAATTTTGAGAATTATCAGTAATAACTCCAGAGAGTAGAATGGTGGTTGCCAGGGGCTAGAAGTAAGGGAAATTGGCGGATATTGGTCAAAGGGTACCAACTTCTTTTTTTTTTTTTTTAATTTTTTTTTTAGCTTTTATTTATTTTTTTTTTAATTTTTTTTTTAACGTTTATTTATTTTTGAGACAGAGAGAGACAGAGCATGAACAAGGGAGGGGCAGAGAGAGGGAGACACAGAATCTGAAACAGGCTCCAGGCTCCGAGCCGTCAGCACAGAGCCTGACGCGGGGCTCAAACTCACGGACCGTGAGATCGTGACCTGAGCCGAAGTCGGACGCTTAACCGACCGAGCCACCCTGGTGCCCCTTAGCTTTTATTTTTGAGAGACAGACAAGACAGAGAGCACAAGCCGGGGAGGGGCAGAGACAGAGGGAGACACAGAATCCAGGCTCTGAGCTGACAGCACAGAGCCCGACATGGGGCTCGAACTCACAAACCATGACATCATGACCTGAGCCACCCAGGTCAATCAGCTGAGCCACCCGGGTGCCCCAAAGGGTACCGACTTCTGTTTGGAAGATAAATAGGTTCCAGGTATTTAACATATAGCATAGTGACTATATTAATAAAAATGTATACTTGAAATTTGCTGAGAGAGTCGACGTGTCACCACACACACATACATACAAAGATAACCACGTGAGGGTGCCCGGCTGGCTCAGTCGGTAGAGCAGACGACTCTTGATCTTGGGGTCATGAGTTTGAGCCTCACGATGGATGTAGAGATTAATTAAAAATGAAATCTTGGGGCACCTGGGTGGCTCAGTTGGTTGAGTGTCCGACTTTGACTCAGGTCATGATCTCCTGGTTCGTGAATTCGAGCCCTACGTTGGGTTCTGTGCTGACGGCTCAGAGCCGGGAGCCTGCTTTGGATTCTTTGTCTCCCTCTCTCTCTGCCCCTCCCTCCCTGGAACTTTTTCTCTCTATTCTCAAAATGAACATTAGGAAAAAAAATGTTTTTATGAAATCTCTAAAAAGAAAGATAACTATGTGAGGTGATGCTATGTTAACTCGAGCGTGGCCATCATTTCACAACGTATATGTATATCAAATCATCCCATTGTACACTTTACATATAAATAATTTTATTTGTCAATTATACCTCAATAAAATGGGGAGAAAAAATAATCTGTAACTCTACATCCCAGGAAATCATGTTTTTGGAGAATATTTATCGATGGCAAAATGCTTACGCTATCATAGAAGATGAAAAAGATACTGATTTTGTGGAATATATACATATGCATATATGCCAACTATATGTGAATGGAGAAAAATACATGGAATTTTAACACAAGTTTTCTCCTGGAAAGCAGGAGTAGGGACCAATTTTATTTATTTGATTATTAATTATTTTTTAAAGTTTATTAATTAATTTATTATTTTTTGAAGTTTATTTCTTTATTCTGAGAGAGAGACAGAATCCCAAGTAGGCTTCCTGCTGTCAGAGTAGAGTCTGATGTGGGGCTCAATCTCACAAACCAGGAGTCAGACGCTCAACGGACTGAGCACCCAGGTGCCCCATGTGAGAGAGAGAATTTTAGTTTCTAAAAATGCCTTCTCTATTTTCAATTTTTCTACAATACATATGGACTCTGTTCGATCACAAAACATTAGACCATGTCTGCATATAGGTACTTATTGATTATATATACTTACCTAAATATGTATATGAACATGATTAAATGCCAAGATGGTACATACACAAAGCACCATCGACGGCCAAGATTTTCCAGTAGGCCTGACAGGCCCCTTTCTTTCTTCATTCCGGGGCAATTTGGCATCACAAGAGAAACTCTGTTTCCCCCCTGCGGGGTCTGCTTCCTGCCTCTCTCCTCCTCCAGCTGCGGCTGCACACATTCCCCGTGGAGAAATCCCTGTGCAGATTGGTGAGCCCTTGCTAGGTACTTCCTGTCTTCGTCTCCACTGGACTGTGAACCCTTTGCTAACAGGAAACGTTGCTGTACGCTATTTTCCTCTGTACTTTGTAGACAGCCCTGCACAGACGAGGTGCTCAAGAAGTGTGCAAAGCTTTGTTGGCTGATTTATCCTTATTTCCTGCTAGATAATTTACCCCCGCCCCCTGCCGTCCTCTTGACATTCCTCAATCCACACAATCCCGTAAGTGATAATTTTGTTCTTTCCTCTTCTGCTGGATTTATTTATGCGTACATATCTTGGAGATTCTAGTTCGTGCTGAAAGATCACAAATCTCTGACCGCACACCGTGGCTGATCTTCAGACTTGTTTTTAATTATGGCTGACATCAGAAACGGGCTTGGAGAAAATGTGCTTCTCTTCGTGTGCAAGTGATTTATAGAAAGTTTGACTTACAACTACAGCAACAGTTTATTTATATTTGTGCTCTTAGAAATACCTTTATCTTAAAAAATATTTTTATCCTGTTTTTCTTCAATTATTTTCATAAGAGAAGACCGAGATCTTTATGGGACAGATTCTGAAATTGCAATTCAGGTCTAAAGGAATGGAAATGAGTAAGGTGTGTGTGTGTGTGTGTGTGTGTGTGTGTGTGTGTGTGTGTGTAATTTGTTTCTTGTTTCCTTCCTCTCTAGCCTGCCTTCACCACAAAATACCAGAGATTAGTGCTTCTCAACAGGATAGAAGCAGGGGTACTGAGATGCTCAGTCACCTGGAAAGATCTTTCCCTGGGTTTAGGGCTCACTCAAATAATCCAAGATGAATTCATCCCGAGTTCCTTAATCATATCTGGAAAGACCCTTTTTCCAAACAAGATCACAGGTACCCTTTCCAGGGATTAGGATATAGACATATATTTTTTATTTTGGTGGGGGGGGGGCATGATTTGGGAGGGGTGGTAGGTCAGGAATTCTGTCTTGAAATGTCTGTTAGAAATTCTGGTGATGGGGCGCCTGAGTGGCTTGGTGGGTTAAGCTACCAACTCTTGATTTCAGCTCAGGTCATGATGTCACAATTTGTGAGTTTGAGCCTCGTGTCGGGGTCTGCACTGACAGCGCAGAACCTTTTGGGATTCTCTCTCTCTCTCTGCCTCTCCTCCACTCACATGTTCTCTCTCTCAAAATGAATAAATAAACATGGAAGGAAGGAAGGAAGGAAGGAAGGAAGGAAGGAAGGAAGGAAGAAATCGTGGTGATGATGTGAAAGCAGGCAGTTGGATACAAAGTCTGGAATTTGCTAAAGGGTCCAGGCCAGAGATATAAATCTGTGGATTGTCAGTTTACAGAAGGAGCTTACAGTCAGGAGACTGGAGATTACTGAGGAAACCCATGTGTATAGAAGAGAGATGCCAAAAGGAGCCTGGGTATGAGAGTGAGCCAGCAAAGGAGGCTGAGAAGGAGCAGGGAGTGAAGTCGTGTCAGTGTCTCACTGGGTCCAATGATGCTTGGGGGTCTAAGAAGCTTCCAGATAAGGATCAACTGGTGGATGCCCCACATGGCGATCACTGGCCAACTTGAGAAGAGCAGTTTCAGTGGAATGAGGAGGGTAAAAGATGGATGGGCTTCCAAAGAAAATGAGAGCAGAAAAACCAGAGACAGTGAATTTATACAATTTTTTCAAGTTTTGCTGCAAAAAGAATGGAGAAATGGATGGGTGGGAATTGGAAGAAGTTGGACTTACGAGGGAGCTTTGTAATCTAGGGAAACAGCAGCATAGGCATCTGCTGATGGGAGGGGGGACGGCGGGAGACCCAACAAGGTGGAGAGGGAGAGGAGAATCGCTGGAACAAGGTTCTGGAATTGTCAAGACAGGAGATGGAAGTAGGGCACAAGGGGAGAGCTGGCTTTTGCTGGAGTGCTGGACTGCCCTACTGTAGCCGGGAAAACTGAGTATGGGCGGATTTGCAGGCGGATGGCCAATGAGCTGGCTTCTGTTTGGTGCACGAATGCATCTGATGAACTTTAAAACTTGCTACTAAACCACTGGCCACGATCATCTATTCTCAGAAGGAACGGCATTTTGAATCTGGGATTGATTGCAATTTCTCATTCATATAATGGAATTGTTGTAAGTGTGCACAACCCTTGAACAATTTAATTCAAGGTTCTCAGGTCAGACTATTTTTTCTTAGCTGTTCCACTGTGGCTATTATTAAAAATCATTTTAACTTCTTATACATTTGGAGGAAACTATTCCTTAGGTGGTTTTGAAAATCGTTGTGTCTCAACATTTGTCTTTAAGTTTACTTTCAATGTTTGAGTAAACCAAGCACATTGTTTGAAGGGGAGGGAAAAAGGTAATTTTGAAATAATCTTCAAAATTCTAACTTTAACAAGAAATGAATAAATGCCAAATGCTGAAGGAGAAAGAAATTATTCTTGTGATAATGTTTGTGCTCCATTAATGTTCCATTTCAATCATTCCAAGATATTTTTATTTTAATAACACAACTGTTAAAGATGCCTACTTAGGGAATTTCCAAATAATCCAAATTGCTGTTTTTTAAAGTTTACTTATTTATTTTGAGGGGAGGGGGGAGGAAGGTCAGAGAGAGAGAGAGAGAGAAAGAATCCCAAGCAGGCTCTGTGCTGCCAGTGTAGAACCCAATGCAGGGCTCAAGCCCACAAACAGTGAGATCACGACCTGAGCCAAAATCAAGAGTTGGAGACTTAACCAACTGAGCCACCCAGGTACCCCCGAACTGCTATTTCTAAAAACTAGTAACATTCATCAAATTACCTCTTTACTTAAGGGGAAATTATTGTTTAATTCTCCATGGGATCTTAAATGAAAAATTTTAAACCCAGCATCCTCTAATTTTAAAAAAGGCAGATAACAAGTGGAAACATTCAAGGATTTCCTTCATCTCTTTTAACAACCATAAACTTTATTTTTTTTAATGTTTACTTATTTTTGAGAGAGAGAGAGAGAGAGAGAGAGAGAGAGAGAGAGAGAGACGAAGTACGAGTAGGGGAGGGGCAGAGAGAGAGGGAGACACAGAATCCGAAGCAGGCTCCAGTCTCCAAACTGTCAGCACAGAGCCCAACACGGGGCTCGAACTCATGGACCGTGAGATCATGACCTGATCCCAAGTCGGATGCTTAACCCACTGAGCCCCTCAGGCGCCCCAACAACCATAAACTTTAAACGCATCTGTTGTGAATGCCTTTTTAAAAAATGTTTTTAATGTTTATATCTGAAGGAGAGAGATACTAGGCATGAATGGGGAGGGGCAGAGAAAGAGGGAGTCACAGAATCCGAAGCAGGCTCCAGGCTCTAAGCTGTTAGCACAGAGCCCGATGCAGGGGTTCAAACTCACAAACCACGAGATCATGACCTGAGCCAAAGGCCTATGCCCAACCAACTGAGCCACCCCTATTGTGAATGCCTTAGGGTAGGGCAGGGAATTTCACACACTTTTAAAACGAAGGTATTTTGGGAGACCATTAAAACTACAGGTGTAGATACAGTCACCTCATTGTATTTCCCAATGGTCAGGAAAGCCAGTAACTTTCAGGGCCTGTGAAGGTAAAGGTCTTGACCTGTAAATAATCTGTTTTGGGGTGAACTTAATTTCCATGTTCCTCCTCCTAGCAGTGCCCACTGTCCTCCAGGCGAGGGCAGTAAGGAGACACCTATTCACCCATGCGCATTCCGATAGTTTTTCTCTGAAGCAGAGAGAGATTCTCTTTCCCGTACCTGCCAAAGGCCAGATACTTCATTTTAAACTATGATAAACATAAGTGCCTCTCCTGAAAACTCTTGGCAATCTAATCGACGATTTCAGGGTCAGGTTCCAGCCATGTGATGATCAATTTGTGGGGGATGAGGTTAAGAGCTAATGAGGGAAAGCCAAAGACATTTCTGTTAGCCTAAAAAATTTGGGAGTCTTGGTAAGAAGGAATCATGGAAAAAGAATAGAGAACCCAAAGATAAAGGCCAACGGGCAAGCCTTGCTCTGGATGCTTTCTCCTCCCTACCTGAGAGGAAACAGGCCACAGCTGATAATTCTGAGTCCTGACCTGCTTTTCTCCCAGAGTATGGCAGATTCACCACATTATATAAAGACATCACTTAAGAAATGATAACATGTTGGTGTACCTGGGTGGCTCAGTCAGTTGAACGTCTGGCTCTTGGTTTTGACTCAGGTCATGATCTCGCAGTTCGTGAGTTTGAGCCTGGTGTTGGGCTCCATGCTGATGGTGCAGGGCCTGCTTGGGTTTCTCTCTCTCTCCCTCCTTCTCGCTCAGTCTCTCTCTCTCTCACTCTAAATAAATAAATAAATAAATAAATAAATAAATAAATAAAATGACATGTTTATAAGGTGAGATGTTCTGGAAGTAACTATTTAAGACAAAGAAACAATGAGAAAAATGAGGGAGAAGAAAAACAATGAGATGCTATGTCAACCATCTGCAGAGTGTGGATGGAAAAGATCTTACAGAATTTCTAGTTCTTATGGCCATTATGGAAAACAGCATGGAAGTTCCTCAAAAACAATTGAAAATAGAAGTAGCATACAATCCAGCAATCCTCTGGGTATAGATCCAAAGGAACTGAAATGAGATCTGGAAGAGACATCTGCACTTTAATGTTCAATGCAGGGCTCTTCCCCACAGCCAAGATAGGGAAACAACCTACGTGTCTGTCAACAAATGAATGGGTGAAGAAAATGTGGTCTATATGTACAATGGAACAGGATCCAGCCTTAATAAGGAAGGGCATCCTGCCATTGTAACAACATGGGTGCAGCTTAAGGGAATTATGCTAAGTGAACTAAGCCAGTCGCAGAAGGACTAATACTACATGATACCACTTCTAGGAGGAGTTTAAGAGTCAGACTCATAGAAGCAGAGAGAATGGTGGTTACCAGCAGTTACGGAAGGGGTACGGAGAGGTGATGGTTTAAGGTACAAAGTTTCGGCGATGCTACCTAAATAGTTCTGGAGACCTACAATACAGCACAGTGTCTATAGCTAACAGTGCTGAGTTACATACTTCGGATTTGCTTAGATCTCATGTTGTGTTCTTAGGACAAACACCCAACATACTGAGGTAAAGAGTGTGGGAGGGAACTTTGAGAGGTAATGGATGTTTATGACCTTGACGATGGTGGCGGTATCATGGGGACTTATCCCCAAAGTAATTGAATAAGAAAGGAAGAAAGAAAGAAAGAAAGAAAGAAAGAAAAGTGAAAGAACAGAAGGAAGGAAGGGAGGGAGAAGGGAAGAAAAGAGAATTTCTAGTTTTTCAGGAAATTTAAAATAATACTAGACTGTGCAGATCAAACATTTCATGGATACATTTATTTCATTTACTTTTGTTCGTTTTTAACGAACAGCCAATATGTTTCTAGTATTTCAGATGGGATTCCCAATAAATTAAACACCTCTTTTGAACAGCACATGTTACTTCTAGGGCTGAACATTTGAATTACTCCAGCAGCATAGTGAAAGGCATGGTCACGTGGAATGAGATAAAAACTCTGCAGTTGGGAATGTGGGTCATATTCTGGCTGATTTCTCATTGGGTGACCTTAACCCTCTGAGTTCTTCAAAACTAGCTTGCCGGCTGTGTGAGGCAGGGATGCTCTTTGTAATCGCTTAGAGGGAGGGTGTCCGGGCAGCGAGTCCGCACCCTACCGTAGCCCAGTGCGTGGAGCCGGGCGGTTAGGTGCTTCTCCGCGGAGGCGGTGCAGGGGAGGAGGCGCTTCTCGGGAGTCGTATCCGGTGATCGACGGGCCCGCATCCTTGGGACGGAACCGAGGCCCAGCTCACTAGTCCGCTCGCCGGAGCCATGGAACAGAACCGCGCAGCCTTACGCTTGCGCACCGTGCTGGGACACCTCGGCCGAACCTCCGCCAGGGCCTACGTATCCTTTGGGCTGCGTGGGGCTCGGGCTGCAAGAGTGGTCACAGCTCTTCGGGGCGCCGGGGAGGGGCGGGGAAGGGCGAGATGATAGGGGAGCTGGGAGCTCCCGGCGGGGACCTGCTCGCTCGGCGGGAGCGTGACAGTGCCGACCTCTGTGGCTGATGTGGCGCCGCTCCGGCATTCTGGGCCCTCCCGGGGCCTCTTGTTTCCCTGCTTTGCGGGAGGGGAGGATGGAAGTCGTTACTGAAGGGCCTGCTTTCAACTACTTTGGCATTTTCTGCACTTGGCCGCTCGTGACCCGGCCGCCCAGAGCCCGAGAAATGCGAAGCACGGTCGCACGGTAAACGGAAGCGCAAAGCTTTCCGGAGCAGCCGAGACGGGCCGGCCGGGCAGGCAGGCAGGCAGCAGGGCCCTCTGGCGAGACACGCGGCCTCCGCAGGTGGAGGCCGGAGCTGCAGGCGCCCTTCGGCTTTCCCTCCTACCGGCGCGCCGGGAGTGTCCCCGGGCCCCGCAGGAGACCACGCTGCCTCTCCAGATTGGACCTTCAGAAGTTCATCTCGGGGGCAATGGGTGCGGCCGCCGGGGTCGGCTCCAGTAAGATGTCACTCTATGACACGTAAATCCGATTGCTTTATTAAAACAAAAAAAAAATTTTTTTTAACGTCTATGCATGTTTGAGAGGCAGAGACAGAGCGCGAGTGGAGGAGGGGCAGAGAGAGGGACACAAAATCCGAAGCAGGCTCCAGGCTCTGAGCTGCCAGCACAGAGCCCGACGCGGGGCCGGAACCCACGAAGTGCAAGATCACGACCTGAGTGGAAGTTGGGGGTTCAAGCGACGGAGCCTCCCAGGGGCCCCCTCCAGGAGCTTTAGAGAATTGTTTTTCCTACTCCGATTCGGTGTTCTCATTCAGGGGGTAACTTTTGGAAGCGTGGAAAGACACTGCCTGGGATTTTTCTTTGAGGGACGTGATTGGACTCTGCTGTGTGCAGGATCCCGAAACCTTTCACACAAACGATTGTACTGGTTGTTTCATTTATTTTTACTACTGCTCTCCCGGCTGAGTTCCACCCAGAGATGTAGCAGAACCACCATAACCTTAAAATCCCGTCCATACACTAATAAAGGTGATTATCTCATTTCACAGGTGAGAAAACAAAGCTTGAGGCTAGGAGAAATTAAAACCCTTGAGGGGCGCCTGGGGGAGGGCTCAGTCCGTTAAGCCTCCGACTTGGGCTCAGGTCATGATCTCACTGTTCCTGAGTTCGAGCCCCACTTAGGGCTCTGTGCTGATGGCTGAGTCTGGAGCCTGCCTGGGAGTCTGTCTCCCTCTCTTTCTGCTCCTCCCCTGCTCATTCGCACTCTCTCTCTCTCTCTCTCTCTCAAAAATAAATAAACGTTAAAAAAATTAATTTTATTTGCCTTAATTCACATCCTAGACAGCTCACCCCACAACATGGGCTGTTTCTTCTACCAGTTTCCATCCTCCACAATTCCAGTAAGTAGAGCTAATTTTCATTTTTAACCATAAAATGTATTTAAAGCTTTTTCTAGTGGTAACTGAGATATAAAATACAATATATCATGTTGCCTGGTGAAAATTCATTATACAAATCCTCTGTTGCCGGGACCTGTTCTAATTAGAACTGTGGAAAATTGTGAAGACCTAATTCGGAAAAGAGAAAAAAAAATGTCAGAAGTGTGTAATCTGTTTTGTTTTGTTTTCAAATTCAGGCATAGTGTACCTCATTTAAGTTAGCCTGTAGTCTGGTCATACTGCTATATTAGCTAGTATTTCTGGTTTAACTTAAATTACCTTTGTAGGGGGAAGTCATTGATCTCCATGGAATATTCTCATGGAGCCACTGTTCCGATCTAGAAAAATGGACTGGGTGATTTGAGTTTGTGCATATGCCATACATTTATTTGGATTTTTTGTCACTTTGATTTCCTCTGAGAATGTATGATCTAGACAATCTAAAATATAAAATCTATTGCATTCGTTTTCTACCTGAAAAACCATATATATTCATTACAGAACAAATTTTAAAATGAGAGAAACAAAAGGAATTTTAAAAAATCATCCACAATTCTGTTACATAAAGGCAACCACTTTTTTGTATTTCTTTGCATTTTTTTACAAGTAATAAAAGATTTGGTTTTATAGAAATCTAACCATATTTTATTATAATAAGCATTTCTATTATATGCCCTTCATTAAAAAAAAAAAAAATTTAATGTTTATTTGTATTTGAGACAGAGAGACAGAGACAGAGACAGAATCTGAAGCAGGCTCCAGGTGCTGAGCTGTCAGCACAGAGCCCGATGTGGGGCTCGACCTGAAGAACCGTGAGATCATGACCTAAACCGAAGTCAGACACTCAACTGACTGAGCCACTCAGGCACCCCCCCTCTTCATTTTTAATGATTTAATGAATCATATCTCATTGAGTGGATATAATTAATTATTCTTCTATTTTTTTGGTGACAGTAGTTAATGCTTTGGATTTAAACCTTAAAAAAAATTTTTTTTTTTTTTTTTTTTTTTTTTTTTAATTTATTTTTGGGACAGAGAGAGACAGAGCATGAACGGGGGAGGGTCGGAGAGAGAGGGAGACACAGAATCGGAAACAGGCTCCAGGCTCCGAGCCATCAGCCCAGAGCCCGACGCGGGGCTCGAACTCACGGACCGCGAGATCGTGACCTGGCTGAAGTCGGACGCTTAACTGACTGCGCCACCCAGGCGCCCCTAAAAAAAATTTTTTTTTAATGTTTATTTTTGCGACAGAGAGAAGGCAGAGCATGAGCGGGGGAGAGGCAGAGGGAGAGGGAGACACAGAATCTGAAACAGGCTCCAGGCTCTGAGCAGTCAGCACAGAGCCCGACGTGGGGCTCGAACTCGTCAACCACGAGATCATGACCTGGGCCGAAGTCGGATGTTCAACTGACTGAGCCACCAAGGCACCCCTGGATTTAAACCTTTTTAAAAAATGTTCAGATTAGAGGCGCCTGGCTGGCTCAGCTGAAGAGCATATGACTCTTGATCTCAGGGTCATGAGTTTGAGCCCCACATTAGGTACAGAGATTACCAAGAAGATAAATATGCTTAATAAAAAACCCAAAGACTTGTTTTAAAAAAATGTTTAGATTATTTTCTTAGAGTAAATAAAAAAGAGAAATGCCAGGTGGGAGAGTATGAACATTTTTCAGGTTCTTGACACATCTTGTTGGGTTGGGATTTTAAATTGGACTTATTTGAGATTTTTTTTCCCCCTTTAGGTATACACTGGATAACGACGTTCTAAGCCTAGAACAGAGAAAATTTTATGAAGAAAATGGGTTTCTTGTCATTAAAAATTTGGTATCTGATGATGATATTACACGCTTTAGGTACAGTAAGTCTGTTATTTTACAGAAATATGTTATATGTATGCAACAGGAACCTGAGTAAGATTAGCGTGTCCGTGTTCAGATATTTTTTGGCGATTGGTTCGCTAGGAAGTGGTTAGGAGCGTGAGCTCTGGAGCCGGACTGGCTGGCTTAGTGAGGAGGCAAAGGCTTCTGGGTTGGCCATTTTCTCCTCCCTGTCCTCAGAACTACTCAGCCTGGGCCGGAGGTCAACCTGGCGCACAGAAACCACCCGCTCGGTCTTTGAGAAGCTTTCCACAGAATGGGCCAGGCAGGTGCTTGAAGCCTGCAGTGATGACGCCATCTGCCAATTTAATTTTCTAGGAACCAGTTTCAAAGGATCTGCAAAGAGGAAGTGAAACCCGAAGGCATGATGATCATGAGAGACGTAAGCACTGAAAAATCGAAGTTCATTCCAAGTGAAGAGCTGATTACAAAGGTCCAGAATTTTCACCAGGATGAGGAGCTCTTCAGATACTGCACTCTCCCTGAGGTTCGAGACCCTCCTGCATTGTCTTTCTCTTTCAGTTAATAGCCCACCCGCATGCTTGCCTCTGCAATTGCTGCTGTTTAATTTTTTTATAGAATGTATTTTGAATTATTTATGTATGTATTTATTTATTTATTTATTTAGAGCAAGGAGGAGACAGAGTCCGAAGTAGACTCTAGACTCTGAGCTGTCGGGGCGCCTGGGTGGCTCAGTCGGTTAAGCCTCCGACTTCGGCTCAGGTCACAATCTCACGGTCTGTGAGTTTGAGCCTCGCGTCGGGCTCTGTGCTGACAGCTCAGAGCCTGGAGTCTGCTTCGGATTCTGTGTCTCCCTCTCTCTGACCCTCCCCTGTTCATGATCTGTCTGTCTCAAAAAAATAAACACTAATTAAAAAAAAAAAAAAAAATTTAGATTCCACGCTGTCAGCACAGAGCCTGACGCAAAGTTCAAACCCACGAGCCCTGAGGCGAGCCCTGAGGTCATGACCCGAGCCGAAGTCGGACATTTAACCGACTGAGCCACCTAGGCGCCCCTGAAATTGCCGCTTGTACTTTATCTGGCCCCCTTCTCTGGTGGCTGCAGAGGAGTGGTTCTCCACCCGAGGCAGACATTTGTACCTGCAGCCAAGGTGGGTAGTGTGTCCCACCCACGGGTAGAGGCCAGGGAGCCTATAAAATAGCCCCCTCCCCCACAATAATGATATACCCAGCCCCAAGTGTCAGTACTGCCCCGAATAGAGAAACCCTGCTTTGGAGTCTGGTAATTATCCTTGGTTGAGAAGGGCAGGACCTCTGTGTTAGAGAGAGACCCTCTCACCCTTGATATGGGCATATCAACTGGAGTGACACCATGGAGGCTTTTCACTGTACATCCATTTATTTTGTTCTTTTTGTTTTGTGAGTCTGGTCCGTAGAGGTTTATGTTTAGATTTAAACTTGTCTTTTAAGAAAAATTGTTACTCGGGGCACCTGGGTGGCTCAGTCGGTTGAACATCAGACTTCAGCTCAGGTCATGATCTCAAGGTTCGTGAGTTCAAGCCCCCGTTGGGGTTGCTTGGGATTCTCTCTCTCCTTCTCTCTCTCCACTCCTTCACTTGTGCTCTCTCTCTCAAAAATAAATAAACATTAAAAAAATAATATTATTAATCAGGATAAGAAACGAGTTAATTTAGGAGAATTATTGGCTAACTATATTGGACAGCTCTGTAAAGTACGACAGAAATGGTGACATGGCTCTTGAGTCACTGAGGTTTAGAAAACACTGGTCTGGGGCACCTGGCTGGCTCAGTCAGTACAGCATGTGACTCTTGATCTTGGGGTCATGGGTCCCAACCCCACATTGGGAGTAGAGATGACTTAAAAAAGAAAAAAGAAAATACAGGTCTAAAGGGGCAACTGGGTGGCTCAGTCGGTTGGGCGTCCAACTTCGGCTCAGGTCACGATCTCACAGCTCATGAGTTCGAGCCCCGTGTCGGGCTCTGTGCTGACAGCTCAGAGACTGGAGCCTGTTTGGGATTCTGTGTCTCCCTCTCTCTCTGCCCCTCCCCTGTTCACGCTCTGTCTCTCTCTTTCTCCTTCAAAAATAAATTAAAAAAAAATTAAGGGAATACCAAAAAGTGACGTGCTTTATAAAAAAAACAGGTATGAGGCCTGACTCCTAGGATTTGAGTGTTTCGTGCTCAAACTGCCAATGTTCCTTACATGGGAGATGAAATGGTGAGAAAGTGCTGGAGTATGCTTCATTTTTTGGAGTCTGGCCGAGTTGGAGATTGAGCACTGTCACTTTCATTTAACTGGCACTGACACCTTGGCCGGTTTCTTAGCCTCAGGCTCACGCGTGTGGGGCTTTCACTTTAAAGGATGATTCATTCATGGGGCATTGCTTTCCAGGCCTTGTTGTGCGGTCCAAATGGGAGGCATAAAGTCCCTGGCGGGTAGGAGGCACGCAGGGCTCTTCGTGCTGTTTGCCCCTCCCCAGGTGGGTTAGATGCAGGAGGCAGCGACCCAGCCTCCAGACCCCGGGCCTAATTCCGCCAGCCGTGTCACGTGTTCTCCTCAGATGCGTCCCAGGCACACGTGCCCGTGTCACTGTTTGTTTAACTTCGCCCACCAGGATATAGACAAGGGCAGGGACCTGCTCATCTTGTTCCCCTCTGTGCCCCCATCTCCTGTCACTCTGTCTGGTTGCTAGCCCTCAGTAAGGAGCTGTGGGTTAGGAGGTGCTCTGATTGTGATGTGTCCCCCAGCTCCTGTCCTCCCCTTCCTTCCTCTGGGCTGTGCACGCGGCTGCACATGTGTTGGGACCTCTTATGGTCCCTTCTGGTTTTTGTTGTTTTTTTTTTAAGTAGACTCTCTGCCTAGTGTGGGGCTTGAACTCATGACCCTGAGATCAAGAGTCGCGTGTGCGACCGCCTGAGCCGGCAAGGTGCCCCTCATGGTCCCTGCTTATGAATAGTCTCGGTGAGGGGAAGAGGAAGCTCCCTTCTCACCAGACAACTCTGGACAGCTTCAGCTGAAAGGAGGGAACTCCTGTCCTTCTTCCCAGTTGACATCTCAGAGAAACTCCTATCTTTTCTTGCAGAAAAAGTGGTTAAGTTTCCAACTGGCTTGAAAAAGCCTGTTTAATTCAGGCTTTTTCCCAACTGGCTCGAAAAAGCCTTTTTAAATTAATTGCAGATTTCCAGTTGTTGACCTTCTCATGTTTTGTTTGCAGTGTTGTGAAATCCCAAATGTTTTTTTTGAACTATTTGGCATCTTGGTTCTTCTCTAGATCATTATACTTTGTGCTGCTTGCCTGTGTATTCGATTTCTCGTGAAACTTTGTTCTCCCTTTTCTCTTAGATTCTGAAGTATGTGGAGTGCTTCACTGGACCCAATATTATGGTCGTGCACACCATGATGATAAACAAACCTCCAGATTCTGGTAAAGGGCTCTTGTTGAGAAAAAAAAAAGTTTCAAGCATTCTAACTATAGCTGTGCATATAACTGCTAAACTTTGATAAATGAATGAATAAGTACTTTTATTTAAGTCTTAAAGTAGTTTATATTGTAATAATATTGATGTAGAATAGTGATTTCAGAGGTTAACTGTAGGGTTACTGGCTGGCTTCTCAGAAGTGTGGTTTAATAAACATGATGGCTCATAGACCATAGGCTCCTATTATTATAATCATGATCTCTGAGCTTTGTTACCCATTCTCACCTATGAGAGTGTAAATTCTGCTTTCCTGATGTGAAGACATAATTATTACTAACAAAACTAAAACTATTCTCATAAATCATATACTACAGTTGTTCTTAAAATTTCTTGCTAAAATGTAGCTTTTTATTTTATTAAAAAAATTTTTTTTTAACATTTACTTATTTTTGAGAGACAGAGTGAGGCAGAGCATAAGCAGGGGAGGGGCAGAGAGACAGGGGAGACACAGAATCAGAAGCAGGCTCCAGGCTCTGAGCCATCAGCACAGAGCCTGACGCGGGGCTCGAACTCACTGACTGCGAGATCATGACCTGAGCTGAAGTTGGGTGTTCAACCGACTGAGGCACTCAGGCGCCCCATAAAATGTAGCTTTTTAAAAAAGTTTTAATTTTAGGGGCGCCTGGCTGGCTCATTTGGTTAAGTGTCTGACTTCGGCTCAGATCATGATCTCCCAGTTTGTGAGTTTGAGCCCCACAAGGGGCTCTCTGCTGTCAGTGCATCCCCTACTTTAGATCTTCTGGCTCCCTCTCTCTCCCACCCCATCAAAAATAAACACTAATTTTTTTTTTTTTTTTAGTTTATTTTAGAAAGAGAGCAAGCTGGGAAGAGGGGCAGAGGGGGGAGAGAGAGAGACAATCTCAAGCAGACTCTGTGCCTGCTTGACCCTGGGATCCCATGACCCTGGGATCATGATCTGAGCCAACATCAAGAGTCAGACGCTCAAATGCCTGAGCCACCCAGGTGTCCCTAAAATGTGGCTCCTAAGATCTCACTCCCAGAGAAACTGATTTGGAAAGTAGAACCCAGGAATCTGCATCTTTTTACGCCATCCCCAGAGTCTAATGCAGACGGCTCTTGGGCCATGCTGAGAAATTCTGCTATACCAGCAGTAATAAATTGGCCCTTCAAGATTCTTTATCCTTTTCTACTTTTTCTAAGGAAAAAGAGGCCAGGAGAAGTTTATGTGACAGGCCCGTAGCTTAACATCACCAAATCTCTCCCACCCTGAATGTCTTGCTTTAGAGAGATGGGGGTTGGGGGTGGGGGAACACCAGGTTCAAATTGCAAAGCAGGGAAAAATGTAAATGTGGTTCTTTGAGCTCTGGTTCTACCCAGAGACTATATACCGACTGCTTCCAGTTCACTGAGGAACTTCTTGGAGGCCTCTTATTAATTTAGTTAATTGATATTTTTTACATTAGCCACTTCGAAGGCTAATAGGGGACTTCAGATTTGGCCACTGTGTTCAATTAATCAAAAAATTTTTGGGGGTAGGCTCTGTGCCCAAACCAGAGTTACAAAGGAACAAAGCACAGTAGAATTGTGACATATGTAGGAATTGCTAGAAAGTGGTGTAAGTAATGGGGCGCTTGGGTGGCTCGGTCGGTTGGGCATCCACCTTCGGCTCAGGTCATGATCTCACTGTTCCTGGGTTTGAGCCCCGTGTCAGTCTCTGTGCGGACAGCTCAGAGCCTGGAACCTGCTTCAGATTCTGCATTTTCCTTTCTCTCTGTCCCTCCCCTGCTCATGCTCACACAAAAGTAAACATTAAAAAAATAAAATAAACAGCATTTCAGACTTAAAAAAAAAAAAAGGAAAAATGGTGTAAGTAAGCACTCAGCTACCAGAAAATAGTACAGGATGTGGAGTCACCCTGTTGATTTGATAGTTCACTTTGGGGCTTATCTCTCCAGGCTGATTTTCTATAGTGTCCTTTCACTTGTTTGGTTTTTGCAGGGATAGGTCATTGTTCAGGCAAAGAAGAAGAATTCTGAGATTCAAGTATCTTTTAACAGTAGGTTCTGTTTCAGGCAAAAAGACAACCCGCCATCCTTTCCACCAAGATCTACACTATTTCCCCTTCAGACCTAGTAATAGGATTGTTGCTGCTTGGACGGCCATGGAACAGGTCAACCGGAACAATGGCTGCCTGTCTGTGCTCCCAGGCACACACAAAGGCTGCCTGAAGCCACACAGTTATCCCCAGTGGGAGGTATGTCTGCTTAGAGGATGTATCTTAATTGGAAAATTTATTGTTTTGATTTCACGTCGGTATACATAAAGAGCTTTAACAATGAGATGGCATGTCCTTTCTTGGCAAAACTTTGTTTTAAGATTTGGAATTAGGATCAGGGAAAATTCAAAGGTGTCAGACGGAATAGTAATTTTTCTTTCAACAAGGGTTGGAAAGTTGATCAGCGTGGAGAACTTTGGTAGGCGCTGTATAGGATCTGAGATTATAAAGCCTAATTGAGAGGGAACACTTAAACACTTGCAACACCAGGTGCACATGTCTAGCACCAAGTAAGTCTTACACGCTGATTGATGGCTCTTACGATAAAGAAGGGAGGGATCATCTCTTTCCCGTTGGAGAGACCAATGAAGACTCTGGGAAAGGCTGACTAGTATTCCATTGCATGGCCATTCCATGGTTCATTGACTCAGCTATTGATGATAGAGGACTACTAAAGTTTTTGAGCCCATGAATAGTGAAATCAAGTCAAATGGTGAAATCAAATTCAAGAATCATAATCCTGGGGCACCCGGGTGGCTTAGTCAGTTAAACATCTGACTCTTGATCTCAGCTTGATCTTGGGGTCATGAGTTAAAGTCCCGTGTTGGGATCCGTGCTGGACATGAAACCTGCTTTTAAAAAAAATCATAATTTTGAGGTCTAGAGCAAGATACACTGGAGGTGAGGAGTCCAAAGGCAGAGAAACCGAAGAGACTATTGGTGTTTTAGGTATCAGGCAATAAGGTCTCGAACACCCATAATGATGGTCAGAATGAGAAGAGCATATGTTGTCAAGGCAGGAAGAGTGAATGTAGTTCTGTAGGAAGTCAAGAATGTGGCTTTAAGGCTTCTGTCTCAATCAGAATTCTTGCACTGAGCGTTAGTGCCAAGTGAAAACATTTGAGTCTGGATCCTGATACAAAATCTGAAATTGTGAGATTTATCAATTGAGTTGAGGTTTAGGGAAAGTTTGATGCAGACAATAGAAGTGGGCTGTGGCTGACTTAAGCCAGAGGGGGTGTTTTGGAGGGTTGCAGGCACATGCTGAGTCCGTGGAAAGGCTGGCTGGCTCTGGTGAGCAGGAGGGAAAGTGGGCATCATTGCTCATTGGGAACAGTGAGGGCGGGGCACCTGGTGTGGGCAGTTGAACCTTGACTATCTCTGGTCCCTTCAATTCTCTGCTCAGAGTCAAAATGACTACAGTGCTTAGCTACTTAGCTTAGCTCACATACCTACCCTGGCCAGGAAAGAGGTCCCAACACAGTCCAGCAGGAAAGCTGTCCTTCCTCCAAAGAATGTGGAATAATCTTAGGAAGGGGGATAGGATGCTGTCCTCTCCCCATAACCAGTACTCAAAGCAATAACCAGCTTTGGAAATCGTTATAAAAAAAACCCCACAATGTGTTAATATACATTATTCTTTCTTTTCTCTGGATGTGTCCTGAGTGCTTTGTGAGCTGAGACAAATTGAACATTTTCTCCCTGCTGGTTTGGGAGAACAGTTAGTTTCTCAGAGTTACTCCTGAGTTTTAGAAGAATGATTTATGCAAAGTTCCAGGTTAGGAAACTGTCATGTTGGGAAAGAATGATTACAGATTCAGGCTGGAAAGGTGATCTCCTGTGTTAACTCTACAAAATGCAAAGTTGATGTAGATCTTCATGTACAATTTAGTAATGAAGCTAAGTGGAAATTTCACATTCTTTATTTGGTCCCCCAAATCCATGATATTAATATCAAAATGTGACTTTGAAAACCAGACATCTGAGAAGCTTTTGTATATTTATAATTTTTTAATAACCTATTTACCTCTTTCTCTTGGAAGAAGTTAGGAAACCTTTGCTTTTCCTGATGAGTCATTGATAGAGTTTTTAATTGTTGGGTTCCACAAATACAGACTTGGGTTCTCTTCTGCATTCTAGGGGGGAGTTAACATAATGTACTATGGGATTCAGGGCTATGATGAAAATAGCCCCCGAGTTCACCTTGAGATGGAGAAGGGAGACACTGTTTTCTTTCATCCTTTGCTCATCCATGGATCTGGTTGGAACAAAAGTCAAGGCTACCGGAAGGTATGCGATAACATCCCTGTACTTTCCAAAGACGAATTGGTTAGAAACAAAAATGTCAAGATGTGTTAAAATTTATGAGGCTTGTGGCCTTTAACTAAACTGGACTTTAGTCTGGTTTATTTACCAGGAAATCTGTTTCCTACCTCATGCTTTTTTGCTCATATCAGTAAGAAGCCAAGTGACTTCAGGTCCCAATCCTACTGATACTGAATTATGAACATTCATAGAATCGCTTCAGAAGAAGAGCTTACTTAGGAGCCCACAGCCTGTGCTTTTGGAGGCAAAAACAATGGCTGACATACTGAAATAATAAAATTTGGAATATAAATAGTTCATAGTAACCACGCAAGAGGAAAGTTCATAATAGCATTGTTATTGGGAAAAACATTATTGATCCTAAACAAAGGTTCTGAATTGGCTTCCCAGAAATCAGATTTAACAGCCATATTTTTCACCCCTTAGCCCCAGAATGTTTTAAACCTAATGACTTCATTGCTTACATTAAAATCTGACAACATTTCTCATGTTCCCAGATTTCTTGCTTCTTGAAAATTCAGCAGATCTGACAGTACTGTGGATTCACATTTCTCCCAGGATAACACGGGTCTCGATACTACATGTTGGGGCTTCTTTGGGGCTGAGGTCGTTTTCTGGTTTGTCACACCAACCCCTATTGTCTCCCTGAAGTCATGGGTCATCTTCTATTCATTCCTGTTTCTACCAGGGCCAGGATGAGGGTGAGGCAAGAAGAGAGTCTCCTCTGGGGCAAAATTTAAGGATGAGCGGAAGGGGCTAAAGAAACCCCTCCACAATCCAGTTAAATGATATTTAATGCAGCATTTAAAAAATCAAAACTAATGCAAAAATGTCCATGATGAAGACGATGCCAAAATTTTAAATAAGCACTAGATCAGGGGCACCTGGCTGACTCCCTCGGTGGAGCATGTAACTCTTGTTCTCAGGGTTGTGAGTTTGAGCCTCATGTTGGGTGTAGAGAATAGAGATTACTTAAAAAAATAAAATCTTTATTGTATTTTATTTATTATTTTTGTTTTCTTAAAAAATTTTAAATGTTTATTTTTGAGAGAGAGAGAGAGACAGAGTGGTAGCGGGGGAGGGGCAGAGAGAGAGGGAGACACAGATTCTGAAGCAGGCTTCTTGCTGTGGGCGCACAGCCTGACATGGGGCTTGATCCCATGAACCCTGAGATCATGACCTGAGCCGAGATCAAGAGTTGCACACTTAACCGAATGAGCCACCCAGGTGCCCCTTGAGTTCCAAGTTTATATCTTCATAACTGTTTCAAGAATGGGGAGAACCAAGTAACCTTCATTTTACCTTCAGAAGGAAACAAGATGGGTATCGTATGTGAATGCTCTTGGATTTCACATGTCCTTTTGATTTGCAAGGGGGGGGGGGTTGTGTGTGTATTATTTTCCTTTACACGGTATTTTTGTGGTTTTTCTTTCATGATCTACAGCCATCACAGACTCAGCTGAGCAACTTCTGTGACCAAGTAACCCTGGAACACATTCCTTTTTTAGGACTTGAGGACACCCATTCTTTAGAAAAATCACATGCTAATACATTAAAGTCCCCTTTCCACATCAATTGTGTTCCCTGCCCATTTTGAGAACAAGAGTCACAGGTAGCTAAAAACCTCTTGTAGGGGCACTTGGGTGGTTTAGTTGGTTAAGCCAAGTTCAGCTCAGGGCAGTCTCACGGTTTGTGAGTTTGAGCCCTGCATCGGGCTCTCTGCTGTCAGCACAGAGCCCCCTTCAGATCCTTTGTCCCTCCTCTCTCTGCCTCTCCCCAGCTCATTTTCTCTCTTTGCCTCTCAAAATAAACAAATAAACTTTTAAAAAGTTTAAAAAAATAAAAAACAAAGATAAAACATAAAAACCTCTTGTAATTTCTCAGCCTTTAACTGTACCTGGGGAAGAAGATACTGAACCCTGAGGAGTCTAATACAGGACACCATGGAATAGCTTTCAATCTAGAAATCAGCTGCCGAATGAAATAAATGACTTTCCTTCAGAAGTCTCCTTGTTTGGTTGCTGGTGTTCGTGGAATGTTTTTTTTCCCCAATATTAATCATTTCGCTTGGCATAGGCAATTTCCTGCCATTTCGCCAGTGCCGATTGCCACTACGTTGATGTGAAAGGCACCAGTCAAGAAAGCTTTGAGAAGGATATCCTAGAGACACTGCATAAAGTATACGGATTTCCAGAAGATGCCAGCCTAAAGGTACGTTTGTTTGAGATGACAGGTAAAGACCCTTTTTTTGCCCGCCTCTTCTTCAGATGCTTACTAATTCTCATACCTGATTTCCTTTGGAAATAGAAAGTGCTTTGTTTAGAGGGCTTTGCTGAGATCTGCTAACAGTGATAGTGGAATTTCAGTTTGTTCTTGCTTCCCCAGTGGGGGGACCTGAGCCCATGTGCTTCTTTATGTCTTTGGTGTGCAGGCTGTCCTGTTCCAGGACTGACAGGTAGGAAAGGCAACATGAAACAGATCTGGAGGAGAGGAAATGACGGACCAAGGCTACCTGCTGAATGCACATAGGGAAAAGTGAACGGTCTGGAGGGAGTATCTACACTTAATGTAAATCCAGTAAGACTCCCAGAAAGCAATTCCCAAGCAGGTTTTTGTTTGGGTCAGTTGGCATCTGGAGTGTCATGAGGAGACGGCTTGGGTGAACAGACATCAAAAATCGCTGATGCTTATCGACAGGGGGCATGAGACCGTATTTCATGTGCTTTCCAGATGAGTATACATCACTTGCAAATTATTCATTTTTAACTAGTAGACATTCAGTGCTGATGATGATCACCGGACAGATTTAAGTAAACATGTTTGCTTTCTAGACAAAGTACATTTTAGCCTCTGAACCAAGAGGCTGATCCTACTTTTAAATGTGCAGTAATCGTAAATGCGTGCATTTCCTATGGGGGTGACACGGCCCCCAAACAGACTGAGTGTAATGATAACCCCGGGCCTTCCAGTCCTGCAAAGACACCAATGCTAAGCTACCAACTGTGTCTCTGGGAGTCCAGAATCTGAAACTCCTTCTCCGTGTAAGAATCTCACTTCTCCCTCGGCCCTTGAAAAGGCAGTAACTTCACATTTGGACATTGTAAGAAGTCTTGTCCTTCTCCCCTTTGTCCAGTCCTTAAAATGCTTTACAAAAAGGCATCATATTTTGAGGCAGGGCTTCCATGCAACACTTTGAGTTTTATTTTATTTTTTTAAAGTTAGCAAGTAACAGAAAAAAAGTGTTTATTTTTTTAAAATTTTAAATAATTTTTAGTGACTTTTTAAAAAAGATTATTTATTTATTTATTTTTGAGAGAGAGAGACAGAGAGAGACTACGAGTTAGGGAGGGGCAGAGAGAGAGGGAGACTCTGAAGCAGGCTCCACACTGTCAGTGCCCATGTGGGGCTGGAACTCACTGTGAGATCATGGCCAGAGCTGAAATCAAGAGCCGGAGGCTTAACTGACCGAGCCCCATTTATTTATTTATTTATTTTTGAGAAAGAGAGAGAGAGAGAGAGAGAGAGAGAGAGAGAGAGAGAGAATATGAGAGAATCCCAAGCAGGCTCCTCACTGTCAGCACAGAGCACAAGGCAGGGCCTGAACTCATGAACTGTGAGATCATGACCTGAGCTGAAAGCAAGAGTTGGAGGCTTAACCGACTGAGCCACCCAGGCACCCCTGCAACACTCTGAATTTTAAAGTAGAAACAAAAGCCTGTGTTATGTTTGAGGTTTGTCAGGGTTGTAATCAATGAATTGCCTCCTGTATTTATTTTAGTTCTTCTCTCAGATATAGTTTATCAGCTTTACTTAGAATAATGATATTAACTTCTGCCATATAGTTCTTTATGAGGAATAAGACCAGTTTCATATCCCTTTTCTTATTTTCTTCACCCAAAACCAGTGGAGCAGTCATTATGGCTCCATGCTCTTTTTGTTTGTTTGTTTTAATGTTCATTTATTTTTGAGAGGAAAAGAAAGAGAAAGCAAGCAGGGAGGGGCAGAGGGAGGGGGACAGAGCATCCCTAGCAGGCTCTGGGCTGACAGCAATGAATCTGATGTGGGGCTTGAACCCACAAAGTGCTAAATCATGACCTAAGCCGAAGTCAGATGCTCAACCAAGTGAGCCATCCAGGCGCCCCTGATTCCATGCTGTTTTTAAAAAAATTTTAATAAATGTTTATCTTTGGGAGAGAGAGACAGAACGCAAGCAGGGGAGGAGCAGAGAGATTGGGAGACACAGATCTGAAGCAGGTTCCAGGGCTCGAACTCATGAACCACAAGATCATCACCTGAATCCAAGTCGGTTGCTCAACCAACTGAACCACCCAGGTGCCCCTGGCTCCATGCTGTTAATGAGAAAGTTAAAAGTCCAAGAGTTTGGCCTAACTGACCTGAAACAGAGCTGGATTTTGGACTCAGCTGAAATTCCAAAATCATTCTTCCCATCATACCTTGCTGTTTGCTCAAAAATAAGCAATAAGAAAGACGGAATTGTTTTATTAAGAACAAAGAAAAAAAAATAAAACCTGTAACTCATGACATTATTTTCACTTGGGAGCAGATCACCCTAAACGGGGCAGCACAGTGGGGCGCATTGGGCATTGTGACCAAACACCGTGCTTACCCAGCTCATGATCCCTATAGCCAACAGGAGCACGAAATAACACAGGCTAGCCGTTTGGAGACTCTGCTCAGTTTCTTCAACACTGTGTGAGATGTTGGCAAGTAAATTATTTGGAGTCTTAGAATATGGTTTGTTTATTTATTAACTGATAGGACTGCTGTTGCGGTTTTTTCTATGTGGCCATTTGTAAACGCTAGAAATCTACTTTGTCTTGTGCTGAACAGATTCTCAAGGTTCCATCAACTCATTGTATGTGGCTTTATTCCCAGGATATATACAGATTAAACGTACAGCTGGTGAAAGGAGAGAGGATCAACCTTTGAAGTAGCCGTTTGCTGGAGCTCTTTGAGAGAAAAGCAAAATGAATCAAGGTGCCTAAGGAAAATGTTTTATTAATGAGCTATTGTAGTCTTTTCCATCACTTGTTAATGAAATTGCAAAGCACGCATCAGGTACTTAGAGGCATATGGTTAATTCTGCACGCAGTGGTGTTGCTTTGACGGAGGAATGAACAGCAATGGTGACGTACTACTGTTTTAAGGAAAATTAACTGAGGGCTGCAACTAATAAAGGTGATTGATGTCTAATTTAAATGTGTTAAATCAGTTTCTTTCATTCAGTTAGCTCTTTGACCAGGCAGAAAGGAATGCTTTGAAACTCAGGGTATGCTGGCTTGTGTACACCCCACTTCTGGAAAACCCACCACCCACCAATTTCATGTCATGAGAGACTTAGTGAATTGACAACAATGTCTAACACAGGCACATTTAATGAAGAGCATCTTGGAGTAAAAATAAGGATGGATGTTTGTGCTTGGACACAGGATTCCTTCTATGACTTCTCCAACCCAACAAACTTCCTTAAAAACAAAAACAAAAACAAAAACAAAACAAAACAAAACTAGGCTGGGGGCACCTGGGGGGCTCAAGTCAGTTGAGCATTGGACTCTCAATGTTGGCCCAGGTCATGATCTCATGGTTCATGAGTTTGAACCCCACACCAGGCTCCTTGCTGATGGTACGGAGCCTGCTTGTGAGTCTCTCTCCCTCCCTCCCTCCCTCTCTGCCCTTTCAGCACGCTCTCTCTCTCAAAATAAATAAAAAAGAAAAAATGAGGCTGGATCTTTCTAAGTCCTTTTCTCTATTCCTAAAGAATGAAGACAGAGGTAACTTCATCTGCTGTTTTTTTGAGTAAGACAGCTGAAAACCTTCAGCATTTATGAATGAAACCTACACTCTTTCAAGGTCCAGGGATTTTTAGATACTTTTGGTTTAAAGGATTTCGATGGGCATGAACTGGGGGGATTTATTTTAATAGAGTGCTGTATCTGTACAGCAGCTGAGGGCAGCAAGGAGATATAGTCCTTATTTTTAAAAATACCAGTTAGGATTTTGATAAGAAAAAGAGTCCTTTTCTTGTCATCCTGCCAAACACAAATTTTCCTAAACCTAGTTTCACTGTTTTTGTCAGTTTCTTTGTGAAGACACAGAGTTTAAGTTCAGTTCCAGCTGGAAACTGGAGAAGGCAAGACCATCGCTGACAGGGTTTAACAAAACTGGATTATGGAATAATTGGACATAAAATGTACATAATAAATGCCTGTGTAAGCAGCATGTATGGAGCACTGTTCCACAAAAAACTTTTCAAACTCCCTTCACATTTAAAATAAACTTCAGTAGAACAACTAGACAGCACAATTTGTTATTTCTCTTATGCAGTTTTTTAAAGTTTATTTATTTTGAGAGACAGAGAAAGAACATGATTGGGGGAGGGGCAGAGAGAGAGAATCCCAAGCAGGCTCTGTGCTGTCAGCACACAGCCCAACTTGGGGCTTGAACTCATGAACCATGAGATCATGACCTGAGCCGAGTCAGATGCTGAACTGACTGAGCCACCTGGGTGCCCCTTCCCTTGTGCATTTTCAAGTGAATGCCAAGTAGTCAGTCATTTCCTATTTTGTGTCCCTTTTGTCCACTGATTCATTTAACAAATATCCAGGCATCCATTCTGTGTAAGATGTGGAAGAAAGACCACACCAGGGTGAGTTAGGACAGTTCATTTAGTGTGTGCTCCCACCTGGGAAAAGTGGGAGCACAAGTCAGCTGGGAAATGAAGAGCTGGGATAGGAATATCACCAGATCTTGGCAGAATGAGGAATAGCCTGGTTTCACAGAGGGTGTAAGGGGATGTACCCTGGACTAATGTTCATTTCACCAGAGACTAAGCTCAAAGGGCAGAAGGTGTTCAAAGTGTAGATCAAAACACGGGGCACCTGGGTGGCTCAGTTGGTTAAGCATCTGACTCTTGATCCTGGCTCAGGTCATGGTCTCACAGTTGGTGAGTTCAAGCCCTGTGTTGGGCTCTGTGTGGATGAGCCTACTTGGGATTCTGTCTCTCCTCTCTCTGCCCCTCCCCAACTATGTGCGTTCTGTCTCTCTCAAAATAAATAAACTTAAAAAATCAAAAAAAAAAAAAAAAAAAAGCTGCAGACCAAAACAAACAAAAAATCCCCTTCTATGATGTGGGACTAACAGCCTAGGAAGAACGGACCTTTGCCTTTGGTATCTGCTTGGAGCTCCTCATTCAAAAAAAAAAAAATTTTTTTTTAACATTTATTTACTATTGAGAGACAGAGCAGGAGAGGGGCAGAGAGAGGGGGAGACACAGAATCCGAAGCAGGCTCCAGGCTCTGAGCTGTCAGCACAGAGCCCAACGTGGGGCTCGAACTCACATGCAGTGAGATCATTACCTGAGTGGGAGTCAGACGCTTAACCACCTAAGCCACGCAGGTGCCCCAAGGATTGTTCTATCTTTTTAGAGGCTTTCTGTGACTAATCTAAATGCTGGTCTCTTCTTAGTCCTACACATACCTTCTTCTATAAAGGTTATAGAAAAGATTTCAAATAGCCATACATGGCTTGAATGTCTTGAGAGATGAAGCTTACTTTTCCTTCTCATTCCTTGCATGCCTGACCCTCATGTTGTAATTCTCAGCCTCAGGGATTTTAACAGAAACAGAATGTGATATCAAGTCCTAAACCCATTGAGGGGTGCTGATATGTGTCCTAGAAGGTAGGGGAAAAAGAGGGTGGGGACAAAGGTTTGTGCAGGGGTGATGTTTGAAATATGCAACAAGGGCACCATTAATTAGGCATCGTGCAGACAGGAATGTGGCACCTCTTGACAGTTTGTGAAGTTCCTGAGCAGTGGGCACCTCATCAGGCTCACTGGAAGCACCCCAGGAAAGTGGCCAGACTCTAGAAGTCTCTCAGGGAAGGCTGGTCCCTGTGGCAGGTTGGGGCCTGGGTCATTCAGGCTGGCTCAGTCCATGTCTACTATTTCCAGGGCAACATACCTCCCTCCTCCCCATCCCTGGTACCTAACTCAGAGTAATGCCCAGGCACCTTTACACAAGGTAGGTGGGTACTGGATACACCATCCAGACAAAAACATCAATAAGGAAACAATGGCCATAACTGACACATCAGACCAGATGAACTTGATAGACACATACAAAACACTCTACCCCAAAGCAGCAGAGTATACATTTTTCTCACGTGCACATAGAACATCCTCTAAGATAGAGCACATGTTAGGACACAAAACAAGTCTCAGTAAATTCAAGAAAATTTAAATCATAGCAAGTATCTTTTCCAAACACATGGGTATGAAACTAAAAGTTAATTACAAAGAAACAGGGAAACCCACAAAAATGTGGAAATTAAACAACATGCTAGTGAACAACCAATGGGTCATCAAAGAAATTAAAGGAAAAATTAAAAAACACCTAAAGGCAAATGAAAACAGAAATACAACATATCAAAATTTGTAAGAGGCAGCAAGCCTCTAGAGCCTGTAAGAGGGAAGGTCATAACAATATAGGCCTACCTCAAAAAAGCAAGAAATATCTCAAATAAACAATGTAACTTTACATTTAAAGGAACTATAAAAAGAAAAAGCCCAAAATTAGAAGTAAAGAAACAATAAAGATCAGAGCAGAAATAAAGGAAATACAGATTAAAATGACAATAGAAAATATCAGTGAAATTAAGAGCAGATCCTTTTTTTTAATAAATTTTTTTTAATGTTTTTAAATTTATTTTTGACAGAGAGAGAGAGAGAGAGAGAGAGAGAGAGACAGACAGAGCATGAGTAGGGGAGGGGCAGAGAGAGAGGGAGACACAGAATCTGAAGCAGGCTCCAGGCTCTGAGCTGTCAGCACAGAGCCTGACGCGGGCTCGAACCCATGAGCTATGAAATCATGACCTGATCTCAGTTGGATGCTCAACCGACTGAGCCACCCAGGCGCCCCAAGAGCGGATCCTTTGAAAAGAGAAAGTCTAGCTAGACTAACCAAGAAAAAAAGAAAGCTTAAATAAACTAAATCAGAAATGAAAAAGGAAAAGTTACAACCAATACCACAGAAATACAAAGGATCATAAAAGACCACTACAAGCAATTATACACCAATAAGCTGGACAACCTGGAAGAAATGGATAGGTTCCTAGTAAAAATACACTCTTTCTAGATTGAATAATGAAGAAATTGAAAAGCTGAATAGAGCTATTACTAGTAAGGAGTTTGAAGCAGTAAACAAAAATCTCTCCACAAACAAAAGTCCAGAACCAGATGGCTTCACTGGCAAATTCTACTAAACATTCAAAGAAGATGTAATACCTATCCTTCTCAAAACCTTCCAAAAATTTGAAGAGGAGGGGTGCCTGAGTTGCTCAGTCAGTTTAGAGTCTGAATCTTGATTTCGGCTCAGGTCATGATCCCAGGGTTGTGGGATCGAGCCCCATGTTGGGCTCCATGTTGAACATGAAGCGTGCTTAAGATTCTTTCTCCCTCTGGTCATTTTGCCTACTTGCGTGTGCTCTCTCTCTCTCTCTCTCAAAAAAGAAAAAAGTTGAAGAGGAGGGAAATCTTCCAAACACATTTTACAGCATTACTCTGATCCAAAACCAGACAAAGACACCACAAAAAAAAAAAAAAAAAAAAAAAAGGAAAATACAGGCCAATATCCTTGATGAACACAGAGGCAAAAATCCTCAACAAAATATTAGCAGATATTCAACAATACATTAAAAGGCTCATATATCACAATCAAGTGGGATTTATTCCAGGGATGCAAGAATGGTTTAACATCTGCAAATCAATACATGTGATACATAACATTAACAAAATGAAAGATAAAAATCATATGCTCATCTCAATAGATGCAGAAAAATCATCTGACAAAATTCAACATCCATTTATGATAACTCTCAACAAAGTGTGTGTAAAGGGAACATATGTCAACACAATAAAGGCCATATATGACTTCATACTCAATGATGAAAAAGCTGAAAGCTTTTCTTTTAAGAACAGGAACAAGACAAGGATGTTCACTCTTGACACTTTTATCCAACACAGTACTAGAAGTCTGAGCCATAGCAATTAGGCACGAAAAAGAAATAAAAGGCAGTTAAGTTGGAAACAAAGAAGTAAACTGCCAATATTTGCAACTGACATGATACCCAGATATAGAAAACCCTAAAGAATCCACCAAAAAACTGTTAGAACTAGTAAATAAATTCAGTAAAGTTGCAGGATATAAAATCAATATACATAAATCTGTGGTATTTCCATACACAAATAATGAAACATCCAAAAGAGAAATTAACAATCCCATTTGGCGCCTGGGTGGCTCAGTTGGTTAAGTGCCCGACTCTTGATTTTGGTTCAAGCCATGATCTCATGGTTCTTGAGTTCAAGCCCCACATCAGACTTTGTACTGACAGTGTGAAACCTGCTTGGGTTTCTGTTTCCGTCTCTCTCCACGCCTCCCCTGCTTGTTCTCTATCTCTCAAAATAAATAAAAATAAACTTAAAAAAAGAGAAAGAAAACAATCCCATTTATAATCGCATCAAAAAGAATAAAAAGAATAAAGTATCTCTTTGAACCAAAGAGGTGAAAAGTGAACACTATAATCTATAAAAGACTGATGAAAGAAATTGAACAAATAAATGGAAAGATAGTTTATGCTCAAGTTTTGGAAGAATTAATATTATTAAAATGTCCACACTACTCAAAGCAATCTACCAGAATCAGTGCACTACTTATCAAAATTCCAATGGCATATTTCAAAGACTAGAAGAAATAATTATAAAATTTGTATGGAATCACAAAAGATGCCAAATAGCCAAAGCAATCTTAAGGATGAAGAACAAAGCTGGAGGTATCATGCTCCCTAATTTAAACTATATTACAAAACTATAGGAATCAAAACAGTATGGTATTGGTACAAACATAACACACAGATGAAAAGAAAATATTGGGATCCCAGAAAAAAAACCACATATGGATAATTAATCTATGCAAAGAAGCTAAGAACATACAATGGAGAAAAGGCAGTCTCTTCAACAAATGATGCTGGGAAAACTGGACAGTTACCTGCAAAAGAATGAAACTGGGCCACTGTCTTATATCATACACAAAAGTTAACTCAAAGTGGATTAAAGACTTAAACGTAAGACCTGAAACCATAAAATTCCCAGCACAAAACAAAGGTGGTAAACTCCTTGACATGAGCCTTAGTGAGTTCTTTGTGGGTCTGACTCCAAAGGCAAGGGAAACAGAGCAAAAATAAACAAGTAGGACTATATCAAACTAAAAATCTTCTGCTTGGGGCGCCTGGGTGGCTCAGTCGGTTAAGCATCCGACTTTGGCTCGGGTCATGATCTTGCAGTTTGTGAGTTTGAGCCTTGTTTCGGGCTCTGTGCTGACAGCCTGGAGCCTGCTTTGGATTCCGTGTCTCCCACTCTCTCTGCCCCTCCCCCACTCATGCTCTGTCTCCCTCTCTCTCTCTCAAAAATAAACATTTAAAAAAATAAAATAAAAACATAAAAATCTTCTGCTTAGCAAAGGAAACCATCATCAAAATGAAAAGGCAACTTGCCAAATGGGAAAAGATATTTACAAACCATGTATCTGATAAGGGGTTAATATACAAAATATATAAGGAATTCAGACATCTCAACAACAAAAAGACACTGATTGAAAAATGCATAGAGGATCTGAATAGCCATTTCTCCAAAGAAGAGAGATGGCCAAAAGGCACTTGAAAAGATGTACAACATCAGTAATTATTAGGGAAATGCAAATCAGAACCACAATTGAGGTATCATCTAACACCTGTTAGAATGGCTATTATAGGGGCGCCTGGGTGGCTCAGTCAGTTAAGTGTCTGACTTCGGCTCAGGTCATGATCTCACGGTTCGTGAGTTCGAGCCCCACGTCAGGCTCTGTGCTGACAGCTCAGAGCCTGGAGCCTGCCTCAGATTCTGTGTCTCCCTCTCTCTCTGCCCCTCCCCCACTCATGCTCTGTCTCTCAAAAATAAATAAAAACATTATTTAGAATGGCTATTATAAAAAAGACGAGAAATAACAAGTGTTGGTGAGGATGTGAAGAAAAGGGAAACTTGCGCACTGCTGATGGGATTGTAAAGTGTGCAGCCACCATGGAAAACACTATGGTGGCTCCTCAAAAAACTTAAAAACAAAACTACCACATGACCCACCTATTCCACTTCTGGATATTCATCCAAAGAATATAAAAACATTAATTTATAAAGGTATCTACCTTTATGTTCACAACAACATTATTTACAATAGCCAAGATATGGAAACAACCTAAGTGTTCATCAATAGATGAACAGATAAAGAAGACGTGATATATTCATATAATGGAATATTACTCACTCCTGAAAAGGAACGAAATCTTACCACTTGTGACAACATAGATGGAACTTGAGAGTATGATGTTAAGTAAAATAAGTCAGAGAAAGACAAATACCATATTTCAGTCATGTGGAATCTAAAAAAAAAAACAAAAAAACATTCAAAGATACAGAGAACAGACTAGTGGGTACCAGAGGAGAAGGGGGGTGGCGAGTAGACAAAATGGTGTGAAGGAGGCCAACTGTATGGTGATGGATGGTAACTTGATCTGTAACGGTGATCACACTGTAGTGTATACAGATGTCGAATTATAGAGCTGTATACCTGGAACTTACATACATACATCTATGTACTGTGTGTGTGTGTGTGTGTGTGTGTGTGTATACGCAAATGAACAGAAAGAAATTGTGAGCGAACTGGAAACTGGACACTCAAGAATACAAACTTTCTCTTGGTTGGTTTGGGGATTTCTGCCCTAGGTTGGGGGCCAGTGATCCTTTTCTTCCAAGAGCCAGATAGTGAATATTTTCTGCTTCTCAGGCTATACTGTCTCTGTTGCAACTACTCAGCCCTGCTGTTACATCAGGAAGGCAGCCAGAGAAAACACATAAATGGACAGGGGGGCTATGATCTAATGAAACTCTATTTATGAAAATAGGCAGTCTGCCAGATTTGACCATGGAGCTCTTGTCTGCCTGCCCTGCGTTGGATGAAGATGTACATTTACTAAAGCAAAGAAGTGCTTTGTACCTTGTACCTTGGCAGAAAGCACCTGACACAGTGAGGTGATACTTCAGCACACCTCGCTGTTTCTTCAAGACAAACAAGAAGGTGCTAGGAGCCCAGCCCTGCCCAGTATAAGGCAGTTTTTTTTCCTTGGTGTGGCCAGTTGCTAATCTAGATTAACTCTGCAACACCGTGTGAAGACTTTGGTGTGTAACTTTTAGCCCAGACAGCAGTTGCTGTGACATGCGTGGGAGATACTGATCTACGGTACTCAAGGACTCCGCTTAAATATCCATGTTATATATCCGTCCGAAATCTTGGTTGCCAACAGCAGGAACTGAGCCCCAACCATGGGAAACTGCGTGAGCAGGCTCTCCAGGGCTTATGGAAATGCCGTGTGGCTGGGGGGCCGGGTGTGCAGCGGAAAAGAGCACAGTACAAAGGGACAGGCTGCGCCAGTGGTTATGGTGATGGATGGGCCCCCTGCGCCCCCGTCTCTGGGGCCCCTGCTCTGCAATCAAAGCCCTGGGGACAGAGGTGGAAACAGACAGAACATGGGTCTATCTGGTTCTGTGCTTTGGGATATTACCACTTACACTAAGACCACACACACATCAAAGGGGGGTGGGACAGCCTCAAAGCAAGATCAGGTTGCAAAAAGAAAGCAGACAGACCGGGGCGCCTGGGTGGCTCGGCTGGTTGGGCATCCGACTTCGGTTCAGGTCATGATCTCACAGTCTGTGGGTTCAAGCCCCACGTCAGGCTCTGTGCTGACAGCTCGGAGCCTGGAGCCTGCTTTGGATTCTCTGTCTCCCTCTCTCTCTACCCTCCCCGCTTGCACTCTGTCTCTCTCTTTCTCTCAAAAATAAGTAAACATAAAAAAAAAGGAAGCAGACAGACCAAATGTCATCGTCTGCTACAACACCCGTCCAGCTTGCCCCCACACATCTGGATTTCATAGCTTGCCTGCATGGGAAAGGTAAAACCCATTCTGAACTCCATGAAGGGAAGGGCTGTGTCCTGACTGACTCTCTCGGGCCTGTCTCAGCCCTCATGTGACACAGGCTCATCACCCGTCACCCAGGAAGCACGCTGTGGCCCTCAGCAGCTCTGGCCTGGTGCAGCGCTCCTCGGGCTGCAGTGGTGACCCATTCCAGGGTCACTGTCAGTACTTCTGTAGGTCACACCCTCAATTTCTAAATAAAAGAATAAAAAAGAACAGAATGAAAAAACAGAGAAGACAAAATCAGAGACCACCGCATAAGGTAAGAGAAAGCAGTGTTTCCGTTTTAAACGTGCGTGTGTAGGGGGTGCTTGGGTGGCTCAGTCGGTGAAGCGTCGACTTCGGCTCAGGTCATGATCTCACTGTTCATGAGTTCAAGTCCTGCATCGGGCTCTCTGCTGCAGCACTAAGCCTGCTTCGGGTTCTCTGTCCCTCTCTCTCTCCCCTTCCCCCACTCATGTGCTCACGCTCTCCTTCTATCCCTCTCTAAAAGACAAACATTAAAAAAACCCACATGTGTGTGTGTAACTTGGGTCATGATGCAAAATGGATTTCTTGCTCTTGACTGTGGTCACCGAGTATGGAGCCCGGTAGCCTTGTTGATGACACACACTGTGTTGTTATGCTCTGGCCGCCCTCACAAGTACCCCAAAGGAGCAGCCTAATTACACAGCCTCCTAGTTCCGGAGCCTAGAAGGCTGAGATCAAGGTGCAGGGAGGGCTGTTTCTTCGGAGGCCTCTCTCCTTGGCTTGTAGCTGGCCGTCTTCTCCCTGTGTCTTCATGTGTCTTCACGAGCTCCTTCCTTCTGTGTGTCTGTGTCCTGATGTCTTCTTACAAGGACACCAGTCACACTGGATTATGGCCCATCCCAACGATTTTATTTAACCCTAATTGCCTCGTTAGTGACCCTATCTCCAAATACAGTCACATTCGGAGCTACCGGGGGTTAGGAATTTGGGGAAACACATCAGCCCGTAATATACACCTTGAAACTTTCAGGGAGACAATGAAGCTTCAGCCTTGTTTCTGTTCTCTTTGGTAGCCTACTTCCAAACATGGTTATAGTTTTAATACATGTCTTTATTTTTCCAGCATCCAGATTCTTTTATTTCTTGGCAGAATTGGTATTTCTTGATATCATTTATGCCTCTTTCAGCTTAGAGAGCCAATCTTTGTTAGTGGCCTGAGACAATTTGAAAACATTATGGCAAGGATGGTTTGGAGATACTTCTAGGAGAAAGGAGGAGTTGGGGCCAAGAGGATAGAAATAACTTTTGTCTTCCTAAGTCCCTGATTTTTGTGTCTTATTTCCTGAGCAAAATGCCTCAAAGAACATGGCCTTTCTGAGAATAAATGTGGTTGGCAGGGTCTTCAACTCCCAGAGTACCTTTCACTATTCATTTATTCGTACATTATTATTATGGAGTTTGACATCTTTTCCCATGCATTTTGTTCCTCGGACAAGCAGAAGAGTACCGTGGAAAGTTGATGAGCTTGGAGGTCAGATAAACCTGCATTTAATTCCTGGCTCTGATACTAATGAGCTGTGTGACCTTGGGTCAATTACTTAACCTCTCTGGGTCTTACAGTGTTCATTTGAAAACTGGAAGTGATAAGACCCATCTTTTTTTTTTTTTTTAATTTTTTAAAGTTTTATTTGAGAGAGAGAGAGAGCAAGAGGGGGGGTGGGGGGGGCAGAGAGAGGGAGACAGATTCCCAAGCAGGCTCCATGCTGTCAGCACAGGGCCCGATGCGGGGCTTGAACTCACGAACTGCAAGATCATGACCTGACCTGAAGTCAAGAGTCATCAAGAGTCAGACACTTAACCAACTGAGCTCCCCAGGTGCCCCCCAGATGCGAGACCCATCTTTCAAAATAAAGCTATCTGGCTTGTCGATGCAATACCAAGTGCCCAGTAAGTGCTAGTTGTAATTAATGCGTATTGGCCCTCATAAACGTAAGCCAGAGAGGTCAAATGTATGTTGCTCCTTTTTCTGGTAATACGTTCTCTGAAAAGTAACTCAGTTGATTTGTGCAAGAGGTAAGCCAGGCCAGTGGAGTAGTTCTGATTCCCAGCCCAGGCATTTTCTATCACACCACACTCAGCATACTTGCTGATGCCCTTTCCTCACAGTTGCAAAGAAAATCAGGGATTGTGGTTTCATTTCCTCAGTGAAACTTGAAGATCTGCCACGGGGAAATGTCTCTCTTGGCCCTAATTCCTTAAACTTCAGGGCTGGAGGCAGAAGCGTATGGCCCAACTCTTTGCAGGAGAGTGAAATCCCAGGAGACAAGAGTGAGGGAAGGGGCGTGAGGCAGGAAAGGGGAGGGAGTGAATGCCAGGTGGCCGGTGTGACACTGTCACAACAAAAGAGCCTGTTGGTTGTCACAGGGCATTTACACAAAGGCTCCCTGGAGTCACTGCCATGGGAGGAAAGGTGAGCAATTAATTTAACTGCTGAGTCTTTCCCTTCTCCCAAGGTAGGGACACCCTGCCCTTCTGGGTTGAGTTTCTGGCCCTTCAGGCATTTGCTGGAGAAGCCAGCCTCTGAGACTGCAGTGTGCACCAGGTATGGGGGTGCCTGGGCAGTCGATTATGTTTGAATAATTTCCATTTCTCCTTTAACTAGGAACAGTAGTAGCAAACACTTGCATCATGCCTTACTATATGACCAGCACTGCTGTGTGCACTTAACTTGCATGGATGCTTTTAATTCTCGCAACGACTCTACAGGCAAAACACCATCGTCATCATCCCAGTTTTACCCATGAGATAACTCAGGCGCAGAGAGGTTAAGTGACTTGCCTAAGATCACACAGCTAGCAAGTGGTGAGCCAGGATTTGAACCCCAGTAGTTGGCCTGCCGAGTCTTTGCCTCATCATTGGAATAATGCATTAAAAGATCATTTATACATTTTTAGTGAATGTTTTCACTACATTTTCCTAAAATTTCAGCCACACTACAATTCAACTTGTATTTCTTGAAATGTAACAGAGGTAGATGGTGAGTAATCTTTTATGTGGATGTTGATCATGTTATGGAAGTTGCTGTTGTGAAGGGATTCTACCACACACACAGAAACTGTCCAGCAATCTGCTGATGAGCAATTTTGGGCAAGTGAGCAGTTTATAGAATCAGAATACACAGAACATAAAAGAGAGGGTCTTATGGATCATGTAGTCCAATTGCCTGATTTCACTCATTCATTCAGTTATCAATACTCTGTGCACATTTTTTTAAAGTTTATTTATTTTGAGAGAGAGAGAGATTGGGAGAGAGTGAGAAAGAGAGAACACGAGCAGGGGAGGGACAGAGAGGGAGAGAGAGAGGGAGAGAGGGGGAGGGAGGGAGGGAGAGAGAGAGAGAGAGAGAGAGAGAGAGAGAGAGAGAGAGAGAGAATCCCAAGCAGGCTCCGTGCTGTCAGTACAGAGCCTGACGTGGGGCTCAAACCCATGACCTGAGCCAAAGCAAGAGCCAGACGCTTAACTGACTGAACCATCCAGGCCCCTCTAATCTGTGCACTTTTTGTGAGTCAGGTATATGCTGTGTGTAAAACACATAAAGATGATGAGGACATGCTTTCTGACTTCAAGGAACTCGAGTCCCTCTGGGCTATTAAGTCCTGAGCTCAAATGGGCCTCTGGGCTGATACATGTGTCTGCAATTTAAAAATTGCTAACCAAGAAATGAGAATTAAAAACCCCTAACAATACTTTATGACCTTGAAATTTCTATAATAGTTTAATTTCTATAAAGAGAATATATTCATGTAGTACTGTAATTGAAAATTAATTTTTAGAAACGCTTGCAAATTACTCTTGGTAGTAAGACCACAATGTATTTCATCGGGCTAATAAGCAAAGAGGTCTGCAGGTGTTTTGGTCCTACTGAAAAGAGCAGATACTATTACAGAAACAAATCATTATACCCCAAATCTGCTTGAGTTGGGCATGCACACTTGGTTGAGTGAACTGGTTGCAGGAACCAGTGGGAGCACAGTGGGACCTTTACGATAAGGGTCTCGGGCCAGTCCGTGACCTCTAGAGAGTTGGCCAGGGGCCCAGTGCTTCAGGGAACCTAGGTCTCCTCCGGAAGCTGCTTCATCATCTCTCCCCACAGACCAGCTTCTCCTGAGTCCCAGTGATGCTGGAAATGGGCTTTCACCACCAGTTCTGAGTTTAGGCCTCCCCCCAAACAGAGCAGTCAGATGGTGAAAATCTCAGCTTAAGTCCCAGATTCCTTGCAACCCCCATGCAAATAGCAGCAGCGTTTCTCACAGAACTAGAACACACAATCATAAAACTTACATGGAACCACAGAAGACCCCAGGTAGCCAAAGCAATTTGGGAAAAGAAAAGCGAAACTGGAGGCATCACAATTTCAGACTTCAAGTTATATTACAAAGCTGTAGTAATCAAAACAGTGTGGTACTGACACAAAAACAGACACATAGATCAATGGCACAGAACAGAAAACCCAGGAATAAACCCACAATTATATGGTCAATTAATCTTTGATAAAGCAGGAAAGTATATGAATGAGAAAAAGACATTCTCTTCAATGAATGGTGTTGGGAAAACTGGACAGAAACATGGGAAAAAAATGAAATGGGACCACTTTCTTACACCATACACAAAAATAAACTCAAAATGAATGAAAGATCTAAATGTGAAACAAGAAACCATTAAAATCCCAGAAGGCAGCTCGGGCAGTAATGTCTCTGACCTTTGCCATAACAACATTTTTCTAGATATGTATCTTGAGGCAAGGGAAATAAAAGCAAACATAAACTATAGGGACTCCATCAAAATAAAAAGCTTCTGCACAGTGAAAGAAATAATCAACAAAACTAAAAGGCAACCTACAGAGACAATATTTGCAAATGACATCTCTGACAAAGGGCTAGTATCCAAAATATATGAAGAGAGGCGCCTGGGTGGCTCAGTTGGTTGAGTGTCCAATTTCAGCTCAGGTCATGATCTCACACTTTGTGGGTTCAAGCCCCGCATTGGGCTCTGTGCTGACAGCCAGAGCCTGGAGCCTGCTTTAGATTCTGTGTCTCCCTCTCTTTTTGCCCCTCCCCTGCTTGTGCTCTCTCTCTCTCAAAAATAAAAATTAAGCAAAAAAATAATATATATATGTGTATATATATATATGTGTGTGTGTGTGTACACACACACACACACACACACACACACACACACATATACACGAAGAACTTCTATAACTCAACACCCAAAGAATAAACCAATTTAAAAACAGGCAGAAGAAATGAACAGACATTTCTCCAAAGAAGACATCCAGCTGTCCAACAGACACATGTTAAGATGCTCAACATCACTCATCAAGAAAATGCAAATTAAACTACAATGAGATAGCACCTCAGAATGGTGAAAATAAAAAAATACAAGAAACAGCAAGTGTTGGCGAGGATGTGGGGAAAAAGGAACCCCCTTGGGCCGTTGGTAGGAATGCAAACTGGTGTAGCCGCTATGGAAGACAGTATGGAGGTTCCTCAAAAAGTTAAAAATGGAATTGTCCTGGGGCACCTGGATGGCTCAGTCGGTTGAGCAACTGACTTCAGCTCAGGTCATGATCTCACTGTGAGTTCGAGGCCTGCATCGGGCTCTGTCCTGGCACCTCGGAGCCTGGAGCCTGCTTCAGATTCTGTCTCCCTCTGTCTCTGCCCTTCCTCCACTCATGCTCCGTCTCTGTCTCTCAAAAAGAAATAAACGTTAAAAAAAATTTTTTTTTAAATGGAAGTGTCCTATGATCCAGTAACTGCAGTACAAGGTATTTACCTAAAAAGTACAAAAACACTAATTCAAAGGGATACATGCACCTCTATGTTTATTGTAGCATTATTTACAGTGGCCAAATTATGGAAGCACCCCAAGCGTTCATCGATTGATGAGTGGATAAAGAAGGTATACATATACCTATATATGCATATACACACACATATATGTATATATATTTATACGTATGTGTGTATATACACACACAGAGACACATACACACACACAATGGAATGTTATTCAACCATAGAAAAGGATAAAATCTTGCCATTTGCAACAACATGGATGGAGCTAGAGAGTATAATGCTAGCTAAGCGAATTAGGTCGGAGAAAGACAAATACCATACGATTTCACTTGTATGTGGATTTTAAGAAACAAAACAAATGAGCAAAGGAAAAAAAGAGAGAGCGATAAACCAAGAAACAGACTCTCAACGACAGAGAACTGCCCTGATCTGATCATTTTTCAGCATTATCAGCTTCTCCCTTAAATAATGTTAGCCGTAGAAGCAGTCCCAATCAAGTGTGTCAGGGCGTGGGGGATGAAGGTTGGGGGACATAAGGTATGGATTATGTGAGACAAGGGCAGGGAAGAGCTGACCAAAGTTGCTGTAGCTAGGACAGTTTGTCTACTTGGAAACACATCTCTATTAAAAATGCTGACCCAAGGGCACCTGGCTGGCCCATTTGGAAGAGCATGCAACTCTTGATTTTAGGGTTGTGAGTTTGAGCCCCACGTTGGGTATAGAGATTACTAAAATAAAGAAACTTAAAAAAATAAACTTGCATTTAAAAAATGCACTGTGCACTAATCAGGGAAATACAAATCAAAACTACAATGAGGTATCACCTCACACCTTTCAGAATGGCTAACATTAACAACTCAGGCAACAACAGACATTGGTGAGGATGCAGAGAAAGAGGATCTCTTTTGCATTGTTGGTGGGAATGCAAGCTGGTGCAACCACTCTGGAAAACAGTATGGAGGTTCCTCAAAAAATTAAAAATAGAACTACCCTATGACCCAGCAACTGCACTACTAGGTATTTATCCAATGGATACAGGGATGCTGTTTCGAAGGGGCACACACACACCCATGTTTATAGCAGCACTATCAACAACAGCCCAAGTATGGAAAGAGCCCAAATGTCAATCAATGGATGAATAGATAAAGAAGATGTGGTATACACACACACACACACACACACACACACACACACACACACACACACACACAACGGAGTATTACTCGGCAATCAAAAAGAATGAAATCTTGCCATTTGCAACAACATGGATGGAACTAGAGGATATTATACTAAGTGACATTAGTCAGAGAAAGGCAAGTATCATATGACTTCACTCATATGTGCAATTTAGGATACAAAACAGATGAACACAAGGGAAGCAAAAATAGTATAAAAGCAGGGAGGGAGACAAAACATAAGCAACTCTTAAATATAGGGAACAAAATGAGGGTTGCTGCAGGGTTTGTGGGTGGGGGAATGGCCCAAACGGGCAAGGGGCATTAAGGAAGACACTTCTTGGGAGGAGCACTGGGTGTTATGTGTAGGGGATGAATCAGTGGATTCTACTCCTGAAATCATCATTGCATTATATGTTGACTAACTTGGATGTAAATTAAAAAAAACAATAGGGGTGCCTGGGTGGCTCAGTTGGTTAAGCGGCCGACTTCGGCTCAGGTCACGATCTCGCGGTCCGTGAGTTCGAGCCCCGCGTCGGGCTCTGTGCTGACAGCTCAGAGCGTGGAGCCTGTTTCAGATTCTGTGTCTCCCTCTCTCTGACCCTCCCTATGCATGCTCTGTCTCTCCCTGTCTCAAAAAAAAAAAAAAAAAAGTTTAAAAAAAACAATAAAAAAACAATAAAAAAATTTAAAAAATGGACCGCGGGTCCATTTCTAGGTTCTCCATTCTGTTCCACTGATCTATGTGTCTGTTTTTGTGCCAGTACCACACTGTCTTAGGAATACTACTCGGCGATCAAAAAGAATGAAATTTTGCCATTTGCAACAATGTGGATGGAACTACAGTGTATTATGCTAAACGAAATGAGCCAAATTATGCGATTTCACTGATAGGTGGAATTTAAGAAACACAACAGATGAACACAGCAGAAGGGAAAGAAAAAAAAAGATAAAACAGAGAGGGAGGCAAACCATAAGAGACTCTTAAATACAGGGGCGCCTGGGTGGCTCAATCAGTTAAGCATCCAACTCTTGGTTTTGGCTCAGGTCACGATCTCACAGTTCATGAGTTCGAGCCCTGCACTGGGCTCTGGGCTGATGGCGCAAAGCCTGCTTAGGATTCTCTCTCCCTCTGCCCCTCCCCCTCTTTCTCTCTCTCTTTCTTAATAAGTAAATAAACTTTTAAAAAAAGAGAGAGAGAGACTCTTAAATACAGAGAATGAACTGAGAGTTGCTGGAGGGAGGTGGGGGATGAACTAAATGGGTGATGGGCATTAAGGAAGGCACTTGCTGGGATGAGCACTGGGTGTTGTATGTAAGTGATGAATCACTGGGTTCTACTCCTGAAACCAAGACTGCACTGTATGTTAATTAAGTTGAATTTAAATACATAAATTTTTAAAAATGCACTAATCCAACCCAGCAGTTCCACATCTGGGTAGATACCTGAAAGAATTGAAAACAAAGTCTCCAAGAGATACCTACACACCTATGTTCACGGCAGCATTACTTACAGTAGCCAAAGGCAGAAGCAACTGTGTTCATCAAGAAATGAACGGATAAACAGAACGTTTACACATACAATGGAATATTATTCAGCCTTAAAAAGGAAGGAAATCCTGACTCATGCTAGAGCATAGATGCACCATGAGGACACTATGCCAGGGAAGATCCACCGGTCACAAAAGGACATATATTGTATGATTGCACCCATATGAGGGACACAGAGACAGAAAGCAGAACGGCGGTGGCCAGGGCCTGGAGGGAGGGAGGATGGGGAGTTAGTGTTTAATGGCGACACAGTTTCAGTTTGGGAAGGCGAAAAGAGGTCTGCGCATGGATGGTGGTGATGGGTGTAGATTTGGTTAAGCCTGATGGTTAAGACTTTCATGGTAACGTTTACGTAATGGTGAAGGTAACTTCTCCATTATGTGTATCTTACCAATATCTTAAAAAATAAAAACAAAAAAATTTTCACATGAAAAAAGAAAACACACCCAAATTTCCTGAAGTACTAGAAAGGAGTATACACCCAACCATAGTAGTCTGACAGAAATCGCTCCTCTGCACTTGGAAAGACCTAGAAAGGGCCACCTGGATGAAGTCCCACCCACCCTTGGCTGGGCCCCTGCATTAACGCCACAGCTGCTCCAGTCCGTCCTGCACACAGCTCAGCACTGACTCTGGGAGCTTTGTGATTCAGTCCTGGGGCTCTGGTCACTGGAGGCACAGCTCACCCTCTAAAGAAACAATCTCCTCTTGGTCTTAAACCCGCATTTCCTGGTCTGTGAGCATTTCCCAGACCAACAACAGGACTAAAGAACCAAAACAAAAACAGAACAGCCCTCGGTTTTCCTCGGGGATTCCCTTAAGGACCCCCTCAGGCCAGAGGTGAAATCCTAGCTCCATTATTTACACACCATGCGGGTCAGTCAACATCTCTAGACCTCCGTTTCTTCATTTATGAGATGGGGCTCCATGGGGTGGTCTTGAAGATGAAGTAAGAGTGTTGGGTATATTTTTTCCTGTTTGTATTGTTTGTTGAGAAACCTATTCAGACTTCACTTACCAAAGATCTTAAAGATGAGGCCTACGTTGCCACTAAAAACAAAGAAAATCACCCCAAAATCAATAACAACTATAACTAGGATATTGCTAGGGAAAAGGGGTGCCTCAGATCAGCTTCAGTTAGGGTGACCCCTGGACCCCTAATCTTGTGTTGGTTCCTCTTTGCTCTGATGGGACCAGAAATCTTCCTCCAAACAAAAACAACAAAAGCAAAAACACTTCTGTCACCCAGAAGATACAAATTTCCTAAAGTACTAGAAAGGGAGACCCTTGGGACACCCTCAGATTATTCCCATTTGCTCATTACATATTTTTATTTATTTTTAAAGGTTTGTTTGTTTACTGATTTATTTTTGAGAGAGAAAGACAGCACACGTGCAGGGGAGGGACGGAGAGAGTGGGAGAGGGAGAGAACCCAAGCAGTCTCTGCACTCCCAGCACAGAGCCCGACGTGGGGCTCCAACCCACGAACTGTGAGATCATGACCTGAGCCGAAGTCGAGAGCTGGACGTTTAACCTACTGAGCCACCCAGGCGCCCCTTATTACATATTTTTAAACAGCAGGGTTATATATATGATAGGCAATGAGGACATTTCGCCTCATTAAATTCAGATAATTTGGAAAGGATGTGGAAAATTTGGGCAAGGTGCATGGGAATGAGCTAATCAGACAACTGGGAACTAGGACTTACAAGATGGCAAAGACAGCTTTAGAAGAAGATCTTAGGCTGACCACACTCTTGAGGGATGTGCAAATTTTGCATATGTTCCTGCCACACTTGTGACTCAGCCCTCCAAGCTGCACTCCAAACAGCCTCACAGACGGCCCCAGTCGCATGAACAAACACTCCCTTTCACACATCCTGACACAGAAGACTGCACTCACACAGGCCCACAATCACCTGCCTGTTGACACTGGTACTGTTCACACAGACACCCTTTCATGAGTTCCCTCAACAGAGAAACCCGGATGGCGGCCAACATGTGCGAGTGCCTGCACACTCGTGCCTCGCCCCGGCGTTCCAGACCTCCTTCCCTCACGGCCATCTGGACATGGTTGCTGCTTCTTGGGCTGTCCTCCAAGTTTTCCACATAAATCCCCTGCGACAAATATTCATCGCGTGACTGTGCCGCTCTGGGCACTGCCATGACCCCCCCCCCCCCCCCCCCCGGGAGCAGCAGAACTGAGGCAGAGGTGGTCTTTGCTCTGAAGGAACTCAGTCTACTGGAGAAGGCGGATGGGAAGCGGGGGGGGGGGGGGGGGGCGCGGCATGCAAAAATCTAAATGCCTGGGCTGAGGCTGGTCCTAAAACAGAGAGGTAGGGACAAGGGGGAGAGGGCAAAGGAAGAGAGAGGGAGAAGTGGGGCCACAGGAAGAGAAGGTCTCTCTTACCTGGAGAAGGGGTGAAAGACTGGCATTGAAGACAAGGGGGTGCTGGAGAATCACCTTGAAAAATGAGAAAGACTTTGCCAGGTGGGGAGGGAGGGGACATTGCTCACCGGAGAGACTGTGAAGAAAGGGAGAATCCGTAGGGATGGACAGGGTATGATACGCCAGAGCACGGAGGGGAAGACGAGGGGCGGGGGACAGTGTTGTGGGGGGTAAAACAGGATACACGATGAAAACACTTTTTCGCTGTATGAAGTCACTTAGAATTCATTCGCTATTCAGTGGCGAGGCACTCAGGATGCTTTTTGGGGCAAGTAACAGAAAAAGTTGGTTCTGGAGGTTGAACCGATAACAAAATGGAGTAACTCCTCCAACTGGGAGCCCAGATTAAGGGTACAATACGCTCAGCGTCATCCCAAGACCCAGGATCTTCTCACCTGTTTCCTACTCCATCTCCATCATGTGTGTTGCTCATGAACACAAAACGGTTGCGGCGGCTGCCGGCACCGCATCCTCACACAGCATCCAGAGGCAGAAAAGAACGACCTCTCTCTTTTTTGTCCCCTTTTCAAAACTGAGAATCCTATTCCAGAATCTCCCCCATTCCAGCCAGTTTCCTTTCACCCCTCAAGTTCATACGCCATTTCCCAAATCAAGGATTAGCAAGAATATTTACTTGATTGGCCTGACCAATCAAGACCTGTCCCCTGGGGCTGGAAATGGGAGTCCAGGGGTCCTGGAGGCCCCCGGCTGACAGAGGACGGGATGAAATCTTGACTCTGCTGGCAAAGGGGGTGGCAGTCACCATCACAGTGCCCTGCATCCCTGGGGGGAGGTGGTGCAATGCAATCACATCTGCAATGCAGAACAGTTACTCCGACAATAGTCTGCAGGGTGAGAGAGAGAAATGAGACTAGAGGCAGAAAAACCAGACTTGGAGGCATGAAATGACAGTCTCTATCAGGACAAAAGCACTCAGGGAAAAAGGGACAAAAATGGATGCTGTTGAGACACGGAAGAGATGGGGGGGCACCTGGGTGATTCAGTCCGTTAAGTGTCTGACTTTGGCTCAGGTCATGATCTCATGCTTCATGAGTTCAAGCCCCCCATCGGACTCCTGGCCCTGGGGCACTCACTTTCCTGTGCCAAATTCACCTGAGAGACCTCAGCAAAGCCACTCTGGGACACCCCAAAGGAAGGGCTTTCCAAACCCTGGGAGACGCCCCAAAGCAATGAGTAAAGTCTGTTGATCGAGTGGTTGACCAAATTAACAGAAGGCATGCTTGTGATGACATTTTTGTTAAAATATTTTATTAGCAAATGTTTAATAACGAGGCTTGATAAAATAAATCCTTCTTAGTCTATTTTCCAGAAGTGGAGAGAGCAAATGACTTTAATGATGGGTAACAAATCCTTTTCCAACTCTGGTGGTTTCCAATTTTTGGCTTTCATCAAAATTGAAAGAGGTCTCATGGACCTGTCAGCTGACGGGTCTTTACAAATAATATTTTTATTTTATTTTATTTTAGAGAAAGGAAGAGTGTGTGATGGGGAGAGGGGAAGAGGGAGAGAGAGAATCCCAAGCAGGCTCCACACTCAGCACGGAGCCCAACACGGGGCTTGGTCTCACAAACCGTGAGCTCATGACCTGAGTTGAAATCAAGAGTCGGACACTCAACCACCTGAGCCACCCAGGCGCCTCTACAGATAGTATTTGATGATAGATCACTGTGTGATTTTTGACTCATAACTAAGAAAGCTTTAAAAGAATTGGGTGACAGTTACTATACTAAAACTTGTTGCCTCATCTATTTATTTAGAAGACAAAGTTTTGTCAGCTCTTCTAGCAATAAAAATGAAAAAACAAACCAACCAACCCCAGGAAGAATACTGTTGCTGATCTTGAACCAATGTAGCAATAATGGCCACACAGAAATAACCTGATCTGCAAACAATACACTCATTTCACAAGGAAATGACTAACATCTACAAATAATCATTTGTTGTTTCTAAATTAATAAATAGTAATTATGTTGTCTGATCAGTTATGCACTAATAGCAACTGTGACAACAACTCAATCCAGAAGAAAAAATTCTAACACAAGGAATTATGGCTTCAGAAAAAAAAGAACACCACACAACACTTGTAGAGAAGTATGACACGGTGATAAATGAGTGCCTTACAGCTTAAGGATCCATTGCATCAGGAGAACAGTTTGTGAACAAGTGGGATGGAAGGGCTCTAGGATCTTGGCACCTGCCATATCATCCCAATGCACTGAAAATAAGACTTCAAGGAGAAAGAGGAAAATATGTCACATTTTCAACTGTTAACGAAGTCCCTGTTCATTCATTTTTTAAAGAAATGGATGATGGTGGCTATAAAATCACTACTGTATTTGGATTCCCTTGGATAAATTCAAAAGGGCAATACAGGAACGTCACTTAAAAATGTGAATGCATATAATATGCCTACAGTCCCTTGCAATTATTTAAACTTCTAAGCAAACTGCAGCTACCACCTTAAAATGTGTGAAGAGATGCATAGTTTTTCCAAAAAAAAATTTTTTTAAGTGGCCTCTGTGCCCAACCTGGGCTTGAACTCATGACCCTGAGACCAAGGGTTGCATGCTCTACTGACTGGGCCGGCCAGGTGCTCCTCAAAGCATTTTTTTTAGACATTGATGTTGATAAAACATGACACCCAATAACTGCAGAAATCAAAGTGAACCCAAATTTTTATCAACACACACCAAATACTGGTCACAAACAAATCTCCATAAATATCAAAGGACTGAAATCATACTTAATAGATTCTCTGATCATAAAATTTATCAGGAAGAGTCCTCTGGAAAATCCCCAATTATCTGGGGTCAAACGAGGTCACAGGGGAGATTAGGAACTGTTTAGAAACTAATGACAAAAGCACAACACATCAAAATTTGTGACAACGCAACTAAAGCAGTGCTGACAGGGAAATCTAAGACTTTCAATGTTTACCTGAGAAAAGAAGAAAGCTCCTTAGACCAGTGATTTAAGCTCCCCTCTTAAGAAACTACAAAAAATAAGACAGACAAAAAAAGAGAAAAGAAATAATGAAGAGTTTAAGTCAATTAAGTAGAATATGGAGAAGCAATAGGGGGGAAAAATCAATGAAAACAAAAGCTGGTTCTTCCAAAAGATGAATAAAATCAAGAAACACCTAGCAAAGTGATAACGAGAAAGAGAGGAAATGGGAGTCTCCAATTTTAGGAATGAAAGAGGGGACCTCAACACACAGCACAGAAAGCAAACAGGTTAAAGAACAGGAAATTGTGTACAGCTTTCTACCAATCAATTTGACAGCTTGGGTTAAACAGAAGATGTGAATAGCTGCATATATATGAGTGTGTGTGTGTGTGTGTGTGTGTGTGTGTGTGTGTATGTATGTGTGCGTGTATGTATGTGTGCATGTGTATATGTATGTGTGTGTACATACACACACATATATATAAGAAACTGAAACTGTAATTTATTTTTTTTAATATTTATTTTTGAGAGAGAGACAGAGACAGAGACAGAGACAGAGACAGAGTACAAGCAGGGGAGGGCCAGAGAGAGTGGGAGACACAGAATCTGAAGCACAGAATCCAAAGCAGGCTCCAGGCTCTGAGCTGTCAGCACAGAGCCCGACATGGGGCTTGAACCCATGAACTGTGAGATCATGACCTGTGCTGAAGTCAGATGCTTAACTGACTGAGCCACCCAGGCACCCCTGAAGCGGTAATTTAAAAATTCCCACAAAACTCCAGGCTCAGAGAAAACTCTAAGCTCCGATGGCTTCACTAGTGGATTTTATCAAATATTTAAAGAAGAAATAATATGAATCTCACACACAGTTGAGAAAGTAGAGGAGAAGACTCCCTAACTCATTCTAGGAGGCCAGCGTTACCATAACACCAAGACAATCTTTATTTTTTTATTTATTTATTTTTTAAAATTTTTATGTTTATTTATTTTTGAGACAGAGAGAGACAGAGCATGAACAGGGGAGGGTCAGAGAGAGAGGGAGACACAGAATCTGAAACAGGCTCCGGGCACCGAGCTGTCAGCACAGAGCCCGACGCGGGGCTCGAACCCATGGACCGCGAGATCATGACCTGGGCTGAAGTCGGACGCTCAACCGACTGAGCCACCCAGGCGCCCCCAAGACAATCTTTAAAAGATATTACAAAGTAGGGGCACCTGGGTGGCTGAGTCGGCGAAGTCTCTGACTCTCGGTTTTGCCTCAGGTCTTAATCTCACGGTTTTGTGAGTTCGAGGCCTGCTTCAGGCTCTATGCTGACAGCGTAGAGTCTGTTTGGGATTCTCTCTCTTCCTCTCTCTCTCTCTCTCTCTCTCTCTCTCTGCCCCTCCCCTGCTCACACTGTCTCTGTCTCTCTCAAAATAAATAAATAAACTTAAAAAAAAATGATACTACAAAGTAACCACAGACCAGTAGCCTTAAACACAGAAGTAAGAACTCTAAGAAAATATGAGCAGTAGAATTCAGCAGTAAATAATAAGGATGATCCAATACAACTAAGTGGGGTTTACCCCAGGAACATAAGGGTTGCACATTTGAAAGTCAATTAATGTAATCCATCACATTAACAGAATAAAAAAAAAAAAAAGAAAGAGAGAAGGAAAACAGTCTCATTCACAAACATGAAAATCCTCAAGGGTCTATAAAAGCCTACTATAATAAGGGAATTTAGCAAGATTGCAGGATAAAACATCGATACACAAAAGTATATAGGATTTGTGTATATCAGCAGCAAACAATTAGAAAATAAAAAATTTAAATTCCGTCTAAAAAAAATCTTAAATTACTTAAGAATAAATCCAACAAAAGCTGTGCAGGGCCTCTATACAGAACTGTATAAAACACTGCTGAGAGACATTAAAGATCGAAATAAATGGAAAGAGATACATTGCGTCCATTGATTGGAAGACCCAATATTCTTAGGATTGCAGTTCTCCCCAAATTAATCTCCCTAGAGTGCTTCTAAAATGTATATGGAAGGAGCAAGAATGTAAAATGGCCAAAGAAGGAACACAGTTGAAGGTCTTATGCTATGTGATTTTAAGACATAAAAAAACCATAGAAATCAAGACAATTGGTATTGACATAAAGGGAGACAAAAGGATCAATGGAACAGAATAATCCCCACAGATGTATAGTCAGCTGACCATCAAAAATCCCATGGGGAATGGAAAATTTTTTTCATCAAATGGTGATGGAACAGTTGGATAGCCATAAGGAGAAGAAATAAATGTTGACTCCTGCCTCATACCACACACACAAATCAGTTCAAAGTGGATTATATATCTAAACATAAAACCTGTCTAAGAATATAGAGGAAATCTTTGAAACCTTGGAATAGGTGAAGAGCTCTTAGACAACAGAAAGCACAAACCATAAAAGAAAAATCCACTAATCATACTTTGTTAAAGTTAAAAACTGCTGGGGTCCCTGGTTGGCTCAGTTGGTTAAGAGTCCAACTTTGACTTAGATCACGTCTCCTAGTTCATGGGTTTGAGCCCCATGTTGGGCTCTGTGCTGACAGCTTGGAGCCTTGAGCCCACTTCGAATTCTGTGTCTTCCTCTCTCACTGCCCCTCCCCTGCTCGTGCTCTGTCTTTCTCACCCTCAAAAATAAATAAACGTTAAATACAAAAACAAAAAAATTCGCTCATCAAGACACAGCTATGAAAATGAGAGGGCAAGCCACAGGCCTCATATATTTACTGGCAAAATACTTAAAAGTGCATTAAAAAGTTAAATCTGACAAAATATTGTATCAAGAACATAAACAATCTATAATAAAAAGACAAACCAGTAAAAAAAAAATGAGCAAAAGACTTGAACAGAAACTTTGCAAAAGAATACATACAAATGGCCAACAACAACATGAGGAAGTGCTCGACATCCTTCATCATCGGAAATGCAAACTGAAATCATAGCGTAATATGATTTTATTAACACTCATTCAGCTAAATTAAAAACAGTAATGTCATCAGATGTTGGTGAAGATTTAGAGAACTGGAATGCATATACATTGCTGGCTCATCACACTCTAGATTTTGAGTCGTAAAGGTTATCTCTGAAATGGGGATAACTGCCCCACCACAGGGTTGAGGGTTGTACTGAGAATCAAATGTACTAATTCTGGTTCTGGCACAACACACACCCATACCCAATCATACATTGGCTCCCTCTCATCTTATCCTTGAACAGCTATTCCTATGCTTGGAGAATTGTGTCCCTACCCTCTTTGTGCCACATGATAGCCAGTATCTGCTTCTCTCGGTTCCCAGCTAATTTTTTTTAACGTAGATTTCATTTTTAAAAAAATTTTTTTAAATATTTATTTTTGAGACAGAAAGACAGATCTTGAGTGGGGGAGAGGCAGAGAGAGAGGGAGATAGAATCCGAAGCAGGCTCCAGGCTCCAAGCTGTCAGCACAGAGCCAGACACGGGGCTCGAACTCAGGAACTACGAGATCATGACCTGAGCCGAAGTTGGATACTTAACTGATTGAGCCACCCAGGCGCTGCAGTCCTCAGCTATCTCTATAAGGATGAGAGCCTCAAGGATCAGGCTGCTTCTCTACCTGTCCATCACTAGCTGCTCTTCCTGGAATCAGCTGTGCCAAAAAAGTGCAAGTGGCAAAGATTTGGGGCAGGGGGACTTCTTTTCTTTTTTAATGTTAATAATTTCACCCACACTGACAATTCATGCTGTTATGACACTGTAAGATCTTAGAGAAGCTACTTGCTTTGTTCTAACCTCAGTGAAAACAAAAAACAAATCAAAACAAAATATGAGCTGAACTGAGCTAGGTAGAAGGATGTCAGCCTTCCTTGGGGACTGTCCAGCAGCAGCAGAGAGCTAGGGCAGGATCCTGCCCTGGCAACAATGGCCGCAGCTTGCTACTTGCCTTGAGTTCCCAGAGATGTCTGGAGAACTGATAACATGAAAATATAGTGTGCATGCAAAAATGGCTGCTGTTTCTAGGACAGATTCGTTATATGCCTGAGGCTTTGGTTATATACAAATGAACAACGATTTTTGAGTTTCCATGCCCTAAGGGGCTGTTTTTCAAAAGGATGTTAATCGGAGTCTGCCCAGGTCATAGGACCAGATGTCATTTTTCCCTGACATTCTCTCTGGTCAGAACAGATGACCCCAAATTCAGAATCTTTCCAATTTGGCCCAAAGTCGGACATAGGAAGGGCATGACTTTCCTTCTTTTGTGTGCCCATATGTATATTTGTCCTTCCTTTGTTGGATTTTTTTTTGCTTTATCAAAAGGTAAGACCAATAACCCATTTAGGATGCTTCTCCTGGTTTCTGTGTTCATCCTTCAGAAACTTGCAGCTTCCTCTACACTGGAGCTTTGTCGAAAGCTTTCCTGTCTATCCTGACCACTCTCTTTCATAAACCATTCTTTGTCTCTATCAATGACTTTGGTGCTCACAACTTATTATGCTGTCATTAAAACAATACAAAACAAAACAAAACTGTTTCCAGTTAATAATCTGCCAATTGGCTAATGTACTGTTTGAGGACAGTGGTCCAAATATGTAATACTTATGAAATTGACTTTTTAAAACAAAGATTTTATCTTTAAGTAATTTCTATACCCAGTGTAGGGCTTGAACTCACAACCTTGAGATCAAGAGTCACCTGCTCTACAGACTAAGCCAGCCAAGTGCCCCAAATTATGTTTTTTCTTGGAAATGGAATTGGATTATTGACAAATAACATTCTAACTATGGACTCTCTTGCCATAAAGTAACCAATTCAGATCTTCCCAAAATAGGACCTGGATGTTAACAGGTGCTCCATGAATAAAGATGATATGGTCGATTAAGTTTGGAGGGATGCTGCAGTTTTCCAGCTGTAGGACTTGTCAGAGCCTTTAATATGCTCCTGCATTGTGAATCTGGTAGAGAGGAGGGAGATAGTCTAGTAGTTCCCAAACTTATTTGACCCTGGGATCCTTGCATCTTGTAGTGCTAGTGTTTTCCAAACTTTAGGGAAGCTACATCCTAATACATTCCCCAGGGCTGGGGTGGAACTGGGACATCACATAGGACAATGCTTTCTTTTTCCAAGTAAGATACATTTTGACGTTTACTAGGAGGAAGAAGGCCAGGGTTCTTATCTGTCCTTTTCCAGTCCTTTTGGTTTCCCAGGCCTGTCATATACGGCTTGGCCTAGCAGAGCACCCATAGAGGCTTGCTTCAAAGCCATCCCCACGAGGATGGCAAGACTGGGGCCTGTGTGCCTGTTTCCTTCTGGCACGGTTCGCCCCTGCGTGGGCTTCCTGAGGTGACTCAGTTCCTTTCCTCCCTGGGTCTGCCTTAAGCCATGCCGAGCCGCCCAGAATTGTGGAGAACTCAGAATATAAGCCATGCATTCACCAGATTCCTGGACAGACAGGGACCCTGAGCAGCTTGGCCCATGCTTCTTATCCCACAGACCTCACTTGTATGTTCTTCCATGGGCCTTGCCAATGTATCCTTTCCCTTCCGTTTTCCTAGATAGCCCATGCTGAGACCAGAAAGCTGCTCTGTGTTTCATATCCAGAGAGAGAGAGAGAGAGAGAGAGAGAGAGAGAGAGAGAGAGAGAGAGAGAGTCTTTGTTCAGAGAATTGAACAACTCCAGGCCCAGGTTATCAATAATACCCCTGTCCCTGCACAGATATGCCAGACCCTGCCCTCCAGGCACTTCTTGGCTGGAGAGCCACGATACCAGCATGGAACAAAGAGGAAGTGTCTGTAGTCTCTGTGAAGTGCTAGATGATGGGCTGGTCACAGGCTGGGAGGAATTCAGGGGAGCGACGACAGGCGGGTGTTGAAGTGGCTCATATAGACAGCTGAGCTGGGTCTAGAAAGATCAGTAAAGTTACTTAAAAAATAGCACTTCTGGCTTCTCTCCTTGTGATTATAAATTACTGCATGATCACTGTATAAAACTTGAAAAAGAAACCCCAAAAAACTAAAGAAAGAAAATTAAGATCACTCCAAGTTTTTTTCAATGCATATTTTTTTTTAATAAAAAATTGCAGGAGTCTGTGAATATGGGTACATATATACATGTGCATCTGTACGCATGCATAATGAGCATATATACCCTGTACGAGCAGTTCTCAGCCTTAGCTGTTCGTTATAACCACCTGAAGTGTTTGTAAAAAATACTGGTGCTCGACCCCAAATAAACTGAACAAGAACCTTAGAGGCTGGGGTGATAGTTATGTTAGTTTGATTATGATGATGATTTCACAATGTATACAGTTTACATATGTTGTACAGTTTATTTTATTCATTTATTTAAAATATTTTATCTTTATTTATTTTTGAGAGAGAGACAACGTGTGAGCAGGGGAGGAGCAGAGAGAGAGGGAGACACAGAATCGGAAGCAGGCTCCAGGCTCTGAGCTGTCAGCACAGAGCCTGACACGGGCTCAAACTCACAAGCCATGAGATCATGACCTGAGCTGAAGTCGGATGCTTAACCGACTGAGCCACCCAGGTGCCCCATGTACAGTTTAAATATATACAACTTCCATTTGTCAATCGTATCTCATAAAGCTGGGAAAAAAATAAAAGGATTCAGGGAATTTTAACCAGTACTTACTGATTACACACACACACACACACACACACACACACACACACACACACACACACACGTTGAGGCCCAGGCACTGTGTATTTTTACGGCACCGGGGAGATCTGACTGTGCACTCAAATATGAGGTCCACACCTCTAGACCCTTCAGAGTAAAGTGAATGTGCCTCCATCCATCTCAAGAGTGAGAACATCTGAGTCCCCCCAACTGATGGCAACAGTGGAGTCCAAAAATTCAGTCTATGTCCTGCTGAACGTTGAGGATCTTGAGGGGAGCAATACAAAGTGCTTTGGCTGCATCTTGGGAGTTTGGTCTTGGGACAGTGGCCTGGTGAGGCTGGGTTTGTGCTAGAACCTGGGTTGGTGAGATGCACCCAAGTCTTGCCAGCTGGGTCAAGTCTTTGGTCCCTAAAGTAGCTGCAATTGCTAAGCTGTCATCATCTCCTAGAGCAGTAAATCCTTAGAGGTGGGCTTCTTCCCCTCAGGTGTCATTTTCAGGAGAGGGGCTTCGAGCTGCTGTGACCAGGATGCTCTTTAAATTACTGATGGGTCAGCTTCTGAGCAGTGAAGATCTGGGCTGTGATACACCCATAGCCACGGACGCCACAGTGCCACTCCCCAAGCCCGGGGCAGCGCAGGATATGGGCAGTGTTCCAGTCTTTTAGGTGAAGGTGCAAGAGGCTGCTGGGGAAGGGAGGAACAAGCGAGCCTCAGTCAGAAGGCTCAGGGCCCTAGAGATGGGGGCACAGGCTGCCATGTTGGAGGCTATGTGTTGGTGGCTGAGTGCTCTGCTCTAGTAAAGCAAAGGTCCTTCACTTCATATCTTTGGGGGAGAGACAAGGGGCAGGAGGCAGTCTAGCTCAGTCTAGGTCTTAAGCCCAAGGTATAATGAATCTCAGCAATCTTAGTGACCAGCTCTTTCTGGATCCATGGACGAGAAGCCCAAGGAATGCAGTCAGGACTTGCCCAAGGCTCCCCCCTACAGACCTGAACCACCTCTCCACCTCTCCACCTCTCCCTCTTCCTTTTGAAGTCTTTCTTCCCGTTCTCACCCACAAAGTGTGAGGCTAATTTTTTTAAGTTTATTTATTTATTTATTTAGAGAGAGACAGGGAGGGAGCAGGGGAAGGGCAGACAGAGACACCGGGGGGTGGAGGGGAGAGAATCCCAAGCAGGTTCCACGATGTCAGCTGAAAGCCCAATGTGGGTCTCGAACTCATGAACCATGAGACCATGACCAGAGCCAACATCAAAAGTCAGACGCTTAACTGACTGAGCTACCAGGGCGCCCTAAGAGTGAGGCTACTTTTTGTCATTTGGAGCACTTCTGAAAAGAAAGATCTTTTCACACACACTTTTCCTAGACCAGCCAAAGTGATTCATTTTCAGAACAATGAAGATCTACCTATTCATTCAAGGTGACCTTCTCCCAGAAAAATGGGGTCAACTCACCCTTCCCTTAACTCCAGTAACTTACTTTACCCTACCGTATTCTAGAAGAATCAGCAAACCAGGAGAACCTGTTGTAGTTGGATACCTACACTGTTATGGCTTCCCCTTGTCAACACCTATTATGATACCATGTTTCCAAGGCTTTGAATATATTTCCAATATACATACCCTTTCTCACACATATACTGTAACATGTGCTCCACTTTTTCATTTAGGTTGAAATCCATTTTTGTACTCTTATAAATAAAGATACTATAAACCTCCTTATACATGGGCTTTGCAGTAGACACAGGATTTCTGACAGTGGTTGGGGGTGGTACTACATAGAGAAAACAGAACAGAGGCGGTAAGGAGAGGTGGACAACATATAAGGTAAGTTCATAGGAACAGTGAGTTATCAGAAAGCCCCTAATTCAGAGTGATATGAAATACGTTTGGCTGGCAAAGGACAGGCACTGGATCAATCAGGCTACCTGTGGGAGCATAGCAGGGTTCTGGAGGTTCCCTGCTGGGCCAAGCATCACCTACATATCTATCTATCTATCTATCTATCTACCTACCTACCTACCTACCTACCTACCTACCTATTTAAGAGGGAGAGAGAGAGAGGGAGCAAGTGAGTGAGGGGCAGACAGAGAGAGAGAATCCCAGGAGCGGGAGAGAGAGAGAGAGAGAGAGAGAGAGAGAGAGAGAGAGAGAGAGAAAGAAAGTGGGGCTCACCTGAAGCCAGGCTCATATTTTACCTGAAGTGGGGCTCATGTTCACCCGAAGCAGGGCTCGAGCTCACTGGAAGTGGGGCTTGAGTTCACCCCATGTGGGACTCAAACTCCAAACGTGAGATCATGACCTGAGCTGAAGTCAGATGCTTAATGACAGAGCCACCCAGGCGCCCAAGCATCACCCCTTTAGGGAATGGATTGCAGAAAGTGGGGTTCTGGGGCAGAGCCTGGGGCACTGGGGCAGTAGAGGGCATTGGGAAGATGGCTCAAGAAAGTGTCTATTTATCCACTAATAAGAAAGTATTTTACTATTTTAGTGATTTTGGAGCCATTACAGTGCTTGTCTACTGAACAGCAACCCAGATAGGGTGATCTCATGGCAGTTCTCTACACAGCTCTAGAATGTCTCATGCCTTTTTTCTGAATGGAGACATCCCCTGTCAGACTTAATTCTACAGGGAGACCTGTAAGGACCATTTTCATAGGGACTGATAATACTTCTCTGCAGCATGTGAGAGAATAAGCTGTAAACAGCCCCACAACACCCTGGCGAGGTGCTTAGAAAAATGAATGGCTTTTACGGGAAAATAAACCAGAGAGGACTTAGAAATGTCCTGACTCACGAAGCCCTCATTCTCCACACTCTCCTGTGTCGACACAGTTGACTCCAGAGGGACATCAGATGAGTTGAAACTTTGAGTTTGCAAGCTATCACTCTCTTGCCCAACAAAAAAAAAATACACCTTCGCATCTAATGGGTTTGCTTCTCACTGCTCCTGAGACCTGAGGAGGTGGCAGGGAAAGTGCTCACCTAGACCTGCTGTGGGGGCTCCTGAGGAAGTTGAGTTCCAGGGAGCTTCTGGTTCCCAGGGTCATGAGTCCCCCTTTTGAGATAATCCTTCACTCACCCTACCAAATGTGCAGGGAGAGCGGGCTCAGGAACATAATTAGTCCATTGAGAATGCAAAAACATGACAGAACATAATGTATTCTTGATGTCAGGTAAAGAAAATGTACTTTCAAGTATTTATTCTGGAAAAACGCTTGCCATGGGTCATAGCATCTAATAACTTTATTTGTCTGGACACACTCTTCTCAAGGGCCATTTCCACTTGATCCTGGTGGATCAGGTGATAGGTTGAATCAATGACCCGGCCCAAGTTAAAACTGCAAAAGCAAAGCTAACAGGCAAAGAAGACTTTTCCAGAAATACTGCACCAGAGGAATGACATAAAGGTCAACTCCACTGAAACAGGAATATGAGAATTTTTGAGAGCTGGGGTAGGGGGAATCTCAGGTCACCTGCAGTTATTTTTTTCTGTTAATTTATTTTTAAATTTACATCCAAATTAGCATATAGTACAACAATGATTTCAGGAACAGATTCCTTAATGCCTCTTACCCATTTACCCATCTTTCCCCTCACAATCCTTCCAGCACCCCTGTTTTTTCTCTATATTTAAGTCTCTTATGTTTTGTCTCCCTCCCTGTTTTTATATTATTTTTGCTTCCCTTCCCTTTCATCTGTTTTGTATCTTAAAGTCCTCATATGAGTGAAGTCATATGATATTTGTCTTCCTCTGACTAATTTCGCTTAGCATAATACCTTCTAGTTTCATTCGCGTAGTTGCAAATGGCAAGATTTCATTCTTTTTGATTGCTGAGTAATACTCCACTGTATGTATGTATAACACCACATCTTCTTTATCCACTCATCCATCGATGGACATTTGCGCTCTTTCCATACTTTGACTATTGTTGATAGTACTGCTATAAACATGGGGGTGCATGTGCCCCTTTGAAACAGCACACCTGTATCCCGTGGATAAATACCTAGTAGTACAATTGCTGGATCATAGGGTAGTTCTATTTTTAGCTTTTTGAGGAACCTCCATACTGTTTTCCAGAGTGGCTGCACCAGTTTGCATTCTCACCAGCAGTGCAAAAGAGATCCTCTTTCTCTGCACCCTCGCCAACATCTGTTGTTGCCTGAATTGTTAATGCTAGCCATTCTGACAGGTGTAAGGTGCTATCTCATTGTGGTTTCGATTTGTATTTCCCTAATGATGAGTGATGTTGAGCATTTCTTCATGTGTCGGTTGGCCATCTGGATGTCTTCCTTGGAGAAGTGTCTATTCATGTCTTTTGCCCACTTCTTCACTGGATTATTTGTTTTCTGGGTGTTGAGTTTGAGAAGTTCTTTATAGCTTTTGGATACTAACCCTTTATCTGATATGTCATTTGCAAATATCTTCTCCCATTCTGTCGGTTGCCTTTTAGTTTTGCTGATTGTCTCCTTCGCTGTGCAGAAGGTTTTATTTTGATGAGGTCCCAATAGTTCATTTTTGCTTCTGTTTCCCTTGCCTCTGGAGACATGTTGAGTAAGAAGTTGCTGCAGCCAAGGTCAAAGAGGTTTTTGCCTGCTTTCTCCTCGAGGATTTTGATGGCTTCCTGTCTTTTTTTTTTTTTTAATTTTTTTTTTTTAACGTTTATTTATTTTTGAGACAGAGAGAGAGCATGAACGGGGGAGGGTCAGAGAGAGAGGGAGACACAGAATCCAAAACAGGCTCCAGGCTCTGAGCGGGTCAGCACAGAGCATGACGCGGGGCTCGAACTCACGGACCACAAGATTATGACCTGAGCCGAAGTCGGCCGCCCAACCGACTGAGCCACCCAGGCGCCCCTGATAGCTTCCTGTCTTACGTTTAGGTTTGTGATCCACTTTGAGTTTATTTTTGTGTATGGTGTAAGAAAGTGTTCCAGGTTCATTCTTCTGCCTGTCGCTGTCCAGTTTCCCCAGCACCATTTGCTGAAGAGACTGTCTTTATTCCATTGGATATTTTTTCCTTTGTCCAAGATTAGTTGGCCATACGTTTGTGGGTCCAGTTTTGGGTTCTCTATTCTGTTCCATTGATCTGGGTGTCTGTTTTTATGCCAGTACCATACTGTCTTGATGATTACAGCTTTGTAATATAGCTTGAAGTCTGGGATTGTGATGCCTCCTGCTTTGGTTTTCTTTTTCAAGATTGCTTTGGCTATTCAGGGTCTTCTCTGGTTCCATACAAATTTTAGGATTTTTTGTTCTAGTTCTGTGAAGAATGCTGGTGTGGTTTTGATAGGGATTGTGGTCACCTGCAGTTTTTAATTGCCCTTCACAGTTGGAGCAGGGTGCCCATCACAGCCAAGTGTCTATGCTCCCACAGGGATTGGGGGATGGGGTGATATCTCCTTTGAGGTTTTCCTTTCTTTCTTTTTTTTTTTTTTTTTTTTTTTTGAGAGAGTGAGAGGGAGAATGAGAGGGGGAGAGAGAGACTCTAAAACAGGCTCCATGCCTAGCACAGAGCCTGATGCAGGGCTGGACCTCATGACTGAGATCATGACCTGAGCTGAAACCAAGAGTCAGATGCCTGACTGAGCCACCCAGGTGCCCTGGTGTCTTCATTCCAAAAAGATGTCTCCCAGGTCCCTGAGAAAGACATTCCTGGATTATAAGACCAGCAAGAGACTGGGAGAAGATCTGCATTACATCAAAGGGGCAGAGAAAGAATTTAGAGTTTCAAGTTTTCTAAAGTAAATGCTCTAGAAAAGGGAGCCTATCATCAAGAAGAAACCTGTCTAAACTTCAGTCAAACTGAGGCAAATGTTAAAGCCATCTTGTTTGCACTTTAATCAATCCATGAATGCACCACAAAATTTGTTCCTGCTAACCTTGAGAACAATCCTGAACCCAAGGATACATTAACCTGTAAATTTTGGGTCCGTGTGTGTACCTTCTTATAAATCGTCCACTGAAATAAACTTATAAATGTTTCCTTTTACTGCCCTCACCCGGGAGTATTTTCATTAATTAATTCAGTAAACACCGATGAAGTACATCTGTGCTGGGCATCATTTTAGCAGAACAAGATAGAAACTTCTCTTCATCAAAGAGACCTCATAGCACTAGAGGAGAAAGATGAGTAAATGAACATGTAAAATATAATGTGAGATTTCCTCAAAGGTTAAATATGAAGGTACCATTTGAACTAATTCTGCTCTAAGGTATCTACCCAATGGAAATAAAAACGGATGTCCACACAAAGCCGTGCAGCACAAGGGTGTTCGTAATAGCATTACTTAATAATAATTAAAAAAAAAATTTTTAAGTTTACTTTTTTGAGAGAGATAGAGTGTGAGTGGGGGAGAGGCAGAGAGAGGGAGAATCTCAAGCAGGCCCTGCAGGGCAGAGTCCACGTGGGGCTTGAACCCATGAAACTGTGAGATCATGACCTGAGCCAAAATCAAGAGTTGCACACTTAATCGACTGAGGCACCCAGGCACCCCACATCAGCCTTAGTTATGATACTCAAAAGGAAGAAACAACCCAAATTCCCATTTAGTGATGAATGGATAAATAAAATATGGCACATCTGTACAACAGAATATTATTCCGCATGAGGGAGAAATGGGAGTACTGATGTGTGCTAGACCATAAATGAACCTTGAACACAGTATCTAAAGTGAAAGAAACCAGTCATAATGGGCCATACACTGTATGATTCCATTTAGATGGAATGCCCAGAACAGGGAAATCCATAGAGGCAGAAAGCAGATTAGTGGTTGCTTAGGGCTTTGGGGGTTGGAGAAAATGGGGAGTGACTGCTAATGGGTATGGTGATGAAAGTGTCCTAAAATTGATTGTGGCTTAGTATATTCACAAAATTATTGTTGTGGGAAAATGAGAAGAGCACTGGATTTGACATTAGACCTGGTTTGAATCCCATAAGTGTTGGATACTTGATTTGTCCAATGACACGCCCTTTCTCCATGTTCTCCACCTCATTAAATGGTCTCGCCAACCATCCCCCCAGCTACTCAAACTGGAAACGTGGGAGCCATCTAAATCCACACCTCCCAGCCTCTCATTACCCTTAGCTAATTAGCCGAGTCCTACTGATTTTTTTTTAAAGTTTATTTATTTAGAGGGAGAGAAGGAGAAAGAGAGAGAGAGAGCACATGTATGTGAGTTGGGGAGGCACAGAGGGAGGGTCTCAAGTAGGTTCCACACCCAGCACAGACCCTGGGATCATGACCTGAGCCAAAATAAAGAGTCAGATGCTCAACTGACTGAGCCACCCAGGTGCCCCACTACTGATTCTTTCTTCAGTCTTTGAAGTGCTCTGTCTTCTCCATTCCTGCCCACCCCCCACCTTTTGCTGACACCATCAGAAGCCTTCTCTAAGTCCCAGCTCTTTAACCTAATCCCTCCCACCGTCCACATCACTGGGAGGGTAGTGTTCCTAAAAAAAAAAAAAAAAAAAAAAATCCCTCCTGTCACTTTGCTCAGTATCATTCAATGGTTCAGGACTGTCCTGACAGCAAACACATATCCGGTGATCCATGCATGCCAGGCACCATTCTAAGGACTTTGGATGCACTAACTCCAATCCTCAGGTTAGTCTACGTGGCAGAGGAGGGGATTAGACACGGAGAGGTCAAATGACTTGCCCAAGGCCATGCAGATGGCCAAGTGGGAAGCTGGGGTTGAATCCAGGGAGCCTGGTCAGGTCTGTGCTTACAGCCCACACACTAGGGTGTCTCACAAAGATGGAGACTCCTTCCTGTGACCTTGGCCCTTCCTACCTCCAGCCCCTCCACATGCTCCTGGGCTCTGGTATTACTGAATTGTCTGCATTTCCTCAAAAGGGCCTCACTTAGCCTTGCCATCTCAGGCATGGCCAAGAAGTTCACTGGTGAGACAACTGGGGGACAGGCCTCCCACAGGTGCCCTCACTCTCCCCACACCTTCGGGTACATGTGTGCTGTGCTCTAGGCCTAGCGATGGTTGTCATTAAGAACTCTCAACAATGACCAAAGCGCAACTCTCCAGCTAGTAAGAGTCGAGGCTGGCTCATAATCGACGAGAGCATGAAGAACACATCTCCAGAGAGGCTGCGTTCCGATGGCCCCACAGAGCTCTGATTGGGTAGCATTCCCACTTCTAGGAACTCACTTCCTCCCCCACATGGGGTGTGCCTTTGTCTCCTTCTAGACACCCATGCTCAGCTGTGGGCTTTTCACACACTGTGCACTGCTCTCCCTCTGCAGTGAAAGGCTCACTGCCTCTCTTCCTCTAAGTCTTGGAAGGGTGCTGGGACCCCCGGAGCAGGGGTCTGTGTTTTGCTTGACAGGGAACATCATCAGCTGGGTGACTCGTCGAGGTGAGGGGTACTCTGGTTACGGTTCTAACAGCCCATGTATCCACATGAGGGTTGCCCGAGGGGCTCTTCCAGGCTTTCTGGTCCCTCCTGGCCTAATACCTCAAAGTCTCTCACTGAGGCCCTCTTCCCACCCCGTCTGCAGGCCTTAGCCTCCAGGACTAGAGTCCCCACCTACACTGGAGCAGATGCCAGGAGCTCTTTGAAATCCTGAGTCTGGGACTGGGTATTCCAACAGCAACTCCTTGGGTGCGGATCTTGGAAAGGCCTCTTCAAAACTGTCTCGGCCAGGGCCCTGACGACAGGCTCTGCTTCAGTGGAGGTTTGCAGGACGCCAAAAACATCTCCAGTGCTCCAGGAGGGGCAGCCAATGGAAGCTGCGGCTGAGACCCCTCCCACTCCCCACCATGGGCATCCGGGTCTCCTGCCTCCCTCCCCCCTGGCATGCCTGGCACAGAAGTGAGGACCTGGCGGCTGGCTTCAGGGTCTGCAGAACCCTCTCCGTCTGCCTTGTGGTTCCCAAACGGAGCCTCAGCCCATCCAAAGATGGCCTGGAGACAGCTGCTTCTCGCCTGCTGTCTCTCAGCTGCTGTGCTCCTCACTAGTGAGTATGGGGAGGCTCCAGGTTGCGCTGGTGTTAGATGAGGCTGCTCGGGTGGCCCAGGTGGAAAGGGGGTGCTTACTGTGCAGATGACTGTGTCTGGTGTGTGTGTGTGTGTGTGTGTGTGTGTGTGTGTGTATAACAATAGAACACAGAGAAAACAGCTTGCCTGCTGGTTTCCTGGGGAGACTGCTCTATGGCTGGTATGTGAGGGACCTGGGACCCCACCCTGGGGCTGGGCAAGACACAGTGCCTAGGAAGAACTGTCCCAGCCCAGCTCAGGGTGAAGGTTCCCCTTGGGGTGCTGCAGCCCTCATGCTGTGCTCTCCCACAGCGCTGCAGGAGGGCGCTGGTGCAGCGGTGGGCACCCAGCAGGAGGCAGGACAAGACGTTTGGGAAGGTGAGTGCAAGGGCCACCCCGGGGTGCAGGGCTACTGAGGTGCCCCGGTGAGCCCATGCCGCTCGTGACCGGCCTCTCTCGAGTTTCAGATGTAGAACAGAAGATCTTCATGCAGGAATCAGATGCTTCAAATTTCCTCAAGAGGCGCGGCAAGCGGTCCCCAAAATCCCAAGATGAGGTCAACGGTAAGGATGCTGGAGGCCTGCCTTATGCTCCCCCCTCCAGTTCTTTCTGTCCCAGTGGGCTGGGCTGTGGGGCAGCAAGGGACCCAGGAGGGCTCAAACTGGGCCATTGGGTATCAAAGTGACAGCAGCTCTGAATTAGAAATTACACGTCCTCGATGGCAGGTCACGTCTTCAACTACACCGTCAGGGTAGGGAACAGAAAGGACAGTGGCACATCAAATGCACTTAATAGAGCTGAGATGCATCCCAATTTTGGAGAAGTTTAAAACGTTAAGGAGAAATAAGTTCTAGTCAAGAGGAAACATGGCATCTCAGTGTGTGCTTTTTGGCCTATAGAACAGTGCCTCGCATGCGAGAGCAACAGCATTGCAAGGAGAGGGCACCTGGGAATAGGGGCTGGGACTCTGGGTCTGGTGACAGCTGTGCTAAGTGGCCTTGGCCACTTCCTCCCCTCTGGGCCTATGTTTCCTTATTTATAAGCCCCTGAAATTGTGGTACTCAGCTGGCAGTGTTTTGTTTTTTTTAAATTTTGTATCTAATACATTTGGAAGGCTTTTGAGCTTGGAATGTGTCTCCTCAGTCTGAAGTAGGTCCTGGTGTCCCTGCCTGGCAGAGACCCTCATTTCCATGACCTGCTGACCCTTGAAGGCATTTGAGTTTCCTGCCCTTGAACTAGATTCTTCCAAGGACTCTGAGCTCTGTCTCCAAGTCTATGGCTTGATCATTACTTGTGTGTCTGAATAAACTCTTTGTTTCCCTCGGCACACTCAGCAAGGTAACTTGCTCGGTATAAATAACAGGACTGTTTTCAAATAATGAAAATGCTTGGAGATGAAATTCCCCCCCCCCCCCCCCACAACTGAGTAAATATTAGCCACACTGGGAAAACCTCCAGGCCTCCTACAACTTGAGATTTAGAAGTTAACAAATGTCAAGAAACACTGAAAGGGCTGTGATGGATGGAGCCCGGGCAGTTCTTGATGGAAATCAGAGAAGCAACGTCCTGGCAAATTTTTAGCAGGGAGCAGGAGTGAATTCAGGACAGGAGAATAGTTTCCATCCTCATCAGCTGGTTCAGAACCACAAAGGGCATGGGAAGTCAGAGGCCCCTCACCCCAAACAGAAGCTCTGTGCATCGGTCGTGGGGCGTCTAGGACAGGCTGAACACGCAAAGTGCACCTGAGCTCACTTGCTGTCACTTGGCCGACTCCGTGCACGGGAGAGCCCGAACATGTCTCAGGGTGGGTAAAAGGCATGTGACACTGATAGACTGGAATTCGGAACCAGGAAAAAGGCATCTGACATCGCGAAGCTTCCGGGGAAAGACGCAGGGTTCTTTTAGCATGAGGAGGAACTAATCCCTTCCTAAGAAGGGACACCCACAGTGCACCGGATGCGGTGTCGACGTGGCACTTTGTCCCAAATGTTGTTGGACATTGCTGAGTCAGAGGTCTCATCTGTGGCGGCTCCAAAAAGGCAATGTGGGAAGACGATTTCTTTTTTGAAGTACATAGGAATGGCAAATGCTTCTTTAGGATTGGTGATGTCTCCTTAAGGCCTTGCTTCCTAGACTCCAAACCCCTTCCTTCCCATCCTCAGTGGCTTTCTGGTACCTGGAGCACACTGGGGCTCAAGGTGGGTCAAAAGGAAGACGGTGCCATGACAGGAATGTTCTGGGCCAAGGGGTGGAGTGTGGGTACCTGGGGCTCTGGCTTGTCCCAAGCTGTACCCCAACTGTATGACTTCGATTAGGTCACTGTACCTCTGTGAGCCTCAATTCCCTCCTAAGAATTGTATGAATGTTGGGCAAGGGTCGGGGGAGGCTTGGGAAAGGAAATTCCTTCCACCAGGCTCAAGAGTCCCACAATTATGTGGATAAAGGCACAAGTGTGGGGAAAACATGGGATTTACCCAAGGAAATCTGCATGGAGACCAAGTCATAGTTAACGGGATTTTTAATCTGAGTTCAACAACAATAATATAATATAATGTAATATATTATAAATAACTACAGCATGTTAGTCCCCCCTCTTTGATGTGATCGTGCCAGAGGGGTGTGAGGTGTCCTTCAGGGTCCAGTACTTCCTGCACCAGACACGGCCTTCCTGATGTTGTGGATTTGTCCAGATGAAGCCCAGTTAAATTTTTTTTTTAATGTTTATTTTTGAGAGAGAAGCACAGAGTGTGAGCAGGGGAGGGACAGAGACAGAGGGAGACACAGAATCCGAAGCAGGCTCCAGGTTCTGAGCTGTCAGCACAGAGCCCAACGTGGGGCTCGGACTCCCGGACCGCGAAATCATGACCTGAGCCGAAGTCAGACGCTTAACTGACTGAGCCCCCAGGCGCCCCAAGTTGAAGCCCAGTTAAAAGAAGTATCTTGATACTAAGAGAGCTCTCGATAACTTCCTCCAGACAACCAGAGTCGTCACACCAAAGCGGTCAAGATTTAAGGGTAGAAGTGGATGAACCTGGAAACTATTTTACACCTAAAAATCTATAATCTTGAATGGTTTTTTCAGGCTACTTTCAAGTGTGAAGTGTGGTGAGGTGTGATGTGCTAGTTCAGGTGGGGATTCCCACTGGGGCTCAAGGGGCTACTGGTGTAGCAGCCGCATAGAAGTGGACCTCCAATTTTATCATGTAGAAGTAAGAGTTCTCTGGCTTCCAGCAGAGCAAGAGAAGCCCAAGAAGGAAGCCACATTCCATCATGGTATGCCACCTCCAGTTCGGTAGAAGAGTCATTAAGGCCAACCCACACAAAGGGAGGGAATTGCCTAAGGAAATGGATAGCAAGGATCATCTAAGATTTCCCTAACTCATGCCATGATTGTGCCCTGTGTACGCTTCTATCACAGCAACCACTAGGCATGACTTAAAAAAAGATTTTTTTTTAAGTGTTTTATTCATTTTTTGAGACAGACACAGAGCGTGAGCAGGGAAGGGACAGAGAGAGGGACACAGAATCCCAAGCAGGCTCCACCTGTCAGTGCAGAACCTGATATGGGGCTCAAACTCACGAACCGTGAGATGATGACCTGAGCTGTAGTCGAACACTGAATGGACTGAGCTACCCAGGTGACCTTGGGCATCACTTATTGTTATTTCTTTCTCCTTATCTGAACTACTGGCCCCTAAAGTCGAGGGACACAACCTTTTTTACTTGCCTTTTTAATCTCAGTGCCTAACACACATTTTGGCTGTGACAGGTGCTCAAAGATGTTGAGTGGATTTGAAGGTATGAATGCGAAATTGACTTTAAGTTGACGACTCCCTCCTGATTTTTGATCACAGGATTCCTAGTTTCTAACTGGCCCAGGACACTTAGATGCAACATTAATTTTATGAGTGATTGCTTTTCTCACTTGCAGAATGGCATGGTTGGAGAGGGTGAGTTCCTGGGCCCCTCAAGTTTTAAAGTTTGCGCCAGGAGTCAACCGTCTTAGAGAAACCGCCATCCTTCTCCCTCTCAAACAACCCCTCCCAACCAGGTTAAGTTTCTCAGGCAAAACAATTAGTGTTCCCCTAAATGCGTGCGGCTGCCCCCATTCTTGGAGGCAACTCTCGCCTCTTGCCCTTTCCCAGCGGAGAACAGGCAGAAGCTGCGGGCCAATGAGCTGCGGAGAGAGTACTACGAGGAACAAAGGAACGAGTTTGAGAACTTCGTGGAGGAGCAAAATCATGGTAAGAGCTCTTCAGCCAGGGTCGTTGGGGAAGTGGGCCTTTGTGGGAAAATCAAAAGTTGCCTCCATGTCTCCCTCAATTTAAATGTTAATTTATTTTATTTTGAGAGAGAGTGCACAGGCAGGGGAGGGGCAGAGAGGGAGAATCCCAAGCAGGCTCTGTGCCTTCAGCACAGAGCTCGACCCAGGGCTTAATCTCACGAACTGTGAGCCGAATGCAAGAGTCGGATGCTTAACTGACTGAGCCACGCAGGCGCCCCATCCCTAAATTTTAATTAGAGGAGGGAGGGAAGAGAGGCTCTTTCAGTTCACATCTTTGGGAGTCTTGAAGGAAGAAAGGCACACACATGGCTGTAGACCTTGAGAAGGCGAGGAGAGGATACAACACGTAGGTTTCCACTGGCTCAGGGAATGTTCAGCTGATTCTATTTTCTACTCTTACGTGGGAATCACTGTGTTCTCTTAGCGGCTACACCTAGTGGCTTAGCTCGGGTACACGTGGGTTATACCTTTCAAGTACCTTGGATTCACATCAATACAACAGCTCTAGGAACCACTCATTCTGGAAAACCAAGCCCTTCATTTACCTATTCACTCTGATCAGCATTTTATTTGATGGCTGTAAGCAAACCAGGAAACCTGACCTCAGAAAGCAACTCACCCATCGTGTTGGACACACCATACATTTTGTGTTCTGCTTGTGTCCTATGCAGTTGCTGTTCATATCTTTTCTAGGCTTTGGCCTTTGCCTCAGTCTCTTATCAGGCAATCGGCATACTTTATTCCCTCCATTAGCCCTCGGGCAGATGGGACTCCTACCTCCCTCAGGAAATGTTGATTTCATCAAGTCCTCCATGGAGGCAGCTGGGTATGGGCATGGGCAGAAGGAGGTTCTGTCTTTGAATCAGTCTCCCATGGGGTGGGATTTGACTTTGCATCTATTAAGCATACCCAAGTGGTACCCGGAGCAAAAATGTGTAGGAACATTTAATAGGCCTGACTGGCTGGCCAGAGTGTGTCGGTTTGAGTCTTTCCTCAATCATTAAGATGGAAATGCTCCTGATGCACTTGAGCTTGGACACAAGGCCCCAGGTTAGATGACCTTTGCTAGAGAAAGTCAGTGATTTCAGTTCTGAAGTTGTGGTCCTCCTGGCTTGTATGCTCTAGTGGATTTGTATGCTCTAGTGGATTTGCCCTTTTATGGCATCTCTTAGGAAAAGGATACAATCGACAGGTACCTGAGGGCTGCAGGCCATGCCCACTGCCTCGCAGGTGGCCCCTGAGGTATTGGGCTTGGATCCTGCCAAATCAAGCTTTCCTGGTAACGTCAAGACCAAGTTCAGGCTGTCTCGACTCAGAGGGAAATATTTCTGTTGGATATGTGTTTACCTTGGTGAACAGTTGGGAGAGGCATTTAAAAAATGAGCATATGGCCTGCAAAATTCCTTCAGTTTTTTGTTTTGTTTTTTTAGCACTTTATTTTGTACATTTTTAATGTTTCAGGTCCAAATCCCTCGCATCTGGGTGGAGAACACTCACTGTTTTCCCTTTCACGATGAGTTAGGGTGAGGGGCCAGGCACTCCGGGATGACAAGTCCTCTACTAAAGGCAGAGGAGACAGTGATCAGGGGCCTCAGGCCTGTGGGGACTGTAGTGACGGAGCTGTGATTACTGGCGGAGCACTTGCTCTGTCGGGCACTGTTCTGAACCCTCCAACCCTGACAACCAGCCTCTCAGGCCTTAATAATTTGTTTTTTAAACACTCAGGCTTAGAAAGGATCCCTAAATATCCAAGGTGCCATAGCTAGTCAGGGATTTGAACGAAGGTGTTTTGCCAGCAAAGCAACGTTCTTATAAATGAAGGAGGATCACGTGTGGAGAGGTCTCAAGGACTCACTTTGATCTAGGAATTGGCCCGTGTGGACAGATGGAGTGAGGAGAGAAAAGAGAGCACCTCCACCCCCCAAACCCAGGAGAGGTCTTCTCAGAGCTTGATAAAGGAAGGAGGCAAGGAGGTGAAGCGGGTCCAGCCTGCCTGAGAGTGAGCAGGTGAGCGTCGCAGGAAGTGAAACTCATTTCTGTTTTCCTCCTCTTCCCTTGCTTCTGCCCCAGGGCACCGAGTCCTGCGTGGGGGCCGGGCTGGTAAGACCTCTACCCTGAGCGGGGGGCGCGTTCCAAGCCCTACACTCTCCTCAGTCAGGACCTTAGTTTTTCAGTTGGCTATCTTGATGTGACAGCATCACCTGTCTCAGAATAACTGCCAGTTGAGGTTTACCTCCCACCCCTTAAAAGCAAATGCTGAGGGGGGCGCCTGGGTAGTTCAGTCGGTTGGGCGTCCGACTTCGGCTCAGGTCATGATCTCGCAGTTCGTGGGTTCAAGCCCTGCGTTGGGCTCTGTGCTGACAGCCTGGAGCCTGGAGCCTGCTTCGGATTCTGTGTCTCCCTCTCTCTCTGCCCCTCCCCCGTTCATGCTCTGTCTCTCTCTGTCTCAAAAATAAATAAACGTTAAAAAAAAAAAAAAAGCAAATGCTGAGGAACTACTATGGGTAAAGGAAAGGACTTGGATTTTCAAAGGAGGAAGTTTAGGCGGGTGGTCTGAGAGTGATTTCTGGACCAGAGTGACCTTCCTGAGAGGCTGAGAACCCCATCTCCAAGGCCCATCAGCACATCTAAGACACCGGACCTATTCTGTTGTGGTGCCTGGCTGCACCTCTACTCAAAACCACCATCTTTACAAGGCAAAGATGCCTCTGAGTTCTGCCTCTGAAAGTGCCAGAGTAAACAGTGTGCTGAGCCCCTACTTCTAAGGTCTGCATGGCAGCACAGATCTGCTTCCACCTTCAAAGCCAGAAGCCTGGGTCAGGCCATCTGGAGTTGGCTGTGTGACAGCTGACTTGGCTGAAGATGTTCAGCCACATGTGGTTCCCTGCACAAAAGTCACATTGTTTGGGTCTTTGGGTCTTTACCAGGGAGGCCTTCCCTCTGTCGAAGTGTAATGGGGTGAGAAGAGTTTGGCACGACCTGGAGAAAAAAACAACTTCTATGTCAAAATCACGCCCTCAAGAGCCTTTTACTTTGAAAAATTTCATTCATATGGAAAAGTATATATATTTCTTGGTTACCCCCACGTAACCATCACCCAGAATTAGCAATGATCAAATTTCCCCACACTTTGCTTCATCCATGCCCTTTTCTGGTTGGTTTTTAAAACATAATGTTGGGGGCACCTGGGTGCCTCGGTCAGTTAAGTGTCAGACTCTTGATCTCGGCTCAGGTCATGATCTTTCGGTTTTGTGAGTTCGAGCCCCACATCGGGCTCTGTGCTGACAGTGTGGAGCCTGCTTAGGATTCTGTCTCCCACTCTACCGCACTCCTGTTTGCTATCTCTCTCTCAAGATAAATAAACTTAAAAAAGCAAAATTAAAAAAAAACAAAAACACAACACATGAAGTTCTAAAGCCTGATGAAAAAATTCCTTATAATGCCATTGCTTGAAGTTGACAATCATTGCCTTCCATGATTTTTTTCGACCATAAAGCCCATCATCTCTTTTCATTATTCCTGGGTTATCTTTGTACTTTGTTTCTTACTTGTTATTTCTTTGAGCCAATTTCTGGTGAAGGCTGTCCCCCCCCTTGGTGATTACGTACGGGAAGGGGCACTGAACCAACACATAGACCTTTGACCGGCTCTCCTGGCCTCCAGCTCTTTCACCTGCCTGGGCTTGGCTCTCATCTCCACCAGTGAGGCTTTTGGACTCACTGTTCCCTCACGTCTTTCACTTCAGATCTTCTGTCACCAGTGCACCCAGGCACAGTTTGTTCAGGTCACCACAGGGTAGGCAGTTTGGATTGATGGCTGACAAGAGCTTGGTGGCTCTCCTGAGGTCAGAGTGCTCTCTCTACTAACATGACGACCTCACCTCTGTTCCCCAGAACAGGAAGAGAGAAGCCGGGAAGCTATTGAGCAATGGCGCCAGTGGCATTACGACGGCCTGCATCCATCATATCTCTATAACCGCCACCACATCTGACCTCATTTTGACAGAGCAGGAAGATGGAGCTTGAAACTCACAAACCTACCCCAGGTGTCTGACCAACGCCTCCACACCAGCAGGCCCCTTCACAGGGTCTCAACTGGGGGGGCTCCTGGGCAGGGGGGCTGCCGTGGTAAACACACAGGCCTTTTGTTCTGATGTTTTAAGATGCCCTGGCTTTTGCTTCTTTGCAGATGATTTTCTGAGGTGAGCAAACACCTGCGGGGCCTCCTGGCACCGAACCTTCAGTGACGTCCCCTTATTTAGCCACTGTTCCCACAGTTAAGACTCCTGTCCTGTAGAACAATGAGAAGGGTCGCAATAAAGACGACAGATGACGTGTTCGCTTACGGCTTAGAAATAAAATCGCTGAGTCAACACTGTATCATCTTGTAAAACCTCACACGGAGCCGAGTGACACACGTCCCCCCTCATTGACTTGGGCTTTTGAAAGCCTGATCTCCAGGAGTGCTGCTCGCTAGTTTCTTGTCTCGGCAGTCACGCAAATGCAAGAGAGATGCCAACACAACTGGTTAGGTTAGACCCTTCTCTGGGATGGTTACTGAGCCCAGGGGCTTCCTCGTATCTCCGAAGAGACACAAGGTTCAACTGTGGTTTCCTAACTGCATCCATCAGAAGCCAGTGTTACAGCAAGACCGGCTGTGGCCAAAACTATAAAGGAGCTGAAATTTAGCATCGGGGGTCACCTCACTCTTCTGCCTTGTGCCCAGGTTACTTCAGGGCTGCCATAACAACGCGCAACAAACTGGGTGGCTTTAAAAAGTAACAATTTATTCTCTTACAGGTCTGGAGGCTAGAGGTCCCAATTCAAGGTGTCTGCAGAGCCGTGTTCCCTCCCTCTCTTTACGGGAGGATCCTGCCTTGCCTGCTGCAGCTTCTGGCGGCTCCAGGGCCTCCTTGGCTTGTGGCTGTGTCACTCCAATATCTGCACCTGTTGTCATGGGGTCTCTGTGTCTCTCTTCTCTTCTTGATATAACTTTTTTTAAAAGAAGTCCATTTATTTTGAGAGCAAGCGAGCACGAGGGCAGGGGAGGGGGAGGAGAGAATCCCAAGCAGGCTCCGCACTGTCAGAGTGAGCCCGATGTGGGGCTTGAACCCCCGAACCGCGAGATCATGACCTGAACCAACATCAAGAGTTGGATGCTTAACTGACTGAGTCACCCAGGGGCCCCTTAAGTTTTTTTTTTTTAAATCTTAAGATCAGGAGTCACATGCTTTATCTTCTTATTAGGACACCAGGCACACAATTCAGCTCCTACCAGTGCCCCTTTCTTCTCCTCTCAACCACTCTGCTTCCTGCCCCGGACTCAGCATCTACCCCACTTCATCCTTGCTTCCAACCACCTTCAGGAATCCCACACTAAGAACACAAAACCACCAAGAACAAGAGCAGCAGGCAGTGGAGTCACAGTAGATTAGAAAATACAAAGGACACCTGTCCCCACCCCTGAGCCCTCTGCTCCCCCAGAGACGTGGGTCCCTGGCCAGCTAGTCGAGCCTGCTTCTGAGGATCCCAGGGCAGCACAGGGGGACTTTGTTTAAGGAAAAGCTGCTCAACGGTGGTACAATACTCCATCAGAGGTGGGGTGAGATCAGGACAGTTTTGTAATGAATGCATGTATTTTTAAGTAATCTTTTAATATTTATTTATTTTTGAGACAGAGAGAGACAGTGTGAGCAGGAGAGGGGCAGAGAGAGAGGGAGACACAGAATCTGAAGCAGGCTCCAGGCTCTGAGCTGTCAGCACAGAGCCCGATGCGGGGCTCGAACTCACGAACCGTGAGATCATGACCTGAGCCGAAGTCGGACGCTTAACTGGCCTAGCCAGCCACGCGCCCCTTTAAGTAATCTTTTAAAAGACCGATAAAATCTAGTGATTAAGAAATTGGGCATTTTCCAAATCACCTCGTCAGCCCTGTGTTTTCTTTCAAAAACTCCAAGCAGGAGCGAAACTGGCCTTCAGAAGCCAAGAAGGGCACCGGGCAAACCCTGTCATTAAATGCTGTTACATGGGCAGGTGGGATGGAGAAGTTGTTCTCTTCTCAGGAGTGTGGGGATTCACCCTTTGGAGACTCAGGTTTGGGACACAAGTCCCAGCACAACCAAAGCCCAAGCAGTGCCCAATTTTTCAGCGGCGTGACGAGCTTCTGATGAATGAACATGCCTTGAGGACTGGCAGCTGAGCCTTCGGAATAATCGGATTACGCTCTTTAGGAAATCGCCGAGGCGTGTGCTTGTGTGCTGTGCTACCAACACACCCCTTTGCTGTCTGTGGGATCAAATTAGAATGCTTCCAAAAGGAAATCAGGAGGGTAATGAAAACTCCTCAGAACTGGAAAAACATGCACAAAATGTTCAACTGAAAACTGCCATTTCACCACTTAAAATGTTCTTTACACTTTTGCTGCTTCTTACCCAATCTCCCCCTACCCCCTGCCCTCAGGCGCCCCGGATCTTTTCTTTTCTCTCTTTTTTTTAAACAAGACATTTCTACTAGGAAATTATTTCATTTACAATAGGTGCTCAATGTAGCAAATTCAAGCAGCACAGATATCCATGACACATGGGGAACCTGGCTGGCTCAGTCGGTAGAGCGTGGGACCCTTGACCTCAGGCTTGTGGGTCCAAGCCCCTCAGTGGGTGCAGAGATTACTTAAAGATAAAATATTAAGGAAGAAAGAAATCCAGTACACAGGAGGAGTTTTGCCTTCTTGCCTCTCTAATTCAAGGTAAGCCCTGTCAGTCGTTTGGGGTGCATCCTTCCATTTTTTAAAAAATTTATTTGAGACAGAGAGAGAGAGAGAAAGAGAGAGAGAGAGAGACAGGGACAGGTGTGCATGAGTCGGGAGGAACAGGGGACAGAGAGAGAATCCCAGGAAGGCTCAGCACACTGTCACTGAGGAGCCCGAAGTGGGGCTCTACCTCCGGAGCTGTGAGATCATGACCTGAGCCGAAATCAAGACGCTTAACTGACTGAGCCACCCAGGCACCCCTCCTTCCACTTTTTCTGTCTCTTCTCACACACGTACTTCATTCTTTAAAAGGCAACAGAACACGTGATTGCGCAAACCCAGCTCACCCCACATCCAGTGCAGAAATGAGACACTTAGCAGATCTTGGCCACACAGAACTGGCCGAGACCGGAAGTTGAGCCCTGAAAGCTCCCTCTTTCTAACCCGAGTATTTGCCTTGACCCAGCGGCTCATTATTATGTCGTCACGGGCATGTTCCTTGCTTCTTTCCAGAAGCAAGGAGAAGCATCACGGAACAGGATTCTTTTACCGGAAGCCTCTTCGTGGTGGAGCTGGTGAGGCTCCATCCGGTCCCAGCTCACTTCTGTGAGGTAACGGCTACTCAGGGGATTGTCTGTGTGCCTCAGTTTTCCTTCAATAAGCCCTATTTTATATTTCTATCACATGGCCCCCACGGCGGGGGTGGGGGGGGCTGTTTGTGTGTGTCTTTGCTCCCTCTCCACATAGTGAACATGCTAGACTTTATTCACCCATTCCTCTATTATTAAGGCAGATTTCTGGAAACGAAATGCTAAGTCGTGACTTACACACGTTAAACTGGATAAATAAGATTTCTCTTCAAAGAGGTTATGTACTTTCCATCACTGGATGGACACTTTTGCCAACGTTTCTTAAACCAAGCAAACTGAGGATACTGGCGGAAAGGTCGGGAAGGGGGAACTCTTTCATGATCCACTAGCCATGTGCCCCCTCAGACTGCAAATGTCACCTTCCACTCTAGTGTCCACATCACACTTCCCCAGGTTATTAGTGCACACTCCGTCTACAGGAGACACACATTTCCACCAGCCGCCCCTCTGCCCTCGGCCCGTTTTCTCCTTCAGACGCCTGCTCTTCTCTGCAGCCTTCACTGAAAGTACCAGCAGCTTTAAATGAGAACGTGATCGCACTGGAAAAAACTGGTATAAAGTAAAAACTTTGCAGACGCCTCAGTATTTCATCACTATTTTTACTTATCACCAAAGGAGACAGATTATTTGAGAAGGGATATTTCAAAGTTTCCAAACATAAATCTCAACAGAAAGGAATGGAGTTTTGCTGTCTGCCTGCCGTCTCACATCCGTGATCTAGTAATCTCTACACCCAATGTGGGGCTCAAACTCACGACCCCAAGGTCAAGAGTCGCATGCTCTTCCGACTGAGCCGGCCAGGCGCCCCCGCCCGTCTCTGGTCTAAACTGGAGAAACAGCCGGCCTTAGTGGGACAAAGGTCAGAGCTGTTCCGCTCTGGATTACTGGGCAGGAGAGGCACAGTGGGGCCCGTGTGCACTCCGGGAGCCTTGGCGGAGCTGGCCGGAGACACCCCTGCCCCAGTCTTGCTCTAGCAGGAGGGGCTCCGCGTTAGTACCTGATCCCACACCTGGATACATTCTCATGGAGGAGCAGTTCCTGCCTGTCTTTAGCTGGGCCACCAGGTGAAGCAAGAGATGGTCAACCAGCTGGCTGGGCTTGACAGCTGGGCACAAGCAGCGCAAGCTTGGCTGACCGCCAGCTCTGATCCCGAGGCAGGCCCGCCGGCTGTGGGGCCAGGGGCGCCGGAGAGCTTGCACTTTACCCACATGAAACTGCCGTCTGTTGGTCAGATCCAGTCTCTGAACTTTTATGTTGGTAACCCTGGGTTAATGAGGAAGATGTGTGTGCTTGCACATCCAGTTGTGCAACAGAGAAAAAGCAAAGCACTGCGGTCCACCTTAGCCAGGAAAATGGAGCCACATTTTGGCTCGTCTTGGTAATAACACATGTGCCCTCTGGTGAGAGCTAGCAACCAGGTGGCTGGCAGCTGATGGACTCTGCCTCGCGGCCAGACCCGCAGCCACCCATGCCTGCAGAAAAGAACACTTAGTTCATACAAAAGTGAAAAATCAACAATGGTCTGGGTGAGGGGCCAGTTTGAAAGAACAAAACAGCTTGTCCTTGTCAAAGGTTATGCTGGGCATGTTGGCTCTAGATAAAGCACTCTGGCGGAAATCAGAAATCTACTACCTCGTTTTACCTCTATCCTTAACAAGGGCCCAGTTATGCCTTGGCGATTTCAAATTCCACCCAGAATTCTTTCACTAAAAGCCAATCTCACTCATTCTTCCCGGGCAGGGAGTAACATGCCAAAGGTAACATGAATGGGAATCTGGGCGGCCACATTTACTAGGAAATTAGTAATGGAGCAATCTGTATTTTTAGAGATTGGACTTGCCAAACGTGTGGCATTTTGGACATTGTTTTATTTTTAATTTTTTTCTTAATGTTTATTTTTGAGAAAGAAACTGCAAACAGGGGAGGGGCAGAGAGAGGGAGACACAGAATCCAAAGCAGACTCTAGGCTCCGAGCTGTCAGCACAGAGCCTGATGCGAGACTTGAACCCACGAACCATGAGATCATGACCTGAGCTGAAGTCAGACACTTAACTGACTGAGCCACCCAGCCGCCCCAATAAAATTAAGTTTTGACCAGTGATGCCTACTTTGTTAAGCCTATTTTCTATGATTAAAAAAATCTGGGGCGCCTGGGTGGCGCAGTCGGTTAAGCGTCCGACTTCAGCCAGGTCACGATCTCGCCGTCCGTGAGTTCGAGCCCCGCGTCAGGCTCTGGGCTGATGGCTCGGAGCCTGGAGCCTGCTTCCGATTCTGTGTCTCCCTCTCTCTCTGCCCCTCCCCCGTTCATGCTCTGTCTCTCTCTGTCCCAAAAATAAATAAAAAACGTTGAAAAAAAAAAAAAATCTGTATAGTTAGATTAATAAGTTTTCACAAAGTTGGGGCACTTGGGTGGCTCAGTCGGTTAAGCATCCGACTTTGGCTCAGATCATGATCTTGCAGTTTGTGGGTTTGAGCCCCACATTGGGCTCCGCACTGTCACCTTGGTAATTCTCTCTCTCCTTCTCTCTCTGCCCCTCCCCTACTTGCGCTCTCTCTTTCAAAGTAAATAAACTTAAAAGTTTTCACAAAGCTTTTTTGAAGAAGTTTTCACAAAGCTTTGCAAGGAGAGAGCTTTGTAAGGGAATGACAATGTTTGAGGGATATGCCTGAAAAGAACATTCACGTAATATGTAAAACAAAGGAAACTACTTTTCTGTGAGGTACAATTTTTGTTTGCTAATCTAGATCACTGCATTCTAACTCTGTTTGGATGGCCTATGAATATATAATAAACCCTATATTGCCAACAGCTGAGTAAGGAAAAATTAAACACATGTTTTGGATTTATATAAAAGCATTTAATACATTGATAAAAAGGATAGTATTAAAAGACTTATCTCAATGATGAATTGTATCTATAATGCAAGCAACTAAGTCCCCCTTCTGGCCCACCCACCCCCTCTTATCCCTGAATACTTGAAGAAAGCATACACACAAAAGACCTCAAATGAAAGCTCCCCCAAGATCTAGAGTAACTGAGAAGTATTTAAGTGATATTTTTAAATTATTTAAAAATTAAAATCAAATTATAAAAAAGGAAGGCATTCAGCTCACCATCAACCTTTACAAGAATATTACAGTACTTCTGTACAATATACCATACACAAGGGAACGGGGACTCTAATGGCACCCTTGGTTCAAACAGGACCGTGTGTCTTTCATAGGAAGGGGATTGCTCAAGGAGCAGCCTGGAGTTCAAGTCCTCAGCAGCCACTCAGTTGTGACCTTCTTCAAATACATAACTCTGTTTCAAGCTTATGGGACAAACAAAATCTACTCTAAATGAGCCATTAAAAACCATAGTTTTGAGTACTACAATATTGTAAAAGCACAGAGAACCATCTAGATATGAATTAAATGCCACATGATTCAGTGAATTAATCAATTTGAAAAAACAAGAAAGAGGTAACAACAGAAATGAAAGAAGGAACCTGGCCTTAATATCAATATATCAAGACTATGTCAATGGTGACTATAATTATCTATATGGTAAAGATAATTTATTTTTTCTAGGAAACATTATTTGTAGAATTTGAGTCCTAAAAGATACACTTCAAAATCATTTACTCCAAGCCCCCTCATTTTCCAGATGGGAAAACTGAAGCCTGGAAGCTAAATTAATTCTTTTGCCTCTGTGTGTCCATGCAAATATTAGAACCTTATTCCGGTAAAGAAGCAACACTGGACACTCTATAACCCAAGACACATAGTTTCTGGGCAAAGAATTTGCATGAATGGAGCCATCAGTAGTGACAACAGGGAAGACGATGGTTTTTTGATTTACCAATGAAAAGCCAGCGTTAAATTTGGCGTTAAGCCAACCCGAAACAAAATAGGAAGGCAGAACGTGTAGGCGTAACACATGTTTGGACTGTGCCAATCAGAACCTGAGTGATACAGAGCCAACACCCTTGCCCCTCCAGACCCACAAGAAGTAACATAGGTCGTGGGTACCTGTTTGAAGTTAGGGCTATTTAAGGCTATTCAGAAATTTGGCATGTTCTTCTCCTCTTGGTAACAGGGTTTCGCCTCCTATCTTTGGGCCTGTTTTTTCCTAGAAAAATGAAAACAGTTTAGTAAAAAAAAAAAAAAAAAAAATGGGTCAACATTATTTGCATGGGTCACTAAAATCGGTCACCTTGCAAATGACCTACCTTTAGCATTCCATCTCGTTCCCATTTGAAGAGGCCACAATTACTGAAACAAGAAAAGATCGGATTTACTCAGTGGTGAGGCACAGGCAGGTACATAGAGACAATGGGGTTCGCTGCACTCACAGGAAGAGTATCTGCCATTCAAACAAGCTGATCAAGGTAACACTCATAATTATGGGCTAAGTTCTAAAGCTACTGAAAATACACACTCCGAAGATATGAGAAACAGCCTTCAAATCTGTAAAAAGCTAGAGCTTTCAGACATGGAACATCAAATGAAAGCAGAACAGCGTATGTTCACTGCAGGTGATGAGCACAAGCTTGGTTTCTCCTGACAGGCATCGGGAAGAGACTAAGAAGAGGAAGCTAGCCTTCTGACACCATACAGTCTAGAGCTTTCCCCGTCCCCTTTTCTGGAACTAAAAGTTTGTGATAAGAAACTTCTTATTGTCCTTCTGGTCTGGACAATCTTTCCCCCTTTTTCAAACCTAAAGATGTGTACTCTCTTATTGTTCAAAGGGCCTAGAGACCCTTGTTCTCATTTTTTTAACATGGTGAGGGAGCCCAACCCTGAGAAGAGATGAGGCTACTACAGAGAAAACTTATTTAAAACAAATATTTTTAAGTATTTATTTATTTTTGAGAGAGAGAGAGAGAGAGAGAGCGAGCCAGCAAGTGGGGGAAGGGGGAGACACACACACACACACACACACACACACACACACACACACACACACAGAATCTGAAGCAGGCTCCAAGTTCTGAGCTGTCAGCACAGCCCCCAACGCGGGGCTTGAACCTACAGGTGGTGAGCTGAAGTCAGACGCTTAACTGACTGAGCCACCCAGGCGCCCCAAGAAAACTTATTTTTATACAAAGTTCACTCTGCTGAAATAGGCAAAACAAATACAATCAACTCATGGAAATATGGCTTCCGGTACCCTTGGATTTGAGATGCTCTAGGGCATAGGGATTGCCCTATACCTGCCCCATTCTTCCTCCTGAAAATCTAGACTCTGTTCCTGCCCTGAGAGTCAGCATGCCAGTGGCCTTGGCTCTAACCCTCTCCACCACCTTCCCTGTCTAAAGATTGCCTCAATATCTGTTGAGAGAAATTTTCTAGACTACTTGTAGATCAATGACAAAATTGTATATAAAAAATTCTACTCAGGGGTCGGTAAATTACAACCCATGGACCAAATCCAGCCTGCCACCTGTTTTTATAAATTAAATTTTATTTGAACACAGCCATGTCCTTTTGCTTCTATATTACCTGTGGTTGCTTTTGAGCTATAACACCTAGTAGAGTAGTTATGAAACAGACCATCTGGTTCATGAAATGTAACATTTAGTATCTGGCCTTTGACAGAAAAAGGTTGCCCTCTTCTACTCTAGATCAAGAATTGACAAGACAGGGGCGCCTGGGTGGCTCAGTCAGTTGAGCGTCCGACTTCAGCTCAGGTCACGATCTCACGGACCGTGAGTTCGAGCCCCGCGTCGGGCTCTGGGCTGATGGCTCAGAGCCTGGAGCCTGCTTCCAGTTCTGTGTCTCCCTCTCTCTCTGCCCCTCCCCCGTTCATGCTCTGTCTCTCCCTGTCTCAAAAATAAATAAACGTTAAAAAAAAAAAAATTAAAAAAAAAAAAAAAAAAAAAAAGAATTGACAAGACAAAGTCCAGAAAAACAGTTGTTACAAAAATAACAGCAACCACCTGGAGGATGAAAAAGCATCTTAAAAAAAAGTTTATTTTGAGAGAGAGCGAGAGCGAGAGAGAGAATGTGCCCTAGCTAGAGAGGGGCAGAAAGAGAGAGAGACAGAGACAGAGAGAGAGAGAGAGAGAGCGAGAAAATCACAAGCAGGCTCTGCACTATCAGTGTGGAGCCCGACTGAAGGCTTGAACTCACGAACTTGCGAGATAGATCACACAACCTGAGCCAAAATCAAGAGTCGGACGTTTAACCTATTGAGCCATCCAGGCACCCCAGGATGAAAAAGCATCCTGTTCTTCCATTTGTGAGTTGTACCTACTGCTTATTAACAGAATTTTTCTGGTACTCAAATGTTTTACATAAGCTCTTGCTATTAAAATATGTGGCAGAAGTCAAGTATCAATACACAGATAAATACTTAAACACTCATACAAATTCTGTCCTTTAAGGATAATCCAATAAAGTCAGAAATTTAAAAAAAGAAAAAGATGGCTAAAAATCAATCCCATATATTTGAAAATTAAACATTACTGACGCTTAGGTCAAACAGGAAGTCATCAAAGGCATTAAAGAAATAATACACTCAGGGGCACTTGGGTGGCTCAGTTGGTTAAGCGTCCGACTCTTGATTTTGGCTCCAGTCATGATCTCACAGTTTGTGGGAACAAGGTCCACATTGGGCTCCGTGCTGACAGCATAGAGCCTGCTTGGGATTCTATCTGTCCTCTCTCTCTGCCCCTCCCTCTACTCGTGCGGGTGCATGCGCTCTCTTTCAAAATAAATAAACATTAAAAATAAATAAATTAGATCTCAAACAACCGAATTTTACACCTTGAGGAGCTAGAAAAAAAAAAAGAACTAGGCCCAAAGTTAGCAGAAGGAAGAAAGTAACAAAGATCAGAAGAAAATAGAGACCAGAAAGCAATAGAAAAGAGAGAGATTAAGAGCTGATTCTTTGAAAAGATAAACAAAATTGACAAACCTTTAGCTAGACTAAGAAAAAAAAGAAGACTCAAATAAAATTAGAAATCAAAGAGGAGACATTAAAACATACTACAGGGGCCCCTGGGTGGCTCAGTCGGTTGAACATCTCACTTTGGCTCAGGTCATGATCTTGCAGTTCGTGAGTTTGAGCCCCGCGTCGGGCTCTGTGCTAACAGCTCTGAGCCTGGAGCCTGCTTCAGATTCTGTGTCCCCCTCTCTCTCCACCCCGCCCCTGGGTGCTCTCTGTCTTTCAAAAATGAATAAACCTAAAAAAAAAAAAATTAAAACATACTACAGAAATGCACAGGATTGGGGCACCTGGGTGGTTCAGTTGGTTGAGCGTCCGACTTCAGCTCAGGTCATGATATCACGGTTCATGAGTTTGAGTCCCACATCAGGCTTGCTGCTATCAGCTCAGAGCCTGCTTCAAATCCTCTGTCCCCCCTCTCTCTCTGCCCCTCCCCAGCTTGTGTTTTCTTTCTCTCTCCCTCTCTCTCTCAAAAATAAATAAAAACATTACAAGAACAAAAAAACAGAATCATGAAAGATCTATGAAAGATTATATGCCAACAAATTACATAACCTAGAAGAAATAGATGTATTTCTAGAAACCTAAGACTGAATGAAAAAGAAACTGAAAATCTGAACAGACCAATAATGAATAAAGACATTGAATCAGTCATCAAAAAAAACCTCCCAACACTGAAAACTCCAGGACCAGATGGCTTCAATGGATAATTCTACCAAACATTTAAAGAATTAACACTAATCCTCCTGAAACTTTCAAAATATTGAGGAGGAGGGAATAGTTCCAAACACTATGAAACTAGCATCACTTTGATGCCAAAACCAGATAAGGATACCACAAGAAAATCAAAAGGTAGACAATATCTCTGATGAATACAGATGCAAAAATTCTCAACAAAACATTAGCAAATCATATTCAAGAACACATTAAAAGGATTTATATACAACAACCAAGTGGGATTTATCCCTGTGATGCAAGGAGGGTTCAACATATGCAAATCAATAAATGTAATATATCACATTAATAAAATGAAAATAAAAATCACATAATCATCTCGATACACAGGAAGCTTTTCACAAAATACAACACCCTTTCATGATAAAAATCCTTCACAGACTGGGTGTAGAAGGAACACATTAATAAGGTCTCAAACTCACAGCTAACATTATACTCAACGGTGATAAAATGAAAGCATTTCCTCTAAGATCAGGAACAAGACAAGGATGCCCACTCTCACCACTCCTATTCAGTAGAGCACTGGAAGTCTTAGCTAGAGAAATTAGGCAAGACAAAGAAATAAACAGCATCCAAATTGGAAAAGAAGTAAAATTGTTGCTTTTTGCTGATGATACAATCTTATATATATATAGAAAATCCCAGAGATCAAAAAACTGTTGGAGTTATTAATCAATGATTTCAGTAGGGCAGCAGGATATACAATCAACATAGCAGAAATCAACTGCATTCCTTTACACCTGAAAAAGAAATTAAAAAAAAAAAAAAAAAATCCCATTCACAATAGCATCAAAAAAAAAAAAAAAAAAAAAAATTAAAGGCTTGGTAATAAATTTAACCAAGGAAGTGAATGGAAATCTACAAGACTTTCTTGAAAGAAACTGAAGACACAAATGAATGGAGATACCCTAAGTTCATGGATCTGAAAAAGTTAATATTGTTATAATGGCCATACTACCCAAAGCCATGTACAAGAGATTTAATGCAATCCCCATCAAAATACCAAAGGCATTTTTCAAAAAAAGAAGAAACAACCCTAGTATTTGTGGAGACCCAGAAGACCCTGAATAGCCAAAGCAATGCTGAGAAAAAAAGAACAAAGATGGAGGTATCATGCTTACAGATTTCAAACTATACTAGAAAGCCACAGTAATAAAAATAATACGGTACTGGCACAAAAAATAGATACAGCGACCAATAAAACAAAATAGAAAGCACAGATCTTTCCATATATATAGTTAATTAATGTTTCAACTAATATTCAACAAGGGGCCAAGGATACCCAATGGGGAAAGGATAGTCTCTTCAACAAACAGTGCTGGGGATGCTGTAAAAACACACACGTAACAATGAAATTGGACCATTATCACACCTCCCTCACAAAAACTAACTTGAAATGAATGAAATACTTAAACGTTAAGACATAAAACTCCTAGAAGAAAATGTAGAAAAAGCTCATTGATACTGGTCTTGGCAATGATTTTTTTTAAACATGATGCCAAAACCTCAAGCAACAAAAGCAGAAGTCAATAAATAGGACCACATCAAACTTGAAAGCTTCCTCTACACGGTGAAATTAACAAGAAGCAAAATGAAAAGACAGCCTACAGCACTGGAGAAAATGTTTACAAGCCATTTATCAGCCAAGAGGTTAATTTCCAAAATATGCAAAGTCAGTCAAGAAATGGAAGCCCACTATCATCACTGCTATTTAACATGGTATTGGAGGTCTGGCTAACCCGATCAAGAAAGAGATAGAGGGTGTAAGAGTGGGAACAAAATAGGTAAAATCATCTTTATTTGTGGATGATCAACTACGTAGAGAAATCAACAAATTACTGGAATAAGAGTTCGATAAGCTTGCCAGGGGCAAGATCAACTTATAAAAAAAGTAGTAACAGTTCTCTACACCAACAACAAGCAACTAGAAACTATGCTGGGAAATAAGTTGCCATTCAGAGTATCAGTGAAAACTATGACACATCTAAGAATTAATTAAGAATACTCAACATCTCAGTGGAGACCATTTTAAAAATCAATAAAAGCCATAGAGGAGGAGATGAATAAATGGAAAGATACTCCATGATCTTAAAAAATGGATGACCTCATATGTAAAAGCCATAAGTCCCCACAAAACTATTTGATTCATTTAACGTGATCCTAATCAGGGATTCTACTTCTGAGTGGGATGGTCCTTTAGATCAGTGCTCTGAAAACAACTAGTAAAAGGGAATCAAACACAGATATCCCGATACAGATACCAACCACTCTTGGAGAGCCCCAATCTCCATCAACAGTTCTGCTAGTGGTCTTCCACCGAGGCAAGACCCAGACCCTCAGCTTCCCATCTGCCCGCCTAGAGTCTGCCAATGCTCCCAGGCAAAAGTGGCCACAAAAATTAGCTCATTGCTCTCGGGTTCTACCCCAGTTCTGGTTCCCTCGTTCTTGTCCCAGGAACTGTAGTACCTTCAGAGAAATGACTTCTGTCTTTCACTGAACAAACATTTGTGAGTACCCACTGTGGGCTGAGCATTGTACTAAGTAGCAGGGATACAGCAGCGAAGAAGGTGGGGTCCCTTCCCACCAAGAGATTTTAGGGATAGCTGGGAGCTCAATGAGGCACAGAAATAAGGCCTGAAGCTCAAAAAGGATCGTTCAATGTTCCAGTAGAACGGCATCACAAAGGAACTGGAGAAAGGTTCAAGAATCAATTCTCCTACCTGCAGTGCTTTTTGGGGAGCCGGTCAAGGGAGATGCTTCTGTTTCCACAGGGACACTTGAAAAACCTCTTTAGGCCGTCATGCCAGTGATAGTCGTGCTGCTCACTGACGCAGGTCTCCAAAGGCTTGAAGTGGGTGTAGGCACACTGCATGAAACCAACAGGAGGGCACACATCTGGTCAGGAGCTTGGGAGGAGAAACTGGCTAGCTGCTAGGAGGGCAATCTGTTCCATGAGGATTTCCCGTTTCTCACCACCAGCCAGACAGCTGGGAGCAGAGAAACCACCTTAACTACTAGTTGTGAGGACCCCTGTGGTTTCTGGAGTCCTGCGTAATGATGCCACTTCCCCTCCTGTTGGCCACAAGTGCTGGTCAGGCATCAAGTACATAATAACTTTCTGGAACATCAAGACAACAGTAAGGGAAGAACAAAAGCAGTGGAAACCTCTCAATAGCTTCATCGGGTCTGTCCTAAATTCACTGCAGTTGCTCGGTTATAGGATGACACTAGGGCCTCTTCAGTAGCCCTTTTGTTTCTTCTTAAAAGGCCTCAGAGAAGTACTTAAGATTATTCCTATTTGTCTTTCATAAGCAGCAAAACCAAGACAGAGATATGAAGTCACTCACTTGTAATTTTGACCCTCAAAAGTGTTGAAGAGAATAGGGAACAACAAGCAGCATCGAGACTAAGGAACAGAATGTCCCCAGCACATGGGAAGCCCTCCCCGTGCCCTGTCTAGGCACTGCTCCACTCGCACCCCAGGGGTAATCACTACCCTGCTTTCGAACAGCAAACATTGGTCTGCCTGGTTTTGTACTCTGTATAAATGGAACTGTAGGATACATTAAAAAAAAAAAAAAAAAAAAAAGAAGGAAATGGTGGGTGAACATCACAACAGGTGCTGGGACACAGCAACGTGATTTCTGGTAATCAGAATCTAGATAAGTGACTTTTGGTTCTGAGCCTCAGAAAGCGCAGAGCAGAGTGGTATGCAGAATAGCACCGCCCCCCTGAGACATACACCCCCTACCCCTGGGGAACCCGTGGGCACGTCAGGTTACACGGCAAAGGTGGATCAGGGTCGTTGACCGTAAGATTGGGAATCGATCCTGGATTTTCAGGTGGGCCCAATGGAATCACAAGGGCTTTTAAAAGTGAAGGTGGGAATCCACAGGGAGGAGGTCAGAGGATGTGACTGGGGGGCTCTGAAGATGGAGGAAGGGATTGCAAGCCAAAGAACACGGGTGGGATCTAGAAGCTGGGAAAGGCCAGGTAACAGATCCTCCCCTCGAACCTCCAGAAGGAATGCAGTCCTGCCACACCTGGATTTTAGCTCCGTGAGACCCACAGAGACTTCTGGCTGACAGAAATGCAAGATAATAAAGCTGTGTTGTTTAAACTATCAAGTTAGTGGTTATTTGTCAGGGAAGCAACAGAAAACTAACACACCAGCTATATCCCTAGGTTTGCTGTTTTGTCAGAGTAAAAGTTGTTACCTGAGCTAAAATTATTCTGAACTTTCTCAAGGAAGCCCTGCCTTTTGGTGACAGCTGGCTCCGGGCTGTCCCCTAAATGTAAAGCAGAGTCTACGGTTTGAAAAGGGATAGAGAAAATCGTACTGGATGAACTAAGTCTCTTTCTCCTCTTGTAAGTGCTTACGAGGGGGATTAGCGAAGCGGTATAAAGTGAGTGCTGATGGCAGGATACTGTTCTGCGAGAACTTTTTTTGGTCCTATTTTACTAATGTTGAAGGACAGGGGATTTACCGTTTTCTAAGAGACTAAGGGTAAAAATTCTACAAAGAATATAATGCAATTTACACTTTGCCTTCAAATTCAATTTAGTAGGTTAAGCCCTGAGTAGAAAGAGGCAATAATAGTTGATCATAACATGTAATGCCAAAGGAAATCGTTCAGGCAAGGTCCCAGGACTGAACTGTGGACTGAGGGTGTGCTAGAAACTTGAGAAGGACACGGAAGAATATATGGGGTCCGATGGACAAAGGGGAAGAGAAGTCTGTAAAACCAGGAACAGAGGTCAGATGAGAGAAGACTGTCACCACCAATGCTCTGCCACCAGAGCCAGGAGGCCAAGTCGGCAGGCAGCCAGGCCCTTGGCTGTTGTGAGCAGTTTGGTTTCCAATCTAATGAAATGACCCAGGCAGGACTCTGGTCACAAGACATGGCCCCATATCCCACAATCTCTCTATGTTCTGCTGAGTCACAGCAGCTCAAAACAGAGCCCAAGGTTAGAACCATCTCCCCCACTCACCGTCTTGCATGTTACTACTCGACATTTCACTTCTCTGATGCTTCTCATCTTTTCTTCCATTTGTTCTTTTTTCACCAGTGGCTCAAAATAGCGTTCCTGCAGCTCAGCCTCTGCCTGGAATGACAAGGCACACAGAAGACCTTGTACCAAATCCAACACATACTCAAGGCACCAGTTCAGTAATAATAAAAACTGAAAAGCCAAGCTAACCATTATGAGGACATCTGATAAGACCTCAATGAACTGCAAACCAAAAGACAATCAAAAGTAGACACAAGCTCTTAATTTTCCAGAAAACAGTGGGAAAGCATCCATGACTAAGAAACAGAACATGTCAAATGTAAACCAAAAGAGAATCATTTCTAGTGTTCCAATATAGACTCAAGCTATGTAAGGTATTCAGTGCCTCCCCACTTGGCAGCCCAGTCTATTCGATACTATTTTCCGGACCAAGCACTTGGCCGGAGTAATCCCTGGTTGTTTGGACTAACAGGGAGTAGGCAGGAGGGCAGAGAGATATTTACAGCAGAATGTGGTCACAGCTCTGCAGTTGGAGCAGCTACACAGGGCCCAAGGCCTTTGGTGACCACAGAGGCAAAGAACTCAGCTCTGCAGCCTTCCTGGGCTGGCTCGAGCATCTCTCCGGACCAAGTTTCAGGTCTAGTAGAATGGTGGGATATTTAACTGTCTCGTGAGTCAGTAGTTTATCAAAAGAGCGGAGTATTCAGAGTGTTGACACTAAATAAGGACAGAAACTGTCCCTGTGAGGACACTGTGAAAACTGGTGGGAGTACTTTTTTTTGTTACCCCAGTGATTCCTACTTCTGCTACTTGCAGGGACTAGGGATGCTATACCTGTGGTGTACAACAGTCCCTCTACATCAAGGGATTCTTCTGACTATTCTAGACGGCACCCATGTGGATGAAAAACCCAGTTAGAACTCTCAAACCTAACTGCTTTATAAATAACTCTACAATAGGGGAACCTGGGTGGCTCAGTTGGTTAAGCATCTGACTTTGGCTCAGGTCATGATCTCATGGGTCATGAGTTTGAGCCTCATGTTGGGCACTGTGCTGACAGCTCAGAGCCTGGAGCCTGCTTTGGGTTCTGTCTCCCCCTCTCTCTCTCCCCACTCACACTCTGACTCTCTCTCAAAAATAAACATTAAAAAAATAATTAACAAAAATTGAAGAACACTACAGTATTTGTGCATGGTTCAGATATCCATTGAATATTCCAAGAATACAACTGGACAACTCTTCTGTATATAGAAGAACAACTGTAGTTTGTTATCTTCTAAAGGTTCCTGGGTTATTCATGGCTTAAACACACACAACACACACACACACACACACACACACAATCAAAGAAAGAGACCCATGGTATTTAAGTGACCAAAAGACCACACCGAGAGTCTTCATTTCTACTTGTTTCATTTACATTTATCATCCACCCCTCCGACAACTTCTACTTCATTATTTTTCCTGGGATAGTTGTGCCTACACATTTATATAACAAAATACATATATTTTTAATATAACCCCCTCTCCCCCCTTTTCACATTATACGTAGGATATTATACTGATATCCTTGAAGTTTCTAGTTAGGTAATTTATATTATCCAAGAATTTTATTTCAGGATAATAAAGGAGCAATCCAAAATGTGAGGCATTGGAAGCAACTATGCCCAATGGGTTGTTAACTACTGATTTACAGTATTTGGAAAGCCAATGGAAAAATATTTGAATGGAAAAAAATCCCTTCCCATAAGGCAAGGCAGGAAATAATAGCGGTGAACCGCCTAAATGTTACTTCAAAGTCATTAACTACAAGACAACATTTTTATAATACTGAGGCCCATTAAAACAATGTTACATGATATTCTTCAATTCAAGGACAAAGGCAAAGCTAAATTCTATCAGAAATATTCCTGCTCTTCGAAGTCAACTCAGACATATAACTACGTCTCGGGTGAGTCCCACAATAAAAAGCCTCAAGTCTGAAGGTCGTCTGTGTCATCTTTGACCTTTTGGGCTCTTACCTCTCTTAGAACCCCTGTGTGCTTCGACTTCGCTTTTAGAATTTTCTGAAATTCATCAGATTCCAGGTAGGCAAGTTGTTCTCTTCTTTTTTTCCTGGCAGGCTCCAACTCATCTTCAGCTAGAGCAGAAAGGAAAAACGATGGTCATTACAGAGGAATTTCAGGAAGCCAGTGAACCTCATGGACTCAGCTACCCCTGTCCTCTCCCTCTCTGCCTAACAGGCCCTTCAAACCTAATTTACCCCACTAGGTACCAACAGAGGGAAACTCTTAAGGAGTGAGGCTGAAAAGGAGAGCCTAGAATATGACGTATGGCAGATTTGACCACTGAATTAGAATCTCTTTTCCACCTTAAAATAGGAGCTCTGATGACAGGAAACATCAACAAAAATCCTTTTGACAAATTGATGGTAAAATGTCACTGCCAACTTCAGAGTTTTAAAAATAAAAACAGGGCAATTTGCTAAGAAATTATGCTCCTTTCAAAGCAAATCTTTATACTAATATATCTGTGCAAAGATCCAGTGAGAAACCTTTTTCCAAGCTCTTAGATTGTGCCTAATTTCATTTCAATTTAATGCGATTATAGAAAACGGTCAGTTCCAGTTGTCAAAATTCTATCTAGGTGTTGTAGAGAGGTAAATTTAAGTAAAACAATGGCTTTTGATATCAGGGATGATGGTTATAGTTTAGAACATCTCCTTACAGATGGCTTCATTCCCACTGTTAACTCTGAAATCCACCGTACCTTGAGGAGAAAATGTGTTGTTCTTTTCTACACGTTCCTTCACTTCCAGGACATCCTGGGGGTCCTTCTGCTTCTTTTTAATGCCGTTTGGATCTGTTTTTGTAAGAAGCTGACCTTTTGCCCTTAATTTGGTTATAGCAGCTAACTAGAAGAAAAGAGGAGATAAAAATCTTAAAGATGAGACGGGTATCTGTGATCCTAAATCCTTTTTCTAGTTATTAGCCAGTGAATTCTGTTCTCACATACAAATTGGCAAAATAGATCTTCTCTTTGCTTAGCATTATTAACCCGATTATTAAAATTTTAAAGCATGGAGACAGGTCTATGAGCTAATAAATAAAGTTTCAGTTTATTTAAATATCAATAGTTTCATATCAGCTACACTGTGGGCTTCAAAACCCATAGAGGAATCACATAAACATTTTGGAAGTTTGTTTTAGAATCAGACGGAATGAGGGGCGCCTGTGTGGCTCAGTCGGTTAAGCATCCAAGTCTTGATTTCGGTTCAGGTTACGATCTAAAGGTTCATGGGATCAGGTCCCATGTCGGGCTCTGCACTGATAGTGCGGAGCCTGCTTGGGATTCTCTCTCCCGCTCTCTCCCTGCCCCTCCCCTGTTCACGCTTTCTCTCAAAATAGATAACAAAAAAAGAATCAGAATTAGGATAGAATTTTAGCTCTGCCACTTACTAGTTTGTAACCTTATGCAAATTAACGTCTCAGCCTTTATAACATGGAGATGTTTTCCTAGGCTGTGTGGATAGAATGAGAGAATGCATGCAAAGCATGAACCTATACACAGAACATGGCATGTGTGTGTCGATCACAGGTACATGCGCAATTATTATCATTATTCTTACTGCAGATACAGCTTTGGCTTATAACTAGCTTTTGCCCTTCATGTGGTATAGCTACTAACTAGAACAAAGAGAAGACAGGCTCAAGTTGGGGCTCAGAGTGACTCAGGAAGTGGAGAGGTGAGGTTCTGAGCACTCTCGACTCCTACGTCGATCAGAGTGACTTAGCTCTTGCGTAAGAGTTCTTTTAAAGAAGGATTCTTCAAACCACCATTTTACAGTCTTGCCTCAGTAATTCCTAGTTTGTCTCTCTCAGGCCAGTGTTTACGCAATGTCTTTTAGCCGTGTAAGGAACAGCGCTGAGAACAGGTTAACATTAAATTAATGGCATTATGTTGATACCATCATCACTTAAAATTCCTTTGACTCTGATTATCATGATCAATAAAAAGCTATTACTGTCTTTCCTGGTCATAGATGTATAAAGTCTGCAACTCCAGTCAGGTCCTACAGAATGCAAATTCAAATGGTGAAAAAAGATGTCACTTACCTTTTTGGCTTCTGCTAAAGCACTCAGTTTTGGTCTTGGTGGCGGGGACTCATCAAAAAATAGAACATCATCTCCTTCTGAGATGCCTCGCCCAAGCTTGGGCATCGGTGTGGCTGGTGTTCCTTCCAGGCTGGGGAACTCAGCCCCCATTTGTGGAGACCAAGAAGGGGCCCGTTGAGAAGAGGGTGGCACAGCCAGGCTTTCGACCCCACTTGAGCTTTGGAGAAATCTTTAAAGAAATATGCAGTCACACAATGTGCAGACTGGCAGACCGCAGGCAGGGGAGCAGCTGGTAAGTAGCTGTTTGTAAAATAACTCCCCTCCTTGGTCAATAATTCAGATTGGCACACAGGAAGAAAAACGTTGGCTTTACTAACTCTGGTTTAATTGATTTTTCATAGAATACGATCACTATTTTACCAATTTAGAACTGATTACTATTTTTGCCAACGAGCTTTCTAGCAAGTGCCTCTACAGAACGCAGCCTTGCAGGTGAGATGTGGGCCACCCAGGCGCCCCAACGGTAATACCTTTAAAAGGACAGCACTCCCTATTTCACACAAGGCCACGACTCCCATGTATCTATTTAGCTCGTGTGTATGTAGCTACATGATGCACGCATCTAAAGATATTCCATCAGCAGCTCAAACTCACCTGCCTGAGGCCAAATGATTGCTCAGATTTTTCCAAAGAATTTCCTCTGGACTTTCCTGTTCATTAAACCACTGCCTTTCAGTGGCCCAGATTTGGGACAGTGTAATGGTTCAAACCAGAGCAGAACAGGTGTGAGTCCAAACCTGGCTCCATCAACCACCTGCTCTCTGGCGCTCAGTTGTATCACCCACAAAATGAGCATAAGAGCACCTCACAGATCATGGTAAGGGCCGCGTGAGACACCGTATTTATGCAGGACACAGCATGGCGCTCCATACCCACTGAGCATCTGTGAACCTCGCTCTTATCACTGTTCTGAGAACCTGAGTTCAAGATCCTTTGACGTGTTCACCTTCTGTACCCATTTCTACTTGCTTTTGCCTCTAAAAGGACGCCACTTCCCCTGCCTCATTTTCATCATTTACCTGAACAACTGCAAAATTTACTCACTGGCTTTGCCTGTACTTACGACACTAATTGTGGCAAAACTAAAGAATGAGAGGGAACACGTCGCCCTGCACAAAACCCTCTGCAAGTGTTTCTTTCTCTTCTTCTTGGGATGGTAATTACTATAACCTGTGCCACCTGGTCTCAGATTCTCTGCATGAGTCAGAAATCTAGAACTTAAAATGTTTTCTTCTTAGGTTAGGTTAAAATTGTTTTTAAACTTTCAAACTTAAAAAAAGGTAGCTAACCATCCAAAACCTGAAGGCACACGTTGGAAATCTATTAAGACGCTCTGAGAATCCCTGAGATGAGTTATCTAAACAGAGTATTAAACCTATCCTTCTTACCGTTTCTGTATTTCTTCTGATCTCTTTTTCCTCATCTCCAGCATGTGCTGTTTCTGCTGCTTCAAGAGGGCTGATGCCGAGACAGACTGGAAAGCGGGTTTCAGGCTCCCCGTCAGCCCTAAAACACAAGCCATAGGCTGAGGCGCTCCGAGGGGCCGTGGGGATGCAGTGTGGGCACCAGAGAGGGGAAGGCTGACTCTACCTGATGACCTGGCTTTGGCTAAATGTTGTTTCAAGTTTCTGGCTCCAAATGTAGGCAAGTCCATCAGTTCCCTGAATTCCTCAGAGCAAGACAAGCTTTTCTGATGTATTCCTGGAATATACAAACATCAGCTTTAGAGGACTCTAGTTCAGACAGTTTGAGGTCAAGTGATGTCACTTTCTTTGTCCTTATTTTTCCAGTAGGCTCCACGCTCAACGTGGGGCTTGAACTCACAACCCTGAGGTCAAGAGTGCTGTGCTCTACTGAATGAGCCAGCCGGGTGCCCCTCGTGATATCGCTTTTTAAGCTCCAGATTCACAACTCAGTTGTTTGTAAATGAAGTAGGTAGAAGGCCAAAAGAAAAAAGAATCCTTAGTCTCTAATATGAGACTAGTAGGACTTTGAGGACAGAACAGATAAATCTTATTTCTAGTGATGATTAGAACACCGGTGTCTGTGGGCTCATTTCATACATAACATCTGGCACGTGCACGATGGGTATGGTCTGTGCTGGGCCCTCACCACTGTTAGGAACAAAGCCCCAAGTGAGAAGGGCAGAGGTGCCATTCTTTGACTTAGACTTGTTTTAATGAAAAGGTAACTGATGGGTTTGAGCAGGAACCGGATACTACAGATTCTAATGCTGGACATTAGGAGTTAGACCAGACACATCAAGAAAATCTACAAAGCATACCAAGCAAAGACTCAGCCACGATAATATGCTGCTTTTTTTTTAAGATGCTGCCAGCCAAGCCTGATTCCTTTGGCTTAGGCCACATCACTCAGTACAGTGATGAGGGAATATTTTTAACTTAGGGTATGGGCCAAGACCATTTTCAATCCTAAAGACGAGATATTTAAACTGCAGAAAGAAATACAGCATCGAGAAAGCAAGTTACCAAGCTTTTGTTGGGCTTCCTGAATGATCAAGTCTGTCCCCTTGACGACCATATTAGTCAGAGTGGTTTGAATCTTCTTTTTAGGAGCAACAGCAGCTGCACTGAAATGACAAGGGTCACCCCCAAAAGGTAAGTCATGACACTTCAATGTTTTGATGAGGTAAGGGCACAGCTGTGTTCATTTATTACAAGCTGCCGGAAGTTTGTCACAGAACTAAGGCAACTTTCCTAATACTGTGGTCCTACAGTGCAGCAGGTGAATGCATTACATTAGGCAATCTGCAACTCTGGGTGAGGTCTTTCTGGACAAGCAACATGGCAAAAGAAATAAACAATACGCCAATACTTTCATCAAGTAGTCTGGGAATTAATCTTAAAATGATTGAGGACTATGCAAAAACTCAGGATCTTAGCGGGATAAAATATTGTTTGTAATGTTAAAAGTTGGAAACTCCATTAATGTTTATCCACAGGGAACCGTGTTGTCAGAGAGTCACCTAAAAGCATACTAAGTAGCCACTAAAAATAATGCTGTAAGTGTATATTTGATAAGGAAAGGGTTAATTGTTTTATGTAGGGAAAAAAGTTACTAAGTATAGGTCCATTTTGATCTCATTTTATATTACTAGAAATTACTAGAAATTTATACATATGGGGCTCCTTTGGGCTGTGCTGTATGCACACATTTTTTATAACACAGCGGTATTGCTTTTTGCAGTTTGGAAAAATACAGAAATTATTTTAAATCTTAAAAACGTGCTTGATGTGATAAGCTAGGCAGGACGTGAGAGTCCTCTTGCCCAATTTCCGTTAGACTGGGAAGAAAATCTGTTTTGTTCTTGGACCAACGGTAGCTCCCTTGTGCCAGGTCCCCACCTGTCCTCATACGTGCTTCCTACAATACTGTGACAGTGCCACTGATCACCTAGTTTAGGGACTCTATGGAGGGCCTGTGCTCCCCAGAAGAGAGGCTGTGGATGTTTGCCTTGGCAGCACTCCACTCCTAAGGCTTGACTGCTACTGATTCACGGAGTTAAATGTGGATTCCAAGAGGTTTACGAGCTCACGGTAAAAGTCATGAGGGAAATGACTTAAAGGAGGCCAACACTATGATTAACATAGTTCCAGCAGCCATACAATCGCCCCTGACAAAGTTGCACTATGACATCAGAAGCCAAAGGAGAAGCGTGGGCTCCGAGGTAAAGACCATCATGACACGACTAATTTCTCGCCCCGTGTTCTCCTCTCTACCTGGGCATAAAGGAGGTCCTCGTCTACCCTGTTCCGGGCAGTGAGCTATGAAAGATAAAGGCTGTCCAAGTCTCCCAGGACTATTACAGAACAGGACAACCACTGGGATTCTTCTAAGGAGACAAGCAAGATCCCTGTCGCAAAAGACGCCCTGGAGAATGTCTTACATGGAGGCTGCGTACGATGCAGAAGAAACTCCTCCGTAGTAAAAACCATCCTGACACAGCCGTTCTCTCAGGCCGGTGCCTTTGCGGGCAAACTTCTTTGGAATTCGTCCTCCGGAGAAGGTTGACTGCAGGTCAGCTCGCCTGGCGCTGAGCTTCTTGTACTGGGTCTGGATGTGGTACTGACAGTACTCACAGTCGTTCTGCAAAGGGCAGAGCAGCGGCATCAGGATTAGGGACACACATGGGGGGGACAGCATCAATAAACACTGGTCCTTTTGCTCAGCTTCGAGGGGCACTACTCTTTTTTTTTTGAAGTCTGTTTATGTATTTTGAGAGACAGAAAGAACACAAGTGGAGGAGGGGCAGAGAGAGAACCCCAAACAGGCTCTGTGCTGCCAGCGCAGAGCCCAATGCGGGGCTTGAACTCATGAAACCAGGAAATCATGACCTGAGCCGAAACCAAGAGTCAGACACTTAACCGACTGAGTGCCCCCCACAGGCACCTTTGTGGGGCACTATTCTAGGTGCAGAATCCCCCCTTTAACCTTCAAGCCCATTCCTAAAGGGGAGGTATACACAGACTTACTGGAATTACACTTAAAAGCTCTAGTCACATGAAAGAAAAAGTGATACTGTTCACCCCATATGCCCTCTTTCTAAAATGGAAGGAACATTAGCTTCTAGAATGAACCTCAAGAACATTATGCTAAGTGAAAGAAGTCAGACACAAGAAGCCATATTACCAGTAGATGGAGGTGAGTGGGTAGGGAAGAGGTTCCTTAATGAGTATGGGGTGTTTCTGTGGGGAATGAAAAGGTTCTGAAACTAGAGAGCGGCTGGTTGCACAAGAGTAAACATGATGGGTATCACCAAAGTGTACATTGTAAAATGGTTAACTGCAGATTGCGTGAATTCTACCTCAATATGCACTGATACAAGAATACACCAACATCATCATCGAGTGAAATTTTTCTATGCCTCTGGCTGCCTCTTGGACTAATGCTACTCCTTCAACGAAGGAAAAAAAAGGAAAGCAATGTGCTAACGTTCTACAGGGTGAGTCCTTAGGTGTGGGGACAGTGGGGTTTTAATGATTGTGTTCCTATGTGGAGATCTGTAAGACACTTCACTCTGAGACCTCTTTTTCCAACTCCTTACCTCCTGCTATTCCCTGCTCAGCAGGTGATCTGTTAGGCAGGAATGAGGCAACTAACGGAGATGAAACTTGGCATTTAGTCCTTTCAGAGAACTCTAAGTAGCCCCAATTCATCCCCATGAGGATGGCTGTCATCAGAGACCAATAAAGACAGGTGCTGATTGGGACGTGGAGAAAATGCAGCCCTCCTCTCTGCTGGTGAGAATGTAAAAGCCACCTTGGAAACCAGTCTGGCAGTTCCTCAAAAGCCGAAACACAGGGGTTACCATTCGACGCAGAAATTCCAGGTATATACCCAAGGAAACTGAAAACATACACCTGCACAGTAACTGCTACATGAATGCTTATAGCTGCAGTATTCCTAACACGCCCCACTGAATGATGAATAAACAAAACTGATATATCCACACGATGCAGTATTATCCAACCACAAAAAGAGAATGAGGCAGTGACACCTGCTACAACATGAATGAATCCTGGAAACATGATGCTAAGTAAAAGAAGCTAGACACAAAAGGCATATTGTATAATTCTATTAGTTAAATGTCCAGAAGAGGCAAATCCAGAGAGACAAAGTAGAGTAGTGCTTACCAGGGACTGAGGGAAGAGGGTAATGGGGACTGACTGCTAATTAGTATGGTTTTGTTTTTTTTTTTTCTGGGAGGGGGAACAGTACCGAAAATGTTCTGAAATCACATAGTGCTGATGGTTGCACAACTCAGTATTACAACTACTCAACTGTCCATTTTGAAAGGGTGAATTGCATGGCATGTGAATTATATCTCAAATTATCATAGTTACTATTTTTTTAAAAGCTCTAAAAAAATACAGGGTGCCTGGAGGGCTCAGTTGGTTAGGCATCCAACTCTTGATTTCAGCTCAGGTCATGAGATCAAGCCCCGTGTTGGGCTCCATGCTTGGGACTCTCTCTCTTGCCCCTCTCCCCTGCTTGCACACACGTTCTTTCTCAAAATAAACAAACATGGGGCGCCTGGGTGGCTCAGTCGGTCAAGCATCTGACTTCGGCTCATGTCATCTCGCAATTCATGGGTTCAGGCCCCACATCGGGCTCTGTGCTGACAGCTTGGAGCATGGAGCCTGCTTCAGATTCTGTGTCTCTCTTTCTCTCTCTCAAAAATAAATAAACATTAAAAAAAATTTTAAATAAACAAACATTGGGGAAAAATGCTCTAAGAAAATAAATGTTGGAGTTAACAGACTAAAATAAGGTTTTTAGTGTATTTTATCATAGTGTTTGATCTCTGGCACTACTCAGAATTGAGGGCAACTACAATTCCGCCTTCCTCATACCTCCTAGTCAGTTGGCAATAAAAGAGCACTTTCCTTCCTAACAGTTCAATCCTTCCCGCATCCTTAGTTTTTTCAACTGGCAGTTATTAGCCACACACTGAATTGTCTTACTTTGGTGCTTCCTGTTACGTAGGAAACTCAGTTCCAAGTTGGTCGTTACTGCTACGCTATCTACAATCTACTCCTATTAGCTCCTGTCTTTAGCAGAAACCACCCCAACAGAACTGAAACCAACCAAATTAACAGTCTGTGTACACGGCTGTCCATTCTTCTTCTTTGCTTTACAGGTTCCCAGGTCAAGAGCTTCACCCATGATTAAGATCTTCTGAGGATGATCAACAGACAAACACACCTGCAGAGAAGGCACAGGCCGGGACTTAAAAGTGGACAAAGGCATGGCCTTTCATCAGCAAGAATGAGTAAGAGGCTGGTTGGTGGCAGTTAGCAAGGCGCTAGCAGTCTATAGGAATTGGAAGCCAGGACCCGAAAAAACAGCTGTAGGCATGGGAGGTAGAGAAGACACGTTCAGTTCTCTATGCAGTAGCCATTATCTCCATCTTTGCTGCAGAATCCGGATTTCTTGTGGGCTAGCCAACGCTCAGCCTTAGATGATGGATCCTGTTTATTTTCCCAGCATGCCCTGCACTAGTGATGGTCATGTGACTACGTTCCGTACAAGAGACTGAGGCAGGAGTTCCGGACAAAAGCAGACGGAGTGGGGCTGGTTCGCTTCCTGCCTTCAAAGGTGATGTGAGGGCGAGAACTTCAAAGCCATCCAGGGACCAAGAGGAGAAGGCTGAGAGGCTCACAGACACTGACTGACATCACTACATTGCCTATGTCGGGCTTATTTATTATGTGAGAAAAACAAACCCCACTGTTTACCATTAAAAGAAATGGTAGGGAAGTTTTTGTTACTTGTAGCCAAATACTTCTGAACCAACAGATGAAGATTTGTTGCCATTCTCTGGTGAAAGGAAAGAAGTAACTTTGCCTCTCACTCTCTGGTATTATATTAAAGATAATATGTAGTAACAACAAAATGATGCTTCTTGCCGGTCAGGTGGAGAGAAGGTCTGCTCCTGTTCACAGGAGATCTCGGTTTGCTCTCCTGCTGCTTGAGAAGATGACCTCACTGATTCTGAGCTGCAGCTACAGCTGTACTAATGAATGGAGCCAAGTCCCCTCCCCTATAAAATCCTACCCTCTTGATGCAGCCACTGAAATCTATGGGAGAGATCTAAGGAGATCTGAACATAATAATTCAAAAACACTCCAGGAATCTTGAAACTAATTTGGAAAGATAAGATTTAAATTATGAAACACTTAAGAGTAGGTAGAAATTCAGACTATTGGTGGGTAAAGAACAAAAAACCAGATGAGTGGAACATAAAAGTATGACTCAATATGCAGGAGTGGACCAGTCACAAAATGTTTCTCATAAAACTTGGCTAAGCTGCAAAGACCAAAAAAAACCAAAAACAAAACAACAAAGAAAGAAAACCATGGAAACAGATTTTTACCTCCTCAGAACCATCCCTGGGCTTCATGGGGTTCGCGTTGAGCAACCCTATGACAGTACCCTGTTCAGTCTTCCAGAGTTGTTTGTGAACTTCTCCAAACAAGAACAACGACACGTACCGCGTCAGGTCACGGAGATCATTCAGTCGCCAGATACTAAATGTTTTCCCCTGGAACAAATATTTATTCTTATTTTTACTAAAAAATTTTTTGAAAAATTTTAACGTTCTATTTATTTTTGAGAGACAGAACACGAGTGGGGGGAGGGGCAGAGAGAGAGGGAGACGCAGAATCCGCCAAGTAGGCATCAGGCTCCGAACTGTCAGCACAGAGCCCGATGCTGGGCTCAAACCCCTGGGGCACGAGATCATGACCTGAGCCGAAGTCGGAAGCTCAACTGACTGAACCATCCAGGCGCCCCTTATTTTTACTAAGTTTTGCACAATGGGCTATACTGTCTCCATGTATAAGTGCTCTATTGTGGAAAAATATATAAATATATCCATCCTGAGTATATAATCTTGAGAATGTCTGCTAATTATAAATTAATCCTCTCTCTAGGCTTTAGTATTTATTACCTCTCTTTCATTTTTTTAAATGTTTATTTTCGAGAGAGAGAGATAGAGCATGAGCAGGGGAGGTACAGAGGAAGAGGGAGACACAGAATCTGAAGAAGGCTCCAGAATCTGAGCTATCAGCACAGAGCCTGACACAGGGCTTGAACTCATGAACTGTGAGATCATGACCTGAGTTGATGTCAGATGCTTAACTGACTGAGCCACCCAGGTGCCCCTGCTGTTCTCATTTTAGAAATGAAGGTGAAGTCAGGCAAGCCAATGGCCCATGTGTTAGTGAAGCCTCTAGTTCTCAGGTCTAAGTACTCAATGGGATAGTACCGCCTTTCTAACTACACACACAGTGTGAAAAGGACCACTGGAAGTAGTGGCACTACCATTTAATAACTTACTGATATAAATTTAGAGGATCTTTTATCACTGATGATACTATTAACATTAATAAGGAAGTATCAGCTCTATGCTATTAAAATCTTTGCCTAGTTTAGAAGAAAAACAAAAGCCTCATTTAATGACAACTGGCTATGTTGAATGGTCAAATTTCAAAAGCATTATCATGTATCTGAAGAAATGTAACTCAAAATGCTGACTGTAACAACTTCCACTTTCAGATTTTTTTTTTTAAAACAAAATAATTTCAATACACAATCAAGCTATTTCACAGAGGCAACCCAGAGTGGGTGTGGTTATAGGTTATGGTGAGCCACTGACTGGATTTGAGTGTTCTATTTTCCCATGGATTTGTACAATGCCTTTCAATGTCATCATAGCCACTTATGACACAATTCAGAACCTAATCAAATGAACCAGACGTGTTCACGTTCAACTCGACAGTAATAGGGCTAGAGAAGGACTCACTAATCTGAAAGTCAACTCGTTGTCGAGGAGGCCAGGCCTTGTAGAAAAACCCAAGGTTGTCCAAGATCTCAATTAAGGAAAGAAATCAGTAATGACCATGATCATAGTATTTTGAGAGGTGGAAGAGAATTCTGATAGAATCAAAAGCCAGTTCCTTCCTCTAAAAAATAAGCACATGGAAGTCCTCAAAGATTAAAGGTAAACCTAAGTCCACATAGTTAAAGGGAGAATGAGGCTTAGAACCCAGATCTTGTGACTCGCCATGCCACAAGATAATCTTCTTGTTATGCCTCAGTCAACTGCGATTTTAGAACTTGTTAGATTTCTTGTAATATTCACTGTGCTCACAAGGACGGCAATTTCAGAATTTCTGCAGTTGCCCTCTTACTTCCAGTCAGGCTGTCCAGAGAGTCTGTGCTCAGCCTCTGCTCCATAAGCAGGAGGACACCTTCACTGGGGCAACCCACATGTACCACAAAAACAATGACAAGTGAGATGCAGCAAAAACAATACAATGAGAAGGCCAAGGACCCTCTACAACCAGATCTTCTATAAGTAGGGCATTCTCCACATACACCCCTCTCAGACAGCAATCCCAACAAAGGTGAGGCAATCTGGGAACTTATGAGCAGCTATTTCAAAATGAAATACTGATGGGCTTGGGCTAGAAAAATCAAGAACATGAGTCCCCACTGTTAGTTTGTGTTTGAGCAGCTAAGAAATCAGTAAGATGCTTACACTATTACAACTCTGTGGAGTGATTTTCTTCAATATAACCCCAAAAGTCACCCAGTCTATTTCTTCCAGCTTCTCACTTGCCATCTTTTCCTTGAGCTGAGAAAGTCTGATCAGTTTTCGGCCAATCATTTTCTTGTTCATCTCTGTGGAGGACACTCGAGGCCGCCTGGGTCAAGACACCAGCAATTATTAGATTATTATTCTAATAAGAGATTCCCTGGCACTGTAGCAGTTTGGTAAGAAGAGATGTTATGGACGGAGATCTTCTCTGAAGTCTCGGCTCTCAGGGAGGTTTAGTTATGTAGTATGGGCAAAGCAAAGATGGTTTGTTTTTTTAAGTAGGCACCATGTGTGACACAGGGCTCCAACTCACGACCCCAAAATCGAGAGTCGCTTGCTCTTCCAACTGAGCCAGCCAGGCGCCCCCAAGGCAAAGATTTTTATGGCAGATAAATAAAAATAAGGTAATTCTTAAAGCTAGGTTTGTGCTTCCTTCGATAGAGAAGTGGAGCTTATATAGAAAACAAGAAAGATCATACACTCTTTTTCTTATACATTATAATGTATGTTACAATATTCTTTTAAAAGTGATCTCTGAGTTTAATACAAAATCATAAGTTGAGATTAGAAAATAAGATATTTAGATTTCATCAACATTTTAAGAGAACAATAAACCAAGGCTTCGATTAATATATTCTTATTCCTAATGAGACTCCAACAACTGTGTGATCCTCTAAATCTGCAGCCCACTCAGGAGCTCTGGCTGAGTGGTTCTGACTTTGTCTACCCACTTCAATTTACGGGCACAGCGCACTCACACTCACAACATCTTCATCTGTGGGGGATTTCAACCAAGAACCTGTTGCAGTGGACAGGATCATCTCGGTAGGGGGACGTATACCTTGGAAAAAACCTTGCAGCGCCCTCAGTGAGAACCACAGCTTTTACTGTATTCCATCCCACATGTCCCAGGTGTCATTAAAACACTTGAGTACTTTCTTCCGATTTTGGAGAGTATGGAGTCTTTAAATACACATCTACGGTGTGGTGGCACCTACCTGCCTCCCAGCCACTGCTCAGTAACGTGTAATTTAAGATCTTAGCAGTTTTAGTTGAGACTGACAAGGGTTAGGTGTTCTAGGATAGCACCTAGCTACTCAGATGGACTGTACTAAAAGCAATCTGGTCTCAGCGTAAGGATTATTGCCCTGCCCTGGGCTTCGACAGAAGTGTTTGTGGAGCTGCAATGGACTAGTGATGGGGGCCACAGAAGACTTAAAAGTCCAGGCTCTGAACTGAACTGATCCTGGGATTTATTCCTATTTTAACAGAGAATCTTAATCTCCCCACACAACCGAAGCAAAGGACATAAACGTGCCTTGAAAGTTATTAGAAAGAAAAAGAGCACAGGTATTTTTCTTAACACTAATTACAAGATACTACGATCCTGGTTAAACTGTGAACACCTTTATGTATTTAAAAACAGTCTCTATCACTGTTTCTGATTACGTACACTATTATTTATTTGCCCATTTCCTTTTTACAGATGCATTATCTTTTACTCACCATGTAAACATGAAAAAGTCTTCTTTAAACATTTCACATGCCAACTGTACTGTACGTTATGGTTAGTTTTACTGCCAAGTTTTGCCAAGTTCAAGAGCTGTTGGTGTTAAGTGGATCTGCTGTACAAATACATGGTTTGTAGAAGGCTCAGTCCTCGGGAAGGAGGACAAGGCATCTAGTGGGGCATGAGAACAGAGTGAGAGGCCTTTACAGTTACTGACCTGAGTCTCAGGCCCGAGAAGGCTTCCACACAGATCACGGTCTGCGGTTCTCCAGAACTCCTGGGGGTCCCTGCGCTGTGATCTCTGGTCAACCCACTAGGTTTGTTTCCAGGAGTAGTTCGGAGTGGTTGGGAAAGTGTACTTGTCGTCCCTGAAGACAAACTTTTGGGCTCTAAAAAATTAACATAAAAATTAAGTGAAAGGAAAATCACACTAACCCCTACAAAATTTGTTTTTATAGAATTCTTTTTAAATCAATATGCAATAACCAAATTTTGAGAGAACAAAGGAAGCCCACAAGACCATTTCTGTACTACCCTCCAAATCTCTGCAGTGCAGTCTGAAAGAACTTCCTGAGACCATGGAAATGTTTTATACCCATGCTGTCTGGTATGGTGGCCACAAGCCACATGTGGCCATAAGTACTTAAAATTGATTAGTGCTTCTAAAGAAATGAATGTCTAATTTTACTTAAACTAATATAAATGTAAATAGTCACACGTGGCTAGTGGTGGCTATATTACAGTGCAGCTCTGAAACAGAGTTCCTTTGTGCAATGACATTGAGCATTCCCTATACACAGAGCACTGTGGTAGATTGCATAAGGGAGTAAGAGCCCTCCTTCAGGGACCAATGATTAGTGATTTGTGTACAGATCAACTTTCTACCTGAAGAAAATGCGAAGTTAACTCCCTTTTGTTTCTGGTTTCATCTCATTCCATTTGGTTCCATTTCATTTTATTTACAGGGTGGGGCAGGCGGATCTAGGGGGACCAGGGTATTCTACTGACTTGCTTGCATTAAACATCCCTGATGTGGTTACTATTCTTATTTTAGAAGCATTTGATAATGTTCCTGAAGGTCAGAAAACCTGGATATTTTTCCTTAATACAATTTCACTCTCTCTTAAATAAGACTGTGTTGTTTACCCTCAAAAGACTTTGGATCACCGCTCCCAAGCTAGGAAGCAGGGCAACCCAAGAACTTGAGAATCTCTAGAAAGCATGCCCATGCCCCACGCCCTCAAAACTGAACTTTGGACACTGCCTAATGACATAGTAATGTTAAAGATCCTAAAGGGATGGATGCCATTCATAAGCGGATACAAGGAATACATAATTTTTGTTAAATAAATATGAACATGCAGGGCTGCTATTCCCTACTACAGAGTCACATGCCACTGCTGTTCTAAAGGGCCTTTTTGAACATACGTGGTGAATAGGATGCTGCTTACTCTGAGCTATGTTATCCAGACCATTCTGTCTTAGATCTTCCAAAGAATTATTTTTTTTAATATTTAAATATACTTCTTTGAATTTTATTTTATTTTTTAATTTACATCCATGTTAGTTCACATATAGTGCAACAATGATTTCAGGAGTAGATTCCTTAGTGCCCCTTACCCATTTAGCCCATCCCCCCTCCTAAAACCCCTCTAGTAACCCTCTGTTTGTTCTCTATACTTAAGAGTCTCTTATGTTTTGTCCCCCTCCCTGTTTTTATATTATTTTTATTGTCCTTCCCTTATGTTCATCTGTTTTGTATCTTAAATTCCTCATGAGTAAAGTCATGTGATATTTGTCTTTCTCTAATTAAATATTTTTTAATGTTTATTTTTTTTTAACTTTTTTTCTTTAATCTTTATTTCTGAGAGAGAGACAGAGTGCAAGCAGGGGAGGGACACAGAGACAGGGAGGCACAGAATCTGAAGCAGGTTCCAGGCTCTGGGCTGTCAGCACAGAGCCCAACGCAGGGCTTGAACTCACAAGCCGTGAGATTATGACCTGAGCCGAAGTTGGATGCCCAACAGACTGAGCCACCCAGGCACCCCTAATGTTTATTTTTAAGAGAGACAGAGAGCGCACATGTGAGCAGGGGAGGGGCAGAGAGAGGGAGACAGAGGATCTAAAGTGGGCTCTGCGCTGACAGCAGAGAGCCTGATGTGAGGCTCGAACTCACAAACCGTGAGATCATGACCTGAGCTGAAGCTGGACGCTTAACTGCCTGAGCCACCCAGGAGCCCCGAGATCTTCCAAAGAATTATTACCATGTGCAAACTGAGGCAGTGCAATAAAATCAATACATAGCACTTATGAATATTTTCCAGTTTAATTCTACGTGCTTATATGTGGGCTGAACTAGAACGGTGTTTGAATATACATCTCTACTCCTGGAGAAGAAGTCTTTTCTAAAGAATGGACCCTCTGCTTTAATACAACTTCACTTCAAATAAAACCTGGCCATTAAAAGGAATCTGTGCCTTGAACTCACAAGCCTGAAGACTCAATCTCTGGATTGCACAAGAACTCAATCCAGTGGTTATACTTGCTATAATTCAACTACAGGACTGTAGAGCTTCAAAAACATTTAATTCGTTGTTTTAGTAAATACCTACTCTGCACCTGAGGGTTTTCTGGGCACTTTAAGATGCAGAGGAAGATTACAAAACAGAGCATATGGCTCTCAATCCCAAACAAACTTACTTTTCTCAATGGGCAGTTAAGGCAGACCCCCAGCTGTCCCCTGCAGGTATGACAGTGATGAACTGAATTTTAAACAGAGCCAGACTGGGGCGCCTGGGTGGCTCAATCGGTTAAGCAGCCGACTTTGGCTCAGGTCATGATCTCGCGGTCCGTGAGTTCGAGCCCCGTGTCAGGCTCTGTGCTGACAGCTCAGAGCCTGGGGCCTGTTTCGGATTCTGTGTCTCCCTCTTCCTGACCCTCCCCCGTTCATGCTTTGTCTCTGTCTCAAAAATAAATAAACGTTAAACAGAGCCAGAGTAGCGAAAAACCAGGCAGGCCTTGAAGTACTGTACCTGCAGGTGAAGCCTTCGGAGTCCGAGCCACCCGCTTGGTTTTCGGTAGAGCAGGGACATCAAGCTCTGCAGCGAAGCACGTTGACTCCTGAATTCTTTGAACTTTCTTCTCCTTCAGAGGGGGACGTGGGGACTTAGCTATGTTATTAAAAGGAAAAGAAATTAACAAAGAAAATTTAGAAAGGAACTCAAAGGCTATTTTACCAGCAGCTGAATGCAGAAGTAATGCTATAATTTTTCTTTCTCTCTTTTAAATATTTATTTTTGAGAAAAAGAGAGAAAGTATGCATGTGTGCGAGCACGAGCAGGGGAGGGGCAAGGAGGGGAGGGAGAAAGAGGGAGAGAGGGAGAAAGAGGGAGAGAGGGAGAGAGGGAGAGAGGCAGAGAGGGAGAGAGGCAGAGAGGGAGAGAGGGAGAGAGGGAGAGAGGGAGAGAGGGAGAGAGGGAGAGAGGGAAAGAGGGAGAGAGGGAGAGAGGGAGGGGGGGGGAGGGGGAGAGAGAGAGAGAGACAAAATATGAATCCCAAGCAGGCTCAGCGCTGTCAGTGCAGAACTTGATGCAGGGCTTAAACTCACAGCCCATAAGATCATGACCTGAGCTGAAATCAAGAGGTGCATGCTTTACCCACTGAGCCACCCAGGTGCCCCTATAATTTCTCACTAACAGAGATGCACGTTATTCCTAGAATTAGTCTGATTACCAGGAGATTTATGCAGAAGGGCTGGACTTGCAGGCTGTGTAATTGTTGCTATTTTTAGCTGTTCTTGTAAGGATTTCATCTGCTCTTGCAACTTCTTTAATTCATCTAGGAAAGAAAAGTATATTGACTTAAGACCCAGAGCAGAAGAAATATCATACATGGCAAAAATGCTGGAATTACTTTTGGTGTCTACTCCCTCACCCTGAAATGCCAAGAGCCACAATATAATCACATACTGAGAACTCACCATTAACTTTTGCACTAAGAGGTCCCTTAGAGAAATAAACTTTGTATTTTCAGTAATCAAGTCTCTAATACCTAAGCTAGTCATGAATTTGTTCTACTGACAAATATCACAAATACATATCCCCAGTTAACAAGTTTTTAGGAATCAAGAAAAGTGATTAGTATTTCATAAACTGAATACAATATAATAAATGCTGGTTCTTGCATTAGAAGAAACAGCAAACCACTGAATTTTATTATAATTTCAGAATATATAAGAGACAATGCCACGAATAAGAAAAGGGCACTCCACAAAGCTTCTGTTCAGAAATGGTCTCTTGCCCAAAAATAATGTGGAGAAGCCTGCCATCTTGTCCCTGGCTCCCCATGCAGAGGAGTCTCTGGGTACGATTTTTCTGTAACAGGCACGAAAGACGTTAGAGCCATTCTGGGAGGGACTAAATTACAGCTGGCCTCTGCATGCTGAAATGCTGGCTGTGAATATCTCCTCTACTAACTCCCACGATTTCTTTCTTTTTTTTTTTTTTTTTTTGCCGAGTCATGTATCTCCACTCTTGACTCAGCAGCTATTTTGATGAAAACTGTCAGGTTCCATCTAGTCTACCATGAAGAAATTAGAAAAGCAAGTAGTTAGGGCACCTTGCAACTCTTGATTACTTTTCCCTTGACTGGGAGCAGGAGCAGTGGGGACACTGTTTTTAGTTGACTGCGGTGTGGGAACTTCTTCTTCATCTGTTAAGTCCCCCATATCTCCAAAGAGAGTGGCCAGATTTTCCTTTCGGTCCTCAATCTCTCCCACTTCTCCATCAGCAGGCTCCTCTGAGTAAGATTCACCATCATCATCTGCATCAAAGAGCTCATCAAATGCATCAGGTTCACGATCTTCCTGGGTCAAGCGGTGACTCTCTTCTGAATTACAGTCCAGGGCTGACTCATTCTCCTCCAGCAATGCAGTCAGCAGAGACAAATCATCTTCCTCCCCTGGGGAAAAAGACGAAGGACAGAAAGTAAACCCACCTGAGAAAAACTGCTAATGACAAGCAGTTAATTAAAACACTCAACATTAATAACGCAGTTAAAATGGCTCACCATTTTGCCTGGTAAATTGTTGATCTTCTGTCCACCTTTCCTCTTCCCAAGTGCTTATAGGGCACTGGGTGAAGGAGAAAGGGGCCAACACCTGCATAGTGACCACACCGGGCCGTTCACTGGGCTGATCTTTCTCCCTGTGCTACTTCAGCTAGTGAGATAACTTCCTGCATACCAACTTCCATGAAATCCAACCCATAAGGGAATAACTCAAAAATACACTAAACATGCATTTAGGCTTTAATTGTTTGAGGGGTAAAAAAATTTCAAATGTAGAAAAGGTACAAACAACCATAAAAAAAGTACTTATATTTCATCAACCAGAATGAGTCATTTATGTTTGCTTCTTGCCTTTACGTTAGATAAGTAAACTTAAAAAAAAAAAAAGTTTATAGTTTATCATGCCAAATCTTTTTTTCAATGTGTATATGGGTTTTTTTATGTGCATATGTGAATTTTTTTTATCATGCCAAATCTTATCACAATTCCTAACCACTGCCTCCACACCCTACTGCAAGAAGTATCCTAATTTTGGTATATCAGTCTAGTCCATTTTTCAAAATTTTAACATAAATACATAAGTATTCATAATCCATACAGAGTATTTGGTTGATTTATAATATTTCCGGGACACCTGGCTGGCTCAGTTGGTTAAGTGTCTTACTTCAGCTCAGGTCATGATCTCACGGTCTGTGAGTTCGAACCTGGTATCAGGCTCTGTGCTGACAGCTCAGAGCCTGGAGCTTGCTTCGAGTTCTGTGTTTCCCTCTCTCTGTCCCTCCTTCACTCATGCTCTGTCTCTCTCTCTCTCTCTCAAAAATAAACAAACAGTAAAAAATAAAGTATTTTCATAAATTGTTGCACACTGTATGTATTCCTCTGTATCCTGGTTTAATTCAACATTGCATGTTAAGACCGACCTGAATCAAAACATACAGTTCTAGTTTCTTTCAATGGCTATATGGTAATTCTTTTCCAATTCTTTCCCACCACAAACTCTGCAGCAACCATGACGATGTCTTGCATACGTGTGACAGTTTCCCAGGAATACCTAGCACGAGTGGAATTGTTGGGCTGCTGGGTGCACATCTTCCGACTTGCCCAGATACGGCCAAACCCGCTCCCAAAGTGATTACTCACTAGCACTATGGCAGTGCCACTTCTCCCTAACACCTCACCAATATCTGATGTCACTTTAAGTTTTTTTGCTAGTCTGATGGAGGATTTTAAAAGGCATCTCAGTGTTCTGATTTGCATTTCCAGAGAAATCTCATGAGGTAAAGAATTGTTTACATTTATTGGCCCTTAGGATTTCTTCTTTCTTTCGGTGCCCATTTTTTTTCCCCGTTTGGGTATTAATCCTTTATAAAATCTGAGCCATTTTAAGACATTAATGATATTTCATGCACCGTGCCCCCCTTCACCTGAAAGACAAGAGTTAAAGTCCAGAGACATCAAGGGTCTGTTCAGGACCATATGGCAACACAGGTCAGCACAGGAGCCTGGCTTAGGATGGAGATCTCTAGGCCAGCAACCCAATATTCTTTACACCGCTCTACACTCTCTTACCAGATGGAAAAGAGCCAATGCACAAACTCATGGCCTAGAATCTGATGAAAGGGTCTAAGGCTTAAAGTTAGATAATGATCTGCTGGAATTTCTTGCTCAATAATCACTGCAAAACTGGAGGGCACAGCAAGAAGAGGCGACCTGGCTCCCTGTGCTCTGGGTGAGACTGCCACATTCCCTCAAGGGAGCCAAGAGGCCTTCCTCTCTCCTGTTCTTCGCTGCTGAAGAGAGCACACTTCAGGAAGAGGCTTTGGTCCACACCACTCATAGTTGATGATAAATGTTGCCCAGAGCTAATCTGTGATGCCTCCCAGCCCGGTTCAACTCAGTCACCACCAATAATCCTGTCTTCATGTTATGCTGACCCAACCTCCCTGCTTCATTTATACACTGGACCCTCTTCCTCTCAACCCCCCAAGGATGTCAGCCTATAATCATCAGCTCTCCTCCCCACATCACCCATGATTCCCTGTCTTCTGGAGCATTCCCCTCGGCATATGAATTCTTTCTAGTGTCTTCCATCATACCAACCAACTACCTGATTATCTTCCTACTTATTTGTTCTTATCTTGCTCTCTGTACTAGAATGGAAGCAGGAATGTTGTGCAACCGTGTTTCTCTAGCACCAGTGTTTCTCTAGACCAGATTTCGTCCACACTGGACCAAACTGTTAGCACTGTGACAACCAAATGAATGTTTATTAGATACAACGGTTTCTTAGAGGACACATACCCATTCACCACTTATTTTCTTTCTTTTTTTTTTTTTTAATTTTTTTTTTAACGTTTATTTATTTTTGAGACAGGGAGAGACAGAGCATGAACAGGGGAGGGTCAGAGAGCGGGAGACACAGAATATGAAGCAGGTTCCAGGCTCTGAGCTGTCAGCACAGAGCCCAACACAGGGCTAGAACTCACGGACCGCAAGATCATGACCTGAGCTGAAGTCGGCCGCCTAACCGACTGAGCCACCCAAGCGCCCCTCACCACTTATTTTCATAACTATCTCATAGCAAATAATTATACTTTATATTATATTAACTGCCCTGAAGGTAATTTGATGGTTTCAGGAAACAGGATGCTATTATTATACCAAAGGTATAATCAATGTCACGTGTTATCCCAGTGTGAAGAATTTCAATAATATTTGGTTCTACTTTTTTGAAAAAGGAAGAGGGTAATAAACTTGGATTTAAAAACAAAATCTAGTTTCAGATAATGAGCTCATTATGTAACCAGAAAAATAATGCATTTTATTTGTCAGCATCTCTTTACAGCCAGCACAATCACTGCTAAGCTACTCCCAGGCTAAGCTCTGTTAATCAGAGTAGCCTCTTTTTATTAGGTAAATATTGTGCATACACCTCTGCAAAATAAACAAAATGAGAAAGGACTACAAGAATTTAACTCACAGCTACACTGAAGCGACTTCAACATTAACTGTGAACTCTGAAGTCAGGCTTCCTGGGTTCAAATCCCTACTGTGGCAGTTTCACCTGGGACAAATTACTAAACACCTGTCTCCTGGTGTAAAAAATATGGCTGCTCATAGGGCACCTGGGTGGCTCAGTGGTTGAGTGTCCGACTTTGGCTCAGGTCATGATATCATTGTTCACGAGTTCAAGCCCCACATCGGCCTCTGTGCTGACAGCTCAGAGCCTGGAGCTTGCTTTGGATTCTGTGTCTCCCTCTCTCCTTGCTCTTCTCCTGCTCACAATCTGTCCTCTGTTCTCTCTCTCAAAAATAAACATTAAAAAACAAGTAACATTCTCTGATTGAAGTGAGATCTTTTCTGAACCACTCAGACAATACTTGAGGGTGAGGTAGCCATTTTCACCATTCCGCAAGTAGGACAAATAACAAGTCCATGGACAAAAGCATGGTTTTCCATGAAACACACATAACTTGAGACAGCTGCCAGAACTTACCATCCATGCTGTCAAGAGAACAGTTGTGATAGAGAACTTCAAAGGAGAATCCAGTGCCCAGGAGATGGCAGGAATGTCGAATCTCGGCTATGAAATCAACATTAGAAAAGTCACCCTTGATTGTTCTCGCTTTCTCACATCCCATATATAAAGAATCAGGGATCTCACAAATCCTATGGGCTTGAAGCTGAGGATTCGTCCAAAATCTGACTATTTCTCCCCCCCACCCCCACCACCCCTTTTATCTTGTCTTCAAACTATGGTGTAGAAACTCAGTTGAGCTATGGAGCAGTTTGCTGGGTACTAGAGCACATGGATGAGACTGACTGTGAACAAGTATTATTGAGAATGCCCTAATTATTAGGGCTATTATCCCATGTTATTTACTGTGACACATTCGGTGGCTCCCTTATCCACAGCAATCTAGTGTGTGTGGCTCTACTTAGTTGCAACCTTCGTCACATCAGGATTTCAATTCAATACTACTTAGCAAAACGCAGAGGTGGCAGAGCTAATTAGGGTAGATTCATGTTATTGTGTGCACTTTCCTTTTTTTCATTTAAATGATTTTAGTGACTGCAAGAAAAAAGCTCAACAGATTTTGTCTAGGCTCTTATTCAATGAATATGAGCTTCTATAGCTGGCTTTGGGAAGTGCAAGGTCAAGTATTAATTATGATGCTTTCTTTTTATTTATTTGACAAATATTTCCATGGACCTATTGTGTGCTCCCCACTGTGTTGTCTCCTGGGAAATTTGCTGGATTGTAAGCTTGTTGAAGGGTAGCAAACGGTCTCACTCACCTCTATAACCAACCGCCCTCCCCACTCCCCCCCCTTCATACTCTACCTCACCCTCACATCCAGGACCTCCCAACAACTATCGGTTCTATCTCCAAAACAGTGCTCAATCTTTTGTCTGAACCATGAGCTTCCTGTACCGATCTGTCTCTCTGTAATCTCATTTCCATACAGCAGCCACAGTAGTCTTTTCTTTCCTTAGTAATCTCTGAGGAATATAAACCAGATGGTAGTATTCTCTTAACTAAAATTCTTTAACGATTTTTCATTACCATTAAAACAAAATTCAAAAGTCTATGAATTAAGTGGATACTCTCTCTCTTGCCTACTTCTACTCAGACCAGCCTGCCTACAACTTCTTGAACACAGAGAGTGCTCTCAGGCCTCACGCTCTTTGGAAAGTGCTCCCCTAGCTCCTTCTCACTCTTCAGTTTCCTCTTAAGCATGGAGTGTTCCGAGCCTTCCAGACCACCCTATCTGACCGGCTCCGCGGCGCCCGCCCACACCTCATCCTTTTCGTGACTTCACTGCACTTTCCACTGTGGTGTGCGTGTTATCTGTTATTCTCTTTAGATTCTAAGCTTCACGCGGGTATAAGTAATGTGTGTTTGGAGGACTGCACATGGCACACACTCAATAACTTCAAGCAAATCACGAATTGAAAACAAAAAATGAAAAAAATAAAAGTCTCCACGGCATGCATTTTAAAAGGTTACTTGAGAAAGAACCCAAACCTGGTCCCTTAAGCAGAGAGGATGGCCCGACGCCTGGTACCTCCTTGGTGCCTTTAAGGCGCCCCTACCTTTCGGTCGCTCGGCACCCAGAGCCCACCCGGCCGCGCGGACACCGCGCTCGCCCGACTCCAGTTCTCCCCCACCTGACCGCCTCGGGCTCCGCGCTTCTCGGCCTCGGAGCTCTCCAAACTCTCCCGCAGACCCGCGTGGCGGGCCCCCTACCTCACCCCCGGGTGACCACCCACACACCCAGACCCCAGCTGCTTACCCTACTCGGCACCCCTTCCAGAACTACAGCCAGACCCGCCAAAATTCCAACTTGGCTCCACCCCCCCGCCTGACGCCAGACGCACGCCGACTTAGGGCCGCGCTGATTGGCTACGTCAGCTTTCTTGGCGACGACTATCCGGCAGAGATGGTAAAAGGCCCATCTTGCATAGAGCGATCTGATTGGCTCACGTGACCGGGCGCCCTCTTTGTTGGGGGCAAGAAGACTTCCGGTCGGTGACGTCCTGCGCTCCTTTAGATAAAGTGGTGTTGTGGTGCCTCCCAGCGCTTGGAAGTTTAAGTGTTCCTGGAGGGTATTTTTACAGGAGGTCGGAACTGAATTCCAGACACTCTCCCGGACTGTCATCCACTCCTTTCTACGAAGCCAGGCGGAAGGTAACGCTTGAGGCCGAGAGGCCTGCACAGAGACGCTTAAACCGGAAGCACATTGCAAACGTTTCTCCTGCCCTCACAAATGTCCTGTGGTAGGACTGATCCTAGAGAAGTCTGACCGAACGTGCTGGATGATTATTTAACAACCTCTTGTGTTCCACTGAGATGGCTGGACTCAAAATCAAAACTCTGGTTAGCTTTGAACTCTGCCTGACCTTGGGGAACTAACTTCTCCCTTTGGGCTTCTGCTTCACCATCTGTGAAATGAGACCTAAGGTCTAGGGGACATTCTTTGAGGCAGTGGAAACGAGTTTTCCAAAGGTATTCGTGATCCAGAGAATTGGAGAATTGTAGCTTGTGTCGGACTAACTTGTTAGGAGGTCGTATTTTTCACAGAACATTTTTTAGTAAAATTCAGATTTGGCGGGGGGGGATTTACATTCTAAAAATGGTGTTTGTACATAATTCTGAGAACTGCCCTTTCTAAATGCACAATTCTATTTAGCTTATACATAATTTAAAAGAATTCAAAGCAGAAGAGTTTTTGATGGAGCAAATGACCATTTTAAGTCTTTTCCCCCTTTTAACAGGCACTATTCAGGCCCTGTATTCCCGCCCTCCCACCCCGCGCCAATTATTTCTTATAAGATGGTATCTCTCTATCCGTTGTGTTTGCCTTCGTTTTCATAAAAACTAAAATCAGCTTTAGGATGATGAAAATAAACAGCCCAGATACCATCTACATTGATTTTTTTGGGTGTGTCCTAATGAAGTATTAATGCTCCTTATTATCTGAGCTTATTATATTGACCCAGGAATGGAAATAATACCACTTTTGAGAGCTGCTAGTGTTGAAAAATTAACAGTAATGTTAGCACCATTGTAATCAAACTGACAAAAGGAACTTTTAAATGCATCACTACATCTAATTGCAAAGGTTCATCACAGACTTACTAGCCATGACTCGGACATTCCTGGACCAATTCTGATTTGTTTTCCAAAGTTCTTTTCTTCAACTTGACTTTCCAGGTCCACTGTGCACCCAAAGCCGTGCCAAGAAGTAGAAAACAATACTGGTCTAAGCCCTCAAGTTTTCGTCCAATGAGGGATCAAGAAACTATTACTGGAATTAGCACAGCGGTGAGTTTGAGAAAGAATAAGAGGGGTGCCTGGGTGGCTCAGTCGGTTAAGCGTCCGACTTCGGCTCAGGTCATGATCTCACGGTCTGTGAGTTCGAGCCCCGCATCGGGCTCTGTGCTGACAGCTCAGAGCCTGGAGCCCGTTACAGATTCTGTGTCTCCCTCTCTCTCTGCCCCTCCCCTGTTCATGCTCTGTCTCAAAAATAAATAAACGTTAAAAAAAAATTTTAAAAAGAGAAAGGATTAGGGTAGATTCTGGACCCACTGGTGGAAGGGAGGGAGGCAGAAAACACAGAAAGGAGTTCAGGGTGTTTTTCTGAGGCAATGCACTGAAGTAGAGAACACTGGCAGCACTGAAGAGGTTTAGGGGAGAAGACAGACTTGGTTTTCGCTTTCAGAACGAGGTATGAAAGACGCTGATTTAGAAAAGCTTGATCTGCAGATCTGGGATTCAAAGGAGAGGCCTGTACCGCAGGCTCTTACCCTTTTGGCAAAGCGTGATCACCGACCCCTTTGAGAACAGAATGAAAATGGTTTCTTTTTTCCCCCAAGAAAAATGGACACTCGTACATTCGAGATTTTGTATACCTTCTGAGGGGATTCACATGTCTTCCCAATGACACCCCTTCGGATAAAGAACCTCCAGTGTAGAAGGCCAGCGCCCTGGGGGCACAGACTTCTGGGCCAATGAGAGAAGGTGGGCAGGTGCAGCTGGAGTGTGGTCAGGAAAGCAGTGTCACTCTTGGCCCTAAGTCTGGGCCTGACCTCCTCGTGTCCCTGTGCCGGTCGTCCTCTCGCTGTGTCCCTCCCCACAGGGTGAGGCTCACCCAAATCCTGGGCAACTCCTGGTAGCCAAAGCTCTAGGTCCTGGGACCCTGGGATTGCACTGAGGCGGCTTTGAGGTCCCGCGTGGCCTCTTCCCCAGGTTGTCCTTTGAGGGCGGATCCCTCTGTCTACGGGGTAGCTCTTTGGTGGTGGCTGGGCAGGTAGAGGGGCTTGAAAAGCGGGCAGGGGTGTCCGCACACTTGGAGAGAGGTGGCGCCCAAGTGCCGCACAGAACGGAGTCTACATGGGAGGAGAAGCAGGGTTTACAGGGCTGGGCCCACTTCTCAGGATGCCATGTTTCTGCGGGAAACTCAGGAGACTGGTAGCTTGATCTCTAAACTTTAAAACTTCACACACAGAATCTCTGTATTCTCGCCCCAGTGTAAGGGGTGGGCCTGTAAGAAAAAGATGGCACAGGATGCCAAGGGAGCAGTTTTAAGAAGGGAAATGGCAAACATCAATGTGATACAGCAGGGGTTCTCAACATCTGGTCCCCGGAGCAGCAGCTTCAGCAGCACCGGGGAACCGGTGAGAAATCACATGTTCACCCTCCGCGCCAGACCTACTGAATCAGAAACCCTGAGGGTGGGACCCACCGTTCTGTGTCCGGTCTCATGTGGCCACTGCGTCTTTCTATAGCAGTGGTTCTAAAACTTTAGAGGGCATCAGAATCATGCGTGAGCCTCTAAAACATATCACAAAACAAGAAAGGGAAAAGCAGAGGGAGAAGTTAGCGGGCTCCAGCCTCCTCCCCCAGAATGCCATTGGGCCCTATGGCTCAGTACCTCCCTCATCACCCCTGCCGGAGGTGCGCATTCTCTGTGTCCACTCACCCCGTCTTCCAGATCGTCTCTCACATCTCCTGAGCCCACCCCCTCTTCTCCATCTTCACTTCTGTGACCCTCCCTGACCCCTGGTCACCTCTCTGTTTTTTACTTCTAACTAGTCCCTATCTGATCTCACTCACCTCCAATCCATTTCCCTTATTGCTCCCAATTACAACATCATCTTGGCCTGGATGTTCCCTGAACAAAATTCATCAACAGCTCCTCAGTTCCTGTAATTCCAAACTTCTTGCCATTCAAGGACTTGACTTACAGACCTGAGTCCTGCCTACTTTTCTACTAACCTCAGCTCTTTTCTTTCTCCAAGGAATCAGTCTTTCTTCCAGCCACGCTGACCTGCAACTTCCTCTTCCTAAATATTCCGGGCTCTGGCATGCGTCAGAGCCTTTGTATATGCACACCTCTCTACTTCCAAAGCCTCAAACACTGAATCAGCTCCTACTTATCCAACCAACCTCAATGCAGGCATCACCTCCTTTGGGAATCTTAGCCCTTTGGACTAAGCATTGCTACTCAGTGCTTCCTAGAACTCAGGAGTAGGAGGGTACATAGAACTTTCCACACTGCATCCTAATCGTGGACCTCTTATGCTTCTTCTCACCATGATGTCAGCATCTGGAGACAAGGGAACTGTGTCTTGTTCATCTTTCTATCTCTTCTCTGTCTTCCCTCCTGCTGCTGGTGGCCGGCACACAATAAATGTTACAGAAAGAAAAAAAAAAAAAATCGAGTGGAGTATTTGCTCCTTAACCAATCATTTAGCATTTGAGGGCGAGTGTCTTCCTCTGGAAAGTGCTGATATTGGCAGAACGTGGAATAGAGGCTATTTTAGGAAGGATCAAATGAGGATTTCCAGTACATTTTCACACACCGGTTATCAGCCATAATCACTGCCTCAAGTGTACGTGATGTTGGACAGAGATGTGGCCCATATTCTAGGAATTTACACTCCAAGTTGGGAGATGTGACATATGTATAAAATATAAATGACATAAGGTGACGACCAACGAGCACCAATCTTGCTGGACAGGAGGGAACAGACAGATGGGGTCAAAACATTAAAAGAAGCAGATCAAACAAATCATGTGGAAGATGAACAGGTCAAGAGCAATATTCTATGGGCAGTGAGTTTGTGAGCAGGTGCGGGAAGCAGGTAGATGTAACGAGGAAAGGAGTGGCCTAGTGCTTAGACTCGAGTGAATTAAGACTGCGTGGTTTTTAACCTCCTGCCCCATGCTAACTGTGCAACCTCAGGTAAATTACTTAACCTCACAGTGCCCCCACTTACTCATGTGCCAAACAGGGATACTGACAGTTATTTCATAGGGCATTGTGAAAATTAATGACAAAAGCTTGAAAACACATAGTGTGCCCAGCATATGTAAACATAAATATGTATTAACCTCAGGGTGCCTGGGTGGCTCAATCAGCTAAGCACCTGACTCTTGGTTTCAGTGCAGGTATGAGTTCGAGCCCTCCGTTGCTTGGGATTCTCTCTCTTTCTCTCTCTCTGCCCCTCCCCCTGCTCTCTCTCACTCTCTCTCTCAAAATAAATAAATAAACTTTAAAAAATTAAATAAAAGTGTATTAACTTCTATTCTTGCTACTTTTCTAAATGCTGCTTAGGGACAGTAAGCTAAAAGACAGGTGCTCAGGAACTGAATATACCAGAAAGTGGAGGTAGAGAAGCCTGGCCAAAGATTGTGACAGTCCCAGACTGTGGGAGTTCAAGGGAAGAGGCCAGTGGGAAAGACATTATGAAGGAAACCCTCTCTGCTTTGGTAACTGGCCAAAGAAAGTTACTTTTTGCAGGAAAAGGAGAGGACGATGGCCAGGTTGGCATCACTTGGGCACCTGGCAGAATTATGGGAAGGGACTGGAGTGCCCAGGAGGAGGTTGCCGTGGACAGTGGGGAGATGGCGAGCTCAGTCTGAGGCAATGGTGTAGATTTCAGCAGGTGCCTTTGGCCCTGTGACCGAAGCCAGTGGGACATGCAGGGCTTCATGTAGGTCTGGGGTGTGGTTTAGTGAGTACACATGAGTTCTCCAAAACAGAGATGGTAAAAGCACAATATCCTCGAGTATGTCTACCTGGTTATGCACCAGACCATTAAATCACCTCCTCCATCCTGAGGCCTGGCAGGCAGTGCTCTTCAAAATCAGAAAATCAGACCTTCTAACTGGGAGTAACAGTCCGTTTCTAAAGCCCCTCCAGCACCATTTCCCTCCTGCCGACGTCTGTTTACATCTGCCTTTGTATCTTCCTCGCTATACACGCAGAACTCTCTAAGTCTTATCCCAAACTGGAATTTGTCTGGACAAAGATTCTGTACTAAGAAAAATGTGATCCTTGCTCAGAGGGAACCCTCTACTTAGAGAGAGAGGGAACCCCACCTCCTTGATTTTATTAACAGGTTACTGTCTCTGTTATGCAAATAAATGTCTATTGCTTTTCAATCAACCTAGAGGTTACTTTAAACACTACTCAAACCAGCCTTGCTGGTTTTAATTAATTCATAAGATTGTTGAACACATTTTTTCCTTGATTTTGCTGGGTTTATAACCCAGCAAACAACAACAAAATATAATACATATATTTGTAAAATAAATTTTACCTGTAATTATGACTCCTTATATTTAAAAGCCAACATTGCTACATAAATCCATCAGCCTACTGAGAGAGTTTCTGAATAATTTTTGTTTTTTGTTTAAAAAAATTTTTAAAAATATTTATTTTGAGAGAGAGCGAGAGAGCAGGGGAGGGGCAGAGAGAGAGAGAAAGAACCTCAAACAGGCTCCATGCTGCCAGGGCAGAGCCCAGTGTGGGGCTTGAACTCAAAAACCGTGAGATGATGACCTAAGCTGAAATCAAGAGTCAGTCACTTAACTGACTGAGCTACCCAAGCGCCCCTGAATAAAAACTTTTTGTATTACATTTTGCATCTTTGCAATTACTTGGCCAGAACAAAATACCACTTAAATTACTCACCGATGACTCACATATTTATAACGAGAGTATGTAATGTTATCTCAGTAATTTTTAAAATGACGAATGATGTAAATCAAAGGATTCAACAGACTGTAAAATTATTTCTATGTTTTATTTGCTTTTCATAGCAAAGCAGTTTTGGTATCTTCCATTGTTCTACTAAGACATTTGAATATTGGTTCATATACTTGAGTCCTGTTACACTTAAAAGCTGCAACTGGCTGTTGTATCAGCTTTCCTCCATTGAATTAATGATGGCAAAATACATTTATTTCATTGAAAGCAATTCCAAGTCACCCCTTTCATTATGGGTCAAATGGAAGTGTTAGCCAGAATCTTGATTTTATGATACACACAATACATTTTAGGTTCATATTAAATAATCTTCTCAAAGTTAATTTTTTCATTTTTTAGAAAATAACGGACTTTATTTTTTTAGAACAGGTTTAGGATTACAGAAAAATTGAGTGCAAAGAAAAAAGTTCCCATAAAGCCTCATCCACACACAATTTCTCCTATTATTAACATCTTGCACTAGTATGGGACATTTGTTACAACTGATAAGCCAATATTGGTACATTGTTTTTTTTAAATTTTTTATGTTTATTTTTGAGAGAGACAGAGACAGAGCGCAAGTGGGGGAGGGACAGAGAGAGAGAGGGAGACACAGAATCTGAAGCAGGCTCCAGGCTCTCAGCTGTCAGCTCAGAGCCTGATGTAGGGCTTGAACCCATGAGCCGTGAGATCATGACCTGAGCCGAAGTCGGACACTCAACCGACTGAGCCACCCAGGTGCCCCAATACATTATTTTAAACTGAAGTCCACAGTTTACATTAGGGTTAACTTTTATGTCATATAATGGATTTTGACAAATTTATCCACCATCACGGTATCATGCAGAATAGTTTCACTGCCCTAAAAATCCTGTGTGCTCTCACCTATTCATCCCTTCCTCCACCTAATCCCTGGTAACCAGTAATTTTGTCTCCATAGTTCTAACTTTTCTAGAGTATCATACAGTTCAAATCATATAGCATGTAGGCTTTTCAGACTGGCTTCTTTCATTTAGCAATATGCATTCCAAGTTCCTCCGTGTCTTTTTGCAGTTTGATAACTTAGTTCTTTTTAGTGCTGAATCATAGTCCATTGTATGGATGTACCATACATATTTATGTATTTATCTATTGATGAAAATCTTGGTTGCTTCCAAGTTTGGGCAATTACAAATAAAGCTATCATAAACATTCATGCACAGGTTTTGTGTGGACATAAGTTTTCAATTCATTTGGGTAGATACCAAGGATTGTACACTTTGTTTTGCAAGAAACCGCCCAGCTGCCTTCCCAAAGTACCATTCTGCATTTCCACCACCAATGAATGAGAGTTCCTGTTATTCCACATCTTCCCCAGCATTTGGTATTGTCAGTGTTTTGGATTTTAGCCATTTTAATAAGTGTGTGGTAGTGTCTTACTGTTTAAATTTGCAATTCCCTAATGACATGTTGAGCATCTTTTAATGTGTTTATTTACCAACTGCACATCTTCTTTGAGGAGGTATCTGTTATCTTTTGCCCATTTTTAAATTTAGTTGCTTTCTCATTGTTAAGTTTTAAAAATTCTTTGTATATTTTGGTATCAGTCATTTTTCAGATATGTTTTGTAAAGATTTACTTCCAGTCTGTGGCTTGAGTTAATTTTTGTGAAAGGTCTAAGGTCTGTGTCTAGATTCATTTTGTTGCATGTGGATGTCCACTTTTTGTTCCAGCATCACTTGTTAAAAATACTATCCTTTCCCCATTGAATTGCCTTTTTTTCTTTATCAAAGACCAGTTGACTATCTGGGTCTATTTCTGGGCTGTCTATTCTGCTCCATTGATATAATTGTTTATTCTTTCACCAATACCACAATCTTGATTCCTGTAGCTTGAGAGTAAGTCTTAAAGTGGGTAATAACTGTCCTCCAACTTTGTTCTTCTTCAGTATTATGTTGGCTATTCTGGGCCTCTTGTGTCTCTATATAGACTTTTAGAATCACTTTTTCAATAACCACAAAATAACTTTTTGGGATTTTAATTGGGATTGTATTGAATCTGTAGATTAAGTTGGGAGAAAATGACATCTTGACAATACATGAACATGATCTCTCCATTTATTTAGTTGATTTCTTTCATCAGATCTTATACATAATTTGTTAGATTTATACCTAAGTATTTAATTTTTTTGTACTAACATAAGTGTTATTTATGTTTTTAAAGTTCCAACTGCTCATTGCTGTTATACTGATATTGGTAATTTGTGTCTTCTGTTTTCTTAACTAGCTAGAGGCTTTTTGTTGATTTTGTTGATCATTTCAAAGAACCACCTTTCAGTTTCATTAATTTTCTCTGTTGATTTCCTGGTTTGAATTTCACTGATTTATGTTCTTATTTTTATTATTTATTTTCTTCTGCTTCTTTTGTGTTTAATTTGCCATTCCTTTTCTAGTTTTTTACTGTGGAAGCTTTGATTACTGATTTTAGATCTTTCATTCAATGCTGTACACTTCCTGCTAAGCATGGCTTTCACTTCATTCCACAAACTTTGTGTTATATTTTCATTTCATTTAAAGTGTATTTAAAGCTCTCTTGAGTATTCCTTGGCCCACGTAGTATTTACAAGTGTGTTTAATCTCCAAATATTCTTTGAGGGTTTCTAGTTATCTTTCTGTTTTTGATTTCCAGTTTAATTTCATTGTAGTATGACAGCATACTGTGTATACTTGTTGTTTTCAATTTGTTAAGCTGTGTTTTATGGCTCAGAATGTGGTCTATCATGGTGAATGTTCTCCATGAACTTGAGAAAAATGCATATTCTGCAGTGGGTCTATTAATTGCTGATGGACAGATTTTGAATTCTTTAACTATTCATCTATTTTTTTCCTTGCACTTCTATCACTTTTTGCCTTATATATTATGGTGCTCTGTTGTTAGGTGCATATATGTTAAGGATTGTTATGTTTCTTAGAGAATTGACCTCGTTATCATTTTGTAATGTCCCTTTTTAACCCTGACAACTCTCCTTGCTTTGAAGTCTTCTTTAAATTAACAGTTATCCCACTTTCTTTTAATTAGTGTTAGCATACTATTTCTCCCTCTCTTTGTTTTTAATCTATATGTGTCTTTATATTTAAAGTGGGTTTCTTATAGACAGCATATAGGTGAATCTTGTTTTTGTTTTTGTTTTTTTTAATCCACTCTGACAATTTCTGTCTTTTCATTGGTATTTTTAGAGTATATATTAGAGGATGTCTAAAGTGAGTATTGCTATAACTGGATTAATATCTACCATATTTGTTACTGTTTTCTATTCTTACCATTGTTTTTTGTTTCTTCTATTGTCTTTCACTCTATTTCTGGATTTTCTGCTTTTAACTTAACATTTTACGTTATTCCATTTCTCTCCTTTCTTAGTGTATCAATTATACTTCTTTAATATTTTTTTTTCAGTGGTTGCACTGGAGTTTGCAATGTACATTAACTACTAATCCAAGTGCGCTTTCATGGAACACTGTACCACTTCATGGGGAGTGGAAATACTTTGTAACAGAGTATCCCACTTCCCCTGCTCCCATCCCTTATAACATTGCTGTTATTCATTTCATTGATCCATTAGCTATAATCACTGAATACACGTGGCTACTTTTATTTTGAACAAACTGTTAATCTGTTAGATCAATTAAGAATACAGGAAACAAAAGATTTTATCTTCATTTATTGTTTCTCTAATGATTGTCCTTTCTTTACATAGACCTCAGTTTCTGACCCATGTGACTTTCATTTTCTCTGCAGAACTTTTAACATTTCTTATGAAGCAGAAATTGGCAACAAATTCCATAAACTTTTGTCTATTACGAAAGTCTATTTCTCCTTCACTTTTGAAGAAAATTTCCATGGACACAGAACTATATGTTGGTGGGTGTTCTCTCTCAACATTCGAAATATTTCACTCCTTTCTTCCTGCTTGTATGGCTTCTAAAGGTCTGATATATTTCTTATCCTAGTTCCTCTACAGATAAGATTTTCTTTCTTTCTGGCTTCTTTCAAGATTTTCTCTTTGCCTTTGATTTTCTATAATTTGAATATGGTATACCTAGGTGAAGATTTTTTTCTGGCATTTAACCTGCTTGATGATCTCCGATCTTCATGATCTGTAATTTTGTGTCTGTCATTAATTCTTCAAAATTCTCAGCCATAATTACTTCACCCAGCTTCTTTCTTTTCATTCTGATATTCTCATTGCACATATATTACATTTAAAATTTTTCCCCCACAATTCTCAGATATTCTGTTGTTTTGCATTCTTTTTTCTCTTTGCATTTCAGTTTTGAAAGTTTCTGTTGACATTGCTTCAAGTACACAGGTTTTTTTTTCCTCAGCCATGTTCAGTCTATTGATGAGCCCATCAAAGGAATTCTTCATTTCTGTTACAGTTTCTTTGATTCCTAGTATTTCCACTTGATTTTTTCTTAGGGTTTCCATCTCTCTGCTTATAGTACCCCTCTGTTCCTACATGTTGTCACTCTTTTCATTAGAGCCTTTAGGGTAGTAATCATAGTTGTTTTCAATTTCCAATCTTATAATCATCCTATGAGTCTGGTTCTGATGCTTGTTCCATCTTTTCAAACTGTGTTTTGTTTTTTAGTATGCAGTATAATTTCTTGTTGAAAAATGGAAGTGATGTAGCAAGTAAAAGGAACTGAGGTAAGTGAGTCTATAGTGTGAGGTTTTATGTTTACCTGGCTAAGAGCTGGACTGTGTTTACTGCCTGCTGCAGCTGTAGATGTCACAGGCTGAAATTTCCTCTGCTGTCCTTGTTTTGTCTCCTTTGTTGTCTTCGGATTTCCCTATATACTTTTTCTTAAGTAAAGCCAAATATGAGTTCTTCCAGTTGTAATCTCATTATTATGCAGGCACCTTGTTGATGTGGTAAGGTATGTGTGGGGGAGAAGAGTTCTGCAGTCCTGTGATAAGGTTTCGGTCTTTTACTGAGCTCTGCCTCTAGGGGGTGACCTTTACAAGTGCTTCTCGGACTTTTTTCTCCTCTTTAGGTGAGAGGAGTAAAAGTAGAGGGGGCTGGAGTTGGGTATTTCCTTTCCCCCAGGTCAGTGAGGCTCTGATAATATCCCAGCAAGGTTAGACTCTGGTAAAACAGTTTCCCCTGAGGGAAGGCCTTCCTAAGAAGAACAGAGAGCGCGGTGTATTTCAAAATGGCTACTTTCCCCCTCCTCCTGCTAAAAAGCAGGGGAGAATTTTCAGAAATATTCACTATGAGGAGCTCCTAGGGCTCCTGGAGCTAAAACTCGCACGAGTGTGGGGGCCTCTTAAGAATGGACTCCTGCTAGCGTTTTTAATTCTCAAGTTTGTCCACACCAAGCCTTTGGCAATTCTTCAATTACAGTTTAAGTTCTCCTACTCAGATGCTGACTCTTATTATGCTTTCTGCTCCTGAGACCCTGATCTGGTAAAATCTGAGACTCTTTGTACCTGACTGTCTCTCTAATTTCTGGGCAGTGGTTTGCCCTGTGACTTCAGTTCTCTGAGGGATTTAAAGAGAGTTGATGATTTTGAGTTTGTCCAGTCTTTTTCTTGTTACAAGGATGGAAGTGATCATTTTTAAGCTCCTTATAGGCCAGACTAGATCAAAATGACTTTAAAATACAATATTTGAAGGATCAATATTATGAAATCAGTTAGGTATAAAATTTTCATTGGCTTGTTCCTATCTCTTTCCAGTTCCCATTTTTCTATTGCTCCCAGTCAGCCACACTTTGAGAACACAGTAGAGCTGGCCCCAGAAGAGGGGACAACATTCTGATGAGGTGTCATTACCTGGTGACATGGAACCAGGCCTCTGAAGAGACTAATTATTTAGAGAAGGCATGAACAGAGTTTACAAACTGTTTACCAAACTGTTTGATTCCCTCAGTAGAGGAGCTTTAATTTAAGGTGACTGAACTAGCCTTTTGTAATCCTTTTAATTATCCAGCAGACAATTTGATCACAGGTTTAATAAGCCCACTCACACTGTTACTTCAGGGTTGGGATCAGCTTAATATGTTTACTTGAACAACATAAAAGGATAGGCTCTTAAATTAAACGTGAAACCATTTGGGTTGCTTTTCTATTTAAGATACTGTTGAAATCTATTTCCTTTAATATAAAATAGTAAGGAAAAAAGTTTAAACTAGAAACGATAAATAAGAAATTAAAAATGAGAATTTCATGGTTATTTTAGAAACGTCTTTAAGAAGCATTCTCTGTGGACTGACATGGGGGAATCTCAGTTATTAGTGAATCTGTGCAGTGTGGTCTCTTGGCATGAAGACAGAATTAGCAGTTTTGATTCCTGGTTTAAAAAACACAGATGTACACACACACACACACACACACACACACACACACACACGTGTGTGTGTGTGTGTATTAAATCAAGTTTGCCTAATTTTCTTCTAAACATTCTAGGATATAGACACACAAGGACACTGTTTACTTTTATGACTGGCCCAGTATTAGCTAATCTCAGTAAACCGTAGATTTACAAAATATGGCAAATCTCTATTTTTTCACCTCCTTAGCAAGAATAATTTTTAATTCAAACAACAAATACTAGCCTCTAGTAAAGGGATTTGTATATATTCATAGACTTAGCAAAACAGATATGAATAAGTATTAAGCCTCTATGAAGCTGAATATGGAAAATACAGCCTATGAAACTGGCCAATCATATATGAACGATGTGAAAGATTCAAAAGCAAAATTGTAGTTTACAATACCTATTTCTGTGATAATGAGTATACAGCTTGATCCAGGAAAATCAAAAGACAGCTGTTCTATTTTAGAAATTAATAAACTACTGCACAAATCCATATACCTGCAGCACAATGAAACCAGTGAACCTCATGTATGTACCTCACATATACCGATATATTGTCACTTGTCTGGATGATCCAGTAAGAGCCCACAGTGCTCATATGAAAAGAGCCATATCACCTTTGGTACAATTACTGTGGCTGCAATAAAACTACAACATACACACAACCCCATATAAATGTGTCTTAAATCAAGAAAAATAACAATTTATTTTTAAAAACCTCCAAAGATGACTTTTCTTGATTAAATCTGTAGCCACTTCATTTTTCCTGCCTCCTTAAAAGGTTCTCAATGTTCATCTGTGAGGCCTCTTCCATTGGTTATATTTACCCTGTCCCATGATGTCACACACTTATTAACTGCATGAACAGTTCAGCTCACATACATGGAACCCCCTCAAAAATAAAGAATCTATCACAAGAGTGGCACGTTAAGGATTCTAAGGAAATCCACAAAAAAATGTCCTACTTAGGCCATATTGATTTTCTTCCTCCTAAAATAAGCATAATGAGGCAAAATGTCTGAGTGAAAACAAATAACACAGAAGCACAATTCTTGGAGGAAAAAATCTGATATTTACCAACAGTCTGGGGGAAGTGGGGTATGAACACTTAAATGATGCAGTCCATAACATGGATCTGTAGCGTGTCTATGTCAGGCAGAACTTCTCCACATTTGGGGCACGAATGAATTGGAATATTCCGCTGTTGCTGCTGCCTCCAGTTGGTATCCTCATCTCCTGAGAACAAGCATTGAATGAAACGCTATTCCATTTCTTCCATGTTGCAAGTGGCTTTGTTTGTTTGATTTTAATAACAGACAATTAATTTTAACACCCATTAAACTTGGCAATTGGTACCCAATGGGGAGGGAATACAGGTTTTTTTGGGGGGTCTTTAACTTAAGAAATCTACACACACACAGACAATGTGCCCACATAGTACCTGCTATCCTACTGCTGTAGGTTTTGGGCTCTAGTCCAGGTTTTAGTATGTGGTAATACGTGGTTTCAGTTCTAGGTACAGAACAAGACAAGTTCTAATACAAACAGGAATATTTGAGAGAAGAAACAAGATACATAAGGATATGAGCTCAAGAAGAGAGAAGGTGGAGAAAATAACGAGTGGCACACAGAGAGGTTTCCTAGAACACTATGAACCCCCTCAGAAGCAGAGATAATAACCATGTTCATTCCGCCCATGCATCTGAGGACCTGGGAGGTGGAAGAGAGGGGTACAGAGATGAAGGGGACTTCAAGAGAGAAAAGCGACAGTGGGTGTGTGTGAGGGAAGGGCCACCCTGTGCCACGTGAGGCAGGTTAGCGGGAGGATGGGAAAGGCACCAGGCTCAGACTGCTCTGTGCAGAAAGGCCGCCTCATGAGACCCACAGCACCTGGGAGGAGTTTTATGGATATGTAAGGGCTGCCCAGGCAAAGTGAGTGGGGAGAAAGAAGGGAAGTATGCGTTGTGTCATTCTGTCCAATTTTAGAGCTGGCCCAAGGTTCAAGTCTAAATTAAAGAATGCTTGAAATAAGCCTTGACTCTAAGAAGGTCCCACATGCAAACTAATCGATGTTGGAAATGACTTTTGGCTACCAGGGCATCTCCTTGATCTGACCTTTCTGGACCAGTGCAAACCATTCTGGTGTCAGAACTTGCAGTCGGCGCCCAGTGTTTGCTTTGGAGGCTGGTCATGGAGGTAACCTTTAACCTTCAATTCAATTCAATTCAATTCAATTATTTGAATTGAATAATGGAGACTATGGTAGACAGTCTGTGTTCAGTGAACTTCAGAAACACCATTGCACAGAAATACTGATCACAAGCTGTGATTTCTAGAAGATGGATCTTTCTAGTGATCTCACGGTCCTAGATCAGGAGTCAGTAAACTTTTTGTGTGGGCTGCAGTTTGCTAAACCCTGCTCTGGAGGGCAATAGGCCACTTATCGGGGACTGTTGATTCTTCATTTTAAACTTTATTTCATCCATCTTTGCCTTTCCTTTCGTCCTGGTCTAGGTTTCGAGACTCAGACTTGAGCCGTCGTATGAGGTGGTTAACGGGTTCCCTCTACCTTCCTGCTCTTTGCTATAAAATAAACTTTGTTTTTCATTGTTAACCCATCACACTCCTTTGTCTTTGACCTTTTATTCTCGTACCGTACTGACTGAAATCCTAGCTTTAAGATCAGGCTTAAAGTCGGGCCTTTTCAAGGCCTTTCTCAGCTGCCCTGGCCCTCAGGGATCATCCTTCCCTCTGACCTTAAGTAGCATCATCTCTATTACTTAATCGTATCTTGTTTTATGCGTCCATCTTCTTATGCGCACATCCTGTCTCTCCAACCAGACCATCAGCTGCTTCAGACCTGACCATGCCTGTACCTATTTCTTCCCTCGTGCTCAGCTGAGTGTCCCAGACCAGGGCAGACGCTTTGCTGGCCACGGATGACCACAATGATGAAAGAGAGTGAACAGGGGCTACTGTCTAAGGCAGCTTTGTTACGAAGCTAAAAAACTAAGATAAAAATCTGAAGACAGTCTGTGGAATATTACTTTGTAGAAGACAAGAAGCTTAGTAGGAAAATCATGAATAAACATGTACTTTGCGATGAGTTTTGGACTGTAAGTCAAAGAATGTCTGTTTTTGTTATTTTTTTAACATAAACAGGCATTTGCCTTATTTAATTATGACCAAGGAAAATCTTCCTCTAAGAAATCCAGACGCAAGAGACTGTCCTTTTGGACCCAAGACAATGTCGCACTTTTGATATCAGAGGTAGATGGGTGTTCCTGGGATGTTTAAATCAGGTTAGAGAAAATGTCTGGTGGTGCTCAAGTGTAGACGCAGGTTTGACAGAAGAACACAGCTTTACCCTACAACGCTCAACATGCCTGAGGCTAGTGTTCATGTCAGTCTATGTGCTACCTCTACGTATGCCCCATGAATGTGGTTGATTTTTAACCTGAGTTACTACCTCTAACATTACTTAAAAAAAATTTTTTTTTAGCATTTATTTATTATTGAGAGACAGAGAGAGACAGAGCATGAGCAGGGGAGGGGCCGAGAGATGGGGAGACACAGAATCCGAAGCAGGCTCCAGGCTGGGAGCTGTCAGCACAGAGCCCGACGCGGGGCTCAAATTCACAAACCACGAGATTGTGACCTGAGCCGAAGTCGGAGGCTTAACCGACAGAGCCACCCAGGTGCCCCTAACATTACTTTAACTTATTTTTTTCCTATGAAAGAACTTTGGTGGGGGGACAGGGGAAGAAGGAAGGCAAAAGGGATACTCAGAGAAATTTCCCCAAGATTGAACAGGTGACGATACATCCTGCTTGCTTCCTTGCTGCTGCTGACGCTGTGATGTTTCAGTAATCGGTTGGTATATGGAAGGGACTCAGACTGGTCTACCATTAAAAAAATGTTAAAAAGCCAGTTTTATGTGAAATTTGGGATGGCATCCTAAACCCAGATTCTTTTTAGTGGCAGCTCTGTCAGTCTTCAATCCTTTGAATTCTTTTTTTTTCTTATCTAGACTCCGGGATAATACTTCCCTTTCAGTGATGTACTACAACACAGGGATTTATTATACATTACAAAACATTACTACAGTGTATTAAAACCATGTAATAAACACAGCACTGTCAGTAAGTGTCAAGACTAATTTCACTCAGGCAACTAAAATCTGGATGTGGCACATAATTAGATGACAACTTATTACATGTGGTAGCGTGTAGTGGTTAAGAGTCAGATAATCTTGGGTTTTCCGTGTCCAGTTCAGCCCCTAACTAACCTTGTGATCCTGGGTTGTTTAACCTTGTCTTCTGGAGAACTGTGAAAATATATAACTCATGAAATTTTGTGAGGATCACAAGAAATAACGTGTATGAAGTGATCAGGACAGTGTCTATGCACAATAAACTCAGTAAATGCTAACATTATTATGTGCATAACACCAAGTAATGGGCGAAGATTCAAGTTCTGGGACAGCTTATTTAATACAACGCCTAGATGCATATTTAGAACACATCGATAATTATAACATAGCAGATGAGTCCTATAAGAGGAACAGAGTACTTTGGAAATTCAGGAGGGAGAGGTTACATTTTGCTAGAATCACAGGGACAGTATTTGAAATGGGTTTTACAGATGGGGTAGGGGTTCAGTGGAAAGAGACAGGAGGGGGACAGGGACGTGTGTGAGGGAAGGATGCCACATAAGGAAGTATATGCGGGTATGCAAGCCTATGACGAGTTCAAGGAACAGGGAGCGATTCTGTTGGCTAACAGCTGAGGGAATTCGAGGGGGAGAAGGTTAAAAGTTAGGCTATGCCAGGCCTTAACTGCCAGCACGAAGAGAGTCTGGTGTCTGGAGTCAGTCTGTAATGGATGGAGAATTAGGGTACTGTGAAAATAAGACTGCGGGGTGCTACATTTTTCACAGTCTGATCTGAAATTCATTTTGTAGAATGTAGTGAAATTGTCTTCAAGCGTTCTCTTCATAGAATAGTTATCCCCTGGAGCCCTGAAAACCAACGATCACACGGGACTCACCTCTCTGAGCGAGGTAGGCCTGCTGGTCAGGGTCACTTGTTCTTGCCCCATGACGGCTCTGCATCTCCATCAAGGACTGCCTACTGGGATGAAAAGCGACACTATAGTGATGTTTTAAAGCCCTGAAATATGACAACATTAAGCAGACATTCAAGAGCAATATGGGGGGGAGAGAGCTGAAAAAAAATGCAAGTTTCATAAAAACCAGAACTTAAGGGTTAACTTGAGTTTGAAATATTATTGGTAGTAGCACAGTGTAGTAAAAGAAAATAACAATTAAGATAAAAAAATCAGTAAATAACCAAACTGTCTCTGGATAAGGAAATGGATTAGAAAAAAGGGGCGTATTTCTAAAAGAAGACACTATAGGGCAATTCAAGAGAGTGAAATAAATCTACACACACATACACACACACACACCCAGAGTCCAAAATCACAGTGTTCCATAAAACAAGCTGCAGAACAAGACCTAGTGATATTTTTTCTTTTTAGAGAGAAAGAGAGAGAGAGAGCATGAGCGAGCGCAATAGGGCAGGGTAGAGGCACAGAGAGAATCCCGGGTAGGCTCCATGCCTAGTGCGAGCCCAACATGGGGCTCGATCTCATAACCGTGAGATCATGACCTGAGCAGAAATCCAAGAGCTGGACGCTTAACGGACTGGCCACCCAGGCGCCCTGCAAACATATTACGGAATTGTTTAAAGTGTTCAGAATATTGACCCCCGACAGTGGCAGGCTAGAACCTGGGAACACACAAGGCCTGAAAGCAAAGAACACCTCAGGTTCCCGCGAGACGCCACCAGGCCTTGTTGTAAGTCAGGCTGAGTGTCGGGGAAGCAACCAAGTGAAGTGAGCCCAGAGTACTTCCTGCAGCTCGACTGAAGAAGCACCTCTGACCACCGCCTGCCCTCCACCCGCGCCCCGGGCTCCGGGTGTGTGGCCTGAGCCCTCCCTCCCCTCACCTGCCTCCATCTTCAAAAACGTTATTCTCTTTCAGCAGAATTGCCAGCTGCAAAGCCAGCTGCTCCTTTTCTTCGTGTATTTTCTCTCTTGCCGCTCTTTCAGCATGAAAGTCAGAACAGTAAACTTCCATCTGGAAGAAGGTAAAAGACACAGAAGTTACTGCCTGGATGGATTTGGATGCTCCACAGTCACCTGGGGACAGGGCGCGGAATGGGTGCTGCCTCCTGGGATGCACCTTGTAAGTCACAGGTGCATCTTCCTGCTAGAAACCAGGGTGGTGACCGTAACCTTCCAACCACCTTCTGACAGAAGACAAGCTGTGTGTGTGCACTTTAGACAATTAGAACTCGGCAATGACACCAAGGTAGGTGGTTTAAACACTGCACGTACCATTCATTCAGTAAAATTCTCTGATTTTTTTTTAAATTTTTTAAATGTTTACTTTTGAGAGAGAGAGAGAGAGAGAGAGAGAGAGAGTGAGTAGGGGAGGAGCAGAGACAGAGAGGGAGACACAGAATCCAAAGCAGGCTTTTAGGCTCTGAGCTGTCAGCCCACAGCCTGTACGGGGCTCGAAACCATGAACCACAAGATCTTGACCTGAGCTGAAGTCAGATGCTTAACCGACTGAGCCACCAGTTGCCCCAAAATTCTCTGATCTTTTGAAAAAAATAATATTCAGGGTTAGCTTAATATAGTACATGGTTTATTTACTCTGTCAGGTGTGTTTATGAAGTCTTTCCTTAAGTTAAATTTTAAACAGTAATAGTAAATAGATGGTATTTATTGAGGCCAAACATGCACAAAGTCCTCTGTTGGGTGCCTACATTCCTATCTTATTGCACCTTATCAAAAATCCTGGGAACGTAGCCTTGCTATGCTCATTTTACATTTACAAGTTTAATAGCTCTTAATCTTGGTAAGTGTCATACCAGCACTTGAACCGAGAATGAAGCCCAAACGCCGCTTCCCACGGTAGTGGCCAGCCTCCACGATGGCTCCAGTGACCCTCAACTGTTGGTATTCACACCCTTACGTGGTGCCCTCCCACAACGAACAGGGCCAACCCACGTAAGCACTAGGGTAGCGCAGAAAGGACGGTGCGTGGCTTCTGAGCCTAGGTCATGAAAGACACTGTGGCTTCCGCCTCATTCTCTCCGGGGTTACCTGCGGTGGGGGAAGCCAGCTCCCGTGTCACGGGGGTGCACAAGCCAGCCCGTGGAGAGGCCCGGGGGGTGAGGAACTGAGGCCTCTCACCCACAGCCATGGGAGCGAGCGGGCTTGGAAACGGGTCTTCTAGTCGATCCTGAGTGCAGCCTCACGAGGGGCCCTGAGCCGGAATCACCCTGCTAACCTGTTCCTGGAGGCCCGACCCACAGAAATGCTGTGAGGTAACGAATGCCTGTCATTGTTTTAGCCGCTAAATCAGAGGGTAATTTCTTACCTAGAAACGTAAACATTATGCCACAGTAGCAATCTCTTCACTGTTACAAAGTTACAAAGTAAAAATGGGCTACTTAATAGAGAAATGCCCATTGCTCTAATAAAAGCAGGGTTTTTTCCCCTCACATTTTATGGTTTCACTGGACGGTCTGGTGCACTTTCCACACGTGATGTGCTTCAATAAAATTTAAACAAAATATGTCGGTGGAAAGAATATAAAATCCAAAAATATATCTGAAACACCATCGCCTTCCCATTTGAGACCACAACCGGGGTTGGCGCCACTGAGCTCCGTCGCGACGCGGCTCACCTGAGCCCTCAGGACAGTCATGGTCTCCAGGTCCTCCTCCTGCTTCGCGATGGTCTGCTTCATCTCGTCCATCTGAAGCTGCTTGGAAGCCAGGGCCTTCTCTGCCAGCGCCAGTTTCTCACTTAGTTCTTGTAGTACCACCTTATCCACTTTTTCTGACTGCAAGAGACAAGTGTATTCTAGAATGGTTGTGACATAATCCAACCTGCTGTAGTAAAATATTAAAGGAAGTTTTGTCTGTTTTTAAATGACAGGCTCTGAACTGTTCTGTTCATTGGCAATGGTAACGTGCTCAGAAAGTTGTACTCATTTAACTCACAGCTTGCAAATGATAATTTCTTTTCTTTTTTTTTTTTTTGAGAGAGACACACACACACATACACACAGTGTGAGCAGGGGAGGGGCAGAGAGAGAGAGACAGAATCCCAAGCACGGTCCACACTGTCAGCACAGAGCTTGATGTGGAGCTTGAACTCATGAACCGTGAGATCATGACCTGAGCCGAAATCAAGAGTCAGATGCTTAACCAGCTGAGCCACCGAGGCACCCCACAAATTATAATTTCGTAATTTAAAACAATGAAAAAACCCCCACTAAAATAAGGGAAATAATAACAAACCTTGATCTCAATGACGTTGTAACTCACTGCTACTGTTATTTTTCCCACTAATGTTACTCTTACTTGGTGAAGTCAGTGGAAAAGAAACGTGTTTAAGTTAAAAATTTATCCCATCACACCTGTCAGAATGGCCAGTATCAAAAAAGACAAGAGAGAACAAATGTTGGTGAGGATGTGGAGAAAGGGGAACCCTTGTGCACTGTTGGCGGAAACATAAACTAGTGCAGCCACTTTGGAAAACAGTAGGGAGTTTCCTCAAAAAATTAAAAATAGAACTACCGTATGATTCAGCAATTCCACTTCTGTGTATATATCCAAAGAAAATGAAAATACTAATTCAAAAAGATATATCCACTCCTATGTTTACTACAGCATTATTTACAGTAGCCAAGATACGGAAGCAACCCAAGGGTCCATCAAAGAAGTGATGTGTATATATGTATATGCACAATGAAGTATTAGTCAGCCATAAAAAGACTGAAATGTTGCCATTTGTGACAATATGGATGGACCAAGAGGGTATTCTGCTAAGTGAAGTAAGTCAGAGAAACAAATACCATATGATTTCACTTACATGTGGCATCTAAAAAACAAAACAAATGCACAAACAAAACAGAAACAAACTCATAAATACAGAGAACAAACTGGTGGTTGCCAGAGGAGAGAGAGATAGGGGGATGGGCGAGATAGGTAAAGGGGGTCAAGAGGTACAAACTTCTAGTTATAAAATATAAGCCAAGGGAAAGCACAGTACAGCGAAGGGGATACAGTTGGGGTTAGAACAACACAGGGGTTAGAGGTACTTACTCCTGCATAGTCACAAATTTACACATAACTTTTGACTCCCCAGAAATTTAACTAGTAATAGTCTATGGTTGACTGGAAGCCTTACTGATAATTTAGTTGGTTAACATATACTTTGTGTGTTATATGAGTTATATGCTATATTCTGACAATAAAGTGAGCTAGAGAAAAGAAAATGTTATTAGGAAAGTCATAAAGAAAAAAATACATTTATAGTACTATACTTCAAAAAATCTGCATATTAGGGGGCACCTGGGTGGCTCAGTTGGTTGAGTGTCCAACTTCAGCTCAGGTCATGATCTCGTGATTTGTGAGTCTGAGCCCCTCATCGGGCTTGCTGCTGTCAGCACAGAGCCCGCTTTAGATCCTCTGTCCCTCTTTCTTTGTCCCTCCCCTGCTTGCGCTCTCTCAAAAATAAACATTTTTTAAAAAATTTAAAAAAGAAATAAAAAAGCTGCACATTAAGTGGACCTATGCAAACCCCTTTTGTTCAAGGGTCAACTGTACGGTCAATACTATCATAACGACTTTGTATGGTGACAGATGGTAACTACAATTATGAGCATTTCAAAATGTGTATAAATATCAAATCACTATGAAAACTGATCTGACATAATATTGCAACTATACTTTAGTTGCAATTAAAAATAAATACATAGGGGTACCTGGGTGGCTCAGTCAGCTAAGTGTTCGCTCTCGATTTCGGCTCAGGTCATGATCTCACGGTTCGTGAGTTTGAGCCCTACACTGGGCTCTGCACTGACAGCATGAAGCCTGCTTGGGATTCTGTCTCCTTCTTTCTCTGGCCCCCCACCGCTCACTATCTCTCTCTCAAAAAATAAATTAACAAACATTAAAAAATAAATAATCAAAAAAAATTTACTAAGTCTTAGGAACAATATTCTCTTAAGAAAAACGAAAAACAAAGAGTACATTTATAAGCATATAAACTCAAATTCAGAGCTTCCATGATCTTTACTTATTTATCCCAGCTTTCTTCAAGTAAAACTGACAAATAAAACTGTAAGATATTTGGGGCGCCTGGGTGGCTCAGTCGGTTAAGTGTCCGACTTCAGCTCAGGTCACGATCTCGCAGTCTGTGAGTTCGAGCCCCACGTCGGGCTCTGGGCTGATGGCTCAGAGCCTGGAGCCTGCTTCCGATTCTGTGTCTCCCCCTCTCTCTGACCCTCCCCCGTTCATGCTCTGTCTCTGTCTCAAAAGTAAACATTAAAAAAAAAAAATTTAAAAAAACAAAACAAAAAAAACCTGTAAGATATTTAAGGTGAAGAATGTGGCAATTTGACAGGTGTATACAGCATGACAGGGTTCCAACCAGGTTAATTAACATCCATCACCTCACATATCTACCCATGTTTAAACTGCCATATCATGGTGGTATTATACTAATGGAAGTTGCAGTCTGGTGAGTCCAGAGTCTCAAGGTCACTGACAGTAGCAAGCTAGCCCCATGATAGCTCAACGGACACGACCCCTCCAGGGGCAGCCAGTGGTCTCACCGCGCCCTGCTCACGTGGGAGCCCATGCTGGTAGCTGTCCTACAGACCCACCTGCTGTTAGAAATCCTAAAAACTTACTCCCCGACTGTAGGACTCAGCACCATCCCTGCACGCGAAGCACGTTACACATAGGAAGAACACCGGAACTCACACGTACTCGGACACGAGAAATCAATGATAAAATGAAGGGCACCCTTTGAAACCAGACTTAGTTAAGGATTGACAACTACTTTACGTATAAAAATGTTTAACGGTTTCTTTTTATTATGAGGCTACGGAAGTAATTTTCTTCTATGAGTACCTCTTTCCTTTTTAGCTCCTCGATCGTTTTCAACGAATTATTGTATTCTTGAAGAAGCTTGTTATGTGTCACCTGGAGAGTGGCTACCTTGGACCTATTGAAAAAGACAGTAAGAAATGGAATCTTGGGGGAGATATCATAAGAACTTAGTCTTGCTTTCCAACCCCCTTCTGAACACTCAACTAGCAAATTCTTCTCTCCTACCTTTGCCATCCCACCACCTGCTAGCATTTTCTTACTCTCAAAGAAAACAATCTTTACAAAAAAAAAAAATCAAGATTGATTACAAGTCACGTTAATAATTCTGTTATAATAAAACAAATGTTATCTCCTCAGAAAAATCTCCTGTGCTCCTTCAGATACATAAAAGAGAAAATCTTTTAATGTATTCTCAAATCCTATTTCCAATCTGATAAAAGTGCTCTCCTATTTTCTTCCAGCAAGTAGTCATTTGGTCGTGGCTACTCACTTTTCATCTTCAGTTTTAGCTTGCTCCATTTTGATTTCTGATCGCATGCTTTCCACTTGTAGTTCCAACTTTTTGTTGTTATAAACAAGCTCCTGCTTTTCATTCAGCTCTGATGGGGTTGCAGAATTCTTCCTTTCAAGGGCCTGACACCTAAGAAAGATCGATATTTCATGAGGATGAATGACGCTCCTTCATTTCTCAGTGGCTCTTAAATCCCAAGACTATGTAGCAAATACAAAGAAATTTAGGATTGCATTTTTCAAGGAGTATTTAGCAATGCAAACTAAAATATTTTATCCTCCTTGCTTCTTTACTAGAAACAGGCAGTATTTCTAAACCCTCATGACTAAACATTAAAAAAATACAGATCTTTTCTTGGAAAATAAATTTACATATTTCAGAATCCGTATGCCTAATGTAAAAAAGTACAGATCTAAGACCACACAAGCCTTACGCAGTCATGTAAAAACTGCCTTATGTAGTCATGTAAGAACATATTTTTGTTCTTCAGACACAGACCAAAATAGTAATTGGCTAAAGGTCCTTTTCACATACTGATCCATGGATATTGTCAATATTTTAAAAAGTTATGGGTTCTGTTAAGCACAAAGAATATGACTTCTGACAAAGTTTGTTTTTTTTTTTAGTGTTTATTTTTGAGACAGAGAGAGACAGAGCATGAGTGGGGGAGGGGCAGACACAGAATCAGAAGCAGGCTCCAGGCTCTGAGCTGTGAGCACAGAGCCTGACATGGGGCTTGAACTCATGAACCGTGAGGTCATGACCTGAGCTGAATTTGGATGCTTAATTGACTGAGCCACCCAGGGGCCCCATGACAAAGATTTAATAAGGGAAAAGAAAATATCCTAAGCCCTCTTAAAGATCAGAAAGAGAATTTCAGTATAATAATAGTAAATATGAAACTACGGTGGCCACATGCAAGGCATTAACGCCAAGCGTGTCAAACATCTCAACACGTTACGAAGTAGGGATAATGACACACATTTTACAAATGATAAAACTAGGGCTCAGAGAGGTTAAATAACCAACTTGCCCAAGCTAATACCACAAATGAATTGTAGATCCACATTTCAACGAGGTCAGTTTGTCCAAAGTCCCTAGCTTTTGCTACCATGCTGTGCCAGATTACCAGAATACTGTTTAGCCTTGGTAAATTTAACTCCCAGGCAACATACGCTCCTACACTGTGCCGGGAATACGCTTGCCAGCCAATCCCAAAGAACCACATAAACTTCGCTGTTCTAAATTCTGGGTAACTCGTTACATCAAGAAAAACAAGCACATGCAAAGTTCTCAGTGTAAACAGTAGCCTTCATAACTGATTGAAAATGATTTTCTTTTCCTCAATAAATCTCATTCCAGTTCTTTTTGCTCTTTGCAGCTTTCGTTTATGTGTCCTTGTATCAACGCTGTTGACTCAGGAAGGTCACAGGACATCTGGCTTACTGCTTTTTTACAGGTCCTCACAGAGGCTAGTGCATTTCACTGACACCCGCAAACAGCTGAACCAGATTTCCCCGGCCCCCCGCCCCCCGCATTTTCGTACACGTATTTCACGTGAACCTGTGCATTCACCTCAACATTCGTGTTTTCCAAATTCAGATTTTAATTAGGTTTCTATTTTTCTTTCGGTAACACAGTAGCGAAACCATGTTTTTACATGGTATTTTGTAAAAATGTACACTTTCCGAAGAAGAAGAAAAAATTCATCCCTCACTCTTACTTCTCTTGAAGTCTCTTCTTCATTAGCTCAGCTTCGCTGAGTTTTGTATGAGCCTCTTGAAGCTCCTTAAATAGGGTGGTCACCTGAAGGTTCAACGTCTCCACTTCGCTTCCAACCTGTCACACAGAAAATCCCAAGCACGCACATGCAATTCACATCAGAGATCAAATGAACCTCTTTGTGAGAAAACAGTGTGAACCATTAGTGTCCAACTAACATTGATGGGTGAATTGATTAAACTTTGGACAATGAACACCCCAAATACTGTACATGAAAAGAAATGTTTTAGATACAACTCTGTCACCTGATATGTCTGTATTTACTAGTTATATATAACAGTTTATATTTCACAATGTGTAATTTATATGTATAATCACTAATAAATATAAATAGATAAATATAAATAAATATAACATATATGTATACACAAAATGCTCTTTTTCTTACATAAATGATCAATTCGGATGCAGTTGTGATAATGACTTTATCATAGTTTTTTTTTTCTTATAGAAATGGGTGGAGTTTATTTAAATGGAAGAAAAACGTCTCCTCTTTGATACTTGGCAACCCAAGAACCTCCCTTCTTAAGACTTGTAGGGGCCAAAATTCACACAAACGTTCCCAGATGTTAAGGTTTTGACTTTTAAATAGAGAGAGGCCGCAGGCATTTTAGGTTTTGCTAATTTCTGCTCGTCCTTTATCATAACTAAGTTAATACTGATCACGGTCCAGGGGATCACAGAACATAGTGGTGTCAGAGCACAATCTAATTTATCCAGACAGCAACCCATGCCCATCCATATTCCCTGGCTGATTTATGTCTCCAGTTTACTCCACTTTTTTCACTGAACCGCCTTTTTCCCGGCAGTTCTGGCAGAATTGCTGGCAATGAGTTTTATGTTGCCTTGGAAGTCTCGATACTTCTCTATTACTAACAAATGGTTTTGGTCAACCAAGTACGATTACGCCCAGGCTGCCTCTTCGTCTCTGTGTTTTAAGTGGTCGTCAGTCTCTTGAAGTAGGAGACTCAGCCCCGGCCATGGCATACGGTAGGCACTCCGCATACATTTGCTGAATAAATGAATCCGCTGAGGTGAGCATCTTACGTCCACGCTTGTCACGTGGGCAACTGCAGCCCTCACAACTTCCTGGCTTCGCCAGCCTTCCCTAAGCTGAAGACCATGTGGCAGGCTCCAAGGGCACATCTCTGAGCTGCCACGGAACACTGGTGGTACAAGCTTTTCATTCAAACTATGTCATTCAAACCAGTAGGAGGGTAGAACCAAAAGCTTTTAATGAGATCTCGAGTTTCTGGGTCATATTCTCAAATGCTCTTATTACAAAGTGGACAACATTCCTTTCTCCATTAGCAGGCCTGTTCACTCAGTAAGTTAGGAGAGAAATCAGCCAAGAAGAGACAGAGGCGTGATTCCCTAGAATCACTGGGATGGGAACACATCTCCCTACAATTTACTATGGATGAATTTCAAATCGGGACATGGAATAGGAGAGAAATAGAATATATCCAACATTAAAATTATTTCTATTTCTAACGCGAAGAACCCGACACAAGACTCGACTTCAGATACCACACTTTGGGCCCTCGGGAGGGGGTGACAGAGTCTGAGAACCTGAGTACCCACGGTTTCTGGGCCTTTCTCCTCTTCTTTCTCTTTTTCTTTGCTCGTCTCTGTCTGGGTCTCGACTTCCGCATGATCACTGGCTTTCTTTTCAAAATATGAAACTCTGAAAAAGTGCAGAATATGGAAAAGTTACTTTCTCTGTGGCTTCAAGAAGAGAAACAGTTGCGGAAGCACTAAAAGAACACCGTTTGAAATCGATGAGAGATCTGGGGCTTCAAAATTTCTCTGCACTTGCTACGTTAACTTTTTTGGGTTTTGCTCTCATCCTCAAATTGGCTAGAATTGACTGAAGGGATGGGTTTAGGCAGGGTAAAAGGCATAAATCATCCCAAACACTGAAAAACACTGCCACTTTTCACGTAACAGTAATATGCAGAAATATTTTTAAAATCTGTGTTTTTGTGTGTACGTAGGTCATGCACGTGTGTTACAAGACTGTGTGTCCCTTTATAAGGATTCAGCAGAGAGAGGATGCCTTTTTAGGACCCATCAAAGGTCGCAAGTCCCTAAAAACACAGAAATGGACCAACCTTCCTCCACTGAATCATAACCACATGAAAGCCAGCCCAGCGCAAATAAAACAAGAAGAGATTTCTGGTTAAAGATGGTATACTGAATACATGCATGTAATTCTTGTCCCACCCTGAACCCCACCAAAATGACTTTTAAAGAGCCACGTGTGTACAAGAACAAATAGAAAGGGAAAGGAAGTAACAGCAAGAAAATTTGGGGGGCACGGCTACGAGTGGGAACTGAGCCAATAGAGCTGGGTCTGAAGCCAACAGTAGGGAGAGCCAGTGTAAGGTCATCGACACTGTGGGAACCAAAAGGCTCAGGAGTCATCGGCACCAGGTACGTCGGGATCTGGGGACAAAGATGGGGTCTGTTTAAGAGGGACTACAAGATCACAAAATAAAGGGTTTCTGGAGTCAGACAGTAAGAGATGAGAAGTGGGTTCTTCTGTAAGGGGAACTTACACACAGAACACTAAGACCCTCAGCCACCTCTTCCTACTCAAGGACTTTGACATCTAGAAAAGTACCTTCCAGGCAGGATGCTGGAAGAGTCTCCGTTGGAGTACATAAGGATACTCCAGCATAAGGGAAAAGATTTAAAGTTTCTGACACAGGGCTTCCCCGAGAAAACCTCCCAGCCAGATCTCCTGAGATGTGGACCCAGAGCTGCAATCAGCTTCTAATACCCTATTATCCTGCTGAATCTGAGCAAACAGGCAAGACTGCTGGACATTTAAGGGAAATCTTAATATGAAACTGAAAAGAGTAATTTACTGAAAACAGAATATGCCAGTGGGGAAAAAAAAAGTAAAAAAACAGCACTGATGAAGGATCCTTAGACACATAAACACTACAACCACCAAAAAAATGGAACACAATAAAAAAGATTCTCTCCTGCAAAAAAGGAAGATGAAAGTTGATCAAATGTATCAGAAAGGAGAAAGAAGAAAAAAGGAGAGCTAGAAAAAGGGAACAAGGGGTTAAACCACAGGAGATCCAATTCAAAAAGAAAAGTGATGCTAGAAAGAGAGAACAAAGAAAACTGAGGGTTAGAGATAATTACTAAATGAATTCAAGATCATTTTTAAAGAACTGAAGGACATGAGCCTGCAGAATGAAAGAGCCTAAGAGTGTCCAGAACAGACAGATGAAAAACAGGTTCACCACCAACGCATGTGAGAAGTCTCATCACCACAAACATGAAGAATCACAATGGCACTGGGTTTCTCAGCAGTAACACCAAAACCGAGGGCACAAGGAAGCCACGTTTTCGAAAAGTGGAGGGAAAATTATATCCGATTACAGAATTCTATATCTAGCCAAACTATCCATGAAGTATAAAGGCAGGAGGAGAGATTTTCAGATATGAAGGTGTCAGAAAATATACTGCCCATAAATTCTTTTTTCAGTGAGTCAGTGGAGATATGGTGGGCTTGATTTGAAAAGAAATTAAAAAAAAAAGCATAGGAAAGGCATTAGATTCAGGAAACAGGTGATGGAACACAGGAGAGATGAAGGAGTTCCCCAGGGCAAAAGTAAAGGGAGGTGCCAAGATGAGTTCAATGTAGCAGGACCTGGGAAGCAAGCAGGCCAGATTGCAGCGAGAATACTGTTAGACTACTAACACATCTGAGAGGTTTCCTTGTTGGGGAAGAGCATGGGGAAACTAAGCAAGTTTTAAAAATGTAATTATGCATAGAGGCAAAAGAAAAATAAGTTGTATAAAAAAAGGAAGAATGTTCAAGGCACAGAGCAGAGCTCAACTCAGAGCTCCATGTGCATGTCTAATAACATCAACACTGAGTACTTATCTCACTACATTTCAACATAGCCGATTTTGGAGGTGGAGCGGGCAAGCCAGGTCCGGAAGCATCTGTGTGCGATGACAACGAGGGGGGTGAAAGACAGTTAAATCTCCATCTTTCAGAGTCGGAGGTCAATAGATTGTGTTCACAACAGGGGGAAAATTCAGCAGCAATTTGAGCCCGGTACATGGAGGGAAACATCAAAATGGCTGGAACCGGGGCGCCTGGGTGGCGCAGTCGGTTAAGCGTCCGACTTCAGCCAGGTCACGATCTCGCGGTCCGTGAGTTCGAGCCCCGCGTCAGGCTCTGGGCTGATGGCTCGGAGCCTGGAGCCTGTTTCCGATTCTGTGTCTCCCTCTCTCTCTGCCCCTCCCCCGTTCATGCTCTGTCTCTCTCTGTCCCAAAAATAAATAAAAAATGTTAAAAAAAAAAAAAAATGGCTGGAACCAATGCAAATGGCTCCAAACCATTTGCAAACCTAAGGGGCTGCACGGGCACTCTTTCAGGCCAAGCCAAATAAATGGGTTAAGGGCCAGCTGGTGCAGGGTTGACGGATGACCCTTCATTACACTATTCACATCCGACACAGGGCTCCATGGGAAAATTCTTCTCCAAGGAAAATTTTCATCTTGGACTGAATTTCTGTGCTACCTCTCGATTCTCTTGGGCTACACTTTCTACACACTTCCCCCACTTACTTGCTGTCAGTTTAAGTTTGTTTAGAAAACAAAAAATTGCATGAAATACTAATCCTGGAAAACAATGGGGAAAAAAAAAGACAAACCTATTGACTTCTCTCCCCACAAATCTCCTAAAAATTTTCAGAATAAATTTTAGACTGTTTATACCCTTATTTCTCATGATTAATGAAGAGAGTTGAAGACTCACTTGTTTGAGAAAAACACATGTTAGGTCTTGGAATGTGTTTTCATCATTTCCTATAGAGCATGAAACCAAAGCAGGCTAACCAGGTTTCTCAGTTTCAGTCCTGCCTTAGCTAGGAGAAAATCATCCTGACACTCACCTAGAGAACATCAGTCTTGGTAACTATCACTGACTTCCCGGTTGTTAAATACAGAAAGAAGGCTGGCGCACAAAGTAGAAATTCAATGCGACTGGGAATGGGACCCTTCACAGGTGTTCAAGGGGAGAGACTAAAAACAGCCATCTCAAGGGCAGGCCGGACTTCCTAGGGCAGGCTGAAGGGCTGTGGCTGCAGACAGAGGGCTGTAATCATTTTGGAAGCAGGAATTATATATATCTCATATGAACGATCAGGATGTATAATTAGCAAATTCCTAAGTTTCCACTTCCACCATGAAAGCTGATCATGCTAAATAAGGATGAATTACTGGCTACACCTGACTTCTGAGAATGATGTATGGAACATGGGAGGGGTAAACCTGACTATAAAATACAAACACACGGATTACTCAGGCTACTGAGGGCCTTCTTCAACACGTAACTCCTTCCCTTCAAAAACCAGCTGTGATAACTAAGGTGTAAAAGGAGGGCATTCATCCATCCATTCCTTTGTTCATTTATCTGTGCACTGTTAACTATGCTGTTGGGATTTGTCTAAAAGATAGGACAAATATTTTGCTCCATGAGAATACATGGTGCTAGTCTCCTAGAAGTCAACCTTTGAAATTTTCTAAGGGACAGCAGTAGCATATGGTGTAAAAACCTAGGATTTAGAGCCAGCATGCCCTTAGCACCTTTGAAAAGCTATCAGATAAGTCACCGGACAAAGGCCAATGTGTTTTCCAGATTAACCTCATCTGAATAAATAACATAGGTTTCACATTTTAAGATCTTTCTATAGTTAAAAATTTTAACTGCTTCAGTTAGAAAGTACTTTTTTTTTTTAAGTTTATTTTGAGAGAGAGAGATAGAGTGAGCAGGGGAGTGAGCTGTTAGCAGTGCCTGACGTGGGGCTTGAACTCATAAACCGTGAGATCATGACCTGAGCTGAGATCAACAGTCGAATGCTTAACTGACTGAGCCACCCAGGGACCCCAGGAAGTGCTTCTTATAGTGCTAGAATCTTAAGATCAATAAGGCATCTATAACTTCTGAGAGAATTAATTATATTGTAGTATATTTATGATTAAATGTTGCAATCACTGGAGTCCCAAAACTACTGTGTAACCTCTTCCATGTCTTACGTGGTTTAGCATTTTGCACTTCTAAAAAGTACATTTGCACATAGAAATTTATTGACTTCACAACTCTATACCGTAGATGAATTTTACCCCTAAGTATTTATGTGTGTTTGCACATCTACCACATTCTATGAGGCTGGTATCTCCCTTATACCAAAAACAGACACAGGCATCACAAGAAAAGAAAATTACAGACTAATACCCCTTAAGAATAAAGATGCAAAAATCCTAAATAAAATTTTAGCAATCCAAACTAGCAACATATAGAAAGGATAATACATCATGACCAATGGGATTTACCCAGGAATGAAAGGTTTAACATGTGAAAATCAATCAGTATAATACATCATATTAACAGAAGCTTTAAAAACCCATATAATCATCCCCATAGACATGGAAAGCATTTCACAAAATCCAAAACCCTTCATGATAAAAATTGTAACAATCTATAACTAGAATGCAGTTTCTCAGCTTGACACAGCATCTATGAAACCTTACAGCTAACATTGTACTTGATGGTAAAAGGCTGAAGGCCTTCCCTCTAAGGTTAGGAACAGACAAGCATGTCTGCTTTTTCAACTTATATTTCACATTGTGCTAGAGATTCTAGCCAGTGGAATAATGGAAGAAAAAGAAATACAAAGTATTTCATGTTGGTAAGGAAGAAGTAACACTATCTCTTTGTAGATGATGTGATCTTGTATAAAGAAAATCCTAAGCAATCCACTAAAAAACTAATAGTGCGAATACGTGAGTTCTAACAAGGTTGCAAGCTACAAGATCAATATATAATATACAAAAAAAAAAAAAAAAAAAGCCAGTGATATTTCTGCATACTACCAAAGAATACTCCAAAAATGAAATTAAGAAAACAATTTCATGTATACAGTTCTAAAAAGACCAGAATATATAGGAACAAATTTTGAAAAGCAGTGTATGACCTATATGTTGAAAACAACAAAACATCACTGAAATACATCACAGCTGACCTAAATAAATCCATGGATTATCTTTCATGGATCAGAACATTTAACAATGTTAAGAGGGCATAACTCTCCAAACTGAACTCCAGGGTCAATGCAATCCTTAACAAAATCCCAGCTGGCTTTCCACACCACCGCCCCCCACCCCACCCCCGACAGAAACTGAAAAACTTATCCTAAGATTTATACAGAAAAACATGAAATCCACAGTAGCCAAATAATCGTCCTGATTACTCCTGATTCCAAAATTTACTACAAAACTATAGTAATCAAGACAGTGTAGTATTAGCAAAGAATAGGCATATAAATCAAAGGAATGAAATTGAGGGTCTAGAAATTAATCTTTACAGGTATGGCCAACTGATTTATTCCAAAGGGGGGCAAGACAGTTCAGTGAGGGAAAGAATGGTCAACAAATGGTGTTAGGATGAATGGAAATCTACACATGAAAGAATGAAGTTGGTCCCCTACCTCACACCATATACACAAATGAACTGAAAATGGATCAGAGACCTAAATGTAGGAGCTAAAACTATAAACCTTTTAGGAGAAAACATAGGAGTGAATCCTCATGACCCTGGATTAGTCAATGCTCCTTAGATACAACACCAAAAGCATAAATGACATAAGAAAAATAGATAAACTGACTACATAAAAATAAAAAAAAAAATTTGTGCTGCCAATGATAGCACCCAGGAACTGAAAAGATAATCTACAGAATGGGAGAATATATTTGCAAGTCATATACCTCATAAGGGATTTGCATCTTGAATATATAATGAACTCGTATAACTCAGTAATAAAAAGGCAATCCAATTTTTTTTAAATGGGCAAAGGATTTCAAGGGATGTTTCTTCAAGGAAGGTATACAAATGAGCAACATGAAAAGATATTAGTTGTTAAGAAAATGAAATCAAAATCACAGTGAGGATGTGGAAGAAAAGTAGAACCCTCATATATTGCTGGTGGAAACATAAAATGGAGCAGCCAATGTGGATAACAGTTTGGTATTTCCTCAAACTATTAACCACAGAGTTACCAATGACCCAGCAATCCCACTCCTGGGTACATAACCCTAGAGAATTAAAAAAATATATGTATATATATACCTCCACACAAAAAAATTGTGCATGAATGTTTAAAGCAAATATTATTCACAACAGGCATAAACTGGGAAGCAAAACGTTCACCAGCTGATAAATAAACAAAATGTTGTCCAGCCCCATGGTGGACTGACTCTTTCCTGGCAACAAAAAGGAACTGAAGAACTGACACACGCCACAACATGGATGAACCTGGAAAACATGCTACGTAAAATAAGTCAATCACTAAGGTGCACATATTATATGATTCCATTTATACGAAATGTCCAGAAAAAGCGAATCTGTGGAGACAGAAAACCGATTACTGGGGAAGGGGAATGAGGAATCAGTGTCAGTGGGAAGTGGTTTCCTATTTGGTGGAAAAAAATGTTCTAAAATTATAATGTGGTAATGGTTACATGACTGAATATTCTAGACGACACTGAAATGTATTCCTTAAGTGGATGGATTATCTGGTATCTTAATCACATCTCTATAAAGCTGTGCCAGGGCATGAATAGTTCAAATTACCTATTTCATACCTTTCTTTGGCTTCCTTGAGTGCAATTTCAAGTCTCTCCACCTTCTGGTTTCCTTCCCTTAGACAAAGCAGGAGCTGGCTCACAGTTAATTCTTCAGATTCCAAATAATTCCTGGCACCTTCTGCAAATTTGCTCCTAGATCAAAAACAGCATACACATTAAAAGGTTTTCATCAGAAAACAAAAATGTCAAAGTATCTGTGAGTATAACTGGAACCAACTTAAAGGAACTGCTTCCCAGAACACTTTCCAAACAACTCTCATTTACAGACCAAACGCGGGTGGCCCTGCGCCCACCAGGGCCCCACTCCTCCATGCTTTCTGGGAAGCACACGCTCGCTTCCTCCAAATGGCCGGTGTGCCCACAACATCAGACCACAGGGCCCACGGGACCAGAGGTGGCCCTGGTTTCCAGTGCCTGGCCTTCCTAGAGAACCAGCCTCAGAGAGGACCACAGTTATACAAAGGACACAAGCAGGCCTGCTGCCTGTGACACGCAGACCACCGGCCTTTCTCCTGCTTGACGTTCTCAAGTCAAGAGAAAAAAATCATTTTTGTTTTTGATTTCAAATCATTAGAGCAGAGAAATGTAGGCACTGTTGGTATGTCAAATATTTTTCTTGATTTCAACTCTGATGAAATCAAGAAGCAGTTCATCCACAAATAAAACCAGGACCACCGGTGTGGTAACTACACCTCCCGGGTGACTGTGCCGATGCTCATGGCATCTAACCAAGTTCACGTGTCTCATAAACAGTCAGGATTAAATGCCGGTTCCTGACTCCAAAGCTCAAACTCCAAACCCAGAAATCAATCTATGACTCCTTGATATAATAATAATAATAATAATAATAATAATAATAATAATAGTTATGTTTATTTAATGTTTATTTTTGAGAAAAAGGGAGAGAGTGTGAGGGGGGGAGGGGCAGAGAGAGAGGGAGACACAGACTCCAGAACAGGCTCCAGGCTCTGAGCTGTCAGCCCAGAGCCTGATGCAGGGCTTGAATCCATGAACCATGAAATCACGACCTGAGCTGAAGTTGGATGCTTAACCCACTGAGCTACTCAGGTGACCCACTTTCTTTTTTTTAAATGTTCATTTATTTATTTTTGAGAGAGAGAGAGAAAAAAAAGAATGAGTCGGGGAAGGGCACAGAGAGAGGAGAAGAGAGATGCCTAAGTGGGCTCTGGGCTAACAGCACAGAGTCCGGTGTGGGGCTTGAACTCACAAACTCTGAGATCATGACCTGAGCGGAAATCAAGAGTCCGATGCTTAACCGACTGAGCCCCCCAGATGCTCCCTTAATATACCTTCAAACAAGGCAAGGAAGCTGTTATTGACAAGAACTGTGGCCTGGGGGCACCTGGCTAACTCAGTCAGGAGCCTGTGGCTCTTGATCTCAGGGTTTTAAGTTTGAGCCCTACATTGGGTGTAGAGATTACTTAAAAATAAAATCTTAAAAAAAAAAAAAACCTGTGGCTTAAAAGGGGAAGTGGTTTTGGCAGGTGGATATAAATGAGGAGGAAGTGGCTTGGAAATTTCAAACAGGGCTTTTTTCCTTCCCACCACGTTCAGGAAAGTCCTCCAATACTAAAAAAGCAACATGGGAGAAAGCTGAGGAATTGTTAAGTAAAAAAGGGATAGCTTTCATTGATGCCAACTGCCCTGTTGGATATAAGAATATCATCTAACATTTATTTTCTTCCTTGTGCAAGGGCTTGGTAACATAATTCGAAAAAAAAAAAAAAACCACCACCCATTTTGATGTTTTATAAATACATTCATTAAGTTCTAGAAACAAAAGGTATTAAAAGCCTATGAGAGAAGAGATTCCTAGAGAAATTTTCAGGTAACTGTCTCTTTCAAATAGACTAATATGGCAATAATCCGCTCACAGAGGATGAGCCAACAGTCCATTCCTCGTGAGTGCAAGGCACAAGACCCCCGATTGCCCAAGTCCTCTCCCATCTCTTCCTCCGAGCTCCCCACTCCACCCCCGCCGCCACCATTTAAGATGTCTGCTTCCTAGTTATCTACTTACAACAGGTCAATTTGAGACTCCACATGTAAGACCTCTGGAAAGTGGGTAGGACAGTGACTCAGGGCACTAACAGTCATCCCTAGAGAAGGTTACTCCCTATCAGTCACCCTGGCTTATATTTGGGACTGATCAGGGAAGAGAAAATGCTAACAACCCCCTTTATCAAGCTGGACAGCCTGGTCCAGGTCAAACTATACTGATAAATTGGGAAACAGAAGTCTCGATTAAGAGCGAGTTTGTTTTCACTTCTCATCTGATGGGAGTTGAAACACATCTAAACAGAGAGGTGAGGGGGAGTTAGCCTACAAAGGCACCCAACGTTGTTTTGATTATCAGCCAGTTTGGGCTGCAACATATTAAGTATCATTCAAACTGAACATTCTTCAAAGGTCCTGGTATAAGTTATTAAGAATTGACTTTTGCAGCCCATCATGTTTGACCTCCCAGCAAGGGTGTCTCCGACGGCCTTAGCCCTTCTTCACCTACGTGTCAACGGAATCAGTTCTTGTGGGCCCAGGACTGGTCTTGATTTCTTTCAGTGCCACATCTGCTTCTCCTTCCTGTCAAGGCAGAAATGAAAGGGATTTGACATGATATGTCTGCGAGAAAAATGCTTTACCAGAAGAGAAAAAGGCAATAGATCAAGAATTTTGATGGCATGCCACCCAAGGAATCTACCAACATTTGAATGTGAGATGTTTAAATTAGGTCACTGAAATGGAACGGAACTTTACCCTTCCCTCACCCTGCACACCCTGTCAGGATTATAAATATCTAGGGCCACGGCGTGAAGGTTGGTCTCTCATCCCGAGCAGTCAACCTGACCCCAAACACATGAAAGCTTATCTCCTCCTTCTCCTTGGCAGTTCCCTTCTTTCCCAAATATAGGTCACACGGAGCTAGTGACAACTCCACACACCTTCCCTATACAGGCCTTTAAAATGCACGATGTCGGAACTTGCTGAAGCCACATTGAAAAAGAGGCTGCTTTCTGTGGGCAAGGCTCACACAAAGCACAAGGTTGGCTCCTATTAGAAATTCATACACACCGTGGGCCGTTTAAGGGAAGAAGTCTAAGGCCCGTTAAATGATTTGAAAGGCATGTATATTCCAATGAACTTGCAGGAAAAATCTTCCGAAAATGCACAAAGATAGTTAATTCTGATTGTGTACATTCTTCCTAAATCTTAGGCAGCGTTTTCTGGTTCACAGAAACAAGGCAAGAAAAGCACATTTACGCTAAAAATAACTGTCACTATCAGATCAGTGAAGGAGCATATTATGCTAACCACGCGCCCTAAAGGAAGAAGCCTCATTTGGAAACTTCTGATATGCTCTTGGGACTTCCTGAATTTTGCCAGTTATTTGCAGAAGGTGAAAGCTGTTTGATCAAATTTGTTTCATAATCTTTGGTCATCTGCAGAAAGGGCACTCTACTCTGGCAGAGCGTGCTTTCCACTTGGTATTTTATTTATTGTTTTTTTAATGTTTATTTCCTAGAGAGAGACAGACAAGACAGACAAACAGACACAAAGCATGAGCAGGGAGGGGCAGAGAGAGAAAGGGAGTCACAGGGTCCGAAGCAGGCTCCAGGCTCCAAGGTGTCAGCACGGAGCCCAATGTGGGGCTTGAACCCACGAACTGTGAGATCATGACCTGAGCCGAAGCCGGACGCTTAACCAACTTGAGCCACCCAGACACCCCTCCATTTGGTATTTGAATTCTCCTGATTTCAGCTGCCATTAGTGCACCCAAAGATTTATTTGGGAGCATGTTTGGCAAGGTTATTGAGAGTCATCTCCCCATCCTATTACTCTTTAGGGCAGGAAATGAGTTGGAAAGCAGAGAGTCGTGCATTGCACTAGTAATTCCGACACGCCCAGAAGTTTAGCCCTTTACGAGTTCCCCACTACTTATTTCCAAGGTACATTTTTCTCTCTCAGAGACACGATCTCTTTTCCTCTATCAGATGTACGGTTTGGCAAAACCCAAATGCCAGTGTGTATCACAGAGGACCTCGTCCTTAGGTGTTCTTCTCCCTCATTAATCCATCTTTTTTAGCAGCGATGAAGGGGAGGCCCTTCCGTGGTTCATCTACCTGCCCTGCTCTTTGGCCAGACCACGTGCATACCCAGATGTGGCCACAACAGATGCCACTCATGCGCTCAGGAACAGGCTGGCACCTGCCACTTCACTGTGTTACTGAGCTCACTGCGTTTTCGCTTCCACAGAAATGTGTCGGACACTGTGGGCTTTAAACTCCACTCTTGGAGGCACCCAGGCAGCTGCTATTAGAAGTGGGGGTGAAGTCAAGGTCGACCCTCACCCATAACTCCAGTGGCTCTGCTCTTTTCTCCACTTCTTGTTTTTAACAAACCACAGTTCCTTGTAAGACTCGTTGGAAAAAGAAGGTCCTATTATTTTAAAGACATCAGTTTCCTGCATCGGATCATGATTCTACTTACCCAAGGCCAATGCTGACCACCCCTAAAGACCTGGCTTGAAAAAAGTCGTTTTGTTTTTTTAGATCTGTCACAAAATGTCTGATTTGTCAGGACACATGGGAAGAAAAAAAACTACCTCTTTTGTCATAAAAGGTAATCAACATTCTTCCATTGCTGCTATGATAAACTTTACGAGCATTATGTTATGCTTAAAAACAGGAGCCAATTTATCTTGGCGATGGTGATGCTGAAATTCCCCCACCATCTAGGTGTCTATGTGAGGTCTTTTGTAATTTGCTTAAAACAAAATCAAAACCAGGACACTTACAGCCATCCTGATTTCAACAAAGGAGTCTTCCGAGGGGCCGCCTGAGTTCAGCTTGAGCTGTAGTTCAGACACGATGCCCAGCAGATCTGCCTTTTCAGCTTGAAGACGGGCCACCTGGGTCTTCAGCTGTTCCATTTCCTGGTCTGCTACTGCCTTGGGGACTTTGGGGTCCCCAGTGGGGTCCTAGAAATGACGAGAAGCCAAGTGAATCAGTGAATCAAACGAACACCTGGTCGTCAAACTCAAGTGTCCCCACACCCCCCGGCAAGACAATTAAGCTTTATGGTAGAAAATTCTAGCCTTTTCTTGGAGATGTATTTTCATGTAAATTTTTAAAAAGAAAAATTTACATGATTTTATTACATTCAAATAGAAAATTAAAATAACCTCATGACAAAAAGGAAAGACTTCCTCAGCACACTGGAATAATCTGATATGAAGACAACCAGTCAGACTTCGACGATGGTAAACTCGTAAGTTGTAGTCCAAAAATCTCAGGAAATAAGGGCATCAACCTCTTATCTTTTTTTCTTCCTACAAATGCAGAACTCCTCACGCCCCCATACTTGTTATGTATAGTTAGAAGCCAAAGCATCAAGACGTTTCATTACTTGACACATAAGTGGCCAAAGACAACAAAAGTTCCAAAATTCTCCAGGGCATGCAGGCTGGCTGCTATAATATACTACATTGGTGTTTTCAGGTTGCTAAAAGTAAGCCTGGTGAGAAATAAAAACTGAAAATTCAGAGGCTGCTACCAAAGGTAAAAAAAATTAACTTCTGGCCTATATACACATTAGTAATAAATATTCACCTTTCACTAATATCAAGTATGTGCTGCTTTCCTCTTGTTGTAATTATTGCACGTGGCATAAGAGAGAGACCCTGTTTAGACGCAATGCTTGCACTTGGGAGTAAGGAAAACAGATTTCAGTCCACACCCTGCTAATCGCTGTGTGTGCGGCCATGAGTGCATTCCCTTAATGGCTTGACCTCTTTTGGCCTCTTTTGGTTTTCTTTTTCTTGGGTTAGAAAGGAAGATGGTGGCACCAAATGGTTTCGTTGGTCTCTTCCAGCTGTGACCTTGTAGACCTCTCTGGTTTCCTCCTCAGGAAACCTTCATTGCTTCTATGAACATGGGACCACCAGAAATACATACCTGAGATCATCAGAGATTTACAACACATCAGAAAGTTCTCTCTCTCTCAACACACACACATACACACACACCCCATGTCTCTAATAGATTTCCTAAGGAACTGTAAACCGACCCAGAGGCTCTGGGTGGAACCAAGAAAGCACCAGAAAGAATACGTACGGATGATAAACCAGCTGGTCCAAGAAATAGTAGAAAGCGGAAGGAAACGGATTAATATGCAACAAGAGAGTGCCCCTCACACCAGTCAGATCATGCTGTTCCTTCCCCAGGGGCCTTCCTTTGCCATGAAACCACCACAGGCCCGAGAGAAAAGAACTCATGGTGAACCTGAGGAGTCAGGCATGCAAGGAATGGTTACCAGCCTGTGCATCCCGTCTCGGTCATGACCCGTCCCAAAGAAACATAAATGTGCAGGGACAGAAACAATCAAAGGAGAGGCACTCTTGGCCTGGAACCAGGAGGTAAGCAGGTGAGGGTGAGGCCACGCCCTATTAGGAATCTTTGCATTTTCCTGTTGGACCCGTCTGAGGACATCTTCTAAATGGATTTTTAAAACAATCTTGCCATAAAGGGTAGGAAACAGAGTTTTAACCAAGTGTCTGAGGACAAGGGATATAAAGCCACGATTCTGGAATCTCAGACTGTCAGGTTAATTTCCTTTTTTGCAACGGTGAGGATCTCTTCACTATCCTTGGGCAATTCGGAATCTACTTACTTGGCCGTAAAACCTTGTAAAATACCATGTTAAATCTCTTCCTTTCACTAATGAGACCCTTTCCATTCCCTTCCTGGACTAGAATGCACACATTTTATTCTCTCTGATCAACCCCAACTCCATCATTTGTTAACGTCTTTTATTTCTGTTGAGTGCCTGCCGTTGACTTTCACGCAACACAACGACTCTACTTCTTGTGTGCTTGTATCATGTCTCCATCACGCTGTCCTGGGAATCTGCCCAGGTGAACATGCCATTTCATAATCCTAGAAGAAACATCCATCTAATGACCTCTGCCTCACAATCTGTGCAATCAAAAGTTAACAAGTTCTCTGTACAGATGGTTATAATTTATGATTCCATGAAAATGGACAGAATAATTACTACCTCAGCCTCACCCTGACAATCAGAAGGCAGATCTCCAAAGGAAATTCCCTACTCCCCTTTCCTTGTGTGGCACAGAACACGTGAGAGGCTCTGGTGGCTACAGGGGACTCCCTGGAGAACCAGCAGCGAGGATGGGTCAGCAAGAGTGAGAAAAGTCAGAGGCTTTGAGGGCTTCAAGTCAGGAAAATGAGAGCCTAAATTCTACAAATCACCTCAACTGGTCCATGAAAAAAAACAGCAAAGAGGAGGCAGGGAAGCAATAGGCAGGCCTGAGAGGTGTATTTTGGGGGGAAAGGCTGATGACCAAGGGTTTTAAAGAGCTGTAAGTATCTCTGTCCAAGCACCCAAGTCCTGTGTCCCAAGGACTCACTTCTGAGTCTTGCTTATAGCTTGTTTTATCTGATCTTCTGCATTGCAAGAAGCTGTCCAGAGCTCCAGCTCTGTTCTCAACTTCTTCCAATAGTGGGACGTTTTAGGAAAACCCATAGGCAGACTATTTCAAGCAAAGTGCTTCTGGAAGCTTCTTTCTGAGCTCCAGTGCAATAGTCCCCAGCAGGCTGATGCCAGCTGTCAGCTCACATCCCAAAGACCAAGGAGGAAAACAGTGTAAGATATTTTCTTCCAGAGAGTAGAAAATACATTCATATATCCCACCAGGTGATCATGTCTTCAGAGCATTCTACCTCGAAAATATTTCGACACTGAGAGACTTCCCCCAAAGTAGTGACTTAATGCTCTTTGAACTGTAAGACAAGTTCAAGCATCAGATGTGAAGAGTCTTATCAGCAATGAATCGTTTCCCATACACACATAAGTTTATGAAAGCAGAATGTCCACGCTGTCCCATGAGCAGGGATTGAGGAGTAAAGCACTGACCTAAACCACAATATTTCTCTCAACAGCTCTTTGTTCTTTAGATTATTCCAGCTTGTCCTCTTCTCATTACTTTCTTTCCTTTATCTTTCTTTCTTTGCACTCTTTACCCAAGAAATCAGAGGTCAATGGAGCTCAAGGTATCTCAAGGAAATCACTGATGCCTCGATTCCTTCCTCCCTGAGCCAAACCAGTGCTCCATCCTTCTGAGGGCTGCTAAGGTCAAGGTTGGGGAGAAAGTGACGAGCAGATGTCCATCCTAATGAACAATGTCCAGTGAGCCCTAGAATATGGGCAGACGATTCAAGTGTGTTCTGACACAACCTGTTTTCTTCCACTCGCATCTTTAACATCCACTCCCAGCTGTGGGCACTTTTCTCCGGTTCTCTGGGTCAATGAAAATGTAGCAACCCCACAGCCTCCTGCCACAACATGATGTGTCGCACCATTTTCCAAAAGCAAATGTAAAATGTAAATTGAGGAATCTCTATGGTAGACTGGGGGGAAGGACAAGATCGGTAAGCAAAACTTCCCAGTCATAGATTTTGTTTTTTTAATGCTTATTTATTTTTGAGAGAGAGAGGGAGAACAACGAACGTGCGCAGGGGAGGGGGAGAGAGAGAGAGGGAGAGAGGGGGAGAGAGAGAGGGAGACACAGAACCTGAAGGCGGCTCCAGGCTCCGAGCTGTCAGCACAGATGCAGGGCTTGAACTCACAAACCGTGAGATCATGACGTGAGCCAAAGTCGGACGCTTAACCAACTGTGCCACCCAGGTACTCCCCGAATCACAGATTTTTTTTAATGCAATTTTATATCAAAGACAGAAACTAAAAGCTAACCCTTGGGTGGTTCTAGGCAGAGGTTATCTGCACCGTCTACAATGAATACAAAATACTGATTTATAACTACAACCTTCTTTTGACTATAATCACTATGGTCAAAGCTGTACAAACTTCCTTGCCCCAACAGAAATCATACACGACCCTTGAAGTTGCAACCAACCTTCTCAGCAAGAACAGTATTTTCTTTCTTTTTATTTATTTTTTTCAAATGTTTATTTATTTTGAGAGAGAGAGTCCCAAGCAGGCTCCACACCGTCAGCGTGGAACCTGACGCGGGGCTCAACCCCATGACTCCTGGGATCATGACCTGAGCCGAATCAAGAGTTGGATGCCCAACTGCCTGAGCCATCCAGGTGCCCCAATTTTTTCAAGATGATACAAAACACTTGTCTAGATGGGACGCCTGGGTGGCTCAGTCGGTTGAGGGTCTGACTTTGACTCAGGTCATGATCTCGCTGTCTGTGATTTCGAGCCCCACGTCAGGCTCTGTGCTGACAGCTTGGAGCCTGGAGCCTGCTTCGGATTCTGTGTCTCCCTCTCTCTCTGCCCCTCCCCCGCTCATGCTCTGTCTGTCTGTCTCTCTCTGTCAAAAATAAACATTTTTAAAAAATTAAAAACAAAACAGGACTTGTCTAGCCTGAACCGTAAAAAGTTTGATCTAGAAGTCTAGACGAGTAAGAGTCCACTCTAAATGTAACTAAAAGAAAATAAAATCATAACAGATCAGTCTGCTCACTCACCTCAAGGGGCCTTTCTGTTTTCCCTTTTAGTTTTCTGAGTTCTTCCTTCAATTTTTCATTTTCATGACTCAAAGCCACGAGACGCTCTTTGGCTTCCTTGCTCTGTATCTCAAAAAATAGGCGTTCTTCCTTCTGTTTCTCTGTCCAGGCTGAAAGCTCTTCAAATCGCCCTTTCATAGCCTGATTATTCAGCTTCATGGCTTCTGTAGGAGGTTCAGAGTGAGAGTGTCGCGCATCAGACTTGACTGGATGAATCCCACCTCCCTCTGGACTACCTTCACCCTGTAGCTCAGAATCCAAAGAAGCCGTACTTGGCCTGAGCCCCAGGCTCAGCAGCAAAAAGACTGCAGCAAAGTGAGTGGTTTTTGTTTCCAGATAGGACGAGGGGGCCTAATGTTGTTTCTCGTCCTCCAAAGACTCCAGAAAACAAAACTGGTTTGGGTGCCTGTGCTACAGCCCACGTGGAAGGGCACAGCCTCCAACACCGGTCCTGCCAGAAGCCACGGCCTGAGACACTGGGATGCTCTCTGTGAACAAGGGCATATTTAGGACTAACTCTGGAATAATAGTAGCGTTTCTCCCTGTTTCCTTCTAAACGGGCTAAATGTCACTGGGCCATTTCCCTGAGGTATGTAAGTGCTTTTTATTCTTACCCGCATCCCGAGGTAAACATTGGCAACAATGTTTGCCTTACCAAAAGCTAAACTCTGGGCTCTCTCTCCAGGTAGTGAAACGGAGAGAAGGGAGCTCACCATCAAGGCTCTTCGCAAAGAGACGCGGTTCACGAAGGCCCAGGGTGGATGGAGAACACGGGGGCCGGCGGCCGCTCACCTTTGAGCTGATGGTTCTCGGTCAGGAGCTCCTTCAACTGCTGTAGCAGTTCCTCTGGTGTGAACGTGTCCAGATTTGGGTGGGCCAGGTTGGGGGGTCCATTTCCTGTGGTCTCACTGGGGCTGTCCCCCTTTTCAGTCAGGCAGCTAAGTGGTTGGTGGGACATGGCAGAAGGACCTACGGAAAAGTCACAGGCTGAAAACAGAGCTGTCTTCCCTCCGCGAGGGGTCCCCATGAGCCCCGCAAACCCACCGGCAATTGCTGGTGAGTTTTCCAAAAGGTGCCTACTTCCCCTCCAATTAGATTTGGGACATTTTTGATTCTTCCTTTAAAAAAAATTTTTTTTAATGTTTATTTTTGAGAGAGACAAGGGGGGAAGAGGGAGAGGGAGGGAGAGGGAGAGAGAGGGAGAGGGAGGGAGAGGGAGAGGGAAGGAGAGAGAGGGAGGGAGGGAGGGAGAGGGAGAGAGAGAGAGAGAGAGAGAGAGAGAGAAACAAGTGGGGGAGAGGCAGAGAGAGAGGGAGACACAGAATCCGAAGCAGGCTCCAGGCTCTGAGCCATCGGCACAGAGCCCAACATGGGGCTTGAACTCACGAACCGTGAGATCATGACCTGAGCCGAAGTAGGACGCTCAACTGACTGACTGAGCCATCCAGGCGCCCCTGATTTTTCCTTTTAAACAAAACATGTCTGTGCTAGCTTCAGTATGTATGCATGTACATGTGCGTCCATGGAAGTGGGGGCAGTGAGGAGCTGCGACATGAGGAAGAAGAGAAAAGCATGACAATGTGATAATTAGGACAGAGGGATTCATGAAGGCTTTAAACATGTATTTGTAGACATGGGTAAAGTATCATGAAATTGGTTTTCCCAAGCAAATCTTTGAAGTTCAAATCTCTCTGCTGTGGGCAAACTGCACAGAAAGTGAATTATATGTCAATAAAGCTGTTTAAAAAATCTCTAGGGGCGCCTGGGTCTCTCTGTCTCTCAATAATAAGTAAACGTTAAAAAAAAATTTTTTTTTTTAATCTCTGTATTTCAGCTCTTATATTTTTGGCTAAGAGAAAAGGAAGAACTAATGCATTCTAGATGCTTCCTACATGCTGAATCACTGCACCAGACACGTCAGTTTCTAATCCTCACTCAAACTCAGCTAGATGGCTATTTTGCAGGAGACAGAGCTGAGTTTGCAGAGGATTTATAGCTCGTCCAAGGTCACTTAAGAAGAGGTGTGACCGGGCGTTAGTGAGGATTCCAAAACCCAGCCCTGGAATACAATAGAGATGCTACTGAATATTTAGGCTTCAGTGTTCAACACTTCTGCAAAGCACGCTTACAAGATGAAGAGATCCTGCTTACTGATGGCATGTTCTGAGAATATTTTAAGCACGCCACTTTATTTTGTAGAGGGGTCAATGTGGTCATAAATAAGGCAGACGAGTGTATCCCAAGTCCATTTATACATGTCCTACCACCTGGGCAACCAGAGGAATGTCTTCTAACAACTGGCTACGTGCTATAGGCAAATGTTTTCTTTTTGGGGCTTCGTGAAGATGACGATAAGTCTTTTCACGACAACTACAGAGTCACCAAGCTGGTCAGTGGAAGGCGCAGAAGGCTACGCGTGCTCTCTCTGATACATCACTGGCTCAGGACATCTATGTATGCTCACGGTGACCACATGTTAAAATGCAACCAGACACAGGAGCCTCTTCCCCATCCCAACAGGAGGTAAGGCCTGGGACTCTCTGGGGGTCCCCTGAACCCGAGAGCCTGGCGACTTGTTTTTGGTCTGAAGGAAGCCGAACGCAGGACAGCAGGCCCTGACTCCTCCCCTGTGCGGCCAGCTTAAGGAGAGGCCTTTTCATGAAACGCTTTAATGAGGATAAGGATTTATGAAGTGAAAAACACTGACGAAGCAGGCTGCTCAACCGTGAGCCTTTAGAAGGTATCTATGGTTCATGTAGCCTAATACATTTACAAGAGAGGTGTGCCCTTGGCCTTTGGTGACTGGAATAGACTGCTTTTGTTTTCCCTAATAATTTGGACAAAAGCAATTTGGAGAATGTCGGTTTCTGGCTTTCCATAACATTCACTGTTGCACAGTATGAGGTCAGAGCTAACACTTAATAAACATGGATTTTTCCTAAACAGCCGAGGAATACTAAAATTCTAGGTAAGAGACCTAAAGATACAATCCTCGCAATGTGTACCATCTACTTGCCAATGTTCAATTTGCTCAGCTCTTCAATGATTATACTTTGCAAAAGTAAATGAGGGGCGCCTGGGCGGCTCAGTCAGCTTTTGACTTCAGCTCAGGTCATGATCTCACGGCTCGTGAGTTCGAGCCCCACAATCGGGCTGTCTGCTGTCAGCAAAGAGCCCACTTAGCATCCCGTCTCCCTCTCTCTCTCTCTCTGCCCCTCCCGCCTCGTGTGTGTGCATGCTCTCTCTCAAAAATAAATAAACACTTAAGAAAAAAAAAAAGTAAATGGAAACATTTCACGGATGTTTTTTAAGAAGCCCCCAGGCAGTTCTCTAGAGATGTGCTTGGTTTCATTTTACTGTATACACATTTCTCCTTCATGGTTTTTCCAAGAGAGAAGAAAGGGGAGAGAAAAGGAGTGAAGAGGGGAAGGGCAGGCAGGGGAGAGGAGAAGAGAAAGATTTTCCCTTGAAAATTATTCAGGTATTTTTCCTCCTCGACTTTCTTTACACCCCTCCCAAGGCTTTAAACACAGCTCTTATAAAGTTAAAACTGGTTGTGGCTCTTCTAACTTGTTCAGGTTGCCCAGATTTTCTAAGGACATGAAGGGAAAAAGCAGGCTCATGCTAAGGAGGATGGGAGAAAAAACACTGGGTACCTGAAACAGATGTGTGACCTCTTATGATGATTTACTGACCTGTCTAGCAAATGATCATCATTTCAGTTGCTTTCAGCCGTCAAACACCAGGAAAAGTATTCTTGAAGTTTCTATAAAGATCAGAATCCAACCCTACCATCCAATACCCCAGCACCCTCGCGGCCATGCCACCCTCTTTCACTAATACATAGGCCTGTCCTAATCACAGCAAGCTCTTCGTTATCCAGCATTGTAGGAAAGACTTGGTCATTCAAATGTCATGGTAAATAAGTTAGCATATATGCCAAACATAAGCATGTACATACTCGTTACCAAATTTTTACTAAAAGCAATTTAATCGCTTTTCAGGGATTCAAAGAGTACCCTATGATTTTAGAGTATTTTGGGAGCATTGTTATGAGTTTATGAGTACACTGCCTATGTGAAACGTCTATTGGTAGAATACCTGTTAGAGAAAGCTGTATTTTCTAAGTCTTTAACACCACCTGATGCTGCATTCAATTGAACAAACACAGAGATGCATTATAACTTCTTGCACACATCTTCAAAGGTTATAGAAATTGGAACTAAGCCATTTATTCCAAGTTTCTATCTAGTAACAGATTTTCTTTCTGTTTTTTTTTTTAACAGAATTTCCCATAAAAATCCAAATAATCTGGATCTAAAAGGTGTCATTTCTTTTTTTCTTTTTCATTTTGAATGTAAGTTCTATGTTCAACATGGGCCTTGAACTTGTGACCCCAAGGTCAAGAGTTGCATTTTCTATCAACTGGGCCAGCCAGACACCACTGAAACATGTGCCTTTTTCCTTCCTTCCTTCCTTCCTTCTTTCTTTCTTTCTTTCTTTCTTTCTTTCTTTCTTTCTTTCTATGAGTGGGGGTGGAGATGGGAGGAGTTGAGGGAGAGAGGGAGAGGGACGGGGGGGGGGAAGAGGGGAAGAGAGAGAGAGAGAGAGAGAGAGAGAGAGAGAGAGAGAGAGAATCCTAATTGGCTCCAGGCCTAGTGCAGAGCTCAACACGGGGCTCAATCTCATGATCCTGAGATCATGACCTGAGCTGAAATCAAGAGTCAGATGCTTAACCAACTGAATCATCCAGGGGTCATTTCTTTTCTTTTCTTTTTTTTTTTAATATAACTTATTGTCAAGTTGGCTAACATACAGTGGATACAGTGTGCTCTTGGCTCTGGGGGTAGATTCCTGTGATTCATCGTTTACATACGACACCCAGTGCTCATCCCAACAAGTGCCCTCTTCAATGCCCATCACCCATTTTTCCCTCTCCCTGGCACCCCCATCAACTCTCAGTTTGTTTTCTGTATTTAAGAGTCTCCTATGGTTTGCCTCCATCCCTCTCAGTTTGTAACTATTTTCTGAAACGTGTCATTTCTAAGCAAAGGTGGTATTTAACGACAGAAGGGCAAATGAATTTAGCATGGGATCTGTCAAGATTCCACCCATGAGGAAGAAGGCAAACTACCTGGACGGTGGAAGTTCAAAGGCAAAATCTCCTAGATTTTATTCCAAGATCTGGTATTTGAATTCTTAAATATATTATCATTTTTAATTCCAGAGGTCAAGTAATTATAGCAATGACTTGACTTTGTGGGCATGATGGGCACGAGCTTAAATTTCATTTACGAGTTGGCTGTACAAATGATCCAGTCCAGACACTCAATGCAAGAATGTCTTGTTTGATTTCCATGGAAGATGGTCATATAGAGCAATCTTGAAAGACTTCAATACGTGCAATGACTTTAGCAGGCAACTGCCTGTTCTATTCCAGGATGGTTCGTATCATCAGAAACTCATTTTGTATTGGGCACAAATCTGCCTTGTACTGTCCACCCACTGGACGTTGGGCCAGTGAGCATAATACAGAATAAGTCCAGAATAAGTAAGACATACCCTTACCCCGGTATGTCTGATGTTCCAAAGTTGCTTAATAAGCATTCATAGGTTCAACCCCCACATGGATAAATTAATTTTAAAACAGTGAAAATCTATTTCTTGACCAGAGACAATAGGTGGCTATTGGCAAATTCTGGTTTGGGATCACAAAGGACTAAGAACCCACGACTGCATCAACCAGAACCATCATCATCCTGGGAAGAGAATTCAAAGTATGTATCCTATCAAGGGGGAAAAAGAAGCTTCACATTTTATGCCAGAAATGGTATTCTGATTTTGGAATTTGCTGACATACAGAAAATGGAAATAACCTCATCACATAAGGCAGGGCCCTGGGAGTCATTCTTGTTTCTCCATTCCCTCTTATCCCGAGTCTAATGGGTCACCAAGTCCTGGCACTTGTTACCTCCTCCCCGTCCCTGCTAGCTTAGGTCCAGCCCTTCTTGCTTGTCTCAATTACAGCAATGATGTGCTCCACAGAGTATGGGATTTTTGTCTATTGTGTCCACCACTGTGTCCCCAGCACCTAGAAAACTTGCTGAAGAGTCTCCTACATGGTCTGACTTCTGTCTTTCCACCGCAGGTCTGCCACCTCCCCAGTTTCTTACCCCGCATGAAGCCACCGTCCTGCTTAAAACCCTTCCCATACAACACAGAGTTCCAGCTCCCAAGTGGGAAGAACTCGGCCTTCCAGAGTCTGGCCCTCACTCACCCACCGGTATCATCTCCTGTCACCATGCCACTCGCACCCAAGGCACATTGAACAGCTCACAGTTCCCTGCCTTCTTCTGCTTCTCTGCTCTTATCTCTGTTCTCCCCTCTGCACAAAATGTGTGGTCCCACTTTTGCCCTGGCAAATACCCACCAGACAGTTCGATGTCCAGTTGAAATAGACGTCCTGTGAAAAACAAACTTTTCTTTCCTCTCAGTACTCAGTAGCACTTGGCCCTGGCCTTGGCCTGCAAAATCCTATATTCATCCCTCACCAGTCTATCTTCCATCAAACTTCCGCGAAGGTCTCCATGTTATTCTTTCTTGGGAGCAGCACGCAGCAGGCTCTCAGCAAATGTTTGTTGAAATGAAATGAAAATACAGTGTAACGAAGTATTTTAAGGACTAACACTTACAAAACACTTTCTGCTATGTAGGTGACAAACCAAGCATGTGAGTACTATGACTTTCTCTACAGTTCCGTGGCACTCATTTCCAGATTCTTGAACTTGACTTTTAAAACTCGTTTTGAAAATTAGTACTGTTTCTTCTATCATCCCCAAAGGTATCTGGATATCATTCGGGAATATACATTCTATTATTCAACCCTCATATGCGTGTCAAAATGAAAACCTTTAAAATAATATTTTCCTCTGAGTGAAATTCATTTCACTTTTTAAAAACAGACTGCAGTTTCTTCATTTTCATTTGGATTCACTAATCCCATAGATGCCAAACAACATCTCAAATAGTTCAAGTCTCCATAAAATTCAGAAAAAGCTGGGCTTGGAGAAAACAAATACCCATTTTCCCTACTTAAGGGAGAGGGTTCTGTAGGAAAGTAATACAAAAGCCAGTTCTTTTCAAGAGTAAAGTTGGGTGTTTTTTGTTGTTGCTTTTTTTGGTACTTAAAGTAAGTTTCCTTTTTTTTTCTTTTTTTTAGTATTTGTTTATCTATTATTATTTAATTTACATCCAAGTGAGTCAGCATATAGTGCAATACTGATTTCAGGAGTAGAATCCAGTGATTCATCCCCTACATATAACACCCAGTGCTCCTCCCAACGAGTGCCCTACTGGATGCCCAAGACCCATCTAACCCACCCCCTACCCAAAACCCCTCCAGCAACCCTCAGTTTGTTCTCTGTATTTAAGAGTCTCTTCTGGTTTGTCCCCCTCACTGTTTTTATATTATTTTTGATTTCCTTCCCTTCAAGAATAAAGTTTTTGGTTTTTTTTGGAAGGATTAATTGGATTCCATAGCACAATGTACAACCTGAGATCGGTTCCAAAAAAAAAAAAAAAAAAAGAAAAAGAAAAAGAAAAAGGGCTATTTTTATAATGTTGCACATAATATACAAAGAACCACTAAAACTGCCCCAGGAGAAAAACAGAAAACATTCACCCGAAAGATTCCAGTCACTGTCCTGTCTCTCCAGGCCATATTTAAAGTTCACTTACCTTGTTCATTTCAGGGCAGTTCCTAGCCTTAGCCTCTGCTACAAGATCTCTCCTCCTCAGTACAAACCAGGCATCTCCTGGGAAGTAGCCAGGATTCCCTAGCTCTTCTCTCCCTCCCCAAAGAGTTCTCCTGTTAATAGTGCTGCCTTGCTTAACCAGATCTGAGGCTTTTCAGGTCCTAACACCACCTTACTGGTCTACGGCTCTGTTTTCCATTTCATCCTTCAACAAGTTCTGTGGCATACATTTCCATACAACAGTTTTCCCGGGGAAGGACGCCAGACCAGAATCTGGGTTTCGTTTTCTCTTTGCGGTGTTTTACTCTTCCTCCAGCTTATGCTTTTCCGACAGTAAGAACTATTCTTTGGGGTTCTCAGGCTCAACTAGTATTCATAGCTATGTGTGTTTATACACACAAACGCATAACATACACACATGCTCTCCTGGACACAACGGCTGTTCAGGAGTCCCGCTGCCTTAGAGACAGGTCACTTGTTCCTTAGTGTTCCTGGGCTATCTCATAAAGCTAGATTAGTTTTTGTTTCTCAAAGGTGTACCTTTAACCGCTTCCCATATAATGAGGAACTGGCTGGCTGATCATTCCCAACCTGCGGGAGGATGTCATCCTTAAACCATCTCCGTGACCTACAGAGGAAGTCACCTGCGGCCAGCCGGGCCGGTAAAAAAAGGGGGAGGGCGCTTTGCGATGGCCGCCCCGCAGCCCTTTCCCACCAGGTCAGGCTCCGCCCAGGCCTGGAAACCCTCCCAGGAGAGGGGACGCCCCACCCCTCGCCACCCACACCCCCACAGGCTCGGGGTCGCAAGGAAGGGGGCCGCGGAAACCGCTTCCAGGGCGGAAACGGGGTCGCCGCCTCGCCGAGCCCCTGCCCGCCCCCTGCCCCCACTCACCCAGCGCCGGCGCTCCGGAGTCTCTCGGGGTCACTCCTTCCTCGGCATCGTGCCCGCAGGGGGAGGGCTCCGGACCCGGATGCAGACGCCGACCGGGGCACCGGCCGGGGGCGGCGGCGGGCGCTCGGGGAGCCTCAGGCCGACTTGCTGCCTCGCGACACCGCCCACCGCCGCTCAGCTGACCGCCGCGCAGGCCTCCGCGCCTCCGCCGGGAATTTCCCGGGCCCCGCCCCCGAATCCCCGCCCCCCGCCGCCGCGCCCCCCCCACAGGCCACGCCCCTCTTCTCCCCTGTGCGCGTCCCCCGTGGGCAGAGTCCGAGCCCAGCAGCTCGCGTAGGTCGAGGCCCCCGCCCCGGGAAATGAGGGTTACCCTCGTCAGTGGACTGCCGTGACCCGCGGCGCTCATTTAAACAAATTAAAGGAAGTGTGTGGGGGCAGTCTTCTGCGCTGGAGTCGCAGGGGCTCGACCGAAAAAGGAGGACGATCCCAGGCATCCTTGGATGGAAGCCTCGATCTCTATTTAAAAGCTTTACATCTAGATATAGTTAAATGAGCATGCTTGACTTTCCATCCGGCTTTGCCCTTAAAATAGACCTTTAATTAAAGACACAAAGCCTGCAGGGTGCTTCTTGGGCCCTTTGTTCCCAGGGAAGAGGCCAACTGTTGACGCCTGGATGAATCAGGTGTGCCAAGGCAGGTGGGATTACTGGATGACCTGGACTGTCTGGGGAAGTAGAAGTATTGATTTACTGTACCGGAGGAGGGAAGATACCTCCGGATTAGATAGAATTAAAAGGGAGGAAACAAGACGAGGAAGGAGGAAGGACCACAATAATTTGCAACCTAAGCACCGAAAGAAGGGTTGAGCAAGGACGCAGACGCAAGACCCCGAAGGCAGCTGATAGCGAGGTCAAGGCGGTGCAGCCGGTGACCCCGCAACGGGACCCCTATGCAAGACAGCAAATGGGAGAGGGGGAGGAAGGGAAAGGGGAGGGTCTGAGAGCAGGTTTGTGCCAAAGATCAGAAAGGATTTAAAATACCAGACATATACCCTAATCTGTAACTCTTGACCCCAGAAGAAGTCGGAGGTTTTATTCTCTGAACTGCAAAATATCAGGCACTAACCCTAACCCTACCCCCTAACCAAGACAAAAAAAAAAAAAAAAGACTGCATACGGGGGAAGAGCAAGTAGCAATGAAAAGGCTGACGCTGCCCAGCAGGAATACGGCAGCATGTGGTTGTGAGTCCAAACTGCCTACTGGTTGGAAGGAAATGGGGGCGGGGAATCCTAATCCTAACGGGAAAAGGCAGACGCGCCCTCTCCTGGCATCTCGGAAGAATTCTGTTTCACTTTCTAGACCGCCAGCTCGTCAGGCTCCGCCTGCCGGATCTTTGACATCAATCACCCTTGAGTTAACCTCCAGAACTGGGCAGAGGGGTAGCGTGTCAGTACCCGCCCCCACACGCAATTCCCGAGTGTCCCTCCTGCGTCTGTTAGGGGTGCCTGGGGTGAGTCACACTCCCATTGGGTTTCTTTCTACTATTTTAAACCATATTACGGTGAGATAAAAGGAGTATTCGAGAATTTGGGGGCGGGGAGGTGCGGGAGGAAAGTCGTACACAGGCTGCACTCGGCCGGGGAGTAGGAAGGTTAGAGTTGAGTTTCTGGTAGAGAAAGTGGTCGAGGTGGTTTTCTCAGCAATGAAGAAAGGGGCCTTTGAAGCATTGAGCACCCCTGCTACTTCTTAGCTGTGTGACCTTGGACAAGTTACTTCATCTTGCTGTGCCACATTCTCTTTATCTGTAAAATCCAGAAAGTTCTGAGGAGCAAAAGCCTTTCAGTTTGCAGGAGATCCGCGTTCACACCACCTTCTCTTCCTCCTCCTCCGCCTCCTCCTCCCTTTCCTCCTTCTCCTCCTCCTTCTTCATGTTTATTTAATTTTGAGAGAGAGAGAGAGAGAGAGAGAGAGAGAGAACACAAGGGGAGGAGGGGCAGAGAGAGGAAGAGGGAAAATCCCAAGCAAGCTCCACGCTGCCAGTGCAGAGTCAGATGCTGGGCTAGAACTCACAAACTGTGAGGTCATCACCTGAGTTGAAATCAAGAGTTGTACACTTAACCGACTGAGCCACCCAGGCGCCCTGCTTCAGACCTTCTTGGGGAGTTATGTTGCAGAAATTACACACTTTGTAATACATTACTGTATCATCTTTCTGAAATCCAAAAATCTCTGAATTCTGAAACCGGGGCTTGCTCCAGAGGCTTTGAATAAGGACTTTGGATCTACAGCCACGACTGCCTAAGGCCGTTGTGAGGATTAAAGGCTAAAACGTGTGAAACTAACCCTGGTGCACAATGCCAGCCACTGTTACGTTGCTGGTGTTGCTGGTGTTAGAGCCCTCTCCGTTTCTGAGCCCGAGTCCAGGGTGGTGCTTCCTTCCTCTCACCCTTCCTTGAGTAGATAGAATCTAAGTGTAGATAAGAAGACTAAAATTATAACACGCTTTTAGCTGTTCACTGATGTGGTCTTGTGGTAGCTGAGCGCAAAGCACTGGGGCAGGATATTTAGTGAGATATTCATTTGTTTCAGGCTTTCTGTGTTCCCCCCACCCCCGCCCCCGCTCTGTTTGTAGAAGGCAGCTCATCCCTTTGTGGTTCCTGGTTCCTACCTCCAGGACATTTGCAGGATTCTTGGATAAACAGCCTTTCTTCTTGTCTTTTGAGAAAGCCCAATGTCAGTAAATACATGATCTACCCCAGGTGTCCTGGAGGGGAGGGGAGAGAGGCCAGGGGGTGTGTGTTAAAGCAAAATGAACAAAACTTTGTTTCTAAAAAGAAGAAGAAGAAGAAGAAGAAGAAGAAGAAGAAGAAGAAGAAGAAGGAAGAGGAGGAGGAGGAGGAGGAGGAGGAGGAGGAGGAGGAGGAGGAGAAGAGGGGTGCCTGGGTGGCCCAGTTGGTTAAGCATCTGACTGAGCCAGCTCATGATCTCACAGTTGTGAGATCGAGTCCCACATTGGGCTCTGTACTGACAGTGCGGAGCCTGCTTGGGAGTCTCTCTCTCTCTCTGCCCCTCCCCCCTCAAAATAAATACATAAAAAATAGTTTTTTAAAAAAAGGAAAAGAGTTTTATGTGAGCGCAAGTGAGGACAGCTGCTCTGGATAAATAGTCCTCACAAAGAGGAGAGTGCTCTGGAGAAAGAATGAGAATGTTTGATGCAGGGTTATATATGTTGTTTACATCAAGGGTTACAATTCACCATGACATAAGACATTTCAGAAAATTACAAACTTTATCTTATGTTTTAGTATGTACGAGGTTGCGGGCATCAGAGGCATGGGAACTCAGGGGGATTCTTATTCTTATCTCTAGAAATGTTTCTTTTAGGTTATTTACTAATGAAGCAGACGCATAGTGTGTGATCGCAGCAGAAATAGTGCCCCTGTTCTGAAGTTTGGTTAAATCATTCTCACTTTGGTGAAAGTTAAAAACAGGAAGGCAAACCGTAAGAGACTCTTAACTACAGAGAACAAACTGAGGGCTGCTGGAGGGGAGGTGGGTGGGGGATGGGCTAAATGGGTGATGGGCATTAAGGAGGGCACTTGTCGGGATAAGCACTGGGTTATATGCAAGTGAGGAATCACTGAATTCTACTCCTGAAACCATTATTACACTATATGTTAACTAACTTGAATATAAATAAATTAACAAAAAAAAAAATAACTTCCCTGAGAGCCCAGGAGCAGAGCCCACAGCATGAAGAGTTGAAATTTTCTTTATCAGGTGGGAGGCTTTCACAGCAGTTGGACCAAAGTGTGACTCCCCCAAAGTGGAAGAAGTGTAGAGGTTGGTGGTCTCAGGGGCATCAGGCTCAAGCCTCAGACCCTTTGCCTGTTGATGATACTGTCATTGAACATCCCGAATACGGAGAAGTTATTCTGCTTTAAGGTGACGAAAGAAAAAGCATTTGTCAGTTTCTCTTGGAGGCTGGCGGTGTCACAGAGAAACAGCTTAAGGTTCACTGATTCTAAAGTTAAGAATTTCTTGAATAATTTTGTTCTCTGAACCCAGTTTCGCTGCCTTGTGAAATGATTCTCTGCAGTAAACAAACTTTTCATTTATTTCATCATAAAAACTTCCATTCACATCTGCGTGCTTAAACCCAACTATACTATAGATCTGCCTGTACTATGATTCCATCTATATGAAATGTCCAGAATGCAGAAAGCAGGCCTGTGGTTGCCTGGGGTTGGGAATGGCCCCTTTGGCTGCCAGTAAGTTCAAAGGCAATGGCAACTTTGACTGCCAGTAAGTTCAAAGGGATTTTGGGGGGTGATGAAAATATTCTAAAACTGGATGGTAACGATTATCACACACTCTATTGGCAAAATTAAAATCATTTTTTAATAATTTTTTAACGTTTATTTATTTTTGAGAGAGAAAAACAGAGCACAAGCAGGAGAGGGGCAGAGAGAGGGGGAGACACAGAATCCGAAACAGGCTCCAGGCTCTGAGCTGTCAGCACAGAGCCCCACATAGGGCTCGAACCCACAAACCGTGTGAGATCATGACCTGAGCTGAAGTTGGACGCTTAACCGACTGAGCCACCCAGGCACCCAGCATAATTAAAATCACTGAACTTCCAATGGGTGAATTTTATAGCGTGTCAATTATACCTCAGTAGGGCTGCAAAGCAACACCAGAAAGTACACTGGAGCCTGAAATAAATAAGCATGATGTCTGATAAAAGGGTTACACCCCTTCCTCTGTTGGGCCTGCGGTGTAGTGACCGTGGCAGTCAACTACTCCGTAGCTGAGCCGGATCTGGGCTTTGTTTAAACTCCAATTAGATTCGGCTCACCATTGGCTCCAAATATTCCGAGGATGGCTTCCTCAGTGAAGTTCAACAGCATGACCACGTGACCCAGCAATTTAAGGCCTGGAAACACCCCAAAGCATTGCAGACAGGGGCTCAAGCAAAGGGCATGTATTTCCTCTTACAGATATCTGCCATTGCAGCACCTGCCAGTGGGAGTGAGGTGGGTAGTCGAGGCTTCCATCAGAATGAGGCTCTGGAATCAGAGTCTAACCTGCCACCGGGTTGTGAGCCAAGTACCCCGCGTGCCAGGAGCCGTGGCTTTGCTTTAGGAAAAGCCAGAGCACAGCGTGTGTGGTCTGTTTTTAATTCCCCTCCTTTGTCCCATGTCTCTAAATCTTGAAACTGCAGACTTTGGGAAGGAGTCATTGTTTATGTTTTAGGTGCTCATCGGCCCTCTGTGAGTATTTAATAAGAATACCATAGTAACACTACTACTTATTAATTACTTCCTGTTCCAATCCGTTATGTCTACACAGAAGCCATCTTAGACCCTGTCACCGTTTCTATCAAGATTAAACATTAAGAGCACAGATTAAACATTAAGTTCTTATTTCATGTTTTGCTTTAGAACTGTTAAGAATTCCCGGAATAAAATTTTCTATGAAAGTACTTATTAGAGCCAGTGATTTGGGAACAATAAGACACCACAGCTCTTTGTCAGGGTCTGAAGAGCACTGCCATTGTCTTAGTTGTGTGTGTGAAGGAGGGAGAAATGGCCTGGGGGTCTCATTTTCTAGTAGTTTCTTGCTTCTGATGAAGCCCATATGATTTTGTCTTTTTTCCTTCTCACTTTTTGTTTTCCAAAATGAAATTTCTCACTTCTCAGATGTGCATGATGGAGAAGGGGACACAGCCCTAGGCAACAGGCTACCTAGGCCTGACCTGAGATCACATGAAGTGAGGTAGAGAGGCCGGGACAGGTGATCTCTTAGCTTCTTCCTTCCACTGAAATGTGGCATTCTTTCTGGCTCATTATATTTGGCATTCTAGCTTAGTAGATGCCAAACAACTTAATTTCAGTTTAGACTTCTTTCTATTTACTTATCTATTTATTTATTTAAAATTTATTTTTTAAATTTACATCCAAGTTAGCATATAGTGCAACAATGATTTCAGGGGTAGATTCCCTAATGCCCCTTACCCATTTAGCCCATCTCCCCTCCCACAACCCCTCCAGTAACTGTTCTCCATATTTAAGAGTCTCTTATGTATTATCCTCCTCCCTATTTTTATATTATCTTTGCTTCCCTCCCCTTATGTTCATCTGTTTTGTATCTTAAGTTCCTCGTATGAGTGAAGTCATAAGATATTTGTCTTTCTCTGATTGACTAATTTTACTTAGCATAATACCCTCCAGTTCCATCCATGTAGTTGCAAATGGCAAGATTTCATTGTTTTTGATTGCCGAGTAATACTCCATTGTATGTATATACCACATCTTCTTTATCCATTCATCCATCGATGGACATTTGGGCTCTTTCCATACTTTGGCTAATGTCGATAGTGCTGCTATAAACATGGGGGTACATGTGCCCCTTTGAAACAGCACACCTGTATCCCTTGGATAAATACCTCGTAGTGCAAATGCTGGGTTGTAGGGTAGTTCTATTTTTAATTTTTTGATAGACTACTTTCTTCTGTTGATCACAGTTCTCTAGAGAAACAGAACCAATTGGATATATGTGTGTATGTGTTTATACAATTTTATTTTGATTTTGTAATGTAAATTATAGATGTAATAATATATTCATTATAAGGAAAATTGGCTCATGCACTTATAGAGCCTGATAAGTTTCTAGATCTGCAGTTGGCAAGCTGAGATCCAGGAGAGTTGATGGTGTAGTTCCAGTCCAAAATCTGGCAGGCTTGAGATCCATGAAGTTGTTGTTTCAGTTTGAGCCTGAAGGCAGGAAAAAAACGATGTCTCAGCTCAAGGCAGTCAAGAAGGAAGAATTCCTTCTTATTCGGGTGAAGGTCAGTCTTCAGTTCTATTCAGACCTTCAACTGACTGGATGAGACCCACCCACACTAAGGAGGGCAATCTGTTTTATTCTGTCTTATCAATTCAAATAAATTCATCCCCAAATTCCCTTATGGAGATACCCAACGTAGTGTTTTTCCAAATATCTGGGTACCCCATGGCCCAGTAAAGTTGACACATAAATTAACTGTCTTATTTCTATAGAGGCTGGTTTAATGCCTGGCTAGTTAAGTGATCATAAATGATTTTGCAATTGAAAAAGTCACAAGTCCCCTGTTTTCATGAGAAAGTACATTCATGCATGGCTTTCAACTAGATAATGATAAACCTGGTTACAAAACCTTAGCTGGATTGCCCATGACCTTTTGTACCCACAAAACCTCAGCATTGCCCTCACCAGACTACATTAACCCTTTTCTGGTTTTGTGGCTGGAGGTCCTGATCCCCTTGTCATAGGCCAGTAGACAGTTACTAAGTTTATAGATACAGTGTCCTGCTGAGCAGTAAATCAGCTTTCTCTGAGGTTGGTCTCCTCAGGTCTTCACAGCTGGATGCCAAGAGCCCAGTTGTTTCTTTCCTAAGGTCCATGGGTCAATTCTCCACCTAACAGAGCTTTAAATTTCACCACCAGTTACTCCATTGATATTTCTGACCTCATTCATTCCTCTCACCGGTTCCATTGGAAACTCAGGGGGCAGGAAATGACTTTGATTACACAGGGAGTCATTCCACTGTGGAAGTCACATAAAGCAATTCACGTAAAGCAGTTCTCACCAAGTTAATATGACCTGACCCCAGGAAGATGGGAAAAAGTCCCAGCCAAAATCTACTTCTTGCAGATCAAATACCTTGATCAAATACCTTGTTTGTCCCACCCTCACTGTCTGTGCCACCAGCCTTTCCCCCTGGAAGCCTGTGTGACAGCAGTGACTTCTTGGTGTGCTTTCAGTGTAGGTTGTGACCTTTACAGAGCCTTTGGCATTTAAGATCATTTCTAACGTGGTAATAAAAATTTTGTCTATTAGAGGAATTTCAGGGATCCACTGTCAGGGAGGACTTTTTTTAAGGTTGGGCCCTTCCCAGTAAGCCTGAAATTGGACATATAGGGGACCTCGATCTCAGCTACAAAAAAGTCATATATGTGACTCATAAAATGGGGGACACATTTGGGAGCTTTTATACATGAAGTGGACAGAATTTCAGGATGGTGAGATGTGACTGTGGTAAGAAGAGAGTAGTTAAAACAATAAAGAATTTCTGCCTTGGGTGGGGGGCACCTGGGTGGCTCAGTCAGTTAAGCGTCCAACTCTTGGTTTCATCTCAGGTCATGATCTCACAGTTTGTGAGATCGAGCCCCATGTTGGGCTCTCCACTGGTGGCACAGCCTACTTGGGATTCTCTCTCTTTCTCTGCCCCTTCCCCACTCTCTCTCTCTCTCTTGAAATAAATAATAATAAAAATGGAATCTCTGCCCTGGGTGATTGGATAGATGGTGGAATCATTAGCTGAGATGGGAAACACAGATGGGCAGCACTGGTGGGAAGATGGTTAGTCCTGTCTGAGGAATTTGAAAAATGTGTGGGGCAGGTGAATCAAGTACCTATAGGTAGGTGTGGGAAGTCCCTGTGGTTCAGGGAGTGAACATTTGGGAAAATGAACCTCAGGAGAGAGATCAGTGTCCAAAGCCGCAGAGCCATCCAAAGAATGGGAGCCGAGAAGTAAGTTTGAAATTTGGAGACTTTAGCCAATCTATTCCCATTGACTTCAAAAGAATAAAGCAATAATACTCAACTGTTGGGATGTGTTCTTTATTTGATTAAACATCAGATTAAAAGCCAAATCATAAACTCATTATGTAAAAATGACTCTCTACAGATTTGGCCATTAGATGTAAGCTGCATGATACAGTTTATATGGTCAGCTATGTATTTCTTGGACCTTAATCAGACCCTGGAGAATTTGAAGAGAGCATTTGTTCTAAACCTAATTCTACACGTATCTCAATGCTTAGTTAATAAAGAAATGCTTTCTTCCTTCCCATTCCTGTCTCCTTGATGCTGCTTGATGCCTCATTGGCTTCCTTTGCCTAATTTTTTGGAGACAAGAGCAGGTAGATGAGAGACAACGTGTCTCTTTTTATTCACTTGGTGGCTTTGGTTATTTCTCGAATGTCACCTCTGGGAGATCTGCAGCTTGGTTTCCATCCTTGGTGCTCATTTTACCTTTCAAGATCAAGAACTCATTTCTCAATACGATTCATTCTACTTAGTGGCTCGTGCTAATTACAGTTGAGATTGCTTGCTTCCACTGCATTTTAGAGGATGTCATCTTATCATGTTCCTCTCTTGTGTTTGTAAACACTGGCTTGCTCATTTCATATTTCCCCTTCGTTTATTCCAAGATTGATATCTCCGCCGCGGAATTGGAATCCTTCTATCTTTGGAACAGCATGCAAATCCTTTCTATCCTTCTCAACGCTGTTTCTAAACTGTTGAATCTTTTTATGATAATTAAGAACCAGTTTTAAAAAAGCCAGTGAAAATGACTAAATCATGATTAAGACTGCCCAACCTTTCTGGATATATAAATTCACTGCAGTTTAGTCTTGCCAGGCTGTGGGTGAGGCTGCCGTGCACAGTTGTGCAGGCTACTCGTGGCACCAGGGTGTTTGGCCACAGGGACGAATGCAGGCTGCAGGCACCCAGCACTGTCCTCACCAAGCCACCCACCTTGGTGTGTGGCTGCATCTCCTCAGGGAATCAATTCCTTTTTCTATTTTTTAAAAATGATTGTTTGTTGGGGCCCCTGGGTGGCTCAGTCGGTTAAGCATCCGTCTCAGGTCATGATCTCATGGTTCATGGGTTTGGGCCCCACATCGGGCTCTGTGCTGACAGCTCAGAGCCGGGAGCCTGCTTCGGATTCTGTTTTACTCTCTCTTTGCTCCTCCCCCCACTAACATTTATTTATTTATTTTGAGAGAGAGGGAGAGAGAGAGCGAGCAGGGGTGAGGCAGAGAGAAAGGGAGAGAGACACTCCCAAGCAGGCTCCACGCTGTCAGCACAGACCCCGATGGGGGCTTGATCTCAGGAACCACAAGGTCATGACCTGAGCCGAAAACAAGAGTCAGACGCTTAACCGATGGAGCCATCCAGGCGCCCCTCCTTTTTCTAATTTATACAAAGGCACTGCATTGATCCGTGGAGTCCTGAATTTGATCATTTTAGGTAGCTCCTCAGCCTATGATACTATCACCAAAGACAGGAAGCAGAACAGACCTTGTCTTAGTGCGAGCACACCCAGAAAGTCTGGAAGAACATAAATCTGACCTTCTGCTTCCACCTATATGTTCCAGCTCCTACAGAGCCCACGGGTGTGGGTGTGGCCCACGGGTGCTCCGCTATGTGACTGGCTCCCTGCTCCTCTTCTCCACTGGTGCCAGACCATACTTGCTGCAACATGGCCATCTAAGGAGGTAAGCCCCTTCCCATTCAGACTTCCTGTTCCCCCTCTCATCACACATAACCCTTCTGTGCTTTTCTCTCACCCGCCCCATCTGCCATCTGGTCTTGTCACTGAGTGCCCTGTTGTTGATTCCTCATGGGCAGAAATGCAGGGCTGAGCACAGAGAAGGGACAGGGACAGCATATCCCAATTGCCTTTTATGCTCTCCCCTATACCAGAGAGGCTAGAAGTCTGGGAACTCTATTTCTTTTTTTGAAGTTTCTTTATTTTGAGAGAGAGAGCATATGGGCAGGGGAGGGGCAGAGAGAGAGGGAGAGAGAGAATCCCAAGCAGGCTCTGTGCTGACAGCACAGAGTCTGATGTGGGGCTTGATTCCATGAACTGTAAGATCATGGCCTGAGCTGAAACCAAGAGTCAGATTCTTTTTTTTTTTTTTTAATTTATTTATTGTTTAATTTACATCTAAGTTAGTTAGCATATGGTGCAACAATGGTTTCAGGGGTAGATTCCATTTAGACTATCCTCCCTCCCACAACCCCTACAGCACCCCTTTGTTTGTTCTTGAAGACTCTTTTACATTTTGTTCCCCTCCTTATTTTTATATTATTTTTGTTTCCTTCCTCTTATGCTCATCTGTTTTGTATCTTAAAGTCTGCATATGAGTGAAGTCATATTATATTTGTCTTTCTCTGACTGACTAATTTCGCTTAGCATAATACCCTCCGGTTCCATCCATGTAGTTGCAAATGGCAAGATTTCATTCTTTTTGATTGTCGGGTAATACTCCATTGTATATATATACCACATCTTCTTTATCCGTTCATCTGTCAATGGACATTTGGGCTCTTTCCATAGTTTGGCTATTGTTGATCGTGCTGCTATAAACATTGAGGTGCATGTGTCCCTTCAAAACAGCATCCCTGTATTCCTTGGATAAATACCTAGTAGTGCAATTGCTGGGGCATAGGGTAGTTTTATTTTTCATTTTTTGAGGAACCTCCATACTTTTTTCCAGAGTGGCTACACCAGTTTGCATTCTCACCAGCAGTGCAAAAGAGATCCTCTTTCTCCGCCTCCTCACCAACATCTGTTGTTGCCTGAGTTGTTAATGTGAGCCATTCTGGCAGGTGTGAGGTGGTATCTCATTGTGGTTTTGATTTGTATTTCCTAGATGATGAGTGATGTAGAGCATTTTTTCATGTGTCTGTTAGCCATCTGGATGTCTTCTTTGGAGAAGTGTCTATTCATGTCTTTTGCCCATTTCTTCACTGGATTATTTGTTTTTTGGGTGTTGAGTTTGAGAAGTTCTTTATAGATTTTGGATACTAACCCTTTATCTGATACGTCATTTGCAAATATCTCCTCCTATTCCATCGGTTGCCTTTTAGTTTTGTGGATTGTTTCCTTTGCTGTGCAGAAGCTTTTTATTTTGATGAGGTCCCAATAGTTTATTTTTGCTTTTGTTTCCCTTGCCACTGGAGATGTGTTGAGTAAGAAGTTGCTGTGGCCGAGGTCAAAGAGGTTTTTGCCTGCTTTCTTCTCTAGGATTTTGATGGCTTCCTGTCTTACATTGAGGTCTTTCATCCATTTTGAGTTTATTTTTGTGTATGGTGTGAGAAAGTGGCCCAGGTTCATTTTTCTGCATGTTGCCGTCCAGTTTTCCCAGCACCGCTTGCTGAGGAGACTGTCTTTATTCCATTGGATGTTCTTTCCTGCTTTGTCCGAGATGAGTTGGCCATACATTTATGGGTCCATTTCTGGGTTCTCTATTCTGTTCCATTGATCTGAGTGTCTGTTCTTGTGCCACTACCATACTATCTTGATGATTACAGCTTTGTAATACGTCTTGATGTCTGGGAGTGTGATGCCTCCAGTTTTGGTTTTCTTTTTCAAGATTGCTTTGGCTATTCAGGGTCTTCTCTGGTTCCATACAAATTTTAGGATTTTTTGTATTAGCTCTGAAGAATGATGGCATTATTTCACTAGGTATTGCATTGACTATGTAGATTGCTTTGGGTAGTATTGACATTTTAACAATGTTTGTTCTTCCAATCCAGGAGCATGGAATATTTTTTTGTGTCTTCTTCAATTTCTTTCACAGCTTTTTTTTTTTTTAATTTTTTTAACGTTTTTATTTATTTTTGAGACAGGGAGAGACAGAGCATGAACAGGGGAGGGTCAGAGAGAGGGAGACACAGACTCTGAAACAGGCTCCAGGCTCTGAGCTGTCAGCACAGAGCCCGACGTGGGGCTCGAACTCACGGACTGCAAGATCATGACCTGAGCTGAAGTCGGCCGCTCAACCAACTGAGCCACCCAGGCGCCCCTTTCACAGCTTTGTATAGTTTTCAGTGTATAGATTTTTCACCTCTTTGGTTATGGTTATTCCTAGGTATTTTATGGTTTTGGGTGCAATTGTAAATGGGATCGATTCCTTGATTCCTCTTTCTGTTGCTTCATTATTGGTGTATAGGAATGCAAACGATTTGTGTGCATTGATTTTGTATCCTGCAACTTTGCTGAATTCATGGATCAGTTTTTAACAGGTTTTTTTTTGGTGGAGTCTTTTGAGTTTTCCATATTGAGTATCATGTCATCTGTGAAGAATGAAAGTTTGACTTCCTCCTGGCCGATTTGGATGCCTTTTATTCCTTTGTGTTGTCTGACTTCCAAGGCTAAGACTTCCAGTACTATGTTGAATAACAGTGGTGAGAGTGGATATCCCTGTTGTGTTCCTGACCTTTGGGGGAAAGCTCTGTTTTTCCCCATTGTGGATGTATAAGCAGTGGGCCTTTCATATGCAGCTTTTATGATCTTGAGGTATGGTCCTTCTATCCCTACTTTCTTGAGGGTTTTTACCAAGAAAGAGGCTGTATTTTGTTAAATGCTTTCTCTGCATCTATTGAGAGGATCATGTGGTTCCTTTCCTTTCTTTCATTCATGTGATGAATCACATTGATTGTTTTGCAGATATTGAATCGGCCCTGCATCCCAGGTATAATTCCACTTGGTCATGGTGAATAATTCTTTTAATGTATTGTTAGATCTGGTTGGTTAGTAACTTACTGAGAATTTTGCATCCATGTTCATTAGGGAAATTGGTCTATAGTTCTCCTTTTTAGTGGGGTCTTTGTCTGGTTTTAGAATCAAGTTAATCCTGGCTTCATAGAGTTTGGAAGTTTTCCTTCCATTTCTATATTTTGGATTTCTTTACTGGTAATGGGACTGTTCAAATTCTCTATTTCTTCCTGTTTGAGTTTTGATAGTTTATATGTTTCTAGGAATTTGTCCATTTCTTCCAGATTTCCCATTTTATTGGTGTATAATTGCTCATAATATTCTCTTATTATTGTTTGTATTTCTGTAGTGTTGGTTGTGATCTCTCCTCCTTCATGCTTGATTCTATTTATTTGGGTCCTTTCCTTTTTCCTTTTGGTCAAACTCACTAGGGGTTTATCAATTTTGGTAATTCTTTCAAAGAACCAGCTCCTGGTTTCATTGATCTGTTTTACTGTTTTTCGGTTTCGATAGCATTGATTTCTGCTCTGATCTGTATTATTTCCTGTCTTCTGCTGGTTTTGGGTTTTATTTGTTGTTCTTTTTCCAGCTCTTTGAGGTATAAGGTTAGGTTGTGTATCTGAGACCTTTCTTCCTTCTATAGGAAGGCCTGGATTGCTATATACTTCCCTCTTATGACCACCTTTGCTGTGTGCCAGAGGTTTTGGGTTGTGGTGTTATCATTTTCATTGGCTTCCATGTACTTTTTAATTTCCTCTTTAACTTCTTGGTTAGAAATTCATTCATTCTTTAGTCTCCGAGTATTTGTTATCTTTCCAAGTTTTTTCTTGTAGTTGATTTCAAGTTTCATAGTGTTGTGGTCTGAAAATATGCACAGTATGATCTCGATCTTTATTTACTTGTTGAGGGCTGATTTGTGTCCCAGTATGTGATCTAGTCTGGAGAATGTTCCATGTGCACTGGAGAAGAATGTGTATTCTGCTGCTTTAGGATAAAATGTTGTGAATATGTATGTTAAGTCCATCCAGTCCAGTGTGTCATTCAAAGCCATAGTTTCCTTGTTGATTTTCTGTTTAAATGATCAGTCCATTGTTGTAAGTGGGGTGTTGATGTCCCCTATTGTTATGGTATCATTATCAATGAGTTTCTTTATGTTTGTGATAATTGATTTATATGTTTGGGTGCTTCCACATTTGGCACATAAATGTTTACAGTTGTTAGGTCTTCTTGGTGGATAGACCGCTTAATTATGATATAATACTCTTCTTCATCTCTTGTTACAGTCTTTATTTTAAAATTTAGATTGTCTGATATAAGTATGGCTACTAAGGCTTTCTTTTGGTGACCATTAGCATGATAGATGGTTCTCCATCCCCTTATTTTCAATCTGAAGGTGTCTTTAGGTCTAAAATGGGTCTCTTGTAAACAGCATATAGATGGATCTTGTTTTCTTATCCATTCTGTTACCCTATGTCTTTTGATTGGAGCATTTAGACCATTGACGTTTAGAGTGAGTACTGAAAGATACAAATTTATTGCCATTATGTTGCCTGTAGAGTCAGTTTCTGGCAGTGTTCTCTGGCCCTTTCTAGTCTTTTTGTTGCTTTTGGTCTTTTTGTTTTTGTTTTGTTTTTTTTCGTCTTTTCTCCCCTCAGAGAGTCCCCCTTAAAATTTCTTGCAGGGCTGGTTTAGTGGTCACAAACTCATTTAATTTTTGTTTGTCTGGGAAACTTTGAATCTCTCCTTCTATTTTGAATGACAGCCTTGCTGGATAAAGAATTCTTGGCTGCATATTTTTCCAATTCAGCACACTGAATATATCCTGTCACTCCTTTCTGGCCTATCAAGTTTCTGTGGATAGGTCTGCTGCGAATGTGATCTGTCTTCCCTTGTAGGTTAAAGACTTTTTTTCCCTTGCTGCTTTCATGATTCTTTCCTTGCCTGAGTATTTTGTGAATTTGACTATGACATGCCTTGTTGATGGTCAGTTTTTGTTGAATCTAATGGGAGTCCTGTGTGCTTCCTGGATTTTGATGTCTGTGTCTTTCCCCAGGTTAGGAAAGTTTTCTACTATGATTTGCTCACATAACCCTTCTATGCCGTTTTCACTCTCTTCATCTTCTGGGACCCCTTTGATTCTGATGTTGTTCCTTTTTAATGAGTCACTGATTTCTCTAATTCTTAAATCGTGCTCTTTTGCCTTAGTCTCCCTCTTTTTTTCTGCTTCATTATTCTCCATAAGTTTGTCCTTTATGTCGCTGATTCTTTGCTCTGCCCCATCCATCCTTGCCACCGTGGCACACATTCAAGATTGCAGCTCAGTTATAGCGTTTTTTTTATTTCATCCTGACTAGCTTTTACTTCCTTTATCTTCCTAGAAAGGGATTCTAATCTGTTTTCAACCCCGGCTAGTATTCTTATTATTGTGATACTAAACTCTAGTTCAGACATCTTGCTTGTATCTGTGTTGATTAAGTCCCTGGCTGTCATTTCTTCCTGTTCTTTCTTTTGGGGTAAATTTCTCATTTCAGCATTTTGAAGGAAGAAAAGGAATTAATAAAGTAAAAAAAAATTAAAAATTAAAAACAACACAAAGAAATCAAATAAAGGATGCTAGATCCTAGGTGTGTTTTGATCTGGTTGTTGAAAGAAGCTTGATAGATTAGACAAAAAAGGGAAAGATAAGAAAAAAAAGAAGGAAAAAAAGAAATGTTTGAAAATTTGAAAAATGAATACAATAAAATAGAATAAAATGAAATGATGAAAGTAAAATAGAATTTTAAAAATTTACAAAAAAGTATAAAATATAGTAGAAAAAATTAAGGAAAAATCTTTTTAATAAAAATGGAAAATAAAATAAATTTTTTCTCTTTCTGTATTCAAGAATAAGAAAAGAAAGAGAAAAAAATTGAATAAAAGGACAAGCAAACAGAATGAGATATGATTGAAATTAAATCTGTTTCCCCTAGAAGTCAAACTGTGAAGCACTTTATAGTCTGTAAACTAAGCAAGTGAAGAGACTTGTGTTTGTCAAGAGTGCTGTTGGCCCAGTTGGTCAGGGTTTAGTGTAACGGCTCCGTTCTCCACTAGATGGTGCTGCTCAGCTTACTGGGATGGATTGCTGTAGCGCTTATAGGCGTGTATGCGTGAAAGGGGTGAAAATGGTGTTACCCAGCTACCCAGTCTCTAGTATCAGAACTCTGTGCTCTCCCTGACTGGCAGTCGAGCACCCCTCCTTTGTCTCCAGCTTCCATCTACTCCCTCCTTCTACACTGTCCATGACCATGCCATCAGGCTGCCAGGCAGCACCTCCCTCCTGAGTTTTATCTCAGATGTGGCTGTGTTTCCTGACCCCTCACTTCTGAGGGACTGTGGCTTTGACCTGCTTAGACTGTCTTGGGGAGGGTGTCACTCAACAATGGCTGGGTGCCCACCCACCCCAGGAACATTTGGGAGACCGTGCTGCTGCCAATGCCCAGAGACTGCGGCTGGGTGCCAGCCCGCCCCAGAAAAGGTTCACGCGATTGTGTAGCAGCAGAGTTTCAGAGTTTATGGAAAATTACAACACACATCTGGTACCAGGCTTCCCCCTTAATGTCCTTGTTCCAGCACCAGCGAATGTGGTTGTTCTCCAGGGTCCACTGGGACCTTTGCTTGTGGGGTGGCCGCACAGCCTCTACCAAATGTCCTCCCAACAGGGGAACCACCTCTCCCTGGGTGGTCCAAGGACTGCCCGGACTTCACTCTGTTCCTGGGGATTTTCCCTTCCCACCAGAGCACCGCCAGGTATTGAGCTGTGGAGTTTCAGACTCTGCGCTCCCCCTGTTTATAGAGTCTTAATGGAATTTAAATCCTCTCCTTTCTCCTTTCTCCCTTTTCTTGTTCAGTCCCTGTGGCTGTTTCCACTTTTCCACTTTCTCTCCAGCTGATTTTGGGGGGGGGTGCTTTTCCCATATTCTCCAAACCACCCCCCTGCCCCCGCCATCTCTGTCCTATCTCCACAAGCAAAAACAGCTCCCTGCCTTCCACAGCTTCTCTCTCCTCCAGTTCACCTCTCTGCGCTGTGTACCTGCCAAGGTCTGTGGTTCAGGTTGTGCAGATTGTTGTGTTAATCCTCAAATCAATTTTCTAGGTGTGCAAGATGGTTATGTGTTGATCTGGCTGCATTTCAGGGACAAGAGATGCAAAAAAAAAAAAAAACCTTCCATGCTGTTCTGCCATCTTGACCCCTCAAGGGTCAGATTCTTGACTGACTGAGCCACCCAGGTGCCCCTGGGAACTCTGAGACTCTCTTGCCATTAGGCTTAGGACAGGACTTCGAAGGTACATCTGTGCCAGACTGGGAGAATTGTGGCCACACAGTGTGTGGGCTTCAACACATGGATTTGCAGCCCCTTTCATATTCCTCTGATGGCTCTCAGTCCCCAGGTTGTGGACATGTGGCCACTGACAGTCCTTTTCTGCATTTTGCTGACTTCTGGGTGGGACCTTCAACTTCCTGACTTCTGGACCATAGCTCTGGGGACAAACCTGGAAATTAGGGGTGAAACCCCTGATACCCTTGTAGGTGCCTTTGTAGGGAATTAGAGTTTTATCCGTAACTCCCCAAATATTAACAACAACTGCCCTGGGGTGCCTGGGTAGCTCAGATGGTTAGGCCTCTGATTCTTGGTTTCAGCTCAGATCATGATCTCACAGTTTGTGGGATTGAGCCCCACATTGAGCTCCACACTGACGGCACAGAGCCTGCTGGGGATTCTCTCTCTTCCTCTCTCTCTGCCTTTCCCCTGCTCACTGTCTCTGTCTCTCTCTCAAAATAAATAAATAAACTTAAAAAAAAAAGAACAACTGCCTCACATTTAAATATCGATAAGACTGGCTTGAAATCATTATGCCATCTTTGGAAATATCTGGAAAGAATGATTACCCATGTATTTTGCATTTACACCTTATAAGTTTGGGGCTTCCTTTCATTGGTCATTGATATAGGATGGATTTACCAAGCAAAAGCTGCCTGATTATAAACACCTTGAGGGACTAAGATTGTTCTGTTTATCCTATTGGCCATCTTTTCCTTTCTTGGGCCTTCCTCCCTTGGCCTAGAAACATAAGGTAGTCCCTACCATTCTAAAAATAACTCCATCACTAAGTAAGCAAGGCCTCTCTTAGTTCTGCTTTTCTCTTTACAACCATCAACCACCTTTTCTAATTAATTTCCTGTACCCTGATGTCTTATGTGATATCGGACTCCCTGAATTTCCAATGTTTTTTGGGATTTTCATAGGTTTTTGGCCTCGAAGGAGAGATTATGGGTTACACAGTCTCTGTTAAGCAAAATTTAGGACACTATTCTATCCGTGGCCTTTACCTTGCTGATGCACATTATTCACATGGAGTTCAGTATTTCCTAAATGTTTCTGGGTGAGAACCCTTTTGCTCTGTCCAAGATCACTGAGGACCTCCTATCGCTAAATTCAATGGATGTGTAACAGGATGTAGGATTGTTTTTAGCAGAAGCTGACATTTCAAAATGTTAGCCCTTGCTATTTCTGGCTTGGGGACACCCCAGTGATCTTGCATCAGACCTTCTTTCTTCTGGGAAGAGCCACAGGAGTTCCCCCTTTTAGTTCCTGAGCGACAGCATTTCTGGGCAGAGTGTGCACTAACATGCTTACTTATTAATTTTTCCTTGGGCAAGGGTCGGGGGGCCCTGGCTTGAGGTAGACCCCACACCTTGACCCATAGCTGAAGGTTGCCGGAACAATTTCAGGAAGAACTGATACTGACACTAGAGACTTCTCTCTCTCTCTCTCTCTCTCTCTCTCTCTCTGTCTGTCTGTCTCTATTTTAGAGAGAGACAGAGAGAGAGCACTCAAGTGGGGGAGAGGGGGCAGAGGGAGAGAGACAGAATCTTAAGCAGGCTTCAGGCTCAGCACAGAGCCCAATGCAGGGCTTGATCCCTTGATCCTGGGATCAGGACCTGGACTGAAATCAAGAGTTGGATGCTCAACTGATTGAGGCACCCAGGCACCCAGGGTCTTTGAGGGGGCTCAGAAAATAGAACATGCTAACATGCATTATTCACACAGATTCAGTATTTCCTGAATACTTTTTAAAAATGTTTATTTATTTTTGAGAGAGAGAGAGAGAGAGAGAGAGAGAGAGAGAATGAGTGGGGGAGGGGAAGAGAGAGGGGGGACAGAGGATCTGAAGCAGGTTCTGCTCTGACAGCACAGAGCCTGATGTGAGGCTCAAACTCACAAACCATGAGATCATGACAGCCAAAGTCGGACGCTTAACCAACTGAGCCTCCCCACCGCCCCTTCTGAATGCTTTTGACTGAGACTCCATCGGCTGTGTCTAAGATCTTCCTCCCTGCCTGGCTTCTGAACAAATTGAGAAATCAGGCAAGGGAGAAGGGCACATGGAAAATTAATATTTTCCTTTATGACTGATGAAGGCTTGGCTGCAGGGTGTGGCTCATCTACTGGGAAACTTGACTTGCTAAGTTTTTATGGACACGTCCACTGGGGCAGCCCTGGCTACCACACCCCTGGGGCCCTGGAGGAGCAAAGCAGAGCCCATGCTCTTGCGGACAAGCAACTCCCTCTGAAGAGGAGAAAGAGAAGGGAAGAAATAAATGTGTGTGATTGATTCTTCCCAAATTTATCACTCAGATGAGTCACCCCACTGCACCTGGGTTGAAGTAAATGAATGGACAGAAAGATCCAGGAGGGTGACCTCAGTAAGTACCTTCCTGGCTCCCTTCCTAGAGGAAACACCTGAAATAGGGAAACTGTGTCCCCTTGAAATAGATTAGCATGACTAATGAGATAGGCAGAACTAGACCAAGGCCAGCTGGTCAGAAGGTACCTTGGGGTACCTGATGGGAGGGGAGGGGCTTTCCACGCCCAGCAGGTAATTGATGCTGTCATTGCTTCTGTCCCAGGCACACCAGAATCATAGGGGAGATGGCTGTGGTGTGTTTGTGTGTGTGTGTGTGTGTGTGTGTGTGTGTGTACACCGAGCAGCACCTTGGAGCTATGGCCTACGTTAGCATGTAGTAACCTTGGGGATAGATGGAGGCAACTCTACCCCCCATGTCTCACATTGTTGGCCGCAGCCTCAGAAATCCTTGATTTCAAGTACTTCTGGCAGAGAACTGGTGGCTGTTAGCAGAGACACGTTGGGGGACCGGCCACCCCTTCTGCCCCTTCTCTGTTAAATGAGTCTTATTGGGATCCATATCTTCATTGGTATAGCCGTGTGTGGGGTTCTTAGACTCTACATGAGGTAGGAACCCTAAGAATGTCAGAATGGTCTGTTGGCATTTGGAGGACTGGGACTATCCTGTCACTGTGGCTTGAATATCATAGAAATGCTACTTTTTGTACCTCAAGATGGTGCAACGGTGGGGGGAACCTGGGTGGCTCAGTCAGCTGAGCGTCCAACTTCGGCTCAGGTCGTGATCTCAGGGTTCATGAGTTCAAGCCCCACACTGAGCTCACTGCTGTCAGCAAAGAGCGCACTTAGATCCTCTGTCCCTCTCTCTCCTTGCCTCTCCCCTGCTCGTGCTGTCTCTCTCAGAAATAAACAAAACATTAAAAAACATTAAAATAAATAAAACATGAAAATTTTAAAAAGATGGTGCCATGGGATGCATGGCTTGTAGAGACTTCCCTCTGTGTTATTTTGTTGATTCCTCTGCCGCAATGGACACCTGTGATCATGCACTTGGCTTCTGTGTCCTTTTCCTGCTGCCCTGAGTGCTCCTTCTGGCCTCCCTCACAGCTGAAGTTCGTGTTTCCAATGCTCCTCCTCAGCATGCCTCGATGCTTAGTGCTCAGCTCTCTCCTCCCTCGCCCTGGAAAGTCTCCCTGTCCTGGTCCCGCTCTTGCTGTCCTCTGGTCTTCAGACCCTCCATAACCAGTTGCTGGCTGCAACCCTTTAGACATCTAAAGATCAACACATTCGACCCCTGAGTTCATCATCTTGGCCAAGCCGGTCTTTCCTCTCGGTTCTCCATCTCGACTCATGTCATGGACATTCACCCAGTTTTAGAAGTTAGAAATTTAGCAGTACCTCTGACTCTTCCCCCCACATTGAGTTAGTCATCAAGACCTGACCCTTTAAAAACAATAACTTCTTGAGCTTTTCTGGAATCTACTTGCATCTCTGCTTCCATCAGTAGTGGGCTGGAAAGTAATTAACAAACAGCTCTGGGGGGGAAGCCTTGATTTGTAGCATTTGATGGTGTCTGTTGCATCAGTACTTTCACCACGGCTGATTTCAAGCCACCCAAGGTTTAATAGTCTCTCCCCCAAACTCCTAAAAACCTCACTGGCTTTTTTGCAAGATGGTACAAGCCAGCTCTAGTTGACAATGGCCCCAACCCCCTTGGTGCTTCTCAGCCCCTCTCTCTTCAAGCTTCTCCCCGCTCAAGCCATTCTGTAGCCAGCTGCTAAACTCAGTTCTGACCACACCGGCTCTCCTGCAGAAATGCCATTGATGGCCTCCTGGATGATTCAGTCCATGCCCCTTACCAGTTTATTGAACTCTTGGAGACACAACCCTGCCTGCCTCTCCAGGGTCATCTTGGCTCCTATCTTTTTTTTTTTCTTCAAGGTTCAGCTCAGCTGAAACCTTTTCTCCATTTTTCGCATTGGGTCAGGTGCCCCATCTGAGGTGGCTTGGGTTACTGCACTTATAACCTCGTATTGATGGGGTTTTGCCTTGATTTTGGTCTTTTTTTTTTCTTGTGAGTCTGTAAACTTCTTCAGGGAGAAATCATGTGTTTGTTTTTTTTGTTGTTTTGTTTTTTGTTTTGTTTTGTTTTTTACCTCCTAGCTTATAAATATGGAGCAGTGGCTTTCTTATTGGAATTGATCAGTACGGGCACCTGGGTGGCTCAGTCATTTAAGCATCTGACTCTTGATTTGGGCTCAGGTCATGATCTCATGGTTGGTGAGTTTGACCTACGCATTAGGCTCCACACTGACAGCGTGGAGCCTGCTTGGGATTCTCTCTCCCTCTCTCTGTGCCCCTCCCCCATGCATGTGTGTGTGTGTGTTCTGTCTCAAAATAAATAAATAAATAAGCTTTAAAAAATCCTCTTTGAGATGTGAACTCAACAGGAAAGATGCTTGGCTAGATCCCGGCTCCCCCACTCAATAGTTATCTCACTTTGGGCACCTGTGTCCTCATTTGTAAAACAGTAACACCTGCCTCACTCGCCTTCTAAAACCACAAGGATCAGCTGAGCTAACATATGCCAGCGTGGCTGACAGGGCATGATATGAATGTAACACTCCGCCCTCCAGATGCACCAGGAGAATGCGGTGAGCTGAGCAAGGGCAGTGGACGCAGACCCCAGATCTGAACATTGGACCGGTCACGCACTAGCTGGGCTTCTGTGACGCTTCTCTCTCCTGCTTCTCCTGCTTCCTGTTTGCAGGTCGCTGCTCCTCAGCAGGTACCCCTCCCGTTGACCTCTGATGGCTGCCGTCCTCACGTCTTGCTCCTGGGCTCTACCCTCTGTGTGGGAACTCCCTCCGGGGCATCTCATCATTGCCATGGCCTTAAATCCTATCTCTCCGCGGTGACTCCCAAATTTATACCCCCCTGTCACACCTTTTCTTTGAGTTCCTGCCTTCTTGAGATGCCTCCATTCTGGTGCTGGGCAAAAGCAGCCCTGATTGCGTCCTGTCCAGCAGTGCCCAGTCCTCCCCCCCCCCCCCACCGTGTTCTTCATGTCGCCTCCTCCACATCTCCATGAGCTTGGGGTTCCCCATCTGCAATCGCCTTAACTCGGGGCAGAACTGTTTCAGTGACTCAGTCTTGTCCACTCTCCTTTCTTGTGCAGCATGCCTCACGTGCCCTAAGGCTGCGCTCATTTCTTGTTCACTTGACTGTTACTGGTTATCCTTTCTAGAATTTTAGTTCCACGAGGGGACTGTGTCTCTCGTTCACTTCTCCAGCCCCAGGGCCACGCGAAGCTCCTGACCCACAGCAGCTGCTCGGCAGATATCTGATGAACAAATGAATGTGTGTCCAGAGCAGGTTACTAACCTTGTGATAATTAGGTCTGTTCTCTAACATTAAGGGAATTAGGTGAGATATGAGATAATACACTGAGAAGAGCCTAAACCAGGATGTGGCACATAGCAGGTATTTAATGTTAGTTCCCCTTCCTATAACGAATTAAAAATTGGGGCGCTTGGATGGCTCAGTCGATTGGGCGGCCGACTTTGGCTCAGGTCACGATCTCTCTGTTTGTGGGTTCAGGCCCCGCGTCAGGCTCTGTGCTAACAAACCGCTCGGAGCCTGGAGCCTGCTTTGGATCCTGTGTCTCCCTCCATCTCTCTCTGCCCCTCCGCCATTTGTGCTCTCTCAAAAATAAATAAACGTTAAAAAAAGAAGCTATACAAGTTATAAAGAATATATTCTTTAAGCACATAAAAATGTGTGTGGGCTATAAAGAATAAGCATATAATGTGCATCCAGAAGGTCTTAATCAAATCTGGTAAAATGTGCATCGCTAAACTTATTACATGCACAACTGTAGAACTTATTACATATACAGGTGCGTGGGCTGTACTCCCAGAGACACTGATCTAAATGGTGTGTATCCTGATGCCTATCAGTTTGAGAACCAGTGATACAGAATATAGGTTGAAGTATGGTATTGGGCATATTAGGGTTCTCCAGATGGAAAAAAAAGAGGTTTTAAATATATGGCGAGAAAGAGTGAGACTGAAAGAGGGCTGGGATCCACAGGATGGGCCAGCAGGCTGGACATTTGGGTAGAGTCGATATTGCAGCCTTGAGTTCAAATTCCATGGGACAGGAGGCTGGAAACTCAGGCAGGGTTTCTATGCCGCATTCTTGACCACAAGCCTTTCCACTTTGGCTAGCTTCAGTCTTTGATCTTCAGTTCCTCAACTGATTGGACGAAGCCCACCCACATTGGGGGGGGGGGGGGCGCGTAATCAGCTTTACTCAAGGTTACTGGCTTAAATATTAATTATAGCTAAAATATACCTTCAGAGAAACATCTAGACTGGTGCTTGACCAAACAGTGGGACCTCAAGTCCTAGCCAAGTTGACACACAAAATTAACTATCATATTGAGCAAATATTTTAATTATCATTTAAAAAAATGTATTAAGCATCTACTATTTCTCCAGTTTTAGGCTAGGTGTCATGGAGTCACTATAATGCAAAACCCTATTCCCTCCTGCCTCCCACCCAGGAGTTTGTTATTGGCTTTTAAAATTTTGGTGTTTCTTCCCTTAACAAAGATTCAACACATAAGAGGTGGGGAGAGGGTTCCCGGTTAGGAGCTTTTTAGGAGCCACCCAGGCAGAGTAGTCTAGAAAACTCTGTCTTCAAAGAAAGACTTCTGTATGTCAGATTTACCCACCTCAGATGATACTTACTTACTGTCTTATTCAAAAGCCACGAAAACAAAACAAAATAAATTCCAGAACTGCTATCACGTGCCAGTTCTAAGGATACAGTGACAGGAAATGTGGCTTCTGCCCTCTATTTGTTGATGGTTTTGTCGTGGGGCTCCTTCGTTCTCGTGACTTGCTTGACTAAATAAAACAACGGCGCTTTATGAAACTGCAGAGGGAATAGGATGTAGTAGGAAAGACCCTTCGCTTTTGAGATATTTATTAAAGGTTAGGGAGATTTGTCATAAAGGGATATAGAGCATCAATCCAGTGGGAACACTTCTTCAGAACCGTCCCAGGGATGAGCAGCAGTGGGCACCTGACTCCTTAAGCATGATGATGATGCTTAACCCCAACCTGTGACTGCTTGTGTCCAGCAGATGGCGCCAAACGGCTGGTTCTAGCTAGGACGCACGGGCTCCTCTGCAAAACATGAAATCTATTTCTATAAAGGCAGCATCTTAAAAAAAATATACATATATATTTATTTTGAGAGAGGGAGGGAGAGAAGCAGAGAGAACGGTAGAGAATCTCAAGCAGGCTCTGCATTGTCAGCATGGAGCCCAATGTGGGGCTTGAACCCAGGAACTGTGAGATCATGCCCTGAGCCAGATCGAGTTGGACACCCAGCTGACTGAGCCACCCAGAAGCCCCTATAAAGCCAGCATCTTAAACAAAGCACTCATATTATCTGTCTGAGGCCCTTTCTTTCTTTTTCTTTCTTTCTTTCTTTCTTTCTTTCTTTCTTTCTTTCTCTTTTTTAAGATTTTATTTTTAAGTAATCTCTGCACTCAACGTGAGGCTCAAACTTACAACCCTAAGATCAAGAGTCTTATGCTGTATTGACTGAGCCAGCCAGGTGCCCCCTGAAACCCTTTCTTTTGCTCCATTTTAGTGTGACCTGTGAATTTAATGAGCAGTGGCCACAGAAATGGTGGCCAGTCCTGGAATGTGGTAATATCGTGGAATAATGGAAATGTAGGTGAAACACAAGAGATAGCCTAGTAAAGTAGCCCCCAAATATGGAGCTGACATGGGGAACGTGTGTGTGTGTGTACATGTGCTTGTGATGAAAAATACTTAAAGGTAAAGAGAAAATATTGTAGAAGAACCTATAAAGGGATTAAAAAAGTTGGAGATGAAAGAGTGTGCTCAAGTAAGCATCAGACTAGGGAGCTTAGTTTTGAGAGTTAATATGGAAACTCCAGAAGAAAGGGTCCTATTCCTCTATTTCTGGCGGTCCTAATATAAAAGGCGACTTGAATATCAATGAATATCACGTGAGTACAGGATTAGGAAAAATGACACCAAGTCATCCAGAGCCAATTCAATGGAATTCCTTTCAAGGGAGTCTTCCTGTACTCACAAAGACCAGGAAGATCCATACCACACACAGTACCTGTTAGGGAAGGGGGAGTCATAGCTTCAGGTTCTGAAGGAGGATGTTCTGTACTGCAGAAAAGGAGAAAAGCAAAAAGCAGAGTTGAATTGTCCTGGTAGACCTATTGGGTTCACTTTCTATTGAAGCTTTAAAAATCTCCCACTGAAATGAAGTCTGCATCTGATAAGGTGGAAGATAAGAAGTTTTTTGGTTTTGTGTGTGTGTGTTTTCCTGCTGCAGTTGGGGCATCTATTGCCTAGGTTAGAAGCTGCTTCCAGAGCAGGGCCGTTGACTTAGTTTGAAAATGGCTCTCTGTGTCCTGTGTCCCCTACCTGGAGACCCTTCAAAAAGGAAGACAAAAGGAGAGCATTCGTGACATATTCCAATGATCGTACACAGGTGACCCCTGGAGACAAGACTAAGACTCTAGGAGTCTTGCCCAGTCTTGACCAGGAGGATGTGGCTTCTCTCAGGAATTGTGCAAGTTCTAAAACTCCCAAGTGAAGTGATGCTAGAGGCAGAAGTGTCATTGAGGCATAATAGTATATGATTATGGCCTTTGCAATACCTCAATTTCAACGGATTTACAACATTGCTTGCAATAAATAAATGAATAAATAACCCTTTCTTCCAGGAGAGTTGATTTCTTACAGAAGGAGTATGATACCCAGGTTGGTACAAACTGGGACTTGATTACAAAATCTATGGAGAGGAACAATATTTAATCCACATTATTCCAATTCATCATTCAAATAATATCTTGTAAGCATACTCTGACAGGCCAGTAGCTCTCAATTTTGTGTGCTAAAGGATTACCTAGGGTAGGTTATTAGGATATAAATTCCTACCCCAACTCCAGATATTCTGATTGTAGAGACTGGGGGTAGAGTTTAGGAATTTGCATTTTAGAGATAATTTCATCATTTTGAGTAATTTAGATGCAGAAGATGGAAAGACCTTCCTCAGAGAAATATTACCCGAAGCAAAGGCAGAATTAGTCAATCAGAGAAACCTCTAAATTTACTTCCATTCATTCATTCACTTCCTCCCCTTCTTCTGAACACGTAATGCACCGAGCACATAATGCACCGAGCACTGAACACATACTGCCTAGTGCCCTTCCTTTGTACTTGGTGCTGTGGGACATAGTAAATATGAGGAGACTCAGTTCCTTCCTTAGAGGAACTTATATCTAATGCCTGATACAGATATGCATTTACATGTGAATGACAATGTCAGGTGGTAAGCATTGCATTTGTAGAACTGATGTGGAAGTCCAAGATCATTGTAGGGATTGAGAAGGAAGTCATGTCCATGTGAGCTGGCATGCTTGGGACAGCAGGAAGGGCTCTGTGGAGGGGGTAGGACATTGCCTGGGGCCTGAATGATGACAAGTGAGCAGGATATTTGAGATGTAGGAACAGCATTCGCTTCATATCCTGCTTATTAAGCAAGTATACTATTATCATCCATAAGCCTATACTAAAGATAGCAGAGTGGCAAAGTACGGCCAGGGATTAAACTATAATCTCATTAACTACCTTCAGAGAAGAAATAAAGGAGGAGAAAGCAAAAGCTTTTGAATCAGCAACATCGTCTCCTTGTTTTTTTCAATATTCTGTTGCCAACGGAACCATTCTCTACTTTGCTAAGTTAATAAATAGTAGAAATGCTTGACATGACATGTTTATTATGTATAACTTGCTTTTCGCACAGATTCATATCTATTTCATCCAGCTGCCTTCAAAAAGTTAACATTATGATAAGACACACGACAAGTATAGGCAATTAACATCCTAAGAAGAAGAGTAGGACTGTTGGAAGCCACGGAAGGAAGATGACTTAAATCAAAAATCATGTATTTAACAAGGCAATCTGTATTCCTAACACTTCTGTTTAGGCATGGTATTTTTCTTAGCTATATTTTGCCTATTTCTTTGGGCAAAAAAAAATTTTGATCCAGCTACCTCATTCCCCTTCCCCAGCTCTTCTTACCAGTATCCTACAAAGCATCGGAAAGCAAATATTTAAAGTATCTTCTCACTGGGCATGTAGAGGAGTGGCATTGCTACCCCGCCATACTTGATGGGAAAGGACACAGACTCTGGAGCCAGACAACTGGATTTTTAATCTTAAGATCCATCACTTCCCTTCTGGGTAGCTTTGCCAAAGTTACTTAACCTTTAGGGGCCTCAGTTTCCTCGTCTGTAAAGCAGACATAAATAGGATTCTTATGATGATTAATGAATCCATACATATAAAAGCACTTAGAAGAGCCCATAGCAGCAGCTCAGTCAGTGTTAGCTACTGTCATGAGCTCTGGTGCAAAGGAAGGTTCACAGGGACAAGTTTACTGGGATATATAGGCAAACTGGAGAGGTATTAATATATATTTGAAAACCATCTATAATATGGGGCTAAAAATTATTCAACCCCAACCCAAGAAAATTATATCTTCTTTTATAACAAAACATTTAGCCTATTTATAAGAATGTGTAATATGAAATCATATAACACATTTAAATTATGAGAATAGCAAGACTAGGGATATGAAAGTACTGGAGAAGAGTCTAGTACAACAATGCATACATGGCAACTTAGGTACGTGCAGTGGGTGAACCACACATTTGTCTTCAAGCATTCTGGAAATCACTGCAGAAAAGGGGAACGTGATGAGCAGCAAGATAAAAACAGCCCAATTATTTGGAAGAAACACGGTTATTTACACAATTACTCACACTGTTGTGACCCGAGGACACTCGCCAGGTCAGCTTAGGGTGAGGCTGTGTAGCACGATACACAACGTCTTCAGCAGCTTTTTGGCAAAGGAGCTACAGGGTTTCTCAGGGCTGCTCTGATGACATTCCTCAAATCAGAACCCCAAGGGCATTTTGGTAAAGCAGTTCTAGGGGGAGATGGATTGTGGGGCCCAGGTGCTTGGCTGCCTATCTGTCTTGCCTCATCGAGAAGAAGATTTTACGATACTTGCAACACCCGTAACTTTTCATTCTGAGTTGTTCGGTTTCTTTCTTTCTTTCTTTCTTTCTTTTCTTTTTTTTTTTTAAATGTTTATTTTGAGAGAGAGAGTCAGAGGCAGAGCATGATCAGGGGAGGGGCAGAGTGAGAGGGAGACACAGGATCCAAAGTAGGCTTCAGGCTCCAAGATGTCAGCACAGAGCCCAATGTGGGGCTTGAACCCACAAACCGCGAGATCATGACCTGAGTCCAAGTCAGATGCTTAACCGACTGAGCCACCCAGGTGCCCCATGTTTCGTTTCTTAAAAGCCATTTGCAACTATTTTCTCATTGAAGCCTCAGCTTCTGAAACAGGGATCATTAAACCCTTTTTATAGATAAAGAAACTGAGTCCAGGAGTGGTTGGACAGCTAGAACATGGTGGGAGTGGATTGAGGTGCTGGCTCCCTGAGCTCATCTGGACCGTCAGCCCTGACCCAGGACCGGACATCTCAGAGCCCTGCTCCCTCTGCCACATCTTTTTATCCACCAACCTCTGATTGTTATGCCTGCAACTCCATTGAGATTGGTCTGGCAAAAGTCACAGATGATATTTTTGTCATCAAATTCAGTGACCTTTTTCTCAGTTTGCTTTTTTTTTTTTTAAATTTGAACAATCAGTTATTCACTCTGTGGCATTTTGTCTTCCTTTGGTTTGGGGAGAACTAGATACTCCTGGACCTCCTACTGCTTCTGCTCATTAGCCCTTATGAGCAGCTTCTCCACCCGCCTCCCACATGTTGGGGTCCCCAGGGTGCCACCTTTGGCCCTCTCTTCACACTCCCTAAAAGAGCCAATCCTGTCTGACAAATCAGCTGCCATCCTGAAAACAGCAATTCCCAAACTTACAGAGTGAAGTCACATCCTGTGTGAGGCTGAGTTCTAAGATCAGGATCTGTGGAAAAATAACATTTCTTCAACATGAGACTGGTTCATTGTTTTTTTCAGTTGAATAAGAGACAAAACAGCTGGCTTGAATTTGGAGCTATTATGTAGAAAAGGACGTTTCCTTACAGATGGGAATGACGCTTGGAGTAGTGAGGTGTTCATGTGGTGAGGATATACAAGGGAGGAGGAGAGGCTCCTATCTCCCATTTCACAACCTGTTTAGAGGCTACAACTTTGGGGGGAAATGGCAGAAAGAGGAAATTAAATAGTTCTTCCTTTATTTATTTATGTTTATTTTGAGAGAGAGAATGGAGGAGGGGAAGAGAGAGAGAGAGAGAAGAATCCCAAACAGGCAATGCACTGTCAGTGCAGAGCCTGATGTGAGGCTTGATCCCACGAGCTATGAGATCATGGCCTGAGCCAAAATCAAAAGCCAAATGTTTAACTGACTGAGCCACCCAGGTGCCCCTATTATTTATTTAAGACCAAGCACACACAGGTGAATTTGTGTGCATTAACAATGATTCCATGTGTCTCCACTGCCTGTTCACTGAATATCTTCATGTGGTTGTCCCACAAGATTTCAAACTCAACACATCCAATATTTCTCATCTTTATTTTACACTCAGTTTTACTTAGATATAGCAATATACCTGCTCTGTAGTAGTCCTGTTATAAAGATACTCCCAAATTTTAGTGGCTTAATCAATAAAAATTTATTTCTTATCTGTGTAACATTCCAAGGTAAGTCAGGAGGTGGCGGGTGAAATGGGGCACAGGAGGTCCACTCTACAAGGTTCAGGGGTCCAGACTCAAGAAGGTTCTGCCATCTTCTAGGTAGCTTCCAAGATTGCCTTGGTGTCAGCGTGCAGTCAGGAGAGGGGGCAGAAGAGAGCATGACAAGGGCACATCTACGTTTTAGTATTACACCACTTCTGTTCCCAGTCCATTGGGCCACCTAGACACCAGGGGAAGAGTTGACATCCCAACACTAAATCTGCACCATGGGAGGGAGCATAGTACTGCATTTTGATGGAGAGGTCTCCATCTGTCATTCTCCTTCCTCCCCATTCGAAATTTGTTCTTCAGTATTTTCTGAGTCTTAATTTTCATTTTTGTTAAAAAGCACCAACAATTGTGCTCTTCAAAGGGTTTTTGTGAAAAGTGAGAAAACCTGTGTAAAGCAATTAGAATGTGTCTGACTTCCAGTTGATGCTCACAAGTGGGTTAACTAGTATTGTTATTAGTTGCAGAATTTCATCAGTAGCCCCATTACATCAACCTAGAAACTCTCTTCCCTCATCAGAACCACCAATAAGTTGGTGAGTCCTACATACCTAATTAAAAAATACATGCATATTTATGTCTTTAAATGCAAGAAACATGTTTCTGATAAGAAAATTGAAACATACAGATTTGGATATTTTTTAAAAAGAAAACAAAAGCCACTCTCCTTGGCGGATCCAATGTATTTATATGGCTTCAACTGCCATCTTTAAAATGGGTCCTATATGCCAGATGGACTTAACAGATATGTTCAGAACAGAACATACTAAAACAGAAGACTATATGCTTTTTTCAAGTACACATGGGGCATTGTCCAGAATAGATCATGTATTAGGCCACAAAACAATCCGTAGCAAATTTAAGAAGATCGAAGACATACAATGCACTTTTTATGACCACAATGCTAAGAAACTAGAAGTTGACCACACACACACACACACACACACACACACACACACACACCTGGAAAGAGCACAAGTGGAGGTTATGTAACATGCTACTAGACAATGAATGGGTCAGCCAGGAAATAGAAGAAGAAATAAAAAATACACAGAAACAAATGACAATGAAAACACAATGGTCCAAAACCTTTGGGATGCAGCAAAAGTGGTCATAAGATGGCAGTATATGGCAATACAGGCCTACCTCAAGAAGCAAGAAAAATCACAAATATGCTAACTTTACACTTAAAGGAGCTAGAAAAAGAAGAACACACAAAACCTAAAACCAGCAGAAGAAGGAAACAATAAAGACTAGAGCAGAAATAAATGATATAGAAACTAAAAACCAATAGATCAGTGAAATGAGGAGCTGGTTCTTTGAAAAAAATAATAAAATTGATAAGCCAGACTTAGAAAAAGAAAAGAGAAAGGATTTCAAATAAAATCACAAATGAGAGAGGATAACAAACAACAACACAGAAATACAGTTATAAGAGAATATTATGAAAAACCATATACCAGCAAATAAGACAACCTAGGAGAAATAGATAAATTCCTAGAAACATATCAACTACCAAAACTGAAGTAGAAAGAAATAGAAAATTAGAACAGACCAATAGCCAGCAAAGAAATCAAATCAGTAATCAAAAAACTCCCAAAAAACAAAAGTCTAGGACCAGATAGCTTCAAAGGTGAATTCTACCAAACATTTAAAGAAGATTTAATGCATATTCTTCTCAAACTATTCCAAAAAATAGAAATGGAAGGAAAATTTCCAAATTCCTTCTTTGAGGCCAGCATTACCCTGATACCAAAACCAAATAAAGACACCGCTAAAAAAGAGAACTACAGGCCAGTATTCCTGATGAACATAGATGCAAAAATTCTCAGCAAAATACTAGCAAACCAAATCCAACAATACATTAATAAAATAATTCAAGTTGGATTCAATGAAATGTTGCTTCACACCTGTCAGAATGGCTAAAATCGACAATACAAGGACAACAGGTGTTGGTGAGGATGTGGAGAAATGTGTTGCATTTGTGGTGGGAATGCAAACTGGTGCAGCCTCTGTGTATGGAGTATGGAGTTTGGTATTTCTTCAAAAAGTTAAAAATAGAACTACCTTAGGACTGAATAATTGCACTACTCGGTATTTGCCCAAAGAATACAAAAATACTAATTCAAAGGGATATATGCACCCTGATGTTTATAGCAGCATTGTCTACAATAGCCAAATTATGGAAACAGCCCAAGTGTCCATTGATGGGTAAAGAAGATGTGGTACACACACACACAGTGGAATATTACTCAGTCATCAAAAGAATGAAATCTTGACATTTACAATAACATGGATGGAGCTAGAGAGTATTATGCTAAGTGAAATAAGTCAGTCAGAGAAAGACAAATGCCATATGATTTCACTCATGTGGAATTTAAGAAACAAAACAAATGAGCAAAAGGGAAAAAAGAGAAAGGGAAGAAAACCAGGAAATATACTCTTAACCATAGAGAACACACTGATGGTTGCTAGAGAGGAGGTAAGTTGGGGGATGGGTGAAATAGGGGATGGGGATTAAGGAGGGTCCTTGTTGTGACGAGCACGTGATGATGTGTGGAAGTGTTGAATCACTAAATTCTACACCTGAAACTAATATTACATGGAAATTTAACTCAACTAACTGGAATTGAGAGAAAAACTTGGAAGAGAAAAAAAGGGTCTTATATGACTGGATTAGAACTCCCAGCTGGAAGGGATCTAGTCAAGTCTTCTTGTTTCCTCATTTTAAAACTGAGGAAACCATAGCCCTGCTGATGACAAAGCTGGGACTCGAATCTAGGTCTTTTGACTCCAATCAAATGCCCCATTGTCATTAATGTCTTCCTATATAAGAACATTCACATGTTCCTCTTGATTTTCATCCCTGTGTTTACCTCCTAGTTTGATGTCACAGAAAAATAAAGTCAGCTAAAACCCACTAAGCAACTCGTCTCCCCTGTCCTCACAGTTATTGATTGGTGTCTGTTGGATGAAAATGGCTGCTGTATGAATTTCCTCTAATCTCCTCTGGTTACCAAGCCAGTGAAAATTCCAGAGTGCTAAATTCTGTCTCTTCGAACATGGTTCCTGGGGTCCCCAAACCTTCCTGCTTTTTATTATGAGCAGCAGATGGCACTGTGCCCAAGTCTGGAAAGATGTTGAGGGAAAATGCACTCAAGCTTCCTGCAAAACCCTCCCTTAGATGCATAGGCAGGCTCACCTTCCCGGCTTAGAGTGCTCACAGCTGAGTGTGAGCTGGTTCGAAATGTTGGGGCAGAAGCTGGTTCGTGACTGAGCTCGCTTCCTCACCTCCTGGGCGCACAAGTGGACTATATTTCTTGGTTTCTGTTGTAGTGACTGAGCTGCGGCCAGTGCATTGTGGGAGAAAGTGATCTTTCCATTTCCAGGCCCGGCCTGTGAAAGTCTCCTGTACTTTCCCCCTCTTCTAGCTGGGGTCAATGCCTAGGATGACCCTGGATACCATAGGATGGAGGTAGCAGAGTTGGCATCAGCCTGGGTCCCTTTACGACTGCACGGAGCTGAGTACCCTCTCTGATTTGGGCCCGCATTGGGGTGCTACATGAGTATGAATTACTGAAGTCCTCTATACTTGAGTCTGTTAGGCAAGGGGACCCACTCCCTGTCCTCATGGATCTTACGGCAAAGCAAGAGACAGAAACACAAACGATTAACTAGTTATTGGCATTGATATTGAGTGGGGGACAAAACAGTGGGAGCAGTCCATTTTTCAAAGCGTAAACTGAGTTTATAAGCTGAGTAGATTTAATCAGTAGCTGGAGGGGACTACAGGGGAGGAGCCAAAGCATTCCAGGCAGGGGAGAGTGTGCACAAAGACAGGAGTGGGGAGTCAGGAGCGTAAATAGGACGAACGAGAGCACTCTGTGATAGCTGAGTTGAGAGCAGGCAAACCAGGTGAGGCCCCCCCTGGCTGAGTCCTGTGTTCTTAACACGGCTACCTGGCTGTGGTAGGCACCACGCTGTGCCAGATGACACCGTGAGGGCTGTGACTTTGGGACACCCTTATGAGGAGCAAAAGAGGCAGCTCCTATTTTGATATGAGTGGTGTAGAAACGGAGTGTCAGATTTGAGTTCGTAAGTGACATAAGAATGATGAGTCAACATCCTTCACTTGTAGACGTGGTAATCCTTCTGTTTCTATCATCTCCTGTTTTTCTAAAAAGCGTTAAGGTGGGCTCCGTGTACTTTTATGACATAAGTCAACCGTCCAAGTTTTTCTCTCTCTGATTTTAACCCTCTGACCTACAGAAACAGAGACAAAAACAAAAACAAGTAACACCACTTTCAGACCACTGGTATTAAAGAAAAGTGAGGTTTTATCTTTCTGAGAGTGGAGGTAAACACCCTTCCCCCTGACTCCACCTCCCATTTGGGGGGCAAAGAGTATCCAAAATTGCGTGTGCAAGAAGATCCATTGAGGGGCAGGGGAAAAAAACCCACTGGAACTTCTATTTTTTTGAAAAAAATTATGTAAGAACATTTAACGTGAGATCTCCCCTCTTGACCAGTTTTGAAGGTCACAATTCCTAGGTATTGTGACCTATGGGTACAATATTGTACAGATATTGTGTGTTTTTTAAATCTAACCATACTTCATATATAATCAATGCAGACAAATAATTTGTAAATAAAAATATGTATATGGAAGGTACCTGATGAAATCAGGTAAGCAATCAACAAAGTTTGGAGAATTTCATGCTGGTAGTCTGCATGTTCCAGGTTCCTCCTAAAATCCCGCAGGAGGGGCCCTCCTATCCTTACCCTCAGGTGAGCAGCAGAATACCTTCTGTGGGAGGAACTCAGGGAAGTGAGTCCCTCCTGTCTCCTCCCCAGCAGCACATTCCTTGGCTCTGGTTCATTTCTGCTTTGTCTTGTCCTGGCAGAACTTTTGGTCCTGAAGTCTGCTCCTGCCCAGTAGAGTACTTTCCCTCCTGTGTGGTGACTCCACTGTTACCTTTCTGCTATGGTCCCCAGCCCTCCTTTCTCCCTTGGGTGGGACCACTGAGCCTTACCTGTCTCAGGCACACCACCTCCTGACCTCCTGCCCACGATCTCCAGCAGCCAGCTGCCCGCCTTTACACTAGCTCTGCCTTGGCAATATCTTAAAGGACTAGTGCTGCTCCTAGTGAGTGTTTCTGTGATTTTGAAGGAATAGTGATAATACAATAATAATAGTAGTGACAACTGCCATTTGTATGCCCACTAGTGCCTTGTGCTTTACATGATCATCTCCAATGCTGATGGCTTTGTAAGGGGTGGACTGTCATTCTCACTTTTGGGATGACACAATAGAAGCTGAGACTTGTAAGCCCAAATACCTGAGCTGGGATTTGTAGACAAATGACCTGTCTGCTACCAAACTCTGGATCTTTCTGCCACACTCCAGGGCTATTCTCGCCAGTACCCAGCATAGCGGGGCAGGGTGGGGAGGGTAGTTCCATTAACGTCAGATCAGTGCTGAAATGGCCTTGCTGGGTGAGAAGTGTCCCCTTCTTCTCCAAGCAAACAATCTAATTTGCAGGCTGTGATAAAAATAGATAAATAAATACAATGGTTGGAAATACTTGAGGTACATCTGGGACAGAAAGGAATTTTAACGTCTAGAGCTTTGGGTAGTGCACATGTTGCCCTGGGCCCAGAAATGACCCATGGGCTCCTTCCTCCTACAGATAGCCCCCCTGGGTGCAGGAACCTAGCCCCACCCGGCCAGTCCTGCCAGATGCACTTCCCTCTGTGATAGGACTTGCGGGCACAGCCACATCCACTCCCCCCACCCCACCCCTTCATGAGCATCTGGGGCCACGACAGAATGTTTCTCTCTACTCTACCTCACACCCAGCTTCACACCTGGGCTGATTTCCCGATTTCACTTTTCCACCTTTCAGGTTTGTGGTTGCCTCTCCAGCAGAATCAAAACAACAGATTTACACAAAACACTGTGGGTTTGGACCAGAAAGTGTCCTTGAGCAACATGTTTATTCTATGCTTCTCTCCCCTACCCTTAGCTACTACCTGGGAGAACCCATGGAGAGGAAAACTGACTTTCTTGGGAAATAGGCAGAGCCATGCTGAAAATCTGCTACAGCTGTCCTCCATACCTGGGATACATTTAGTCAGAACATAATGCACCCACTTGCCCAAAAACAGGGTGGGAGTCCCTTCCTTGCCGAGGGAAACGGAACAGCCCCTGGCTGCTGGTACATTTGCCCCCCCAACAGGATGGGGACAGATGGGTGATTGAGGGTTTGGGAAAATTCTTTCCCTCAAATGAGGATCCAGCTGATAGTCCTGCTGCGTGTTGCTTATTTCCAAGCACTTCAGGGTGGTTTCCTCTGAACTTTAGCTTCTAGGACGCAAGACCTGGAGGGTTGAGACTCTTTTTTGGATCACACTTCCACACTCCCTCTTAAACTGCAGGCCAACCATTTGATTTCTGCTGCCTTTGTCCTCCCATAAAAGGGATTTGGGGGCATAATTCTTTGAGAAATCTCAAGTGCTTTTAATCAAAAACTACTTTTGATTCTTCATCTTTTTTCTTGCAGCTATTTTGAGTTTTGTTCTCCTCGGTTTGTGGAGGCTTCTAAAAATGCATTAGTTTCCAGCTTCACAGGTGAGAGCCGAGGTCTCCAAAGAGCAAAGTGGATTCTGGCTGAAGCTGAGTCAGTAATCAGCTTTGTTGGCCTTTGACTCTACCCAATTTGCTTGCTCTGAGGAGGTGTGTAGAGTGAATGTACACACAGAAAATGTGTCATGGTTCCTGTATTCCAGGAAGAAAGGTGCCCCACAGGCTCACTCTCCAGCCTTCTTTTCCAGCAGGTACTGACCAATTTGTTTGTACTTTGAGCTCTAGTCAAGAATGGAGAGTCTAATTGGATTTCCATACTAACCAAAATGTTCAGAGCTTGTATACAGAATACTAATTTCTAACTTGTCATCTTGTAGTCTTTCTGGTGAAAAAAGGTAAAGGGTAACCGGGCACATTTTTGTGTGTCTTTAGTGGTGATCTTTAGAGGGGTCAGATGCCTAAGATGCCCCAAACAATGGGCCACGTCAGGTGACCTGGCCCTCATTCCCATGCTTCTCTCTCCAGCTGTGACACACGAACTTTGTCTACTCATAATCATTATTATATAGCTGACTCTTCATGTTTTGCAATGAAAAGATGGAACATTCAAATGAGATGGTTAAAATCCACATAGCTCTAGATATAATGAAAAACAGTCGTGTACTGAGACACAGTGTCTCTCTTTACACACATACACACATCCCACTCATCTATGTTTGGGTTTTTACTTTGCATCTGATTATAATCCTCTTTTGGCTTGTTCCATACTGCCAATAACTAGGGGACCCAGAAGGACAGCTGGGAAAGCAGCAAGATGACCATCTACGTGTTGTCCTTTGGGAATGACTTTCAAGTTCATGGCCGCAGTGACTGCTACCCAAAGTCAACAGCACAGAAACCTTTCTGTTATATCAGAACCTCTATCTAAAAATGGATTGACTCAATAGGAAAGCTACAGCAAAAGGTAATACTTCCTTAGTAGGTATCAGTCAATGGAACAAACCATTCTTGGGTCTTGGTCCCTCTGGAGGGTTTTTGAGAGATCTATGGTTGTCATGAATAAGTCAGGCCATGTAGACAAGACACAGGAGATTCACCTTGGAGCTCTTAGGACCAAAGCAGGTTACTAATGTCTCTTTATATATAACCAAATATTCTTTGGAGAAGATGGGACTGGATCAAGTTCGTTTGGGAAATTCTGCGTTAAATAAAGTTAAATGGATTTCGTCAGCTTTTAAAAACTCAGATTTTGGGGCGCCTGGGTGGCGCAGTCGGTTAAGCGTCCGACTTCAGCCAGGTCACGATCTCGCGGTCCGTGAGTTCGAGCCCCACGTCAGGCTCTGGGCTGATGGCTCGGAGCCTGGATCCTGTTTCAGATTCTGTGTCTCCCTCTCTCTCTGCCCCTCCCCCATTCATGCTCTGTCTCTCTCTGTCCCAAAAATAAATAAAAAACGTTGAAAAAAAAATTTAAAAACTCAGATTTTATTGTGAAAGTCTTAAGTGGGGAAAATACCAGAAAGCTGTTCCCAAACGTTTTTGACCTAGAAGTTCCTCTTCACTGGGAATCTCTAACATTTCAAAGGGCCCTAAAATCCAACACCACCCAGTTTGGAGAATGCTATTTGGAGAAGTCAGAGAAGCCCCAGCTGTCCCAGGTCACCAGCTCCCCTGAGACTCAGGTTCTAGCCCAGTGGGCTTCACATTTGGGTATCCACATCCTTGGGGATGCACAAAGGCTTGCTAAGAGTCCAAATTCTAGGTTCATCACTTTCCTCCAACTGCTCTGCCCATTCCTGTGAGCTGTTCCTGCAGGATACAGTGCCTCCTTTTGGTTCTTGCACAGAGGCTGTTTTATAAAACGGGGTGGGGGTGAGGGTCCTCTGCCTCCCCCCTACTTGTGATGCTGCATTGCCCCAAGGTAGGCAAATCTCTGGGGTGCCCAGCAAATGCTGTTTTTAAAAGACAGTGAATGAGTCTATTGACTGAGTAATCTTTTTACAACTCAGATGATTTCTACTTCTTTGCTTTCATGCAAATTGAGGGAAGACCTAATTGAATTGTAAGAGAATTAGGTCAGTTTCACTGATAGATCACCATATCAGAAAGGGCTTGGTAATTGTCATAGCTATGATAAAATCCCTTCCATTCTAATTTTGCTTCTATAAAAATTCTATCATAATGCTTACAATAACTGTAACAACAATAATTACAAGATGGGAATAATGTTAATGACAGACCCCATCTATTTTAGCAAGAAGTCTGATGAAGAGTAGTTTTTCCAATAAAATTTTACCTTTTATGGTGAATAATTATTTATAAAAATTGTATTTATAAAAATTGTTATTTTCATAAATTGTTTATTAGTGATACCCATAGTGACAATTCAGTTTAGAAATATTTCTTTGATACCTAGAGCTATATAGTCACAGGAAATTTTAGACACTAATTTCAAATTAATTAAAATGTGAAAGATTAATTTCAAATTATATACGCATTCTTGCTTCAGATAGTTATGCTTGATCAATAAAAGTGTTTCAGACATAAAACATCACATTATCATACATTCATGTGTGGGAAGTGGAATGGAGATATAACCTCAGGAGTAAATGAAATAATTTTTTGCTTGTTGGCATATACTTAAAATGAATTATGGGGCACCTGGGGACTCTACCGATTAAGTGACTGACTCTTGGTTTCAGCTCAGGTCATGATCTCAAAGTTGGGGAGATTGAGCCCCAGGTTGGGCTGTGCGCTGACAGCATGGAGCCTTATTGGGATTCTCTCTCTCTCTCTCTCTCTCTCTCTCTCTCTCTCTCTCCCTCAAAATAAGTAAATAAGCATTAAAAAAAAGAATTATGGTGGATATCAAATCGCTATGGTATTAGATTGCACTGGAAACATTTTTGGAGGTCATATGAGTTTTATTTTTTAGTGTTCAGTGTCCATTCAGCAGCAGTTATATCCTTGGCAACTATTTAAACAATGAAGACATATTTTAGATGTTAACTTCAAAGGGTATGAGAAGACGTGTAGCTTTTAAAAATTATTTTCAGGGGTGACAAAGCAGGAAGTTGAAGTCTCTGTGTCCAACAGCCCATAAGGAGAAGGAAGAGACAGGTCCAGAGATGGCAACATTTAGCCCATTATCACACTCCCTCCATCTATGGAGCCCTCTCTCTAGTCTGGCACCCACATCCATTCATCCAGCTCTAGGTCCTTCCCCTCCCAACCTAAAGTCCCACCTTACCGCTAACCTCCTCCTCCCCCTACTCCTCCCCCTCCTTCTCCTCCCCACATCACCTAGCCCCAACACTCATTCCCTTTAGACTTGATAACCAGCCATACTAACTTGGCCTTGGGACACCTCCTGGTCTGCTGCCTCACACTCCCCAACTCATTCTTGCCACAATCCCAGAAACCCTGAGACGGTAGGAAGCCCACAGCTGGTTCTGACCTCTGAGCCCCAGTCCACCTGTCACCATCTCAATAATGAGCATTAATCTGTAGGTTTGCAGTTTTCAAAGCCCTTCCCTCTTTGTATTCCCTCATTTACTCTTTACCACAATCTGCCGCATTAGAGAAAGAAACTGGCGCTCAGAGGATTTAATTGATTTGTAAGAAATGGTGGAGTTAATATTTGGATCTGGGTCATCTGTCTTCAAACTCCTTGCTTTATCCACGATGCGCAGTGCCTCTGGAGAGTCTTTTTTAGCTCAAGGTCAAGGCAAACCAATTGGGATCTCCTGAGTCTGGAGTGGTCCACTTCTCAGTGCCCTTATTGAGCCTGCCCCCTGGAGATGGTGGTGGGTGTCAGCACAGTGTCCTTGTCTGCTGGCCCCTCCCTGGGTTCTCCATCAAGATTCTCTGCCAGAACCTTGGAATAGACTTACGGACAGCGAGAGGGAGATCAACACATACACATACTTGATGCAGAGCAAGATATGATGGTGTGGAGCCAAGACGAGATGACTATAAACAAACATTCACATAAAAATGCACAAGATTTGCCGCGAGTGGTGTTTTAGTCTGTGTAGTTGTACCAGAAATAACACTTGGTTGGAAGTCAAAATACCAATCATCTAGCTTCAGTTTTTATTTTTAATCAAAGACAAAGACTTTTAGAAACTGAGAGAAGAAGTGCTAAATCTGTTTCAACTTAACTCAAGAAGTCTAAATTAATAGGTATTTCTGGCTGGAACAAGTTGACTTTCACTATGTTTCATGTGTTATTTTTGAAAACTTTTGGGGGGAACTTTTCTTTTTTTTAAAGTGCATTTGGGCTGCCAGACCTATGTATTAGAAAAATAAAATATTCCATTTTGGAGGCTCGATTTTTGATTCCTCTGTGTGAGGTATTTCACTGAGGCTGAGCCCTCAAGAACAATATAAAGTTAATTGGGATTTCTAAAAGTGATGGATTCTCTAGGTTGTAAAGGAGTAAATATGTAGCTAAAATGTATGGTAAATAATTTTAGGCCTCTTAGCACACACAGAAATAATTTACTAAAGAAAGGACTGCAGCATTGTAAACAGCCTGGGATCAGACTCAGTGACCACCTGCAAGTTCCAGTGTGCAGATGGCTAAGAGGTGAGCCACCTGGAACTTATTACACCTGTTCTCATTGGTTGGCTCCAGATGTTTACTTCTGAGTGAGCTCAACTGGATGGTTACTCAGGTTCCACTGATAGCTGGGATCTGCTTGCTTTTGTCAGAGTTGATCTAGGGCTGGTGAATGTGTTAACACAAGCTGACCCGCTTACAAATACTAAATTCATGCATGGAACTTAAAAGCAGATCTGGGTGAAACAGTGGGTGGGGGCCTTTCTCAAGCAAATCCTGGGTGACCCGAAGAACTTGCAGATGGTTGTCCCTTGCTGGTTCTCTCTGCTCATCTCTGGTTCTGATATGCCCTCTGAGATGTCACTGAGCACAGGACAGACTTACCTGAACGTAGAACTTAATCCCTTTGTGGCTAAACTTTCAGAGATGGATGTACGTTGACTGTCACACTGGGAAGGAGGTTAGAGGTAAATGTAGAGCGTAAATGACTACCCAGGGCCATTTGGGTCTATAGGTGTTTGGGGCAGGAAAGTCTTTTTCTGTGAATCATTGCAGTGAAGGAGAAAAAGCATCCTGCTCCCGTCCCTACATATCAATAATTCTTCTGCCGCGGTTCCTGTGACAGCATTTCCAAACACTGGGGGAGAGGAGAGGGTCAAAGGACTTTTAGCTGACAATGCTGTGTACAGGGAGGACACCAGGGATCAGGGATGGGGAGTGGCTTGCCTGAGGTCATAATGCAAATCAGTAGTGAAGTCAGGTTTTTACTCTGACATCCATCAGTTGACTCATCCCCATGTGGCTATCATCCTTTTGTAAACAAGGAATTAATATACTAATTAATTTACTATTCATGGGCAGTGTTTGTGAAATGCTTTAAAGTCCTAGGCAAAAGATACCACATAACTATCCCAAATTATTTATCATCTATTTATAGCACAAGGCACTCTGAACAAGAGCATAATTTACAGACTAAAAATTTACATTGTAATCCATTAGGGAAGTACTTTTTAGAAACAGATCAGAGATAGATAGAACACAGCTGTGCCCAGACTAACAGCTGCCAGAGGCCAGGTCTGGAATATGCTCTTTACACCCCCGTGCTAAGCTCGAAGCCTGGCATGAAGCTGACAGTGAGCCAGTGTTTGCTCATTGCACCTGAGTCACAGGCATATTTGCGTTTGAGCTGTTCTCCCAGACAGTTCATCAAACGGTGTATCTTGGAGTTTCATTTCTCATTACTCCAAGGGGCTCTGGTTCCGTCTCGCTTAGATTGTGGTGAGGGAACTGGACCCTCACAAGTAGCCCAGGTTGAAACTAAAGGAGTCACCTTGAGAACAGGTGTGCAAGGGGTGGCCAAAACGGGCCATAGGGGCTACTGAGCTACTGGGCGAGGTGCATAGAGCAGGCCCCCTTGCCAGTCCATAAATCCCTCCCACCTGGGAGTTCTAGTGTCTTGAGCAAGATGCCACCTGCCAAATGCTCCAAGCCGCCTGGAACAAGATGCTGTACAAACATCATCCTGATTAGTGTTTCTAATCTTCAGATCCTGGGCTCTGTGTCTGCAAATACAAAGAAAGGAATGGGGCTGGGTAGACAGAAACAAATGCATCTGAGCACAGCCCAGGCTGCCTCTTGCTACGTGTCTTTCCAACAAGAGATGTTAAGCCCCTACTTCTAAGCCTCAGCAAGTCCTGTATATTTGTCTGTGATAGGAGCTTCCTCTTCTGGAAATAAATAGTACCCCCCCCCCCAACCTTCAACAATCAACTTTTGTTCTTTCCTAGAAGAGCCCCTACACAGGCCCAGGCTGCTCTTTCCCATAACTGAATTGTGGGGACACTCCTCTGGTCCTCCAGCTTGCCTGTGAAATCTATTAGAGAGAGACCTCTCCAGGAAAAGCTGTGTCTCTGGGTTCTAAGTGATCAGTTTCATCCCTCCACCTGGATCTAGGAGAACAGGGTCGTGTGGACACTCAGGTTATACACTTGCCAGTTTCTCTAAACAAATGGAAAGACAGTGCCCACAAGACCAAGGTACACTCCTCTGGGATATCTCAGCTGGCCAGAGTGTTCGAAGCTTAAGAAATGGCTTTGCAACCAAATTCAGAGTTTGGCAATTTCTTCAAGACTATGGATCCAGTGTCTTCAACTACCCAATGGCATGGGATGAACAGGGCAAAGGGAGGAGAATGTTGTAGTGTGAAAGAAATACAAGAGAGACCTAAGACGCATAATACCTTATACACTGTTTTAACTAAACTTATGGCAAAAAAGATTGCTTTAGATATTTGGGGAACTTTTATGAAGTTGGGTATCAGATGATTAATTTGTTGGGTGTGCTAACAGCGTCATGGTTACGTGCCAGAATATTCTTTTCTTTTTACACGCCTATTGCAGTATTTAGTGGCAAAATAACTTGAACACAGGGACTTGTTTTAATCTATTCTAGCTTAAGAAAAAAGTTACTGTTGTTAAACAGTATGGCAGAATGTCATTGATTATTGAAGCTGGATGACTGGCAGCTGGGAGTTATTTTTGGGGGGGTACATTTGAAATTTTTTGTGAAAATAATTTAACAAAGAAAAAATTAAGTATCATATAAACATATGGCCATTCCTTGTGTGATAAAGGTTCTCAACATATGTGAGTCCTTTACTTTCTGTCTAGCTTAGAGGGAGCATGGTTTTCTAGAAATTGTCCAATTTAAACCCTTTGGCAAGGAGGTTTCTGTTTGCCAAGTTTGGTAGAGTTTACCTGAAATTTATTTATTTTATGGGTTTTTAAAAATGTTTTGGAAATACTGCTAAGTTCATGGATGTCCACAGTTCAAAAGAGATAAAGTAGGGTTCATGATAATACCTCTCTTCCTGAGGGCAATCTATTTCCCTTGTTCTCCTTTTTCTTATTCATGCTGGTTGATGGGCACTTCCTGGTAGCTGTTAGACACTTCAGCTCCTTTTTCTCTTCTCCGCAGGGGAAAAGGTTTTGTTTGCGTATGTATTTCCACTCAAGTCCATTTTCTGAACTGTATTCCCAAGTGGTTCCAATTCCAGTGCACCTGAAATCAAGGAACCATGAATGGTATGTGAATGGTGACCATAGTTGTTGTTCTTTTCTTTTTTAAAAAAATAATATATATTTTATTGAGATATAAGTGGCATATACATTGTGTTCATTACATGGTAATGATTTCAATATATGTATGTATTGCTAAGGGGTTGCCACAATAAGTTTAGTTAACACCTATCACTACACATAGTTAAAAGCACTTTTTTTCGTGTGATGAGAATTTTTAAGATCTACACTCTCAGCAACTTTCAAATACATGATACGGTATTGTGAGCTGTGGTCACCATGTTGTACATTAAATCCTCAGGACTTAATTTATCTCATAAATGGCAGTTTGTATCTTTTGATGACCTTCACCCATTTTGCCAATCCCTCTACCCACTGCCATTGGCAACCACAATCTCTTCTCTATGAGTTTGGTTTTTGTTTTTTGATTCCATGTATAAGTGATCACAACAGTATTTTCTTTCCCTGTCTGATTTATTTCACTTAGCATAATGTCCTTGAGGTCCATGCATGTTGTCCCAAATGGCAAGATGTCCTTCTTTTTTATGGCTAAGTAATATTCCATTATTCCATATACAAAAATTATAATATTTATAGTTCACATTTTCTTCACCCATTCATCCATCAATGCACCATTAGGTGATTTCTGTGTTTAGGCTATTGCAACTGATGCTACAGTGAACATGGGGGTGCATATATGTTTTTGAGATACCAATTTTGTTTCCTTTGAATAAATACCCAGAGATGGAATTGCTAGATGATATGGTAGTGCTATTTTTAATTTTTTTGAGGAACCTCCATGTTGTTTTCCATAGTGGTTGCCCAATTTACATTCCTGCCAGCAGTGTACAAGGATTTCCTGTTCTCTATATCTTCACTAACACTTATTTGTTATATTTTTGATAATTGCCATTCTAACAGGTCTGAGGTGATATTTCATTGTGTTTTTGATTTGCATTCCCTTGATGATTAGTGATGCTGAACATCTTTTCATGTATCTATTAGCCATTTGTATGTTTTTGGAAAAATGTTCGTATTCTTTGCCCATTTTTTAATTTGACAGCTTTTTTTTGTATTGAGTTGTATGAATTCTTTATTTTGGATATTAACCTCTAATCATTTGTATGATTTGCAAATATTCTCTACCATTTGGTAGGTTGCCTTTTCATTTTATTGATGGTTTCCTTTGCTGAACTTAGTTTGATGTTGTCCCACTTGTTTGTTTTTGCTTTTGTTGCTTTTGCTTTTGGTGTCAAATAAAAAACACCATTTCCAAGACTGATGTCAAGGAGATTACCTCGTATGCTTTCTTTTAGGAATTTTATGGTTTTAGGCCTTATATACAACTATTTAGACCATTTTGAGTTTATTTTTGTGTACGGTATAAGAAAGTGGTCCAATTTTATTCTTTTGTATGTGGCTGTCCAGTTTTCCTAACACTATTTATTGAGGAAATGGTCCTTTTCCTGTTGCGTATTCTTGGTCATAAACTAATCGACCATATATGGGTGGGTTTTTTCCTGACTCTCTATTCTGTTCCATTCATGTATGTGCCTGTTTTTATGCCAATACTATACCGTTTTGATTACTAAGGTTTTGTAATATAGTTTGAAATCAAGAAGTGTGATGCCTTTAGCTTTGTTCTTTTTGCTCAAGATTGCTTTGGCTACTCTATTCCACACAGTTCTCTTCCCTACAAATGTTAGGATTGTTCGCTCTTTCTCTGAAAAATGCCATTGTACAATTGGTGCTGGATCTGTAGATTGCTTTGGGTAGTTGGGCATTTTAGCAATATTAATTTTTCCAATCCATCAACACTGAATATCTTTCCATTTATTTTTCTCTTCTTCAATAGAGACAGTTTTACTATTTCTTTTCCAATTTGGATGCCTTTCATTTCTTTTTCTTGTCTGATTGCTATGGCTGGCACTTACAGTACTATGTTGAATAAAAATAGTGAAAATGGACATCCTTGTTTTGTTCCTGGTCTTAGAAAAAAAGATTTCAATTTTCCACCATTGAATATGATTTTGAGCATGAGTACAAGCTATGGGTTTGTCATATATGGCCTATATTATATTGAATTAGTCCCTCTACACTCACTTCATTGGAAGTTTTTATCATGAATAGATGTTGACTTTTATCAAATGCATTGAGATGACCATATAATTTTTAACCTTCATTTTGTTAAAGTGTTGTATCATATTGATTAATTTGTGGATATTGAACCATTCTTACATCCCTGAAATAAATACCTCTTGATTGTGGTGTATAATCCTGATAATGTATTGCTGAATTTGGTTTGCTAACATTTTGTTGAGTATTTTTTGCATCTAAGTTCATCAAGGATATTGGCCTATAATTTTCTTGTACTGTCCTTGTATTGCTGGCCTCATAAAATGAGTTTGAAAATAATCCCTTCTATTTTTAAAAGAATTTGAGAGGGATTGGTATTAATTTTTATTTAAATATGTGATAGAATTCTTCCATAAAGTCATATGATTTTGGACTTTTCTTCATTGGAAGTTTTTGATTGATGATTCAATCTTTTTATTAGGAATGGGTTTGTTCAGATTTTCTATTTCTTCATGATTCAGTCTTGGTTGGTTGTATATTCATAGGAATTTATTAATTTTTTATAGGTTGTCAAAGTTGTTGAGATATATAGGCTATATAGCACAACCTTGGTTTGTGAGCATAATTTGTTTCAGAAACATGCTTGTAATCCAAAGCAGTCATATATAAAAGTGAATTTCAAGAACCATTGGCTCGGTAGTGATCATGTGATATTTGGTGTCAGGTACTACTTACATTGCAAGACATCACTCATCAAGTTAAAATTTATTAGAAATGTTTGCTCGTTTTATGGAACACTCGCAGAACAGGTTACTCGCAATCCAAAGTTTTACTGTAGGTGTTTACAGTATCTCATACAATCCTTTTTTTTGTATGGTATTACTTGTAATGTCTCCCCTTCATTTATAATTTTATTTACTTGAGTCCTTTCTTTTTCTTGGTTAGTCTAGCTAAAGATTCATCTATATTGTTCGCATTTTCAAAAAAAACCCTGCTTTTGGTTTTATTTTTTCTATTGTCTTTTTCATTTCTATTTCATTTAGTTCCACTCTGATCTTCATTTCTTTTCTTCTACTAACTTTGGGCTTGGTTTCTAAAATATTATTCTAGTTCCTTGTTAGGTTATTTATTTGAGGTCTTTCTTCTTAATGTAGGTGTTGTATCCCGTAAGTTTTGCTATGGTGTGATTCATTTTATTTGTTTCAAGGTATTTTTTGGTTTGTCTTTTGATTTCTTATTTGACCTATTGGTTTTTCAATAGCATGTAATTTGATCTCCATATATTTGTTAAATTTCTAGTTTTCTTCTTTTAATTAATTTGTAGTTTCATACCACTGTGGTTGGAAAAGATGTTTGATATAATTTCAATCTCAAATTTATTAAGACTTTTTTGTGGCTTAACATATGATTTATCCTGGAGCATGTTTCATGTGTGCTTGAGAAGAGTGTGTATTCTGCTGTTGTTGTATGGATGAAAGGTTCTATAAATGTCTGTTAGTCCATCTCATTTAATGTGTCATTCAAGTCTAATGTTTCCTACTGATTTTGTCTGGATGATCTATCTGTTGATGAGAGTGGGGTATTGAAGTCCTCTACTATTATTATATTGCTATCTGCTTTTTCCTTTAGGTTTGTTAATATTTGCTTTATATATTTAGGAGCTCCTTGGTATTCTTGATATTTAAAAAAATGCTTTTGGATAATATGCCCCCCCCCCTTTTTAATGAAGCTTTATAGACATCACCCTCTTTTTTTTTAAGTTTATTTCTTTGAGAGTGAGAGAGAGAGAGCGAGAGCGAGAGAGAGAGAGAGAGTGGGGAAGGGGGAGAGGGAGGGAGACACAGAATCTGAAGCAGGCTCCAGGCTCTGAGCTGTCAGCACAGAGCCTGATGTGGGGCTCAAACTCATGAATCATGAGATCATGACCTGAGCTGAAGTTGGGTGCTTAACTGACTGAGCCACCCAGGTGCCCCAAGCCCTTTCTTTTTTAAATTAAAAAAAATATTTTTTAGAGAGAGAGAGGAGGAGAGGGGCAGAGGGAGGGAGGGGAAGAGAGAGAGAGAGAGAGAGAGAGAGAGAGAGAGAGAATCTTAAGCAGGCTCCATGCTCATGGAGCCCGATGTGGGGCTTGATCCCACAACCCTGGGATCATAACCTGAGCTGAAATCAAGAGATGGATGCTCCACTGACTGAGCCACCCAGGCGCCCCAGGATGGCCCTTAAAATTTTTTTTATTTTGAGAGAGAGCGACAGAGAGAGTGTGAGCTGGGGAAAGGCATAGAGAGAAGGACAGAGTGAATCCCAAGCAGACTCCATGCTGTCAACACAGAGCCCGATGTGGAGCTTGATCCCATGAACCAGGAGATCACAACCTGAGCCGAAATCAAGAGTAGGATGTTCAACCACCTGAGTCACCCAGGCATTCCTGGCCATTTCTTAATATGAATAAAACAAGCAGAATAATCTTGGTTTAATGGAACATATATAAGCATGATATCTTTTGTCCTTGAGAAGATCACAGGTCTAACCAAAGTGACAATGTGGAACCACAGAAAAATTGATACTTTTTGAAAGGGTCACATAATGCAGGAAGCTAGCAAAGTGTTTTTTGAAACACATGGTCATTCAGTCCAGAACCAAGTTACTAGACCATGATAGCAGTCATGCCAAAAAGTGAGTTTCCTTTGTCTAGCTTTCAGGAAATTAGAAGAAAAAATAATGTGGGACAAGCTAGAGCAAAAACAGGAGCAAAATACACTGAAGACATGCAGAGGCCACTTCCACCTAGTAAAGGCTCTGTCTGTAAGGTTACCACCCAGAAATGGAGAGAGCAGCGGTGCTCTCTACTTGGGCATCCTCAAATGATGAGAAGACTGGGTTTTGTAGTATTTCTTTTGGTCCTTCTTGTTTTGAATCCAAATGAACAAAATGAAAATGATTTTTGAGGCAGTGTCAAAACAGATTTCTCATGCCATGGAAATTTCCAGAACTTTGAAAGTTAGAGATGGAATCTGTGGTAGAGGCAGTGGCGTCAGAGAACACCACAGCAGTACAGGGGGAGAGGCTGGTAACTCATCTGCCTCCACTTTCATCCTTGATCACACACCTGCACACCTGGTTTAGTTGTAGAATAGGTCATTCTAAATCAGAGGGAAATCCCATACATTATTATACAATTATCCCATCAATATTTGTTGAGAGTTGACAGTATGGCTGCCATTTTGCAGGGTGATATTGTGTGGTGGGGACTGAGACACTGTTTTCTGTCCTCAAGTCATTTATAGTCCAGAAATATCTGGAACAATACCTTATTTGTAAAAAGGCAGCATCTTGGTTTTTGTAGATTTGACTATTGGAGAGACAGTGCCCTTTGGATTTTACTATCCTTCTATTTCCTGTATGTGTGTATTTGTGTATCATCAATTCATCTTCCTAAGACTTCAACCCAAATCAGTTATTTAGTGGATGGAGTCAAGGGATTGGCAGTAATCTACAAATTCACTCCAATATACCGTGTGTGTGTGTGTGTGTGTGTGTGTGAAATTGGACAAGCCATTTAAATCCCTAGAGGTTTGGTTTGTTTCTATCATCTGTGAGTGCTGTATTAACTGAGAACTGAGTACTCACATTAGAAAAAAATGAACCTGAAATCCCAATAAGGTTCTTCAAGTGTCTGGGTGGTCTGGGTCACATGTGTTCTAAATTCTGTTCTGAGCTAGTCCACTGACTTAGTGGCATTGTGACACCGTCTAGTGCATCAACCTGGCCATGTAAGCCAAGGGGTCCTAGTCAAACATGTGATAAACATTCTTCTGCAGAATAATAATATCTCCCTAAGAGGAGTGTTGACCTTGGCTTCTATCACTAATTGGGAAGATAGAACATGAGGTTTAAATGCTGGCTCCAGCATTTACTGGCTGTATGACTAGAACTTGGGTGAGTTAATATTGCTTATCTGAACTATTGCTTTAATTCATTATCAATGAAACAGGGCTAATAATATTTACTTTGTAAGATCATAGCGATGAATGATGAACTACCCAGTAGAGTGTTGATATATAATAAGGGCACATGGTGGCTACCCAATGAATGGTGGCTGTGAATGAATGAATAGTCAGTGTTTTACTGTAGTGAGAATTCAGAGAGAAAAGAGACAAAGGGGAAGACTTCATAATATTAAGGGATGTGAAGAAATTCCTGATAAATCATGACTAATGGGAAACTTTTTCTGAAGGAAGCTATCCAATCTCTTTCTCGTTAGGTTCTTTAAAATAAGACAGTATCCATTTGTTGAAAGAGTTTGCTGTAGAGCATATTACCTCCTGAGGTGTACTTTGGGTTCTGGGAAATGTCTTTTAGCAAGAGGAATCACTAGTGAGATTCACCTGTGAACCCAGGAGCTGATGCTTCTCACAAACTCATCCCTAATAAAGGTCCTACCTTCCCCCTTGGTGACAGGCCAGCTGGTTTGCCTTTGGCAGTTTTGTTTTCAAGTTTCCAGAAACAGAGCTCATATTGAAGCAACGTTTACAGGTCCTTTAAAAATGACTTGAGATTGCCATGGAAACTGAAGTCAAAATGACAAAGTGCCAAGAGGAGGCATCCTTTGTTAATTGCTTATGAAGATAGATGAACGGAAAGTTTGGGCCTGGTAAAATGATAGATCTGTTCAAGAAAAGGAAATGAAAAAATAGGTAACAACACCCTTGGGAGGCCCAAAACAGCACTGTTGAAATCATTGACTCTGTGGAAGCATTTTGATTAGTTTCAGTTACACTACCTGTCAGATTTATGCTGGTGTAAAAAAAAAAAAAAAAAAAAAGGAAGCTTATGTTACATTGACTATTATATGATTAAACTAAGAATCTCATGGAAGAAAAACAAAATGATCAGCATGTATACTTTTTGGTTAGACTTGCAGCCACCCCCCCCCCCCCTTTTTAAAACAAATTATGTAATTTCATCAAGGATTAAATAAGAATGAAAAAGACTGTTTCCTAAGTCTCAGTGAATTCAAGCACTTCAGATTTTTTCTATCATTATGTAAAGAAGTCATATCCCAGCTATCCAATGCTAAGTGTAGACTGCACAGTATTATAAAACACAATGTACTCTTACTAAAGTTTCATTTAAAACTTAAACATGTAGCAGAGATCAAAATTAAACCTCTACTTAAAAAGTATACCTTTGTTCACATGTTCTTTGTAACATCTATAGGCCTTTCAGATCTAATTTCTGTAGAACTCTCATACAGAAGCAGTTTGTAAAAGCTGTAGGTCATTAAGACTTGATGAGGAAGGTACTATTGTATGTAATTTCAAGGCAAATGGTTATTGGTGCCTAGTAAGCTTCTGGGCTTACTATTTAATGACTATTTAAGACTATTTAAGACTATAATGACTGAGAATTTAATTCTATTTAATATTTAAAATAATTTAATATTTAATTCTTCTTCATGAGTAAAGTTAAAAAAAGTATATCTCATCATGAGGGTTGATGTGTGGGTGCTATTATGATGGTATTATTTCCAAGGACCAATGATGCCCAAATTCCGTTTTATGACTCACTCCTCCTCTGCAAAGGGTTCTTGACCTGACAGTGAAACTAAGGCACAAAAACTAAAGGGAAACAAAATAACCAGAAAAAGTCCACTTAAATGGAATCCACTTAAAGTGAGGACCAAAATGTCATAGTAGACAAAGTAAAACAGGGTTGATAGGTATGATTTTGGAAAACTAAAATCAAAATTTATAAAAACAAATTTATTTTGCCTTATAATTAACAACATAGTTTTATTTTTTATTATTATTTTTTTTAATGTTTATTTTTGAGACAGAGACAGAGCATGAACAGGGGAGGGCCAGAGAGAGAGGGAGACACAGAATCTGAAGCAGGCTCCAGGCTCTGAGCTGCCAGCACAGAGCCCGACGCGGGGCTCAAACCCACGGACCATGAGATCATGACCTGAGCCGAAGTTGGACGCTTAACCGATTGAGCCACCCAGGCGCCCCAACCACATAGTTTTATAATGACAGTTATGCACTAATCATTTGCTCAAACAAAAACATGTGTTAATTTTAGGGCTGTGGTACACTGTTAACTTTGGTGATGCTCAACGAACCAAGCTTCCTTGTATTTGTACTCTTATTAGTTCCTTACATATTGATTTTGGGCTTGGCCATGTTACTAGTTTTGGCCAGTAGAACATTAGCGAGGGTGATGCAAGTAAAAGGCTGGTAAGTCCTTGCACACTGGGCCTTATTATCTTGGGATGCTTCTAGGAACCCATCCACCATGCTATGAGAAAACATGAGCAATCATGAGAGAAGCCCACGTGGAGGAGAAGTGAGGCCCTCTAGCCAACTCCAAGTGAGCTGCTAGTCAGTAGCCAGTACTGATTTCTAGCCACGGAGGTGAGTCCATTTTATTTTTTATTTTATTTTTAATTATTTTTTAAAGTTTTAAGATTTATTTTTGAGAGAGACAGAGACAGAATGTGAGTGGGTTAGGGGCAGAGAGAGAGGGAGACACAGAAGCAGAAGCAGGTTCCAGGCTCTGAGCTGTTAGCACAGAGCCCGACGTGGGGCTCGAACTCACAAGCTGTGAGATCATGACCTGGGCCGAAGTCGGACGCTCAACTGACTGAGCCACCCAGGTGCCCCTAGGTGAGTCCGTTTTAGGTTTTCTAGACATTCTGACTTCAAGCCTACAGCATGTGGAGGATAATAACTTCTGGGTCAACCCACAGAGATGTAAGAAGTAATAAATTGTGGGGTACTTGGGTGGCTCAGTCGGTTAAGTGTCTGACTTTAGCTCAGGTCATGATCTCGCAGTTTGTGGGTTTGAGCTACCCATTGGGCTCTGTGCTGACAGCTCAGGGCCTGAAGCCTGCCTTGGATTCTCTGTCTCCCTCTCTCTCTGTCCCTCCCCTGTTTACTCTCTCTATATATAAAAAATAAACATTAAAAAAAGGAAGTAATAAATTGTGGTAAGTGGGGGGTGGTTTGTTATGCAGCAACAGATAACTAAAACAGAAACTATGACCTGGCATTGATTTTGAGTCTGGTAGAAGGAAGGGAGAAATTTGGAGGAACTACAGAAAGACTGTTAGTGGAGTCTGGAAGGGCAGTGAGGAAATTCCTATTGGAAGCTGAAGAACAGAGAACGTGAGTTATATGTTGGCAGAACAATGATCAAAACTGTTTGCTTGTGGTATTCCAGGAAACAGAGAGAGTACCTACTGAACTTGTGGATCTATCTAAGGAGATTTCTGGGAAGGATGTGGAAAGTGCCACTGGCTTCTTTTTGCTCCTGTGGTAAAGTACAGGGGGAACAAGCTGAACCAAAGAAGGAACTGTTCAGATTTCAAGCAGAACTTAGAACTAAAGAGGCTCTAAACATGTGGGTTTGTTAATAAAATTGTTTTTCACCCTCAGTCTCTACAAAAAAATTTCTCAAAGTATGAAATGACCTTCATTTGAAGATGAAATCCAAGGTGTTAGTAGTGAAATATGTCTTCAGGGTTCAGGTCTGTGTTATGGGATCTGAAAGACATAAGGAGTATCTCAAAGATCCTCTCAGACAAAGATATTTCTAAGAAGCTAAAGAGTATTTTCCCATGGGATTCTGATTTGCACTCCCTAAACAGAGAAAGGATTGTCTTGAAGAGATTTGTGTGTGTGATTTTGTTTATTAGGGTGAGTTATAATTTGATACATAAAAATGCAAAGTATGTACTGAAATTATACTGGCCTAGATTAAAAGGACAGAGACAAATTCAAAATAAGAAGGTGCCTTAAGATCCTCAAACTCGTCTGGGGAGGAGGAAGCAAACCAAGGAAAGAAGCTTAGATGCAAGCCTGGGTCATTTCTCTTGGAAAAATAAGGATAGCTCAGAACAAAGTCTAGAGCACAGAGGGTAGAGGTAAGAGCCACAGAAAATCACTCTCAGGAAATTGAACTAGGTCATGATAAAAAACAAAACAAAACAAAACAAAAAAAAAACACTGCCTATATGTGTCTGGCTGGATTTAAAAATTGCTATGGACCAGTAACTGCTGTGTTTTTCCCATTTTCAACCTTTTTGAGTAGAAGTACCTATTGAAGTTTTCCTTGCCTCTTCATTGTATGTTGACTGTGTGAGGATCAGAAAACTTGTGTCTTTAGTTGACACGTCTTCAGATCAAAAAGAACTCCACTCAGGAGACCTTGATCGCATCTAGACCTGACTTAGATGATGAGATTCTGTACTTGATGAGATAAGACCTTGAGAGCTTTGGAGAGGGTGAGTGTATTTTGAACGTGGGAAGGGCAGGACACATTAGAGGCCAGAGGGTGCTTTGTGGACTGTACTTTGGTGGTCCTTAGTGAAACTTACCTTCTGGTATTCCCTTCCTTATTGACTCTGGGCTTGGCCACATGGCAAGTTTTGGAAAATGGGAATTTGGCAAATTTGATGCAACTGAGGACTTGATAAGCACTTGTACATTGGGAGTTGCTCTCTTGGAGCAATACTTCCTGAAACCTAGACACCAAACTATGAAAAGCCCAAGAAACCATATGGAGGAGAACTGAGGTCCCAGAAAACACTTCAAGCTAAACGCCCAGCCAATGGCTAGCACCAACTTTCAGCCATGTGAATAACGCCATGTTGGATTTTCTTATCAATCCAGCATCTTAGACAATATCATATGAAGTGGAAGAGCTACCAGATTAACTAATAGAATTGTGAGAAATGTTATGTTCTCATTCTTTTAAATTATTAAATATGTGGCTGGTTTGTTATGCAGCAATAGATAAACCAATCATGAAGCTAATAATTTTTATTTCATTTATTTATTTATTTATTTATTTAATGTTTACTTATTTTGAGAGATAGAAAGAGCGTGAGTAGGGAAGAGGCAGAGAGAGGGAGAGAGAAAAATCCCAAACAGGCTCTGCATTGTCATTTGATTCCAAGAACCATGAGATCATGACCTGAGCTGAAATCAAGAGTTGGACGCTCAACCAACTGAATCACCCAGGTGCCCTGGGAGGCTAATAATTTTTGGATAAAATTGTGCAATAGCAGGATAGAATATCCTTTACATTATGTTGAACTTTTGCCATATTATCACAAAAGAGCTATTTTTGTAAAAATAGTCAAAAGTTGTATTTAATTTTTCCCAAGCACTTTGTGAATCTATTGACAGTTGAATATCTTTATTTATTTTTTAAATGCTTATTTATTTAAGAGGTGGGGTGGGGGGGAGACTGAACCAGGGAGGGGCAGAGAGAGAGGGAGAGACTCCCAAGCAGGCTCCATGTTCAGTGTGGATCCCAGTGTGGGGCTCAATCCCATGACTGTGAGATCATGACCTGAGCTGAAATCAAGAGTTGGACGCTCAACAGACTGAGCCACCCAGGTGCCCCCTGAATATCTTTATTTTGAAAGTATCTTTTATGTTATCATTCTTGTTTATTTTATCTTTGTTAACTGGCAAATTATGCTATATCATTTATTTCTGGCTTTGCATATATTTCAAATAGTTGTATAATATTTCTTTAATCAACTAATGAAATTCTGTATCTTTTGCAGTATTTACAATTTCTTTTCACAGTAGGCTTCTACTGTATTTGACTTTATTATCTGCTATAATGGTGAGGAAGATACTGATATCTTGAAAGGGAGGGGCTTTGGTTAGAGATTAATTTCATCAGAAGTCAGTTTATTAATACATAGGTTTGCTTTATGATGACTTTGCTTCTCTTAAACAAGTCAGATATTGTACACTCATATACTAAGAGGTCCCCTGTACTGCCATAAATATAGCTGGGCAGGCCCTGGTAGCAGACAATGCTGCACTTTCTGGTGAAAGCTGAGTTGAAGCATGTGTGTTTGGCTTATGGTCTAAGAGGAGTTTTCTACTTTTCACCCTGAATCTAAATCTTGGCACAACCCACTCAGGTCAAACTTTGGGGAGGGAGAGAGCTAGAAAGAAGTCTGGGTCCCCACACCTGTCTTAGCATGCCATTATAGGTGTGAAAGAGGTGGGAAACAAAGAGATGAATGCCCTGAGAATTGATCTTTCGCACAGCCTGCACAGGAGGAGGCTGAAGAGAAAGAAGTTCTTGGTGGCCCTTAAAGGCACCAAGAACCTACTTACTGGTAGATGGGACCTAGTGAATGTCCTATGCTCTTATCAATAAAATTAGCAACTCTTCATCTCTTGTGGGAGGGTGGAGGAAGGAGGGGGTAGAGGAATAGAAAAGTAGAAAGGATGGAAGAATCCCATCCCTTTTCAATATCCTTCTTATTGGAGGAGAATCTACCCATTGAGTGATGAGATGTGGGGAAGTCACAAAGTTGAGGAATGGGGGAGTTCTTCCACTCTGAGGGCAGATCACTCTGTAATTTTTTCTTCATTCTCCCCCGTGGAAAAGAGGAGAGAGAACCAAGCAAAAGAATTGCGCCTCTGGGCAGAACCATTTTAGCAACGGACTAAGAGATGGTGGTCACAGGACATGAGCTTGTGTGAGTTGAAGTTCTCATTACTTGTTGTTGAAAAAAGTTGCATAATTGTTTAAAGCCAAGTTTTCCTAAAGTCTGGCACTAGAGCTAGAAGGGTATTGACTCCTAGGGATGCTTGAAGTGGAGGGAGCAGGTCTTGAGAGAAGATCTGGAGGTGGGGACAAGATCAAGTTGTAATGGAGGAGCACAAAGACGGGAAGGAACGGGTGTACTTTGAATTGGTTTACTTTAAATTTTTTTTAATGTTTATTTATTTTTGAGACAGAGGGAGACAGAGCGCTAGTGGGGGAGGGGCAGAGAGAGAGGGAAACAGAATCCAAAGCAGGCTCCAGATTCTGAGCTGTCGGCACAGAGCCCAACGCGGGGCTCAAACCCACGAACTGTGAGATCATGACCTGAGCCGAAGTCGGATGCTTAACCGACTGAGCCACCCGGGCGCTTCTGAATTGGTTTACTTTAAAGGGTTGTTCCAGAAGAGTTAGATCAGATCTACTTTTTATTGGTAAATGTTAAGCTTAGTTATGTCCACATAACTCATTTTTATAAATAATTAGCAGGATATTTATAGTTATTTTATAGCATAGCTATAATCTATCCCTTTAAACACACAAATTCAATACACAGGAACTTTTAAATGAAATAACCAGTTTTAGTGTTGAACAAACTTCAGAAAGCTGATGTTGTACATTTATAGCTACAGAACATGTGCATTCATTAATTCATTCAACAAATTTGGAGTGCCTCATGAGTGCCAGTCACTATATCTAGTGTTCATATTATTAAAGCAGATTCAGGAAACTTATTTTTTTTTTAAGTTTATTTATTTTGAGAGAGAGAAAGAGGGAGAGAGAGAGAGAGTGAGTGCACGTGTGGGAGAGAGGGAGCAGAGAGGGGCAGAGAGAGAGAGGGAGAGAGAATCCCTCATGGAGCCTGACACAGGGCTTAAACCCATGAACTGTGAGATCATGACCTGAACCAAAATCAAGAGTTGGACTCTTAACCAACTGAGCCACCCAGGTGCCTCTGGAAACTTATTTTTAAAAGCTGTAATGTATAAAGTGGGGTCACTGGCACTAAGTCTTAATGTTTTTAAATGGAACAAATGTTTTAAGTGGAACAAAGTCAGTAATGGAAAATTTGGAAAAAGCAGATATTCTTGTACAAAGTACTTTACCTTAGGTGTAGAAGTTGCTAGAATACTGACCACTTATTCCTTGGCAATAAGAGCAGGGATAGAAAGGTTAATAAATGCAGAGTGCAGGTGAAGAATCACTTAGGGAAAAACCACTAATTGTAATGCCTTTAGGGTTTTGTTAAAAATGCATCAGTTGGATACCAAAAAAGGCCATAATCAGTGCTATCCGCTTTCAATTATGTTTCAGAGCAGTATTTGTTAACCCCTTTAATGTGATGCTTTCATAGTAAACATAAGAACACCCAAACTTCTACACTTTCTATTCATTTCTAAACAGTCCTCACAATGTCCTACCAAGCCAAAACGCCTGTGAGACTCTTCCCCCAGAATAAGAGACCATTTCTCCAGCAAACTTTTCAACAGGATTTTAATTCTTCTGTCAGCTGGCAAAAACATTGAGCCAGCAGATTGAAAACACACAGCGGTGTGTATATTTGGAGTCTTTGTAAACTTTCCCATGCATGCAATGCCATTGGCTTTGCACTTCCCCCCCAGCAGATACTGACAGATACTGATGAGCTGAGATATCATGCAACTGCTCAGAGGTGAAAACCGGTCTATGCAGTTTTGCATTTGCAGTCTATTGAGTGGGCCCAGCTGCGGGCCTCCCCTGCAGCAGGGGGGCGCTTCCCTTTTAAGAACTTTGCTCCACTTCAGCCTCCGTGGCTTCCAACACTTCCCCAGGAGATTTCACTTCCTATGGGAAAGAGCCACTGTTGACACTGTCTCAGGGAAACTCATGGCAGCTTTGTGATAATCACACATATACCCTCTTTCCACCCCTCCTTAACGTTGGCTTGTTTTTGTTTTTTTTTTTTTCCATTTCATTCCAGGGACATTGATGTGAAAGGAAGGTCAATGAAAACCACCTTGCTTTCAGTCTGAGGGTTAGTTGTACTCTAACATGAAAAAGGAAGATTTTCTTTCAGAGACTGGCCTGGCATGCTTAACCTTAACCTTGTCAGTTACAAGGACGTTTAAACATGTAAATGAAGGCGTTTCAGAGGATGTTGAACTAGAAGATTTTCAAGTTGCTTTCTCAGATAAAGGCTGTTCTTTCTCAGATAAGGTTATGTCTTCAAAGGCACTTTTTTTTTCTTTCCCCAACTTATCGATGGTACCAGTTTGACTTTTGGTGGATGTATACCCCAAGGGCACATAGTCTCTGCTTTATTCATTTCTATACTCTCAGGGACTGAAAAGTGCCTGATGCACAGTAGTTGAAAGGTAAATGTTGATAGTTATTTGTTGAAACAAATATAGAGTGATTACTATAGAGTATAGACTATAAAATGCTCAACCCATGCCTCATATTTCCATTTAGTATCTAAAAATTTACACAAGAGGATGTTGGGAACTTAATTTGATAGACTTAAAATTACAACAGGAATTCTTGATTACCTGAAAAATAAACTAGTCTCCCTGTTTCTGTTTTGCCAGCCACTGCCATTGGCAGTGACTTCGTCAAGCAGTAGAGTGAGGAAGCCAGCATAGCGCATTGTTATGGGGTGCTTGTCCACCCCAAACTCAGCTCGTTTTTCTTACTGAAATGCATATACTTAAAATGGCACAGATTAAGATGTCTATCAGGAGGTTAGGCCCCTGTTTCTGTCCTCTCCTGACAGGACAAAACTGTCATAGACTCATAGTCACTGGAAGGGTCATTTAGTCTAAATATTAGTCCCCAAATTGGATGTAGTTTCAACTACTGTAGGCGATGGCCACATGTTCTAAACCTTCCTCCTGAAAATGTACCATGCATTAATGTTTTTTTCTCAGCAGTCCCATAACATTCCTGTTACAGAGTAAGATTCCAACTGTTTTAACATACCAAGTTATCTTATAAGAAAGAGGCCCCATTTGGGAGCCAGGGGACCCTAGGCGGGGATTCTTAACCCCATACCCCATTCCCAGCACCCCCAACTGCCTGTAGTTATGTGACCCCGGGGAAGGCATTTCACCTCTTGGGACTCTAGTTTCTTTATCTGTGAAATAACATTGGCTTCCTGCCTCCCAAGGATACCAGAAGGAAGAATGAGTTAACATTTACATAGCTGCGTTGGGAGACTCCAAGAAAGGCAATGCATAAGTAGGAAATGTGATATAATAGAAAGAATGTCTTTTATTTTTAAGTTGGTCTTTGGTCAATCTTTCTGGGTCTAATCTCTATGTATAATAACAAAAGAACAGGCAAGTGTAAAAGAAAGCTCTGAACCTAATTCAGGTAGGATCACTCTGAATGATAGCTGCTGGGGTGTTTTGTTCATTTGTTAACTTTGGGGTGAGGTAACTTGCTATCGGGAGAAGCGTTTGACTCGGGACTGTATTCAGGCAAATCAGTAGGCACTCCTATTGGAGAAGAGCAGTTGGCATAGATGGACTGGTTGAAATTTGGAGTTTATCAAGATGGTAAGCTCCCAGAGGGTAGGGATTCTGTCTTGCATCTTTATGTCTCCCATATCTTTCCAGAGCCTGACACAGAGCTGCTAATTAGTTAGTGTTTGTCTAGTGAGTGCACTAGGATCTGAAGTGTAGCCTCACTCTTTGCCTGTATTGTGTCCTTCTTCCTGAATTGCAAATTGGGAGTAATGATACCCTCTTTGCAGGCTACTGTGAGGGCTAGATGACTGATATGTGTAAAGTGCCCAGCGCACTGTCTGACACACTTTTGGGGCACATAATCACAATAACTGTTGTCTCTCTCACCACTAATGTTGGGGACATAGGGTAGTGCTGTGGCCAAAGCACAGAGGGGTCTACATCCTGACCTTGATACCTATCAGTTCCCAGAGAGTAATGGTTTAACTTTTTGAAACTTGGTTCCTCATCTGTGTAAGAGGGTGCTAAAATTTGGTCCGCTTAGCAGCTCAATATCTACACTATAGTCCAGTATAACAAAGGGTCTGGTGTCCTTTTAAAGATCTTTTGTTGTAACATACATCAAGAAAATACATGGAACATATTTATGAAACAGAGTTAATGACTGTATGGCTACCACCAAGGTCAAGACATGGAACATTGCCAGCACCCCAAGAACCCATCATGTGCACACAGATCATTTCTACTCTTCTCTCATTTAACATTATATCATGTGCACATCCTTTGGAATTTATAAAATTTATGTTTAATTGTGATAACCTACTGGAGTACATAAATGTGAGACAATTTGTGAGGCAGTCTCTGTTGACAATTTGGGTGGTTCCCATATACTATATTAAGTTCTTATAAACACAGATCTGTTTTGTTCCCCTTTTTGAAATATTTTATTTTTGAAAATTATTTTATTTTTTATTTTAGAGAGGGAGAGAGAGGGCATTTGAGTGGAGAATATGGGCAGAGGGATAGAGAAAGAATCTTAAGCAGACTCCACACTCAGTGCAGAGCCTGATGCAGTGCTTGATTCCATGACTCTGAGATCATGACCTGAGCCAAAATCAAGAGTTGGATGCTTACCCAACTGAGCCACCCAGGCGCCCCTGTTTTAACAGTCCTCCTGATATGCAAGTTGCTCCTTGCACAGTTACTACCATTTCAAGAATTGTAGCTGTACAATATACTTTAATATTTGGAAGGGCAAAATTATTCCTGTTAATCCTCTTTTAAACACATCTTAACTATTCCACTTATTAATTTTCCTTTTTTTTTTTAGTTTGAGGCATCCTCAAATGGACAGAAAAGTTGCAGATTAAGTACCAACAAATTTTTTTCTGAACCATTTGAGAATAAATTGGTCCATGATGCCCCATTATCTGCAAATTAATTAGTGTGCATTTCCTACAATCAAGGGCATAGAAATAGAAAATTAGCACTGATATGTTACCATCACTGAAATGTCAGGCCCTATTCAAGATTTGCCACTTGTCCCAATATTGTCCTTTATAGCAAAAGGACCCAGTTCAGAATCATACTTTGCTTTTACTCTTTTGCATGTCTTTTCCATCCCCTTCAATCTGGAACAGCTGCTGGGTCTTGATTTGATTTTTGTAAACTTGACACTTTCAAAGACCATAGGCCAATTATTCTGTAGAATATTCCTCAGTTTGGTTTGTCTGATATTTCTTCACTATTATATTTATGTTACACACCTTTAGCAGGAACATGATAGAAGTGATGTTGTTCTCACTGCGTTTTATCAAGTGTCACGTGATTTCAATATGTCCCATTACTCAGGTGGTTTCTGCCAGACTGCTCCAACTATAAAGTTATCCTTTTTGTCCTTTGTAATAAATAAATATGTTGTTGGGAGCTATTTGTAACTAGGTAAATATTCCTGAAATGTTGTTCATTCATGGATTTACTATTGTAAATGGTAAACTACAGTAAAACCTTGTGTTGTGAGCAACTTGTTCTGCAAGTGTTCCACAAGATGAACAACATTTCTTTTTTCTTTTTAATTTTTAATGTTTATTTATTTTTGAGAGAAAGAGACACAGCACAGATGGGGGAGGGGCAGAGAGAGAGGGAGAAACAGAATCTGAAGCAGGCTCCAGGCTCTGAGCTGTCAGCACAGAGCCCGATGCGGGGCTCGAACCCACAAACCATGAGATCATGACCTGAGCCGAAGTCAGCTGCCTAATTGACTGAGTCATCCAGGTGCCCCCATGAGCAAACATTTCTAACAATTTTAACTTGATAAATGAGCGATGTCTTGCAATATGAGTAGTATTTGACGCCGAATGTCACATGATCACAAGTGAGACATTGGTTCTTGAAATTCAGTTTGATATACAAGTGCTTTGGATTACACGCATATTTCTGGAACAAATTATGCTTACAGACCAAGGTTTTACTGTATTTATAATTACAATTATCATGCATAGTAAACTGTAGGTTATAATCCATTATTATCATTATTAATTTTAATTGATCACTGGAAGCTCCTTCAGGCTAGGCTGTGTGTGTGTGTGTGTGTGTGTGTGTGTGTGTGTGAGGATGTCCCCATAGTCTTAGTGCAGTCTTAGGCTTTAACAACTTCAGAAGTACAAGTGCTATAAATTAACAAAAAAATGTCATTGGGAAGTTTCGTTATTTATACTTGTTTACACTTAGCTTTTTGAATTTTGAGTAATAAATTTTTATTTTAAGGTTTGTATGAACAGTTTTATGGATGAGAATTTCTGAGACCATTGGCTTGGTTCCCATTAGGGGAAGTTTCCTGGCTTGGTCCGATCTGTCACTGGATGTATCTCCATTAGATTTTTTTCTTGTGAGATCACATCAAACTGGCATGTATGCATAAAATCAACTTTCTTCCAACAAACTAGATAACCTAGGTGAAATGGACAAATTCCTAAAAGGCACAAATTGCTAAAACTGACTCAAAAAGAAACAGAAAATCTGAATGGATTTATAACAGGTAAAGAGATCGAATCAGTAATCAAAACACTTTTGACAAAGAAAAGCTCAGGAACACATGGTTTCACTGGTATATTCTATGCAACATTTAAAGTGCTAATACCAATGCATCATAAAATCTTCCAGAAAAAAAAAAAAAGATGAGAGGAAACTCTCATTCACTCAATGAGACCAGTCTTACCTTGATACCAAAACAAAACAAACATCATCACAAGAAATGAAAAATATAGACCACTATCATCACAAGAAATTTAAAATATAGACCACTATCTCTTATGAATATAGATGCAAAAATCCTCAAAAAAAAAAAAAACCCTAGCAAACTGACTCTAGCAACATATAAAATGGATTGCACACCATAACCAAGTGGAATCTGTCCCAGGAATGCAAGGTTGGTTCAACACATGAAAATTAATACACCATCTTACTAAAATTAGAAGATAAAAATCACATGATCGTAAATAGACAAAAAAACATTTGGCAAACCCAATACTCTAATGAAAAACATTCAACAAATTAGAAATTTGAAAAAGGAGGGAACATCCTCAATGTGATAAAGGTCACCTGTGAAAAGCTCACAGCTAACAAAATATGAAATGAAATTAGTTAAAAAAAAGATTGAGGGGAGAGGAAATTGGCAGTGACTGTTTATGGGTATGGTGTATCCTTTTGGGGTGAGGAAAATATTCTGGAATTACATAGCAGTGATGGTTATGCAACCTTGGAATATACTAAAAACCACCAAAGTGTACACTTTAAAGGGGTGAATTTTATGGAATGTCAGTTAGGTCTCAATAAAAAAAGCAAAACAAATGAGAGTCTCAAAGGAAAACCCTCATTTTTTGTATGACCTGAAAGCTAGAATTTTAAAGGAAATCTTTTATGTCACTGGGGAGTAACTGATGAAAGTTTTACAAAGTTTAAAAATTGACTAGAATCATGTATGGCACAATATAGTAATTAAATAAGTTTAAAACAGTTTTCTTTGTTTTTTTATATCTTATTTTAGAGAAAGAGAGTGTGTGTGTGTGTGTGTGAGAGAGAGAGAGAGAGAGAGAGAGAGAGAGAGAATTTTAAAGCAGGCTCCAGGTTGAGTGTGGAGCCCGATGTGGGGCTTGATCCCATGATCCTGGGATCACGACCTAAGCCAAAATGAAGAGTTGAACGCTCAACCGACTGAGTCACCCAGGTGTCCGTAAAACATAGTTTTCTTTGTATACCATTGACATACACTAAACTGCATATGTTAAAATGTACATTTTGGTAGGTAAGTTTTGACACATGACTACACTGAAGAGAACATGACCACAGTAAAAATAACTAGCATATTCATTATCCCCAACGGTTTCTTTATATCTCTCTGTAATTCTACCTTCTCACAATCTCTCCCTGGGCTCTAGGCACCCCCTAATCTTATTTCTGATACTATATATCAGTTTGCATTTCTTGGAATTTTGTATAAAAGAAACCATATGATGTACTCCTTTTTTAAGAGTCTGGCATCTTTCACTTGGCATAATTATTTTGAGATACTTCCATGTTTTGTGTGTGTTAATAGTTCATTCCTTTTCTGCTGAGTAATATTTCGTTGTCTGTCAGTTAGTTTACCCATTTACCTGTGGAAGGATGTTTGGGTTGTTTCTAGTTTTTAGCTATTTCAAATAAAGCTGCTATGGACATTGATATACAAGTCCTTGTATGGAATATGCTTTAATTGTCTTGGGTAAATACCTGGAGTAGAATGGCCTGATCATATTTTTAGCTTTTTAAGAAACTGTCGGGGTGCCTGGGTGGCTCAGTCGATTGAGTGTCCAACTTCAGCTCAGGTCATGATCTCGTGGCTCGTGGCTTCAAGCCCTGTGTCTGGCTCTGTGCTGACAGCTCAGAACCTGGAGCCTGCTTCAGATTCTGCCTCTCTCTCTCTCTCTCTCTCTCTCTCTTGCTCAAAAATAAATAAGCATTAAAAAAATTAAAAAAGAAGAAACTGTCAAATTGTTTTCCAAAGTGGTTGTATTGTTTATATTCCCACCAGCAATGCATGAGAGTTCCAATTCCTTCACATTCTCAGCAGTACTTGGTATGGTCAGTCTCTTTAATTTTTGCTCTTCTGGTAGATTTGTAGGGATATCTTGCAATGGTTTTAATTTGCATTTCTCTAATGACTAACAATGTTAAGTATTTTTCCGTTCAATTGGTTGCCAACCTAACTGCAAGTAAAGTGTCTGTTCAAGTATTTTACCCATTTTTTATATTGGGTCATTTGTCTTTTTTTTAAATTGGGTTTTGGATATTCTTTTGTGTCCAGATATGCATCCTTTATAACATATATGCTTTGCAGGTATTTTCTTTCAGTCTATAGCTTGATGTTTCATTCTCTTCACAGTATCTTTTGAAAAGCAGAAGTTTTAAATTTTGATAAAGCCCAATTTTTGTCTAACCCAAGTTAGGAGAGGTTTTCTCTTAAAAGCTTTAGAGATAATTTTTGCATGTGATGCAAGGTATGGATTGTAGGTTTTTATTTTGTTTTTATTTGTTTTTTTGGCTTAGAGATACCCAATTGTTCTAGCACCATTTGTTCAAAACACGGCTTTTCTTCAATGGATTGCTTCTGAATCTTTGAAGAAAATAGTTGTAGAAAATCATATATATATATATGAGCTTATTTCTGCACTCTTTATTCTGTTTCATTGATCTATGTGTCTGTATTCACACCAAAGCATGCTTTATTGATTACTCTAAGTTTGTAGTAAGTCTTAAAATGAGTTAATGTTAGCCTTCAAACTTTGCTCTTTATTTTTCAAGCTATTTTGGCTATTCCAAGTTCTTTGCATTCTGTATGAACTTCGGAATCTGCTTGTCAGTTTCTACTGAATAGTCCACTGGGATTTTGATTGGGATTACATTGAATTTGCAGATCAGTTTGCTTAAAATTGACACCTTAACAATATTGAGTTTCCTGACCTATTGGTAAAGCATATATCATGATTTTTCAAAGTTCTTCAATTTCTCTCAGTAAATATTTTATAGTTTTCAGTGTACATTCTTTCACATATTTTTTAATGAGATGTATTCTTAGGTATTTCATGTATTTTGATGCAACTATAAATAGGTATTTTTTAAATTTCAATTTCCAATTGTTCATTGTTAGTACATAGAATACAACTGATTTTTGTATATTGATCATGTATTCTGCACCTTGTTAAACTTGCCTATTAGTCCTAGTAGCTTTGCTATAGATTCACTTGTATTTTCTAGATAGATGATCATGTAAGCTATAAATAAGTAGAATTTACATATTCCCTTTTCAATGCGTTTTATTTCTTTTTATTGCCTAACCCTGGCTAGAACCTTCAGTAATTTGTTAAATAGAAGTGGTGAGAGTGGTCTTAGGTGAAAATAGTTGGTCTTTCACATTCATGTTAGCGGATTTTTCACAGATGCTCTGTATCAGGTTGAGGAAATTCCTTTCTATTGCTAGTTTGCTGAGAGTTTTTAGTTAAGAATTCTCTCTTGTTCTCTCTTTTTTTCTTTTTGTAATCATGTAACATGTATATTTCTGAGTTCATAAAAGCTTGAAATAGCACTAAGACTTTTGGGACAAAGATGTATATTCATATACAGATAGTCACATACAGTTACATTTATTTCTGTATTATTTAAAAATAATTTATATTATATTGAGGACAATGAACCACAGGGTTTATTCCATTTTTCTTCCTTTCCATATTTTTAACTCCTTTCTCTGACAGTAGAAAACTGGCTTCCATTATCCTTAATATATTTGTTTATTTGGTCAACTTCCTGTGTGCATCCATTCTCCCATCACTGCCACCATTGCATATCTCCTGCAGATGCACTTGGCCTCTGACACTCACTGCTGGTAACTTCCTGATATGGACACTCTCTTTACCTTGTTAAGCCTGTGACTCCTTGCCCTGAGCTGCCCTTCTGCATGGACACCACCTTACTCTAACCATCCTCTGACACTCTGCACTCGTTATCGCCTTCCACATGGAAGCCCTTTCCCCTGGCTTATGCACTGACATCCTGTACTGTACAACTATGTGAATGTCCTCCTTACCCCTGTTGGCTTCTGAAGCTCACGTTGGGCTGTACCCATATGAGGCCCCCTCTTTGCCCTACTTAGACATGAATCTCTGAAAAAATTGCTCTCCCCCATGGTTATCTTCCTCACCTTCTTGGGCTCCAAAGCCCATGACGTGCTGTTCGTGTGCAGAGACACCCCCCAGCCCTGCTGGAGCTCTGATATCCTACACTGGGCCACTCTTTTGCATGGATCCCTCTTTACCCTTCATGGTTCATTCCTATGGTGGGCAGTTGTATTCTGAAATCTACTTCCTTTATTTGGTCTCCTATATCCCTCCTTCCATCCCAGCTTGGAGATGTAATATGCTTGGTCCAAACCAAAGGGTTTAGGACTGAGTTTTTCAGGAAATAATATGAAGAAGAGGAAGAACTCACTCATTTACTTTTTGTGATTAACTTAGAATAATTTTTTAAAATCGAACTCAAAAAAGTTCCATTGTGTTTTTGAATGAGATTTTGTTAAACTTATTTTAGAAGGAAAGGCATATTGACAGTACTGGCTCTCTCCATCTTTAGAAGATTCATCACTAATGGAACCGTCACGTTTCATCACTGCAGAAGAGTCTCCATAAGGCAATTGTAGCCGCAGTTAAGGTCAGCCAGCACTATAATTAAGGTCAAAGCTCAGCATGCTTCAGGGTACTGAAGTGAGTAGAGTATAACACTAGTTCTGGCCAAATTTATTGATATTGATGCATTTACTAGAGAGTGTAGATTTAAGTACTGCCAGAGATGGCTCAATAGGTTACTTGATTGGTTGACTAAAATTTGGATTCAATGATGGCACGTATTTAATGCGATTGGGATGTCATAGCTTCCAAGGCATAATGTGGAGGAGGGAATCCAGAGGCTTAGGGGGTTAGGGATATCGAACTAAATGTTTTATGCATGACCTGCACAGCCAGCTCACAACTACATTCCACAAGATGGCCCAAAGATACTCCCTTCCCAAAGGCAATGAGATATATGTTAGTGAGGGGAGCACCTGCATCCTTAAAAATCTCTGTGGTTGCTCACCTTTCTAGGCAAGGTATGACTATAGATGCTGTTGTTTAGTTGGGTTCCCAGATTTTAAAGGGGATGATGTGATTTTGAAGTAGCAGGGGACAAGTGGTAGCATTTAACTGCCTAAGACAAGGTGAGGATATCCAAGGTAAAGGGCAGGAAGGACATAATAGTAATCAGAATGTTTTGAATGGCAGAGATCTTTGGCAGTGGCTAGTTGATCATGGTGTCCCTTAGAACTAAATATATAGAGTCTGCTAGAGTATTGCTTGGTCTGTAGAACAGGAAAAACTGTAGGCCTCATAGCAGAAAACCAGACTTAAGTTGTGACAGAGGAGAGCTGAAGCTTCTTACTCAGTTTCCAGACATAAGTAAATTCACAGAGACAGAGCCCCTGGATTGCAAGGTAGACCAGGTACCCTTAAGGAAGGACTCGACACCATTGCCGCAAGTATACATTGTAAATATTCTTCTAAGATTTCTTTAAAAGGACCAAAGGCAATTTACTAGAATGTGCACTGGAAAAAGGAAATACCAAGTCCTTTTGGGGATTACTAGACCCTGGCTCTGAAACGGCTTTGAAATCCCAGAGGGTCCCAAAATCAAAGTGAAATTTTACCATGTTCAGATTGTAGATGAAGTTTAGCTCAAATCAGACCCATATTGGGCCAGTTTGGTCCAGAGACTCAGCAAGTGGTTATTTCCCCAGTTTCTGAAGGTATAAATGGAAGAGACACGGTTGACAACTGGCAGAATCCCCACATTTGCTCTCTGACCCGTGGGTGATGGCCACCATGGTAGGAAGGGGTAAGTGGAAGCCCCCTAGGACTTCCATTCATACCGAGACAGTAAATTAGAAGTAAGACAGTATCCCTGGGGGGATTGCAAAAACTAATGCTGCCACTGAAGGCTTGAAAGAAGTGTAGATAGTGGTATGTAGTGTAAGCCCGGATAGTTGGTTATTTTTTTCTTTTTTCCTTTTTTGTGATGCAAATTTCTGATTTAAGCTTTGATTGCTGAGGCAAGCACTTCAAAGAAGCATGAACTTCAAAGACAGCTATCTTGAATGAACACAGTGCCAGCCACAGGACTGGATGAAGAGTCAAGCTGCCCCGAGTCTCCTTTCTTTTAGAGATCTTAGTTGATTTTGGTAACTGAGCATTTGGGCTGTTGGTTTTTCTCTTCCCAGGCCTTAATTTTCTGCTTTTATGTTTTAAACTCATCAATAAAGAATGAGTCTGCTAAACCCTAGTCATCCCACCCTCAATCCCAATAAAAGCAGAACTCTAGCCTCCTGCTCTCTCTTCCTACCCATCACTTTGCTCTGTGGCCTCAGGTGTGCCATGTAATTTGCACACTTGTAAGAAATATACTTGTTTTTCAAAGTTTCCTGATGGCTATTGCTGATGGTGTCTTGCAATCATAATAAGAACCACAAGGGCTGGTCCAGCCACAGCATTGGTTATCAATAGGCTGAGACCGATGCAAAACATGATACTACGCATCTCCATTGAACTCATCAGTTTCACCTTTGCAAAAGTCACATGGATCTTGAAGAATGAGTGAAGTCTACTATAAACTAATGAGGTGATAACTAAAGTTTCAGATGCTGTTTGAGATGTAGTATCTTTCCTGGGGCACATTGACATGTTCTTGGCATTTGCTTCACAGCTCCTGACCTGGTATATGTCCTTTCCTCCATATCAATTTGTAAATACCACCAGAAATAGTTTGCTTTTACTTGTCAGGGCTGACAGTACACTTTCACAAACTTGCCTCAGGGTAAACCAATTCTGCTGTTACATTTATTCTGCAAGATCTTGATTGTCTTGACATTCCACAAAACATCATACTCTACCTTGCTGATGGACATGATGATAATTGGATTTGATGTTCATAAAGTGGCAAATACTTCAGGGAGCTTCTAATGTGAACTGGAAGGTGGGCGATCCCACAAAAATTCAGGGGCCTGTGACCTCATTGAAGTTTCTGGAGCTTTAATTTTTTTTTTAATGTTTATTTTTGAGAGAGACAGAGACAGAGCGTGAGCGGGGTAGGGCAGAGAGAGAGGGAGACACAGAATCTGAAGCAGGTCCCAGGCTCTGAGCTGTCAGCATAGAGAGCCTGACATGGAGCTCCAACCCACAAACCCTGAGATCATGACCTGAGCTGAAATCGGAGGCTCAACTGACTGAGCCACCCAGGCGCCCTGAAGTTTCTGGTGGTTTAATGTCACTTTTCCAAAGTGAAAGTAAAGTTGCTGTTCTTTGGACCACCTACAATGAAAAAAGAGGAAAAATGCTTGGTGAGCCTTTTTGTATTTGGGGAGTACCTGACTGTGTTACTTGGGTCATCTACAGAATCAGCTGTAAGGCTACCAGTTTTAAGTAGAGACGAGCAAAGGGATGCCCTGCCATGAGTTCAGGCTGTAGCCTAAGCCACCCTATCACTTGGGCCTTTTTACCCATCAGGTTCAATGATAGTTAAAATGTCTGTGGCAAACGGGCATGCTGTAAGGAGCCTCTGGGTGAAGACCAACAGGCTAGTCACAGCACCAAGCTGTAGGATTTTGGAGCAAATCTATGCCTTGTGCTGGATATGAGTATTTTCCTTTCGAAAAATAGCTTCTATCTTGCTATCAGGCCCTGGTAGAGAATGCCTCACCATGGTGTATTGGGTGACCATGTGATCTGAGTTTCCCATCATGAACTAGGTATTGTCTGACCCACCAGCCATAAATTGTGTGTGTGTGTGCAGCAATCTATGGTCAAATGGGAATGGTTTGTGAAAGATTGAACAAGGAAGGTCCGAAATACAAGTAAGTTGAATAACAAGTGGCTTAGATTCCTTTTTTTTAAAATTTATTTATTTAAAAAAATTTTAATGTTTATTTATTTTTGAGAGAGAGAGAGAGAGCATGAGTAGGGGAAGGGCAGAGAGAGAAGGAAGCACAGAATTCAAAGCAGGCTCCAGGCTCTGAGCTATCAGTACAGAGTTCGACGTGGGGCTCGAACTCATGGACCACAAGATCATGACTTGAGCCGAAGTTGGACGCTTAACCAACTGACCCACCCAGGTGCCCCTTATTTATTCTGAAAGAGAGAGAGAGAGAGAGAGAGAGAGCACGTAGGGGAGGGGCAGAGAGAGAGAGAGGGAGAGAGAGAATCCCAAGCAGGCCCCATGCTGTCAGTGTCCCTTATTTATTTATATTGAAAGAGAGAGAGAGAGAAAGAGAGAGAGAACATAGGGGAGGGGCAGAGAGATAGGGAGAGAGAACATCCCAAGTAGGCCCCATGTTGTCATTGTGGAGCCTGATGTGGGGCTCGAACCCACTGACCATGAGATCATGACCTGAGCCAAAAATCGAGAGTCAGATGCTTAACTCACTGAGCCACCCAGGCGCCCCTTAGATTCCTTTGACTCTGAAGGTGCATCGCCCCTTCCTTTTCCTTCATCTGTGGCCTCTTGACCATGTTCCTGATGACCAGTTGACTCAGGAAGAAATAACTTAAGCCTGGTTTACAGATTGTTTTGTATTTCAAATGGGTATCACTCAGTGCTGCTCAGGCCCGAACATGAAGGACACTGGTGAAGGAAACTACTCCCAGTGGGTAGAGCTTCAAGCAGCACGTTTAGTTGTACGCTGTGTCTAGACTCAGAGATGGCAGGTAGTATGGAAAGACACTAACTTCTGGATGGTTGTGTTGAGTTGGTTGGATAGTATATTACTAGGCAGGGTTCAACCAGAGAAACAGAAGCCATAGGCTTTTTATATATGAATATGGCTTATATGTAATATATAATCTCAGCCTTATATATATAAGCCTTATATATAATATATAATCTAAGCCATATATATGTGTGTGGATATGGACATGGATAGGGGCACCTGGGTGGCTCAGTCAGTTAAGCGTCTGACTTCGGCTCAGGTCATGATCTCGCGGTCCGTGAGTTCGAGCCCCGTGTCGGGCTCTGTGCTGACAGCTCAGAGCCTGGAGTCTGCTTCAGATTCTGGGTCTCCCTCTCTCTGCCTCTCCCCTGCTCATACTCTGTCTCTTTCTCTCTCTTTCAAAAAAAAAAAAAAAAAAACATTAAAAAATATGTATAAGGATATCTATAGTTACGTATACTTAGAATATAGATGTGTGTATCTATCTATACGCATATACATAAAAGGAGATGAATTGGTTCACATGATTGTGGAGGCTGAACAGTCCCCACGATCTGCCATCTGCAAGCTGGACACCCAGGAAAGCCGGTGGTGTGAGTCAGTCTGAGTCCAGGGGCCTAAGAACCTGGGGACCTAATGGTGTAAGTGGAAATGCTTTGTTCACTTTTAAGCCCGATCTTTCATTGGTAGAATTGTTGCTTCCCCTCCAGGCTACCTTGAGCTCTGCTTGTGCAGAACTTAGTCCCCAAAGAGAAGCTGCTTGCCGGAGGACACGCCCATGGCCCCAGGTAATGAACCACCCATCAGTGAGGCACTCTGCCAGACGTGACAAAGAAGAGAAGCATGACTGATGTTCCCGGTGAGGAGTCCAGGAGAAAGACAATCTCTCAAAGGTGCTTGTTTCTGGAAAATCCATTCTGGGTAGAGTTGGAAGAGATTTGATTCTGTCCGGTTTATACAAGAAGAGAGAAATCAGCCATACATACTGACTTTTTTTTTTTTTTTTTGCTTGTCTAAATGGAAAGAAAAGTCAGAGTTTTAAGGCCTGTTGAAGTGGACAGATCTTTTCCAGGCCTTGGAGACGCCTGAAGATGCATTTGAAAAACTTTCTAACCATCTTGTCTGTATAAATTGCAGCATACGACGAACACAGAGCAGGGTCACCGGTTAATTCAAATTTCATGTTAGTCCAATTACGTACTGATTTAGCCATCACTGGTGATTATGCTAAGGTTATTACTCTGCATATATTTACTTCTAGATGAACGGCCCATTGTACCTTTAAAACACTGCCTATTTTGTCCATATTCTCATAATGTAGTTAAACGCATATATTCTGGAGTCTGATGCTGGGGTTTGAATCCTGGCTCAGTCACTGTCTAGCTCTGTGATCTTGGGTAAGTCAGTTAACCTCTCTGTGCCAAAGTTTCTTTATCTGCAAAAAGAAGTTGATAGTAGTATCTACTTAGGAGTGTTGTTTGGAGAATTAATTCAGATAACACAGTCAAACTCTTTACAACTGTGCTTGGTCCACAGTAAGCAATAAATACATGTTAGCAATTATTAATATTGTAATTTGGCAACACTTGCTCTAAGTTGGCTTGCCAGGAATATAAGCCATTGTATATCCCCTCTCTCTCTTTCTCTAGCAAACCTACAGAATACCTACTAACTAGCTGTTATGGACTAAATTGTCTCTCCTTCCTTCTCCTCCCAAATTCACATGTTGAAACACTAACCCACAAGGAGACTGTATTTGGAGGTAAAGACTTTAGAGAAGTAATTAAGATCAATGAGGTCACAAGAGTGGGGCTATTCGGATAGGATGGACGTCGTTATATGAGGAGGAAGAGACATCAGATCTCTCTCTCTCTCTCTCTCTCTCTCTCTCTCTCCCTACATGCACAAAAGGAAAGGTGGAAAGGCTGTGTGAAGACACAGAGGGGAGGCAGCCATCTACAAGCCTGGAAGAGAGACTACACCAGAAACTGACCCTGATGACGTCTTGACCTTGGGCTTTTGGCTTCTAGAACAGTAACAAAAGAACTGTCTGTGCTTTGAGCCATCTGTCGGTGGATTTTGCTATGGTAGCCCTAGCAGACGGAGACCACGACATTATGAAATTTCCTAATTTACATACTCAGCGAGAGACAAGCGAGCAGTGCTGATATACGGTGTCTGATGTTATCCTTGAACACCATTTACCCATCGTGTGAAAATCTGGTATCTACCAGGGGGTTTGGGGGTGGGGGTCATATACCATGAGGGCTACTGTTATCTTGAGCCCCACTCTTTTATTTTTTTAAAGATTTTTTTTATGTTTATTTATTTTTGAGAGAGAGAGAAAGCATGCACAAGTGGGGGAGGGGCCGAGAGAAAGAGAATCTGAAGCAGGTTCCAGGCTCTGAGCTGTCAGCCCAGAGCCCAGTGCAGGGCTGGAACCCACAAGCAGTGAGATCATGATCTGAGCCGAAGCTGGACGCCTAACCGACTGTCTGATAGGCGCAGACACATCTGTCTGTTTTTAGGCGCATCACAGAGGGTTTTGTAAGAATAAGAATTTGGTTGATTGAGTTGCTGAGCAGATTCTGGGCTAGTGTGACAGAATGTTAGCTGCGGTTTCCCATTCTCTTAACAGCGCAGGGCTGCCTGGAGTCCTGGTGATCCCACTTCCGGGGATGCCCAAAGCCCTCCCTTGGATGTCCCTCTCCTGCCTGAGACAGCCTCTCTCCTGGCCTCTTCCTCCTGAGTCCCTGTCCTGCAGGGGAGGGACCTGCACGGAAGAGCTGCCTTCAAAGACTGCCCTTGCTGGGTGGCAAGCAATCGTGAATTAAATTCCCCCAGCTGAAGATTTAGGGGCCACAGGGAGAAGACTTGGGAACCAGGGGGAGGTGAGGCCCAGACTTGAAACCTTGTCTCCTGCAGCTTTATCCTCTCTTCTCCTTACCTTTCCTTCCAGAATTCCCTGAGTTTTCCCTTCAACGCATAGAAGAATTTAGCTGTGTGCCAAGGCTCAGACTTGCAGAAATAAGATGCTTAAGGAACAGAGGCTTCTGTTTTAAGGCAGTTCTGCTTATACATTTATTATACATATATCATACATATAATACCTATGATACAAGTACCATGGGATGCACATTACATGCATGATTATATGTATGATGTAACACACATATAAAAATATAAATGTATTTATAAGTGATCATCCTCTTTTTTCTTCGTAGGGCATTGGGAACACTTAATGGTAGTTCAGAGATAAAAGGAGCTGGTGAGTTGAGAGAGAAAGAGACTGTTGAGCCTGGATCTCCCTCAGACTCATGCACTGACGCACGGACGTGTGAGAAGCGGGGTGGAATTTACTGCATTTATTTCTCAGGTGTAGGGTGTTCAGAAGCTGTAAATAGGAATTATGTAAATCGTGCAGCTTTAGGAAAATCAGGACAGCATGGCTTTTCGAATCTTTTATGAAGGCTTTCCTGAGATTACCATTAAGTCATAAGCAACATGAGAGAGAGGGAGCGAGACAGATCGGCAAAAGTTTACTGGCCCGCGCTGGGTTTCCCAATTCACCGCTGCGAAGCAAAAGTCAGATTTGATCTCGACGCGTGTTGACTCTAAAAGAACGACCCAGAAAATGTCAACACGTCTACACGGTACTCACGCAAAGGAACAGCGATTGTTGGTTTGGAACTGGCTTTCCGCCTGGAGAGCTCCGACACAGCGCATCAGTGGGGCGCGGGAGGAGGGCCGGGCCGCGGCTCCCGGCAGTCAGCGACCGTCTCCCGCGGGCCCGCACTCCCCCAACGGCGCGCGGGGCCTCGGGGGGACCGGCCCTGCGCGCCGCAGCTCCCGAGCGCCCCTGGCCGGCCGCCCACCTCCGCCCCCCGCCGCCTCTCCGCCCTCTCCCGCCGCAGCCCACGCCCCGTCGCGGGGGGCAGGGCAAGAGGCGGGCGGCCGGCCCGCCCCGAGACCCTTTAAAGCGACGCGGACGCGGGCCGGGCGCCGCGAGCCCGGCGGCGGACAGTAGCGGCGCGCCGAGCCCAGCGCGCAGGGCTGCCCTTCGCGGGCCGGCGGGGCGGGCGCTCCCGGCTCCCCGACGCCTCCCGCGCCCGGCGGCCGCGCGCCCTCGCTCTGCCCTGCTGGTCCCGGGCGTCCCCGCCATGCGCCCTGGCTAGTGCGCCCGGGGCGCAGCGCCGACCCGGGCCGCGCCCGCCGTCCGCTCCCGCCGCCGGCATGCTGCGCCCGCTGCTGCTCGCCGCGCTCTGCGTGGCCGGCCGGCTCGGGGCCGCCCGCGGCTGCCAGCTGCCCTCGGAGTGGAGACCCCTGAGCGAGGGCTGCCGCGCCGAGCTGGCCGAGATCATCGTGTACGCCAAGGTGCTGGCGCTGCACCAGGAGGTGCACGGCCTGTACAACTACCTGCCGTGGCAGTACGAGCCCAGCGACGCGGGGCTCTTCTACTCCGCCGAGATCGAGATGCTGTGCGACCAGGCGTGGGGCAGCATGCTGGAGGTGCCCGCGGGCTCCAGGCTCAACCTCACCGGCCTGGGCTACTTCTCGTGTCACTCGCACACCGTGGTCCAGGACTACTCCTATTTCTTCTTCCTCAGGTGAGCGCGGCCCCTCCCGCCCACACCACCTCCTCCGCCCGTTGGCCTGACCTCCCGAGGGCACCGTTATCTGGAGCCGGCTCAGCACCTCCAGGGAAAGCTGTCCAGGCCCTATTAGAATATCCCTTGGGCTCCTTTCCTTGCTCTTTATTCTCTCCTGCTCTGTCCCACGTCTAGACATGGGGGCCTGGGGGCCTTTGGCTAAAGCTGTCGAAAAAACAGGGGTGGTTTCACTGCTGAACGCACAGAGGAGTGTTTCCAGCAAAAGCTCAGGGTGGTTTCCAAAATCCATTTGACTCCTCTTTTTTTTTTTTTTTTTTTTAAATTTTTATTATTTTAATTGGATTCACTGGGAGTAGGTTGAGATGCTGAGGGGTAAAAAAAGAAACAAACTTTGAAATCAGACTGTTAGAGTTCTGGCTCTGCTCTTCGTGTGATTTTTGAGTAAGTTGCCTTCTGAAGAACCTCCGTACTCTCCCTTTCATAATGTGAGAAACAAGGTTGGTGGAGACTCACACACAGTAATCATGCAGAACACCTGGTACAGGTTAGAGGCAGAACAAATAGTCCCTCTGCCATCCCGCCCCCCCCTCCCCTCCCTGCTTAAATGCCAAGATAGGAATCGTGCGGAATGCAGCCCAGCTGTCCCTTTGTTTCCCCCCCTTGTCCACCACCGGCAGACCTCAGTGCTGGGCTTTTCAGAATAGCAGAGGTTTGTGTGGGGGCCTGCTGGGGGGTGGGGGGAAGACTGTCTCCCAGTGCTTGGAAGAGAATAAATGAATCGGGCTGGAAGTCCCTCTCTGACCGGAGACTCCTGGAATCTTGTGAAGTTCCGTGAAGATTGGCCTGCAGTCACGATGGAATTCACGTGTATAAGAATTCAGTCAATGGGCTTCAAGTTTGAAATAGAGACTGGCAGGTGCAACCCTAAATGCATTGGCTGTCTGCAATTGAATGAGAGTGACACAGAGCAGCTGAGAGGAACATGGAACTGGAATCTAACCTACATGTCAAGCGAGTGAGTGAATTGATCCACAGTTAACACTAGTGATGGTTCCAGTCTTCTCAGTCCATAAAGTAGCACTAAGAACATTTGGAATGACTGTGACCTCAGTCTGCAGATCACTTTTAGCTCTTGAGATTTCCCACCACTCTGGGAAAGAAAACCTTAAGATCCACCGAAGGGCGTTCATAAGCTCATGGCAACACATGTTTTCTGTATCGAAGCCAGATCTCTAAGTTTAGAATACATGGCGTGCTTTGTGTTTGCTGCCGTGGTTTAGCTAGATTAAGTTGTTTTTCTTCTTTTAATTGCTGTTGAAATATAGTTTCTAAATAAAGGCAGCAAGGAGTGAGACCATATTCTTCTTGATACAAAGAAACGTAGATTTTTCATATTTTTCTTTAGGAAGGACACTGAGAACTCGGCTATAAAGCTATTAATCACTGAAACTTTATTTTCCAAAGAAGTAAGAGCTGGAGAACTTGAGCAGACATGATTTATTTTCTGATTTTATCATGAAAGAGTTTTGTCCAGGGGCTCTGTGGTGGTCAGCCAGCTCTTTCTTCTTTCTCTTTGACATATTTACAAAAACTTAGGGCAGAAATACAGAGTCAACTGGTAGTCTGACAGATTTCCATTTCACAGAGCTGTGTTGCCCCGAAGTGTCCTAACAACTGCATACAAATCATTCCTCCGCTGTTACTCCGGACCCAGTGAGGCAAGAACAGATTCTGGGCACTGTCACTGGGGAAAGCGGCAGTGGCCATTCCCTTGTCCGCCCTACACCACCTTTTTGTGCTGGAGGTTAACTTCTACCTGCCCTGTCTCTGCGTGATTTATCTTTGCAACAGGCAATTTGTCCTTTGTAAAAATGTTAACATCTGAACTGCACTCACTCCATGCCAGATACTTTTTCTTTCTCTCTTTTTTAAAACTTTTTTTTTAAATGTTTTTTTTTTTTTTTTTTTGTTTTTTTTAAATGTTTATTTTTGAGAGAGAGAGACAGAGCTTGAGCAGGGGAAGGGCAGAGAGAGAGGGAGACACAGAATCTGAAGCAGGCTCCAGGCTCCAGGCTCTGAGCTGTCAGCACAGAGCCCGATGTGGGGCTCGAACTCACAGACTGTGAGATCATGACCTGAGCCCAAGTCCGATGCTCAGCCGACTGAGCCCCCCCCCCCCCCGGGCGCCTCTTCACTTTACAATGCAGTTCTTACACTACCACCAAGAAGGTGCTATTCTCCTCCTCTTTTTACAGACTGGCACGGTGAAGCTTAGAGGATTTAGGAAATTTGTGTCTCCTGTCAGAAGACAAGTAGCAATGGCAGGATTCGAACCTTACAACTGGCTTATAACTGGTCCTTACAACTGGCTTTCCTTTCATCAAGAAACAAGGGACACCCTGTGAGAAAGGCCACTTGGGCGATACACAAATAGCCAAACACATATGCATCCCCTCTCCCCAACCCTTCACCCAAACTCATCTGTTGGAAGACCTTAACGATAGATTCGTGTAATGTGAGGCAGAGAAACCATTAGAAATAGTAAGTCCTCTAATGAGAGCCATGTGAGACATGGTGGCGCAAAGGCAAGATTGTCACGGTCTTTACAACTGTTGATTAAAGCTGGTGTACCCTATGGCTGTCCAGTCTGCAGTTCTGCTTTTTTTTCCCCCCCATTAGGATGGATGAAAATTATAACCTCTTGCCTCATGGAGTCAATTTCCAAGATGCCATCTTTCCAGACACTCAAGAGAACAGAAGGATGTTTTCCAGCCTTTTCCAGTTTTCGAATTGTTCTCAAGGGCAGCACCTGGCAACTTTTTCCAGCGACTGGGAGATCCAGGAAGACAATAGGGTAAGAAATGGCTGTGCCCTCTGTCACAGCAAAGTAATAGAAAAGCTGCATCTTGTCTGAATTTTGTGACCAAATGAGTCAAGAATACTCTTCCAGAAGCCCAGACCAAAAAGTGTTATCCCTCCCACTCCTCTGGCAGTTAAAAAAAAAAAAAAAAACACTGTTCATAAACTGTAGCTTCCTGAGGCTTTACTACTTGGTATCGGGATCCTCATAAAGTGAGAGAACAAGATGGAGTGAAGGTGGGCACAGTGCCTCAGTTTCCTCTCCTGTAAAATGGAAACAATCTACATCATAGGGTTGATGCAATATGATTTAGCTATGTAAAAAAAAATGAAAATATGTAAAGCCCTTAGCATAGTGCCTGACGGAGTATGTACTCAATACATGACAGCTGTTATGACTATTATATCATTAATGTTATTGATAGCATAAGGCTCTAGGCAGTCTTTTAAAGGAGAAGAAAAAGTCCTCAAGGAAATGATTGCTATAGCTAATACTTCTTTGATGGTTAACTCTATTTGTTAAGATGTAGAGATACAGGGTGGCCAAAATGGTTGTGGAATGTAAAGGTTAAGATAGTTTTGGGTAAAGGGGTGCCTGGGTGGCTCAGTTGGTTAAGTGTCCAACTCTTGATTTTGGCTCAGGTCATGATCTCACGCTTTGCAAGACTGAGCCCTGTGTTGGGCTGTGCCAAGATGGCACACAGCCTGCTTGGGATTCTCTCTCTCCTTTTGTCTCGCCCCCTTCCCACCCGCCATGTGAGCACGTGTGTGCGCGCATGTGCTCTCTCTGTCTAAGAATAAACTTAAAAACAGTAATTTGGGGTATGAAAATATAAAAGGGATCTGTCCATCTGGGACAGATACCAGAGTTGGGGGGAGATTTTGAAGACTGTCCCTTTCCCAAATAACATTGGCATATTTGAGCTGGGATGATTGTGGGGCTGGCTCAGTAGAGGAGGTGGCCAGTCCCAGTCTCTTAAAAACATCCGAGGTGTTTTTAAGGCAGTGTGACAGACTGACTTCTGGGAGCGTTCTGATGTGGGGTTTTGGGTATCCCACGGGACAAGGACTCATATTTTTTGAGTTAATAACCTAATTTGCGCATGTTGAGTGGCTCACGAGGGTCCCCGAATCTAGAAGTATAAAATGGTAGTCAGTAGTTTCTCTCTCATCTCTGACACCCACCCACCCATTTCCCACCTACCCTTCAAGTAGCTCCTGTTACTAGTTTCTTATAAATGTTTAATGAGTATTTTCATCCAAGAAAGAATTCACACTTGTATATTTACTGTGTTCTTTTACGCAAATGGCAGCCCACTCTATACACTTTGCTATACTTTGACTTTATTCACAAATAGATCTTGAGGATCTTTCCATATCAATGCAGATCAAGTTGCCTTAAAGAGCTGCATAGTGTATTCCATTGTATGCATGTCACTGTGTGTGTGTGTGTGTGTGTGTGTGTGTGTGTATATATATATATTTATTTATTAAATATAATTTATTGTCAAATTGGTTTCCATACAACACCCAGTGCTCAACCCAACAGGTGCCCTCCTCAATGCCCATCACCCATTTCCCCCTCTCCCCCACCCCCATCAAACCCTAGTTTGTTCTCTGTATTTAAGTTCTCTGTTCTCCCTCTCTGTAACTTTTTTTTTTCCCCTTCCCCTCCCCCATGGTCTTCTGTTAAGTTTCTCAGGATCCACATATGAGTGAGAACATATGGTATCTGTCTTTCTCTGCCTGATTTATTTCACTTAGCATAATACCCTCCAGTTCCATCCATGTTGCTGCAAATGGCCAGATTTCATTCCTTCTCATTGCCAAGTAGTATTCCATTGTGTATATAAACCACATCTTCTTTATCCATTTGTCAGTTGATGGACATTTAGGCTCTTTGCATAATTTGGCTATTGTTGAAAGTGGTGCTATAAACTTTGGAGTACATGTGCCCCTATGCATCAGCACTCCTGTATCCCTTGGGTAAATTCCTAGTAGTGCTATTGCTGGATCATAGGGTAGTTCTATTTTTAATTTTTTGAGGAAACTCCACACTGTTTTCCAGAGTGGCTGCACCAGTTTGCATTCCCACCAACAATGCAAGAGGGTTCCCATTTCTCCACATCCTCTCCAGCATCTATATAGTCTACTGATTTGTTCATTTTAGCCACTCTGGCATGAGGTGGTATCTCAGTGTGGTTTTGATTTGTATTTCCCTGATGAGGAGTGACGTTGAACATCTTTTCGTGTGTGTGTTGGCCATCTGGATGTCTTCTTTAGAGAAGTGTCTATTCATGTCTTCTGCCCATTTCTTCCCTGGATTATTTGTTTTTTTGGGTGTGGAGTTTGGTGAGTTCTTTATAGATTTTGGATACTAGCCCTTTGTCTGATATGTCATTTGCAAATATCTTTTCCCATTCTGTAGTTTGCCTTTTAGTTTTGTTGATTGTTTCCTTTGCAGTGCAGAAGCTTTTTCTCTTCATGAGGTCCCAATAGTTCATTTTTGCTTTTAATTCCCTTGCCTTTGAGATGTGTCAAGTAAGAAATTACGGTGGCTGAGGTCAAAGAGGTTTTTTTCCTGATTTTTCCTCTAGGGTTTTGATGGTTTCCTGTCTCACATTCAGGTCCTTCATCCATTTTGAGTTTATCTTTGTGTATGGTGTAAGAAAGTGGTCTAGTTTCATTATTCATGTTGCCATTCAGTTCTCCCAGCACCATTTGTTAAAGAGACTTGTCTTTTTTCCATTGGATATTCTTTCCTGCTTTGTCAAAGATTAGTTGGCCATATTTTTGTGGGTCCAAGTCTGGGTTCTCTATTTCATTGATCTATGTGTGTGTTTTTGTGCCAATACCATGCTTTCTTGATGATTACAGCTTTGTAGTAGAGGCTAAAATCTGGGATTGTGATGCCTCCCACTTTGATCTTGTTCTTCAATATTACTTTGGCTATTTGGGGTCTTTTGTGGTTCCATACAACTTTTAGGATTGCTTGTTCTAGCTTTGAGAAGAATGCTGGTGCAATTTTGATTGGGATTGCATTGAATGTGTAGATTGCTTTGGGTAGTATTGACATTTTAACAATATTTATTCTTCCAATCCATGAGCATGGAATGTTTTTCCATTTCTTTGTATCTTCAATTTCCTTCATAAGCTTTCTATAGTTTTCAGCATACAGATCTTTTACATCTTTGGTTAGGTTTATTCCTAGGTATTTTATGGTTCTTGGTGCAGTTGTGAATGGGATCAGTTTCTTTAGTGTCACAATATATTTAATCAAGCTCTCTGTTAATAGGTGGCTGGCTTAATAGGTGGTTAATAGGACATTGCTATTACAGAATGCAGACATGTATGATATGATACATACCTGTATGTAGGATTGTAGGATTGCTGAGTCCAATTTTTAGCAAATACTATGTACCTAGTATAAAGCAGCTGCTGTGTTAGGTGCTAGACTTTCAACGTTGAGCAAAATACAAAGTCCCTGATCTCCTAAAGCTTATAGTCCTATTGTTGGTGATTGACACAATCAAAAGACCCCATTAGTGACTTCATAATTTTTAATGGAAGCAAATGATCCAAAAAATAAATAAAAAGAGAGAATCTGACCTCGACTTAAGGGTTAAGAAAGTCTTCTCTGCTGAATTGATACTGGAGCTAAAATGTGATGGATGAAGTGACCTCCTAGTTAATGTTGGGATCAGGGAGAGATGAGTGTAATCCAAAGGAGGACAGTCTGTGGAGAGAGGCCCTGTGGTAGCATAGTACATGGTGCATTTGAGGGCATGAAAGAAAGCTCCTGTGTCTGGAGCAAAGGGAGTAAGAAGGATGAGGCAAGAGCTTGAGGCAGTGCCAGACCTAATGAAGATTTGGGTTTTGTTCTGTGAATGGGAAGCCTTTTGTGTTCTGAAAGGAGGGGTGATGGGATCAAATTTACATTTGGAAGAAACCAACTGGATTGGAGGAAATCCAATTGATGTGGTGAGAACAGGTAGTGGTTATAAAGCTACCAGATAGTTGCTGGACTAGGGTAGAGGCAGTAGGGATGGAGTAAAGGAGGCAAATTGGAGAGTGATTTGGGAAATGAAATTAGCAGGTATTGCTGATGGTTTGGTGGGAAAGGAGGTGGGGGAGGGTCAAAGATAACTCGTGTGTTTCTGGCAGGTAAACCGCATGCCAGGACCAACACTGAGAAATGTAGGCAGGAAAGGTTTGGTGGAGGAATTCATATGGCAGATGTTGGACACACTGAGTTTCAGTGTATTTGAACCATCTGAGTCATTTTGAGCCAAGTGAGATCTGGAATAGGTGGTTGCATCTCTAAGTTTGGAGCTTTGAGAAGAGCTCTGAGTGGAGTATAGACCTTTGGGACTTAACAATAATTGGGTGTCCGTTGAGACTGAATATGAACGAAACTCCCAAGGGAGAGTACATAGGAAGAGCAGAGCATGGGCCCTAGGGTAGGACTAAGCCTTGTGGGATGCTAAACCTGGTTGAGAAGGAGCAGTCAGAGAGGGAAAGGGAAAACTAGGAGAGTCAAGGATACAGGGTATTTGCATAAGTATGAGTGATTGACAGAGCCAAAATCTGTTGAGAAGTCAAGTAAATTGATGACTGAAGAGCAACCTCTCTTTGGTGGTCTAAATGAGAACCTAAACTTCCCTAAAAGAGGGAGTAGGGTTATGGGGGATGAGTGAGGGTGGACAACTCTTTGATGAAGTTGGCCTGTGGATGGCTTAATACATATAAGGGTGCAGATGATAGGGCAGAGTAGTTGAGGGAAGGTGTCTTGTTGTATTTAAAGATGGCGGCCATTCTGTTCATACCTCTTGGTCTTTGTTTTCCCACTCTGGAGACATTGCCTGCTCAAGTAGACTAAACTATCCAAGGGTAGGGACATCTATTTTATTTACTGTTGTATATTTGGTCCATTTTTTGTGGGCCTTAAACATTTGTTAAATGAAAACTGTTTCTCATCCAGAGATATCTAATGTCCAGAGAGATCTCTGTCTCTTTCTGATTTTCTAAACTATCTAAAATCCATACACAGTAAAATTTGCTCTCTTTATATGCTGTTACAAATTTTGATAAATGCCCATGGTTGTATAATGGCAACTACAACCACAGTGCCGAAAAGTGCCATCACTGCAAAGAGCTTCACTTCTGCCCTTTTTTGGTCAGACCCTTCCCTAACCTGAACTTGTGGGAACCACTGAATTGTCCTCCAACACTAGTTGTACATTTTCCAGAATGCTGTATGAGTGGAATCATACAGTACGTTGCTTTTTTTTTTTTTTTTTTTTGTTTGTTTGGTTGCTTTTACTTAGCATAATGCACTTGAAATTTGTTTGTTTTGTATTTATTCATTTTTTTAAATTGCTGAGTATTCCATTGTAGGGAGGTACCACGGTTTTAGTGATCTAGTCCTCAGTTGAGAAGAGACTTTAAGTTTACGATTTTAGGCTATCGGAGCATCCATAAAGATCCATGTACAAGTTTTTGTATGAACGTAAATTTCAGTACGTTTTGGGTAAATACCTAGGATAGGTTCACTGGGCTAGAAGGTAGGTGTATGTTTAACTTGGTAAGAAGCTACAAAATTGTTTATGAGAGTGGCTGTGATGTTTATTTGCATTAGCAATATATGAGAGCCCCAACTGTTCTTCTCAGTACTTCGTATGGTCAGAAAATATAGACATTCTAATCGGTGTGTGGTGGTATCTCATTGTATGTTTTGTTTGTTTGTTTGTTTGTTTTAGATTCCACATGTAAATGAGATCATGGTATTTGTCCTACTCTAACTTATTTTGCTTAGCATAATGCTCTCAAGGTCCATCCTTCGTCCGTTGTTGCAAATGGCAGGTCTAAATAATCCTTTGTTGTATATATACACCACAGTTTCTTTATCCCTTTATCTGTCAATGGACATGTAGGTTGTTTCCGTATATTGGCTCTTGTGAAAACTGTTGCACTGAATTTTGTGAGTGCAGATAGCTCTTTGAGATACTGAGTTCATCCAATTTGGGTTCATACCCAGAGGTGGGATTGCTGGACCTCATGGTAGTTCTATTTTTAATTTTCTGAGGAAGTTCTACATTGTTTTCCTTAGTGGCTGCACCAGTTTACATTCATATTAACAGCGTATGAGGTACCTACTTCTTCTCCACACCTTGCCAACACATGGTATCTTCTAGTTTTTGGATAATAATTGTCTTAACAAGCTTGAGGTGCAACCTCATGGTGCTTTTGGTTTGAATTTCCCTGATGAGAGTGATGTTGAACATCTTTCCATATGTGTTGGCCATCTGTATGTCTCTGGAAAAGTGTCTAGTCAGGTACTTTGCCCATTTTTAAATTGGATTGTTTTTTGGTGTTATGGGAGTTCTTTATGTTTTGGATATTAACCCCCTATTGGATAGATCATTTGAAAATATTTTCTCTCATCCAGTAGGTTGCCTTTTGATTTGGTTCACTGTGCAAAAGGCCTTAGTTTTATGTAGTCTCATTTTTTTTATTATTTTTTTAAAATTTTTTTTCAACGTTTATTTATTTTTGAGACAGAGAGAGACAGAGCATGAACAGGGGAGGGGCAGAGACAGAGGGAGACACAGAATCTGAAACAGGCTGCAGGCTCTGAGCGGTCAGCACAGAGCCGACGCGGGGCTTGAACTCACGGGCCGTGAGATCATGACCTGAGCCGAAGTCCCGAAGTTGGACGTTTAACCGGCCAAGCCACCCAGGCGCCCCTAGTCTCATTTTTAAAATTTCTGCTTTCGTTGCTTTTGTCTGAGGAGACTGATGGAAAAATACACTGTTCAGATTGATGTCTAGGAGTTTACTGCTTATGTTTTCTTTTAGGACTTATATAGTCTCAGGGCTTACATTTAGACTTTTTAATCCATTTAGAGTTTATTTTTGTATATGGTATAAGAAAGTAGTCCCGTTTCATTCTTTATGTTACTGTTCAGTTTTTCCAACACTACTTATTGAAGAAACCATCTTTTCTCTGTAGTGTATTCTTGCCTTCTCTTTTGTAGATTAATTAACCACATATGTGTGTGTTTATTTCTGGGCTGTCTATTCTGTTCTTTTGATCTGTGTGTCTATTATTGTGCTTGTACCATACTGTTTTGATTACTATAGATTAGTATGAGATGTGGGAAGATGATACGTCCAGCTTTGTCATTCTTTATCAAGATGGCTTTGGCTATTCATGGTCTTTTGTGGTTCCATACAAATTTTGGGATTGTTCTGTTTCTGTGAAAAAGTGCTGTTGGTGTTTTGATATGAATTAGATTACATGTGTAAATTTCTTTGGATAGTATGGACATTTTAACAATACTTAGTTTTCCATTCCATGAGCATGGTATGTCTTTCCATTAATTTGTGTTCAACTTATTTCATCAGTGCCTTATAATTTTCACAGTATAGACGTTTCAACTTCTTGGTTAAATTTATTCCTAGGCATTTTACTGTTTTTGGTGTGACTATAAGTGGGGTTGTTTTCTTAATTTTTCTTATTGTTCATTATTAGTGTATAGAAATGCAACAGATGCCTGTATATTAATTTTGCATATTAGGGTTTTCTATATTTAATGTCCTATCATTTGCAAATAGGGAAAGTTGTACTTCTTCCTTAACAATTTGGATGCCTTTTGTTTCTTGTCTAATTTCTCTGGCTAGGACTTCCGGTACTACGTTGAATAAAAGTGACAAGAGTGGTATCCTTGTCTTGTTCCTGATTATAGGGGAAAAGCCTTCAGTTTTACGTTGTTGAATATGATGTTAGCTGTGGTTTTTCATACATGGCCTTTATTATGTTGAGGTATGTTGCTTTACTCAGTTTGTTGAAATTCTTTATCATAAATGGATGTTGAATTTTGTCAAACGCTTTCTCTGCGTCTATCGAGATAATCTTGTTTTTATTCTTTTTGTTAACGTGGTGTATCATGTTCAGTTTTGTGGGTATTGGATCATCCCTGGAATAAATCCCACTTGATTGTGGTGAATGGTCCTTCTAATTAATTTTTGAATTGAGTTTGCTAATAATTTGTTGAGGATTTTTGCATCTATGTTCATCAAGGATATTGGCCTATTGTTTTTTTAATTTATTTTTATTTTTTTTGTTGTTGTTTGTAGTGTCTTTGGTTTGATATCAGAGCAATGCTAATCTTGTAGAATGGATTTGGAAAACTTCCTTTAGTTTTTTTGAATAGTTTGAGAAGGATAAGTATTAACTCTACTTTATTTTTTTTTAAGATTATTCTAAATGTTTTATTTATTATTTTGAGAGATAGAATGAGTGGGGGTGGAACAGAGAGAGGGGGAGATAGATTCTGAAGCAGGCTCCAGGCTCCGAGCTGTCAACACAAAGCCCGATGCAGGGATCTAACTCAGCAACCGTGAAATCATGACTTGAGCCGAAGTCGGACATGTAACTGAATGAGCCACCCAGGTGCCCCTAACTGTAAATGTTTGGTAAAATTCACCTGTGAAAGTGTCTGGCCCTGGACTTTTGTTTGGGAATTTTTTTATTACTGAGTTAGTTTCATAACTGAGTCTGTTCAGATTTTCTGTTTCTTCCTGATTCAGTCTTGGAAGTTTGTATGTTTTTGGGAACTTCTCTGTTTGTTTTAGGTTTTCCAATTTGTTGGTATATTATCGTTGGTAGTATTCTTACCCTTTGTATGTTTGTAGTGTTAGTTGCAACTTTTGTTTCATTTCTGAATGTAAATCTTCTTCTTGGTTAAAGATTTATTAGTTTTGTTTGTTTTCAAAGAACCAGTTCTTAGTTTGATTGATCTTTTCTATTGTAATTTTAGTCTCCATATCATTTATTACTCCTCTGATCTTTATTTCCTTCCATCTACCAACTTAGGGCTTTTTCTTCTTTTTCTAGTTGCTTTAGGTATAAAGTTAGATTGTTCGAGATTTTTATTTTCTTTTGACATAGGCCTGTGTTGATATAAACATCTCCCTTGGAAATGCTTTTGCTATGTTTCCTGGATTTTGGAACATTGTGTCTGTAATTTCATCTGTCTCTAGGTGTTTTTTGATTTCCTTTTTGATTTCTTTGCTGACCCATGGGCGGGTTAGTAGCATATTGTTATGCCTTCATGTATTTGTTTTTTTCCAATTTTTTCTTATAATTTCTAGTTTCATACTTCTGATGTCAGAAAAGATGCTTGATAGGAATTTAGTCCTCTTAAATTTATTGAGACTTATTTTGTGGCCTAACTTGTGATCTATACTGGAGAATGTTACATGTGTACTTGAAGAGATTGTATATTCTGTTGTTGGATGAAATGTTCTATATATGTCTGTTGAGTCCATCTGGCCAAACATGTCATTCAAAGCCACTGTTTCCCTATTGGTTTTCTGTCTGGTTGATGTATCAATACTGTGAATGGGGTGTTGAAGACTCTCAGTGTATTACTGTCAATTTCTTTTATGTCTATTAATATTTGCTTGATGTATTTATGTGCTCCTATGTTAGGTGTATAGGTATTTATAATTGTTATGTCCTTTTATTGGATTGATTTCTTTATCATTATGTAATGCCCTTCTTTGCCTCTTGTGACAGTCTTTGTTTCAAAGTCTGTTTTGTCTACTAAGTATTGCTACCTTGACTTTTTTTTTTTAATTTCCATTTGCATGGAATATCTTTTTTCCATTCCTCCACTTTCAGTCTGTAGATGTCTTTAGCTATGAAGTGCATCTCTTATAGGCAGCATATAGATGAGTCTTACTTTTTTGAACCATTCTGTCACCTTATGTCTTTTTATAGGAGCATTTAGATGACTTACATTTAAAGTAATTCTTAGTAGCTATGCACTTCCATTTTGTTGACTAGTGGGTTTTTTTTGTAGAATTTTATTTTTTCAAGTATAATTAACCTGTAGTGTGATATTTGTTTTAGGTGCGCAATATGATTCAGCAATTCTATACATTCCTCAGTATTCATCATGATAAGTGTACCCTTAATTGTCTTTAATACACGCAGTCCCTCACCCTACTTTTCTTTGACAGCAACTCGTTTGGTATCTGTATTTAAGAGACTTTTTTTCTTCTCTGTTTTTGTTTGGTGGTTTTGTTTCTTAAATTCCATATATGCGTGAAATCGTATGGTATTTGTTTTTCTTGGACTGATTAATTTCATTTAGCATTACACCCTCTAGATCCATCCACGTTGTTGTAAATGGCAAGATATCCTTTTTATGACTGAGTGATACTCCTTTGAATATATATACCCCCACATCATCTTCTTTTTTTTTAATGTTTTTATTTATTTTTGAGAGAGACAGAGTGGGAGCAGGAGAGGGTCAGAGAGAGAGGGAGAGAGAGAATGCCAAGCGGACTCCATACTGTCAGCGCAGAGCCTGATGTGGGGCTTAAACCCACAAACCAGGAGATCATGACCTGAGCCAAAGTTGGACACTTAACCAACTGAGCCACCCAGGTGCCCCTATCCCACATCTTCTTTATCCATTTGTCTATGGATGGACACTTGCATTGCTTCTGTATCTTGACTATTATAAATAATGCTGCAGTAAACCTATATATCTTTTCAAATTAGTGTTTTTGTTTTCTTTGGGTGAATACTCAATAGTGGAAGTACTGGATCATATGGTAATTCTATTTTTACTTTTTGGAGAAACCTCACCTCCTTACTATGTTCCACAATGGCCGCATCAATTTGCAGTCCTTCTAACAGTGCATCAGGGGTCCTTTTCTTCCACATCCTTACCAATACATGTTATTTCTTGTCTTGTTGATTTTAGCCATTCTGACAGGTGTAAAGTGATGCCTTTTTTGGTTTTACTTTGCATTACCCTAATGCTGAATGATATTGAACATCTTTTCATGTGTCTAGTGACCATTTGTATATCATCTTTGGAAAAAAAAGTCTATTCAGGTTCTTTGCCCATTTAAAAAAATTTTAATTAAAAAAATTTAAGTTGATTTATTTATTTGAGGGGGGTGCAGAGAGAGGGAGAGACAGGATTTTTTTTTTTAATATGAAATTTATTGTCAAATTGGTTTCCATACAACACCCAGTGCTCATCCCAACAGGTGCCCTCCTCAATGCCCATCACCCACCCTCCCCTCCTTCCCACCCCCCATTGACCCTCAGTTTATTCTCAGTTTTTAAGAGTCTCTTATGCTTTGGCTCTCTCCCTCTCTGGAGAGTGTTATACTAAGTGAAATAAGTCATACAGAGAAAGACAGGTACGATATGTTTTCACTCTTATGTGGATCCTGAGAAACTTAACAGAAGACCGTGGAGGGAGGGGAAGGAAAAAAAACAGTAAGAAAGAAAAAAAAGAAAAAAAAAGTTAGGGTGACAGGATTCTAAGCAGGCTCCATGCCGTCAGTGCAGAGCCCAATGCAGGCTCCATCTCTGTGAGATCATGACCTGAGCTGAGATCAAGAGTCAGATGCTTAATTGAATCACTTAGGTGTGCCCCGTCTTTGCCCATTTTTAAGTTGGATTATTTGCTTTTTTTGTGTTGAGTTGTGGAAGTTCTTTATATATTTTGGATGCTAACCCTTATTTGGATATATCATTAGCAAATATCTATTTCATTCAGTAGGTTTCCATTTTGTTGTTTCCTTTGCTGTGCAAAAGTTTTTTGTGTTGATGTAGTCCCAGTGGTTTAATTTTGCTTTTGTTTCCCTTGCCAGAGGAGACCTATCTAGAAAGATGTTTCTCTTGCCAATGTCAGAGGAATGATTGCCTATATTTTCTTCTAGGAATTTTATGGTTTCAGGTTTCACGTTTAGGTCTTTAACCCAGTTTGAGTTTGTCTTTGTATATGGTGTTTTGTAGTTACTCTGTTGCTTTCTTCTCTTGCTCTTTTTTTTTTTTTCCTTTGTGCTTTGATGACTGTACTGTTATGCTTGGATTGCTTTCTCTTTATTATTTGTGTATCTATTTGAAGGTTTTTTGGTTTGTGGTTACCATGAGATTTATATATAACATCCTATGTATATAACAGTCTATTTTTTTTAATTTTTAAATTTTTTGAGAGAGGGAGAAAGCACTTATGCAAGAGAGAGTGGGGGGAGGGGGAGAGAGAGTGACAGACCAGGTGAAGCCTGATTCAGGGCTCAAACCCACAGACTGAGACCATGACCCGGACTGAAGTCCAGAGTTAGATGCTTGTTGGTGGGAATGCAAACTGGTGCAGCTGCTCTGGAAAACAGTGTGGAGGTTCCTCAAAAAATTAAAAATAGAACTACCCTACAACCCAGCAATAGCATTACTAGGAAATTATCTAAAGGATACAGGAGTGCTGATTCATAGGGGCACATGTACCCCAATGTTTATAGCACTGCTTTCAACAATAGCCAAATTATGGAAAGAGCCTAACTGTCCATCAGCTGACAAATGGATCAAGAAGGTTTATATATACAATGGAATAGTACTTGGCAATAAGAAAGAATGGAATCTTCCATTTACAATAACGTGGATGTAACTGGAGGGTGTGAGGCTAAGTCAGTCAGAGAAAGAAAGATTTTATATGTATTCACTCATATGTGGAATTTGAGAAACTTCACAGAAGACTATGGGTGAAGGGAAGGGAAAAAATAGTTAAAAACAGAGAGGGAGGCAAACCATAAGAGATTCTAAATACAAAAACTGAGGGTTAATGAGGCAGGTGGGGGAGAGGGGAAAATGGGTGATGGGCATTGAGGAGGGCAATTGTTGGGATGAGCCCTGGGTGTTGTATGTAAGCGATGAATCATGGGAATCTACTCCCAAAGCCAAGAGCACACTGTATATGCTGTATGTTAGCTAACCTGACAATAAATGATATTTTAAAAAAAGAGTTCGATGCTTAACTGAGCCACCCAAGCGCCCCTAGAACAGTCTATTTTAGGTTGTTGGTTCCTTAAGGTCTAACACATTCTAAGAGAACTATGTTAAAATCCCCCCACGTTTTAGGTAATTTGTGTCCTATATTACATGTTTTTATTTTGTGTATCCCTTAAATAATTGTTGTAGATCTACCTGATTTTGCTGTTTTTTTTTTAACCTTTATGCTAACTTTATAAGTAGTGAATATAATATCTTTACCCTTTTTTTAATTTAAAAACATTTTTTTCATGTTTATTTTTGAGAGAGAGAGACAGACAGAGTGTGAGTGGGGGAGGGGTGGAGAGAGAAGGAGACACACAGAATTCGAAGCAGGTTCCAGGCTCTGAGGGTGTCAGCACAGAGCCTGATGCGGGGCTCAAACTCATGAACTATGAGATCATGACTTTAGCCTGAGTCGGACATTGAACTGACTGAGACACCCAGGTGCCCCTATCTTTACTCTTGTTTGCATTTATCAATGGGAGTTTTTTTCTCCCACAGTTTTCTTATGCTTGTTTATGGCCTTTTCTGCTTAAAGTACCTGTAACATTTCTGTAAGGCCACTTTAGTGGTGATGAACTCCTTTATCTTTGGCCTGTCTGGGAAACTCTTTGTCTCTCTGATTCTGAATGGTAACCTTGCCAGGTAGAGTAGTCATGGTTGTAGTGTTTTCTTCTTTGAGCACATAGATTATACCTTGCTCTACTCCCTTCTCGCCTATAAAGTTTCTGCTGAAAAAACCTCATGGTCTTACGGGTGTTCTCTTGTACATGACCAGTTGCTTTGTTCTTGATGCCTTTAATGTTCTCTTTTTATCTTTCACTCTTGACCTTATAATTATTATGTGTCTTGGTGTGAATATATCTGGATTCATCTCATTTGCGGCTGTCTATAATTCTTGGCTCTGGATATTTGTTTCCTTCACCGGGTTAGAGAGGCTTTCAGCTGTTATTTCTTCAAATAAGTTTTCTGCCCATTTTGCTTCTCTTTCTGGGAACTGTACAATGGGAATGTTAATCTGCTTGATGTTATCTCAGAGGTCCCTTAAAATATCTTCATTTTTTAAAATTTGTTTTTCTTGTTGCTGTTCCTCTTGGATGATTTCCACCACCCTGTCTTCCAGATCGCTGCTCAGTTCTTCTGTATCCTTTAATATGCAGTTAAATCCTTCCAGTAGGTTTTTCATTTCAGTTATTGTATTCTTCAGCTCTGATTGTTTTTTATATTTTCTCTTTGTTGAAGTTCTCACTGTGTTCATCCATTCTTCTTCCAAGCTTGGTGAGCATCTTTGTGATGATTACTTTGGCTACCCTATCAGGTACGTTGTTTATCTTCATTTCATTTGGTTCTTTCTTAGGTTTTGTCGTCTTCTTGCATTTGGAACATTCTCCTCTGCCACCTCATTTTGCCTGGCTCTGTGTGTGTTTCTGTGTAGATCAGCTACATCTCCTGGTCTCGAAGGGTTGGCCTTATGTAGAAGGAGTCCTGTGGAGCCCAGAAGTGCAGTTCCATTGGTCATCAGAAGCAGGTGTCCCGGGGTGTCCCCTTTGTGGGTACATGCACCCTCCTGTTGTGGCTAGGCTGAGACATGTGGGCATGCTGGTGGGTGGGGCTGATGAGTGAAGCTGGCTCAGAGTTTCACCTGTGGTTGCTGTGTGCACTGTTGAGTAGGGCTTCGTCCCCTAGCCCTAGGCAGGGGCCGCTTTGGTGGAGCCCTGGTTCTGAGGCCATTACCCACATCTGGGGAGACAGGAGCCACTTTGTGGGGGTGCTGGTTCTAGTTGAGACCACCTACTAGGTATGGCAGGGTAGGAGCTGAATTGGGGGGGCATATCTGCCACAGCAGGAGCTGATTGGGGGGGGGGGTACTGATTTTGGCCAAGGATGTGGGCTGGGTGTGGTGGGTGGGAGCTGGTTCTGCTAAGGCCACCAGCCAGATATGGAGTGGCAGGAGCCACATTAGAGGGTGGGGTGGGTGGGTTGGACAGGGCATGTTTGGGGTGCAATGCAGGGGTGACACAAGCAGTGCTAGCAAGGTAGATGGAAAGTGTCAGAAGTGGTGTCCATCCATGTCAGGCTAGCTAGGCCGAAGGAGGGCAAGAAAAATGGCATGTGCCAGCACTTAACGTTCCCGGATAAAATTCCTGCAGATCCGAGCCTCTCTGGCACATGCCCTAAAGTTGGTCAGTTCCTGTCCTTCATGTATGGCCCAGGTGCTTTTCCAGCTGTTGCCTCTGTGCTGGGTCTTGGAGCAAGTGAGTTCGTGCATGGGCCCTTTAAGAGTGGAGTCTTAGTTTTCTAAAGCCTTTCTGTTCTCCTGGAGTTAAGTTCTACTGATTTTTCTAAAGCCAGACACTATGGTAGCTCATCTTGGTGCAGGCCCAAGTGGGGTTTGAACCCCTCACCTCTCATGGAGGACTTCAATCCCTGTACTGGTCCTTCTGCTTGTGGGTTGCCATGCTAGGGGTGTGGGTCCTGATCAGACTGTCTGCCTCTTCTATGCTTCTTGATGTGGCCTTTTCTTTATACCTTTGGCTGTGGAAGAGCTGTTCTGCTAGTCTTTAGGTTATTCTTAGACTCGTTCTACATGTAGTTGTAGACTTGGTGTGTTTGTGGAATGAGGTGAGCTCAGGATCTTCCTATTCTGCTATCTTTTTTTTTTTAAGTTTATTTATTTTGAGAGAGAGGGAGGGAGGGAGGGGCAGAGAGTGAGAGAGCGAGCGGTGGGGAGAGAGAATCCCAAGCAGGCTTCTCACTGTTAGCGTGGAGCCCATTGTGGGGCTCTAACCCACAAATCGTGAGATCAGAACTTGAACCAAAGTTGGATGCTTAACCAGGTGAGCCACCCAGGCTCCACCTATTCTGCCATCTTGATCTTCATCCCACATTGTGTCCTTGATATCACCGTTTACTTTGACAAATATATTCATTAATATAATTGAGTTTTAGTTGTTTCTAATACTTCTATTTTTTAGCTTTTATAGAAGTCAGTGTAATTTGCTTACCACTGTTAAGTTACTACAGTGTTCTGTTTTTGTCTATATATTTACCTTCATGAGTTTCATACTTGTTTGTACTCCTAGGTTTCTGTTAAGCATCTTTTATTTCAACTTGAAGAATTTTTTTTTTTTTTTTTTGTAAGGCAGGTGGTGAACTCTTGAAGCTCTTGTTGGTCTCAGGAAGTCTTTATCTCACTTTCATTTTTGAAAGTTAATACTCTTGGCCATTTGTTTGTTTCAGTACTTTGAATTTGAATATATCATCCTGCCTTTTTTTTTTTTTTTTTTTTTTTTTCGGCCTGCAAGTTTTCTGCTAAAAAGTCCTCTGATAGTCTCTTTGGGGAGGAGGTATATCAAGTCACTTTTGTTGTTGTTGCAACTTTGAAAATTCTCCCTTTCACTTTTGACAGTATGATAGTAATGTGTCTGTGTATGGGTCTCTTTAGGTTTATCTTACTGGTGTTCTTCAATTTCTTTTTTTCCTCAATGTTTATTTTTGAGAGAGTGAGCGGGGGAGGGATAGAGAGAGAAGGAGACAGAGGATCTGAAACAGATTCTGTGTTGAGAGCAGAGAGCTTGATGAGGGGCTCGAACCCACCAACTGTGATATCATGACCTGAGCTGAAACTGGATACTTACCCCACTGAACCACCCAGGCACCCCTATCTTATTGGTGTTCTTGAGATATCCTGGATCTAGGTGTCTGTTTCTTTGCCCAGGTTTGGGAAATTCTCAGCCATTATTTCTTTCAGTGAATTCTCCCTTTCTCTCTCTCTTGTCCTTTTGGGACTCCCATAATATATATCAGTTGGTCTTCTTGATAGTCTCTTAAGCTATCTTTGCTTTTCTTAATTTTTTATTGTTGATCTTTTGATTAGATGATTTCTGCTCACCTATATTCAAGTTTACTAATCCTTTCTTCCACTCCTTATGTTCTACTATTGAACCACTCTATTGAAATTTTCAGTTCAGTTACTGTATTCTTTAGCTCGAGGATTCCTATTTGGTACTTCTTTAATATTTGAAATAGCATACAGATCCTATATGTATTTTGTTGGATTTATACCTCATGATTCTATTTATTTGGTGTTATAAACAATGGTACTCTTTTTAATGTTTTTATTTCTAATTGTCTTATTGCTTGTCTATAGAAATACAATTGATTTTTTTTTTTTTTTCATATTAACCTTCTAACCCACAGTCTTGGTAATCTCACTAGTTCTAAAAGCTTTTTGTAGATTCCAATTTCTGTGTAGATGATGATGTTGTCAATGAAGAGTTTTATTTCTTCCTTTCTAGTCTGTATGCTTTTTGTTCTTACTGTCTAGGGTTTAACATATGAGCTGTGTAGCAATGGTGAGTGGACTGCCTATTTTAAGTATGTTAGGTACAGTTCTGTGGGTTTTGTTTTTTTTTTGTTTTTGTTTTGTAGATAGGTTTTATCAGGTTAAGGACATTCGCTTCTATTTCTAGTTAGCTAAGAATTTTGACCAGGAGTTGGAAGTTTAGTATGCTTTCTGCACCTTAGATGATCATGAGATTTTTCTTTAGTTAATAAAGTGAACTGCATTGATAGTCAAATTCTGAACTACACTTACATTTTCAGGATAAGATCTATTTACATATTGGTGGACTTATTCTGCTAATATTTTGTTGAGCTTTTACACCTTAAAAAAATTTTTTTTTTGTTATTTTTCAGAGAAAGCGAGAGAGAGAGAGAGGGAGAGGCAGAGAGATACCCCATGCAAGCGGGGCAGGGGCAGAGAGGGAGACACAGAATACCAAGCAGACTCCAGGCTCTGAGCTGTTAGCACAGAGCCTGACACAGGGCTTGAACTCACAAGCCATGAGATCATGACCTGAGTAGAAGTCAGATGCTCAACTGATTGAGCCACCCAGGCTCCCCTACACCTTTTTATGAGGAATATTTATAGTTGTCTTGTAACCACAGAAGGGTATCAGGGTAATCCTAACTTCACAAAATGAGTTTTGTTCCCCCCTCTTCTTGAATGAGATTTTAGATAAGATGTTTTGGATGAGATTGTGTAGAGTTGGCGATTTTTTTTTGTTGTTGTTAAATATTGATTAGTTTGCTACGGGTCCCATAACAAAATGCTGTACAAGGGGTGGTTTAAACAACAATTTTTTTCTCTGGCAGCCCTGGAGGCTGGAAGTTAAGATCAAGGTGCCATCAGGGTTGGGGTTCTCTGAGGCATCCCTTCTTGGCTTGCAGATAGCTGTACTCTTGCTGCCTATTCACATGTTACTCTGTGTGTGTGAGCATCGCTGGTGTCTTTCCATGCATCTGTGATCTCCTCTACTTATAAGACACTAGTCAGGTGGGATTCGGGCACACCCTAATGGCCTTGTTTTAACTTAATGACTTCTTTAAAGGCCTCGTCTCCAAAAACAGTCCTATTCTGAGGTAGTGTGGGTTAGGGCTTCAATATAGGAATTTTTCAGTGAATAATCTGGTCCTGGAGTTTTCTTTTGTTGGAAGGCTTTAAACTATTCATCAAATTTCTTTGATAGGTCAGTTCAGGTTACCTATTTCTACTTGCCTATATCACAGTGACCGGGCAGACCTGAGACTTGGTTGGCCTTAGGACAAGGTGGGTGAGAAAAAAGAAAGAAGAAATCCAGAGACTTACTCCATACTCTGTGGTACGCTGTGTCCCCTTTCCTGGGTCTTCTGGATGGGAGTAAGGAATTTGTCCTGGAGTTGGTGCTGCCCCGTTGCATGATTCAGCCTCCTTTGGTTCAGGTTTCATTGTCTCTATTTGCTTAGTTTTTAGAGTCATCAGGTAGTTGCTTTTTGTCTTCTGTGCAGAGACTTTCTTTGTCATCACCAGGAGTCATAGGCTGCGTTCAGCTTACTTTTATCCTGAATGGCACCGGAAGTCGATGTTTCTATTTGGGCCCATTAGGGACATCTGGTCAAGCTTGGGTCAGACCTACTGCAGGGAGGGAAAGAACAGCATTTACTTGATTTTCTCATGATCAAAAGCAAATAGAAATGGGAAAGAGGATCTTTAGTTTTTAAACTGAGTTTTGAGTCTGCAATGAATCAAGAATCGTAAAATCAAGACAATACCACATCAGAACTCGAAAAGCGAGTCTCTTAAAAGTTAGTTGCAATGCAGGATCTGAAACCTTATCAATGAAATGTTTGCATTCCTACCTACAGGAAAGTCTGTCTTTAGTCTGTCTTGTACTTTATTTATATACATAATTGTTTATTTTTGAGAGAGAGAGTGAGCAGGGGAGGGACAGAGAGAGAGGGAGAGAGAATCCCAAGCAGGCTTTGTGATGTCAGCACAGAGCCCGATGCGGGGCTTGACCTCATGAACCACGAGATCATGACCTGAGCTGACACCAAGAATTGGACACTTAACCAACTGAGCCACCCATACGCCCCCTGTCTTGCACTTTAAATGAATTTTTTTAAACCCATGTGTGATTTTGTAATGTGATGAATTGACTATATGGAAAATCAGTTCACAGAGTGACACAGATCTTGCAGATTGACTTTTAATTGTATTTAAAAATCCTAATATCACCATAGATCTCGTGAAGAAAGTCTTTTAGCCCTGGGAAAATGTCAGGCACACAGTGTTAAGTTGGCCAAAATTCCAATTTTTGCTTGAAATTTGAATTTTATCACTGGAAACAAATACTATGAGTTTTTTTTTTCTTTGCAGTGACAGGCTTACTTTATCCATTTTAAAGGAAATGACTATTAGATACTCAAATCTGAATAAGTATAGTCTGAATTTTTTTTTAAGTGAAAATAGTGTTTCGGGAAGAAAGCCACTAGATCAGCTCAGAACGCAATCACCTGAGTGCCTTTCCTCAGGATCATCTTTGTACTTTGATGAGTAGCAGTAGCACTTCTGATGTGTGCTTCTGATTTCTTCAGAGTATTAAAAATGTGTATTCAAGGGTCAGGATTTAATTAATGATTTTTACTGCTTTACCAAAGATGCTAATTTAAGCTTGCTTTTCTGCCTACACAGAGCACTGGAGATACAACGACTGTTAGAATTTGATGCTAGTGCCTTGATTTGCACCAGGTGCCGATGCTAGTCTTGATTCGTTTTGCTTCTGTACCAACATTGCAAATGTCAATCCATTGACAGAGACCTCTCGGTATTATTCTGAAGAAGGTTTGCTCCTTGGATGAGCTGAAAGGATCTTGGGATCCCCCAGGAATCCTAATACTTTCAGAACCACTGCTGTAGATAAATTCGATGACGGGGGAATGGAAGAGGAGGTGGTATTTGGGCTGAGTGTTCAAGTCTAACTGTGAAAGGGGTTATGTGACTTCACATGGAGGCCCAGAGTTTCACAAGACTTGGCGGATGCATTGATCTTGGGATGATTTCAGCAGTTGGGCACCCAGCATTTGAGAATAGTGGAAAAATGCATGGTTAGGGTTGGACCACCTTGTGGAAGGCCATAGATGCCTTTGGAAAGAATCCAGGGCTGGGGATTCTGAGACACTACCAACTAAGTAATGTTAATCCTGGGCAAATCCATTTACCTTTATGGATCTTCATGCCTAGCACATAATTACTATATGCTTAATATTTTGTTCTTTGGGATTAAATTATATCATCTCTAGAAAATGAAGGTTTTTTTTTTTTCAAAGGGTTCTTTAAACACTAAATGTTATTTGTGTTCTTAATATCCCCACTGAATCAACTGAGTCCAGATAAGTCTAGTGGAATGTGGGAAGACCGTGACAGAGCTGGAAGTGAGACCATGGTCTCCTGACTTCAGGTCCATTCTCTTTATGTTCTCCATCCTTTCTGCTCAGTGGTCTCCTGCCTCCCATACCTGCTTACAGAATAACTATTACTTCCCTGACCTGCTTTCTACTTACTTTCCTTCCTTCATCCAGCTGCTTTGGTTTGGTCTTCCAGTTATGCTACTAGACAAACTTCATTTTCTGGGTGGCATTATAACAAATACAATCAAGTAATTATTTGTGCAAATATTTGTTTAATATCTATGTCCCCCACCCAGAGTGTAAATTCCATATAGACTACTACTACTCATTGTAGTCCCAGGACCCAGCATGGTTTCCTCCCATGGTAGGCCTATATATTATTATAAATGAGGGGCTTATTAAATATCACATCAGGGATGAGGACAGCAAAGGCTTTAGAAAGTCAGAGAAAGAAGGGGCCAGTAAGGCCTTGGGGTCTAGGAAGAGTTCAGAGAAGAGAGAGGGCTTGATCTGGATGTTGTAAGACACCCTGTAATAGATGGTTTTCAAAGTGCTTTTGAGGTATGTAGGATTCACTTACTTTTTAGGTGAAAATAACCTACTCTCAGAATGTCATTACTAGGCCATTTCTTTGGTTAGAATGAGCCCAAACTGTGAAGTATGTAGAGTGGTGGGTCTTTTTCATTCATTCATACCTTTATCTGATGCATGTTTATTAAACACCCACTTTGCGTCAGGCACTGAGAGTTCAAAAGAGAACAAGAAAAAAAGAGCTCCCTGCCCTTTTGAGGCTTACATTGCATCAGAGCAAGGGAGGGGCAGTCAATATATCAATCAATACATCAGTCAATAAGAAAAATGTCAGATAATCCTGGGTGTTTGGCAAAGACGTAAGAGGATGGTATGATGGGGAGGAACAGGTAGCTACTTCAGGTTGGGAAGATAAACTGAAATATGAATCCCACAGGGCTAGCCATACAAAGATCAGGCAGACAAGCATTTCAGGTAGGAAAAAAAGCCAGGGCCATTGACATGCCTAGCATGCATGAGGGATAAGAAAATGTGAAGGGAGCACAGTTGTTGGTGAGCGAGTGGAACAAGGTGGATTTGGAGGGGTCAGCAGGGGCCAGACTCCTTAGAATTTTCTAAACACAGATAGGAAGTGTATAGCCCTTTGTACTTGGGAGAGCCGTTGAATGGAACAATCTGATCTGAGTGATAAAAGCTTGATTAGGGAATAGCAGTGGGGCTGGAGAGAAATGGCTGGATTCTGGATGTACTTGGGAAGTAGAGCATTTCTTTTCTTCCAATTTGTCCTTCATCAGTCCATTCCTCTGTCCCTACTTTAAGATATTTACTCTGTGTCCTGTTCCTACAAGGCCTTGGCCACTCCCAAGAGTTGGCTAAATACTCTATTTTGTGCAGCAAAATGTTATACTTGCTTTAAGATCTGCATCTATTAACTAATGATTTGCCTCCTTAAAAGAACTTTAAGATAAATACCATGTGATTTCACTTATATGTGGAATTTAAGGAACAAAACAAATAATAATAATAATAATAATAATAATAATAATAATAATAATGATAGCTAGACTCTTAAATACAGAGAACAAACTCTGGTGGGTGCCAGAGGGGAGATGGGTGGGTGAGGGGAATGGGGGATTAAAAGTACACTTAACATGATGAATACTGATATATTTATAAAATTGTTGTCATTATATTGTACACTTGAAACTAGTATAACACTGTATGTGAATTAAATGTGAAAAAAGTTTTAAGGTGACCGTTTGCATCTTGATAGGGCTTTAGAATGAGTCTTGGGTTCTAACTCTGCCTCAATACCAACTGTGATTTGAATATCATTTAACTACTCTGAACTCCATTCCCTTATCTACAAAATGGGTCTGATTATACCTACTATGCTTCATTCATGGCACTGTGATAAGTGAGATGACTTGTGTAAACATTGAAAGTACCAGGTATGTGTGAAACGTTGTATCACGGCTTTCATGCCCCTATATACATTCTCCTTCATCACATAGCACACAAGACTAAGAAGAGAAGGTCTTGAAGCAGACAGGCTTTGATTCCATCCACAAGAATTTTTGAGTACCCCCTCTGTTCTTTGCACTGTGTCGCATATTATGGAGCTTGCAGAAGACAATTTGGAGTCTGAACTCCAGTGTCTACTTAGATCAAGTTAACCCATGTGGAAGGCTGGATACTGCTGCTGGGTCTTTTGAGATGGGAGGGATTTGGATAGGTGTAGAGGAAGGAGGAAGAGCATGAAGGAAGGCCCAGAGTTTAGACTGAGCATTCATTAGAGCACAGTAGAGCTGCAAGGCAGGGAACTGAGGGGAAAATGAGGATACACAAGTGAATGGGTCCATGCTAGAAATTCTTCACTCATTTTTTAAAATTTAAATCCAAGTTAACATATAGTGTAATAATGGTTTCAGGAGTAGAATTTAGTGATTCATCACTTACATATAACACCCAGTGCTCATCCCAACAAGTACCCTCCTTAATGCCCATCATCCACTTAGCCCATCTCCCCCAGCCCCCCTTCATAAACCCTCAGTTCTCTGTATTTAAGAGTCTCTTAGGGTTTTCCTCCCTGTTTTTATCTTATTTTTCCTTCCCTTCCCCTGTGTTCATCTGTTGTGTTTCTTAGGATCTCACTCATATGTGGAATTTATTATATTTATCTTTCTGACTTATTTCACTTAGCATAATACACTCTGGTTCTATCCACATTGTTGCAGATGGCAAGATTTCATTCTTTTTGATTGCAGAGTAATATTCCATTGTATGTATGTGTATGTGTATCCTCTTTATCCATTCGTTTCATTTGGTTTTGAGTAGGGGGAGTTCACACTAAGAGGAGGATTCCCTATGACACGTAGAGGTGATGGCTTGTGGTTGTATTGTGCAGGCTGTCCATTCTTTTGGCAAAAGATACCATCAAACTAAGTGTTTCATCGAAACACAACCATTGCTCTTAAACACTGATGAATGCCATCACTATAGGGTTACTTTTTAAAAAAAAAACGTGTTATTTTAGAATAATTACAGACTCACAGGCAGTTGCAAAGAAATGGAGAGCAGTATCTGGTATCCCTTACCTGTCCACCGCCCCGGGAACATCTTGGTTAATTATGATGCATTAGCAAAACCAAGTAATGACTGGTCAAGTCCACAGAGCTGATATGGATGTTACCAGTTATAGACTGCACGTATACGTATACAACTCTATGATATTTTGTCACATGGATAGCTTCCTGTCCTTACTACCACATTTAAGGTATAGGACTATCCTGTCACCCCAAGGCTCCCTTGTGTTACTTCTTTATAGTGATACCTTCTTTCTTGACCATTCCTGAACACTGGCAGCTACTAATCTGTTTTCTCCCCCTCTAGAATTCTGTTACCTTGGGTGTTCTGTAAGGAGTGCCACACCCTACGTAACTTTTTGAGATTGTCTTTCTTGATTCAGCATCATTTCTCTGAGGTAATCTGAGTTGTATTTCTTTTTATTGCTGAGTAATACTCTGTTATGGATATACCATTATTGTTCAACCACGCACTCACTGAAGGATATTTAAGTAGCTTCTGGTTATTAGCTATTATAAATCTACTCTGAATAATCATGTAAGGTTTTTGTGGGGACCTAAGTTTTCATTTCTCTGCAGTAAATGCCCAAGAGTATCATTGCTGGGTCATATGGGAAGTTCATTTTTCATTTTAAAAGAAACTTGCAAACTATTTTTCTAAGTGGCCAAATCATTTACTTTCTCACCAACAATAGGTGAGTGATAGTTTTTGGCATTACTACCAGCATTTGGTATTACCACTATTCTTGGTTTTAGCCATTCTGATAAGTGTGTAGTGCTATCTTTTTGTGGTTTCAACTTTTTATTTAATGAGCTGAGTGTGTATTTATTCACATGCTGTATAATTCACCTTTTTAAAGTGTACAATTCATCATTGGTTTTTAGTATATTCACAGATGTTTACAACCATCCATTTCCAAAGCCTTTTCATTTTTTCGAAAAGAAACCTGGTTCCCACTACCAGCCGTTCCCAATTCTGCCCCCCTCCTAGCCTCTGGCAACCACTGGTCTGCAGTGTGTATGGTTTTGCCTATGTTGGTCTCTTCATATAAATGAAGTATTATGGCGGCCTCTTGTATCTTGCTGCTTTAACTTCACATAATGTTTTTAGGATTGATCCGTGTTGTAATATGAATCAGTACTTCATTCTTTTATAAGGCTGAATAATATTCCATTGTGTGGTTATACCACATTTTATTCATCAGTGGACAGACATTTGAGTTTTCACTTTGGCCTGTTATGAATAATGCTGCTGTGAATATTCATGTACAAACTTTTGTGTGGACGTATATTTTCATTTCTCTTGGGTTTATGCCTAGGAGTAGAAATAGTAGGTCATATGGTATCTCTTTGTTTAGCCTTTTGAGGAACTTCCAGACGGTTTCCCAAAACAGCTGCTCTATTTTACATCCATTCCAGTGCATGAAGGATCCTATTTCTCCACATTTTCAACACTTGTTATTTGCCTTACTGATTCTAGCCATCCTAGTGGCAGTGAAGTAGTATCTCTTGGTTCTGTATGTATTTCCCTAATAACTGATGTTGAGCATCTTTTCATATGCTTGCTGGTCAATAGTATATATCTTCTTTGAAGAAACGTCTGTTCAGGTCTTTTGCCCAGTTTTAATGGCTTGTCTTGTCTTTTTATCACTGGGTTGTAATAGTTCCTTATATATTTTGAATAGTAGACTGTTGGATCAGATTACAAGCCTATCAGTAGTAATGCTGTTGGCTAGAGATGTCTGAGGTGCTTGCCAGGTCTGTACTGCTTGTGGTGAGCCCCACAGACATGTGACCCTGCTGGAGCCCATGGTGTGGCTGGAATGACCCCTGTGGCTCTTACTAGGATTGCAAGGTATACCTCAGGGAACTTTGCTGGGGAAAAAATACCGAAGACTTATTATAGGTTCTGGAGAATACACATACACTGAAGGCCAGAAAGCAGGGTTACAGGTAGAAAGATAGAGGGAGGTGCACGTACCTGGGGCCCCGCCTTTATTAGGGTCCAAGGGCAAGTGGCTAGCATTTTGGAGTTTTATTCTTCATTGTGGAGTGGAAAAGAGCAGGAATTGGAGCACAGGAATGGGAAAATGGGGTTACTCACATGGTCTGAGTACCTAGGTTACCTAGGGCTTCATAAAAGGGAAATTTCATAATTGGGTAGCCTGATTTCTTACCTAGTTGTCTAGCTAGTATCTGTGTTATCCAGCAGGCAGTGTGTTTATTCAAGATGGACGTCTTTGAAATGGATGCCTTGGCAATCAGAATCTTTATCATATATTTTACAATAAAAACTTAATGTCAAGCACTTCCACTATGTAGACCATCATCAGATTCACGATTTGCAGACATTTTCTCTCAATCTGTGGGCTGTCTTTTCACTGTGGTCTCTAAAAAAAATTTTTTTTTATTTTGGAGAGAGAGCAAGCATGAGCCGGGGGGAGAGACAGAGGGAGAGACAGTGAGAATCGCTAGCAGGCTCTACAATCAGCGAGGAGCTGGATGCAGGGCTTGATCCCATGACCTTGGGATCAGGACCCAAGCCCAAATTAAGAGTCCAATGCTCAGCTGACTGAGCCACCCAGGTCCCCCTCACTGTGTGTTGATTTGTATCTCCCTAGTGACTAATGATGTTGACCATCTTTCCATCTCCATGTTTACCATCTGTATGGCCTCTTGGGTGAAATGTCTTTTCATGTCTTTTGTCTGTGTTTGTCATTTCCTCCTACTGCGCCTATGGCTATAGACCTTTCCCCTTATATATTAAGCGTCCTCAAGCTTCCTTGCAGTAACACCAAAGTGGATCAGAGACACAACTGTTAAGCCACTCATAGCTACAGGTTTTTTTATAGTGGTAAAAATACATAACGTGAAATTTACCCTGTTAACACATATAGGCATATAGTGCAGTGTTGAGTATATGCATCTTGTGCTACAGCAGATCTCCAATCCTTTATCATTTTGCATGACTGAAACTCTAGATCCATTGAATAGCAGCTCCCCATTACCCCCAGCCCCCAGCCCTTGGCAATTGCCATTCTACTTTTTGTTTCTAGGGTTTTGGCTAGTTAAATAGACATTACAATTTTTTTTTTTTTTTTTTTTTTTTTTGGCAGAGAGAGAGAGAGATGGAGGGAGGGAGGGAGACTGTGAAGAGGGAAGGGGCAGAGAGAGAGGGAGACACAGAAATCGAAGCAGGGTCCAGACTCTGAGCTGTCAGCACAGAGCCCGATGCAGGGATCTAACTCACGGACTGCAAGATCACACCCGAGATGAAGTCAAACGCTCAACCAACTGAGCCACCCAGGCGCCCCAGATTTTGGCGACTGTAGATACTTTATGTAATTGGAGTCATATGATATTTGTCCTTCCGGAACTGGCTTATTTCACTTGGCATGATCTCTTCAAGCTTCATCCATGTTGTAGCATAGCACTATAGCTGCGGATTTTGACCTGTGCTCAGTCACTTCTCATGTTGAGCTCCTTGATAAACATACAATCTCAGCATGACTCTGTTTCTCCATCAGTAAAATGGGTAACAGTAGGTCATTATGGTGCAGAACTTGGGAGTAACTAAACCCAGAGCTGTGTAGATAATTAGTACTCGAGTCCTATGAACTGCCTCACAGATGAGCCCCTATTCCAGAAAGTCAGAAGACAGCAGGACAAAGTTCTCATCCTAGTTTGTTAGGAAGTTTCACTGAGTGGCCTCCTTCCTTCCTTAATTTTTAATTTCTTGCATAATGGAGTTCACACTTCAGTCCCAAAGCCTTTCCATAGTACCTTGGTCTCTATATACTGAGATGGGAAGAGAGGCGATCGTAAGGAGTCTGGTCCTTCATAAAGGGTCTTATGTGCCCTTTATGAACAGAATCTTCCAGCCAGCCTCCACCTGGCTGCATGAGGCACCCCAGTCCTGGAGGTTTACTATGGAAACGTGCTCCAGGACAGGACTTGAAGGAAGTGAAGCATTTCTAGAGTTTGGTAGGCTGGGAAATAAAAGTTCTGACTTGTGTTCCCCAAGTCTCCTGCAGTTGCTTTGTTCATTAAATTCTTTCTTAATGTTTCATTGTCCCCATGTGGACAAGGAGGCTGAATGTGTTGACTGTCCTCACAGGGGCTTTTGCAAAGAGGCACAAGGGTTTTGTAAGATCTCTGGCCATCAGGATGTGGTTTTAAATAAGAAATGGTGATCATTCTTTTCCCCTTCTGTCTTGGAAGCGGAAAATCTGCCACCATCTGAGCTCTCCCTGTGGGCATCTTAGCTCATGCAGGCTTTTCTTGCGAAGCTGAAACGTGTCTTTGCCTTAATCCCCCCCGCCCCCCCCAATCCTCGCTGTAGGCCCTTTGCTTCTGCATTATCCTTCCTGGCAACTGATCAGCAGCTTGGGCCCTTGCCTGTCTGTGCACACACTGTAGTTTTGCAGACAGGAGGGGACATTACTGAGGGTTGATCTCCATGGTTATAACAAATGCTGCCCGTGAATCTTGGGCCATAGGAGGTGTCCCTTGTCTCCCCCATATTGCGCTGGCTGTCACTGGACAGACCCTCAGAGACACTGTCAAGCTTCAGTGCCCCTGGCTGGTTCTCGTCTTTTAGTTTAAGCATGGCAGAGCCATGCTTTCCCCCTCAGCACCTCCCCCACCACAGGGCCTAGGTAAATCCAGATGCTGCCAGCATGTTGTGGGGGTCATGGTCTCTGGAGTGCACTCAGGGTCAGCCCATTATTTCTGCACAGACACAGGATGAAGAACATCTGGGGCTAGAAGGAGCTGAGAAGCCACCTAGTCCAACCCCTTGATACAACATCACAAAAGAATTTCCTAGGAAAACAAAGACCCACCCACAGCGACATCTCTTGGCGTGTGGCCTAGTGATGCTGTTTTGACTTTATATAGAATAACCGTCATTTGAATGATACAACTACTAATGAATTAGAAGCTAGTATAGGGTTCCAAAAGTGTGCAAGCCTTTGTCACAGCTCTGGAGTAAAGCGAAAACAGTCGTAGCCAAAGAGGAGGTGAAATCCCACGTGTACACACAGCCACACACATGCACAAAAAAGTAAAGGAAGGAAACTCTTGCACAGTATCAGATGGTAACTATATAGGTGCTCTCTGTTTTATTTCTGTTTATTTCCTCTGAGAAGAGGATCCTTTTCCAGTTCCTTGTTCTCTGGACAGAGAGGAGAGTGGACTTCTCAGTTTTCCAGGCAATTGGTTGTAGTTGTGTCTACACAAGGGCTGGTCTCTCTGTCTGTCTGGTTTTCCTCTCTGGGTTCTCCCTGCAGACCCAGGTTGGCTGCCCGCCTGATGCCCACGGCTTCTTGCCTGGTCTCTTTCTTAGTGTCCCATTGTCCAGGCCCCACCAGTACTTGGCTGACCCATGTCCTGTAACCCCAAGGCTTTGCTAGAAAGTTGAAGCTGATCCCATAGAATAAGTCAAGTTAAAGTGATAAACGGTAGTAGTGACATCATATGTTTTCTGTAAACTTGTACATTTGAAAGCTTTTGATCCCTTAATTATAAAAAAAAAAAAAAAAAAAAAAGGAAGTGGAGCAGGCCTTTCGAACAAGAGGCAGAAATTAGCTTTTCTTGATGCTATACTGGGTCGCTCAAGCCACATGGCTGATCCGTCCATACTCCACCCATGCACAGCCTATGTCCGAGTTGGTTCCTCTGCCCTGTCTTCCCTAAGGAAGATTAAGCCCACGTTTATTTAGGCGTGTCTTTTTAAGTATCTATCTGTATATAATTGGTCATAAATTACTAATGAACAGGAACCCTAGCTTTTAAATCTGATCATTTTTGTGGATAGTAGGAAGTCAATATGTATCTACTAATGATGAAATATTAATATGATTGAAGGAGTCAGCACTAAATCTTTCCTAGTGTGTGTAAACTGCTTATAAAATAGCCTTATTGGAAAGACCCTGTGAGGGCTTGGATTTTGTGTTATAAGAGACACTAGTGAATTAAAATCCTGTAGTGAAGGTCATTTGTTTACCCTCTAGCCCATGTTGGAAATAAGTTTATTTCGTGGCTAGAATTTTTTTTTAAAGTTTATTTTTGAGAGAGAGAGAGACCGAGCATGAGCAGAGGAGGGGCAGACACACACACACACACACACACACACACACACACACACACACACACACAATCCAAAGTAGGCTCCAGGCTCTGAGCTGTCAGTACAGAGCCCGATGTGGGGCTCGAACTCATGAACTGTGAGATCATGACCTGACCTGAAGTCAGACCCTCAACCCACTGAGGCACCCCTTGTGGCTAGAATTTTGTGCTCTCTGGAGAGAGCTGAGGAGATGAGTTTAGTTCGTATTGTCAGTATTGTGATCAGCTACTCTGTGGGGCAGTGGGTTTACTTTCTTTCTTTGAGAAACTTTGTCAGGGTTGATATCACCAGGCACGTAGGGATGCCAGGGAACAATGTAGAAGGTGCTGCTTATGCTTTTTTGTATGCGCCAAAAGTGATGGACGCCATCTTGACTGTTGGACTAGGGCAGACCCAGTGGTTGAAGCCTAGTGCTGCTCCAAACTGATGCTGTGACCATAGGAGGGTCACTCAGCTTCTCTGAGCCTCAGCTGCTTTATCTGCAAAACTGGGATCACGTTTCACAGGGTTATTTTGAGATTTTTTTAATTTTTATTTTTCATCTTTGTTTTTTGTTTTTTGTGGGGTGTTTTTTTTTTTTTTTTGAGATTAAAGGAGCTATTCAACAAGCTTGGCACAGAGTAAGAAGCATTTAGCTGGTGAATGGGAGCTAATTTGGTAAATCCCCAAATGGCTTGCTTTTTGGGCCATTTAATCGCCACCTTCGAATGTTGTGTGTGTATACGTATAGAGCTTGCAAATCGAGAAATGGTGGATTCCAAGTGGACATCTCTTCTCTCTCAATCTTAGACCCCAGAGGTTAGACAAGGAGACTCAAAAGCCTGGCATGCTGTGAAATGTCTCCTGTTTTGGCATGTGGGATTTTCTCTCTGGGGAGAGCAGGTGTTTGATGCCTGCCACGGACAGGGTTCTGTACAGAGAGAGTACTCAGGGCAAGCAGGCTGGCTGGATGCTCAGGACTCCTATTGTCATCGACTGAATGTGTTTCCCCAAATTCATATGTTGAAATCCTAATCTCCAATGTGATGATTGGGAGGTGATCACGAAGAACACATGGTGGGATTAGTGCCCTTATAAGAGAGACCTTAACAAACTCACTTGTCCCTTCTGCCCTGAGAAGAGGGCCATCAGTGAACCAATAAGTGGTCCTATGCAGACAGCAAATCTGCTGGCACCTTAAACTTAGAATTCTTAGTCGCTACAACTGTGAGAAGTACATTTCTATTGTTCATAAGCCACCCTGTTTAGTAGTTTTTTAAAAGTTTTTAATTCCAGCTAACACAGTGTTATGTTAGTTTCAGATGTATAATATAGTGACTGAGCAATTCCATACATCACCTGGAGCTCATCACAAGTGCACTCCTTAATCCCCATCACCTGTTTATCTCCTACCCTTTCCCCTCTGGTAACCAGCAGTTCTCTACAGTTAAGACTCTATTTCTTGATATACCCTCTTGTATCTCTTTTATTTTTTTAATTTACTCATTCATTTTGTGTCTTAAATTCCACATGTGAGTGAAATCATATGGCATTTAGCTTTCTCTGACTTATTACACTTAGCAGTGTACTCCAGCTCCATCCACGTTGTTGCAAATGGCAAGATTTCATTCTTCTTTTTAATGGCTGAATAATACGTCGTTGTATGTATTTATATATACACCACATCTTCTTTATCCATTTATCCATTGATGGGCACTTGGGCTACTTCCCTATCTTGGCTATTGTCAATACTCCTGCTATAGACGTAGGGGTGCATGTGTCCCTTTGACATATTGTTTCTGTATTTTTTTTTTCTTTTTTTCGTTTTCTTTTTTCTTTTTTAAAATTTACATCAAAAATAGCATATAATGCAACAATGATTTCAGGAATAGATTCCTTAGTGCCCCTTACCCATTTAGCCCATCCCCTCCCACAACCCCTCCAGTAACCCTCATATTTTTCTCCATATTTATGAGTCTCTTCTGTTTTGTCCCCCTCCCTGTTTTTATATTATTTTTGTTTCCCTTCCCTTATGTTCATCTGTTTTGTCTCTTGAAGTCCTCATATGAGTGAAGTCCTATATATTTGTCTTTCTCTGACTAACATCACTTAGCATAATACCCTCCAGTTCCATCCACACAGTTGCAAATGGCAAGATTTCATTCTTTTTGGTTGCTGAGTAATACTCCATTTTATATATATACCACATCTTCTTTATTCATTCATCCATTGATGGACATTTGATCTCTTTCCATACTTTGGCTATTGTTGATAGTGCTGCTATAAACAAAGGGGTGCATGTGTCCCTTTGAAACAGCACACCTGTATCCCGTGGATAAATGCCTAGTAGTGCAATTTCTGGGTCGTAGGGTAGTTCTATTTTTAGTTTTTTGAGGAACCTCCATACTGTTTTCCAGAGTGGCTGTACCAGCTTGCATTCTGATCATAGGGTACTTCTATTTCTAACTTTTTGAGGAAACTGTACTGTTGTCCAGAGTGGCTGCTACAGTTTATATTCCTGCCAACTGTGCAAGAGGGCTCCTTTTTCTCTATGTCCTTGCCAACACTTGTTAATTCTTGTGTTGATTTTAGCTCTTCTAACAGTTGTGAGGTGTGGTATCTCACTGTAGTTTTGATTTGTATTTCCCTAATGAGTGATGATGAGCATCTTTTCATGTATCTCTTGGCCATTTGTATGTCTTCTTTGGAGAAATACAATGTTATTGTCTTCTGTATTTTTAAAATGAATTATTTGGTGTTTTTGGGTGTTGAGTTTTTAAAGTTTTTTTTTTCCCTATATTTTGAATACTAACCCTTTATCAGATATGTCATTTACAAATATCTTCTCCCATTTTGTAGGTTGCCTTTAGTTTTGTTGACTTTTTTTTTTTTTTTTTTTTTTTTTTTTGTCCTTTGCTATACAGAAGCTTTTTATTTTGTTGAAGTCCGGATAGTTTATTTTTGCTTTTGGTTCCATTGCTCTGGAGACAAGATAAGAAAGAAGTTGACTATGGCTGATGTCAAAGAGGTTACTGCCTGTGTTCTCTCCTAGGATTTTTATGGTTTTAGGCCTTACATTTACATCTTTCATCCAGTTTGAATTTATTTTTGAGTATGATGAAAGATAATGGCCCAGATTCATTATTTTGCATGTGGCCCTCCAATTTTCCCATTACCATTTTTTGAAGAGAATGTCTTTTTCCCATCGTATATTCTTTCCTACTTTGTCAAAGATTAATCAACCATATAGTTGGGGGTTTATTTCTGGGTTTTCTTTTTTTTTATTTTTAAAAAACATTTATTTTGAAAGAATGGGGGAGGGGCAGAGAGAGAATCCCAAGCAGGCGCTGCACTGACATGTGATGTGGGGCTGAGTCTCCTGAACTGTGAGGTCATGACCTGAGCTGAAGTCAAGAGTCAGATGCTTAACTGACTGAGCCATCCAGGCACCCCTGATTCCGGGTTTTCTATTCTGTTCATTGACCTATGTGTCTATTTTTGTGCTACTACCATACTGCTTTGATTACTATAGCTTTGTAAAATAACTTGAAGTCTGGAATTGTGATGCCTCCAGCTTTGCCTTTCTTTGTCAAGACTGCTTTGGCTATTCTGGGTCTTTTGTGGTTCCATACACATTTTAGGATTATTCTAGTTTTGTGAAAAATGATGTATTTTGATAGGGATTGCATTAAATATATAAATTGCTTTGGGTAGGATGGACATTTTAACAATATTCGTCAAGTACATGAGCATGGAATGTCTTTCCATTTCTTTGTCTCATCTTCAGTTTCTTCCATCAGTGTTTTATAGTTGTCAGAGTACAGGTCTTTCTACCTCTTTGGTTAGTTGAATTCTTAGATATCTTTATTTTTGGTGCAATTGTAAATGGGATTGTTTTCTTAATTTCTCTTTTTGCTGCTTCATTATTGGTGTATAAAAATGCAACAGATTTATGTATGTTGATTTTGTATTCTGCAACCTTACTGAATCCATTCATCAGTTCTAGTAGTTTTTTGGTGGAGTCTTTAAAGAGTTTTCTATATATAGAATCATGTCATCTGCAAATCGTGAAAGTTTTACTTTTTCCTTATCAATTTGGATGCCTTTTCATTCTTTTGGTTGTCTGATTGCTGTGGTAGGATTCCCAGTACTATGTTGAAATAAAAGTGGTGAGAGTGGACATCCCTGTCTTGTTTCTGACCTTTGGGCAAAAGCTCTCACTTTATTCCCATTGAGGATGATGTTAGCTTTAGGTTTTTCATATAAGGGCTTTACTATGTTGAGGTATATTCTCTCTAAACCCATTCTGTTGGAGTTTTTTTTATCATGAATGGATGTTGCACTTTGTCAAATGCTTTCTCTGCATCTATTAAAATGATCATCTGATTTTGAGCTTTTATTTATTGTAATGTATCATGTTGATAGATTTGTGAATATTGAAACACCCTTGTAACCTAGGAATAAATACCACTTGATTGAGGTGAATGATTTTTTAATGTAGTATTGAATTCAGTTTCCTAATATTTTGTTGAGAATTTTTGCATCTATGTTCATCCGGGATATTGGCCTGTAGTTCTCCTTTATAGGGGTGTCTTTATCTGGTTTTGGTATCGGGGTAATATTGGCCTCATAGAAGGAATCTGGAAGTTTGCCTTCCTTTTCTATTTTTTGGAATAGTTTGAAAAGAATAGATATAAGCTCTTCTTTAAAAGTTTGGTAGGATTCTCCTCTGAAGCCATCTGATCCCGGACTTGGATTTGTTGGCAGTTTTTAGGTTACTGATTTGATTTCTTTGCTGGTTAATGGTCTGTTCAAATTTTCAATTCCTGTTTCAGTTTTGGTAATTTCTGTTTTTAGACATGCATCCATTTCTTTTACGTCATCCAATTTGTTGGCATAAGGTTTTTCATAATACTGTCTTATAACTCGATTTCTGTGTTTTTGGTTGTTACATCTCTTCTTTCATTTGTGATTTTTATTTATTTGGGTCTTTTCTCTTTTTTTTCTGATAACTATGACTAGATGTTTATTAATTTTATTTTTTTTCGAAGAACAAGCTCATTTCATTGATCTGTTCAAAAAAATTTTTTTCTTAGTTTCTATATTCTTTGTTTCTGCCCTAATCTTCATTATTTCCTTTCTTTGCTGGCTTTAGGCTTGTTGTTTTTCTAGTTCCTTTAGGTGTAGGGTTAGGGTGTTTATTTGTGATTGTTCCTGCTTGAGTAAGGCCTGTATTGCTATAAACTTCCCTCTTAGAACTGCTTTTGCTGCTTCTCCAGAGGTTTTGGACCTTGGTGTTTTCATTTTCATTTGTTTCCATGTATTTTTAAATTTCTTCTTTTATTTCCTGGTTGACCCATTCATTGTTTAGTGGTATGTTTAACCTCTATGTATTTGTGGTCTTTCCAGATTGTTTCATGCGGTTGACTTCTAGTTTCATAATGTTGTGGTTGGAAAAGATGCATGGTATGACTTCGATCTTCTTGAATGTGTTCAGGCTGGTTTTGTGGGCTATTATGTGATCTATTCTGGAGAATATTCTGTGTTCACTTGAAAGGAATGTGTATTCTGTTTTAGGATGGAATGTTCTGAATAAATCTGTTAAATCTATCTATTCCAGTGTGTCATTTGAAGCCATTGTTTATTTGTTTTCTGTTTAGATGCTCTGTCCATTGATGTAAGTGGAGTGTTAAAGTCCCCTACGATTATTGTTATTGATTAGTTTTTTAATGTTTGTTAATAACTGTTTTATGTATTTGGGTGCTCTTAAGTTGGGTACTTAAGTATTGACAATTGTTCTATCTTTTTGTTGGATTGTCCCCTTTATTATTGTATAGTGTTTTTTCTTTGTCTCTTGTTAATGGTCTTTGTTTTAATATCCATTTTGTTTGATAGAAGTACCCAGCTTTCTTTTGATACATTTGCATGATAGATGTGTCTCCATCCCCTCATTTTCAATCTGTAGGTGTTTTTAGGTCTAAATTGAATCTCCTGTAGGAAACATATGGATGGGTCTTTTTTTTTTTTTTTTTTTAAATCCATTCTGTCACGCATTATCTTTTGATTGGAGTGTTTAGTCCATTTACATCCAAAGTAATTATTGATAGATATACCTTGTTTAGTAATTTTTAAAGTAGGCTGAATAGACTAAGCTACCTGTCAATATTATGATCCAGTGGTCTTACTGGATTTTTTTTTAAATACTTAAAAAAAGAGTTTTATTTATTTTCGAGAGTAAGAGCCCAGGAGAGGCAAAGATGGGGGTGGTGGAGAGAATCCCAGGCAGGCTTTGTACTGCCAGCATGGAGCCCAACATGGGGCTCAAACTCACAACCCGTGAGATCATGATCTGAGCCAAAATCAAGAGTTGGATGCTTAACTGACTGAGTTACCCAGGTGTCCCAAAATACTTTTTTTTTTTTTTAGAGCAGTTTCAGATTCACTGTGAAATCAACTAGAAGGCACAGAAATTTCCCATATAACTTCTGCTTCCAAATAAGCAGTATCAATATACCCAACATCCCCAATATCAACAGTCCCCACGGAGTCATATATTTGTTGCAATTGATGAATATTTATTGACTGATCATCATTACCTAGAGTCCATAGGTTACATTAGGGTTCAATTTTGATGTTGTAGATTCAACAGATTTGGACAAATGTATAACAACATGCATCCACCATTATAGTATCAAATGGAGTAGTTTCACCGTCCTAACTTTCCCATATACTCTGTCAATTTATTCCTTTGTCCCCACCCTAGTCTTACTGGATTTTCAGAAAGAATTAAATTATTTTGCAGGGGCGCCTGGGTGGCGCAGTCGGTTAAGCGTCCGACTTCAGCCAGGTCACGATCTCGCGGTCCGTGAGTTCGAGCCCCGCGTCGGGCTCTGGGCTGATGGCTCGGAGCCTGGAGCCTGTTTCCGATTCTGTGTCTCCCTCTCTCTCTGCCCCTCCCCCGTTCATGCTCTGTCTCTCTCTGTCCCAAAAATAAATAAAAAACGTTGAAAAAAAAAATTAAAAAAAAAAATAAATAAATTATTTTGCATATTGGGCAGGGAATATTTAGAGGTCTATCTATCTTTATCTATTTATATCATAAGACTATGAATAAAAGTAGGCTCATGGACCAGGTGAGAAAAACAAATTCTATATCCTGTTTCCTTGTGGCCCTGGATTCTTGCCTTGACAATTCAACTTCATGTGGTGGAATTTTGTCTTAAAATTCATGGTCACTCTTGCTCCCATCCCTGCCACTCCTAATCGTTCACTTCTTCTTGCTTTTCCATTATACTAGGTAGTCTGGGGGGAGGGACCATGTCTTCCCCATCTTTGTCTCCTGGAGGTTAAAGCAATTGCTCAGTGAGTGAGTGCATGAATGCTCACTTACCAGTTCCTAAATTGTCACTTGCTTTCATTCAAGACTTTCCATAATCTTCTGCTGACCACAGGCTGCCCTTCCCTCACATATGCTGCTGCCCTTGCCCATCTTTCTACCAAGCCATCTGACAAAAACAGGGCAGAGACCTGGGTTACCAGAGACATGCATAGATTTCTTCTCACCAAGCCAAGGCAGAGGCTTTGAGCAGAGAGAGCAAGGGTGTGAGTTGGTTAAGATGGCATTGCTCCAGTGTCTGGACCTCATTTGGGGAGACTTGAGAGCTTAGATGTAAATCATGGCAATGTTAACCCTGAACAGATTCTAATTTGTCTTTAAGGCAGTGGGAGGCAGCGTGGAAGGGTATGTCCTAGGGACCAGGGTTGCATGATTGCACCATGTCCTGAATTTCTAGCCTACCTTATTGAAACCTGGCAAAGTTAAATCTTGCATATGCAAACTGGGACTGTGTTAACTGTCACCCTTATTAACACAGTTAAAGGATGATAGGAGTGCAATGCCTTGAGATTGTTCTGTGAAAGTTGCTGGTTAAAATGTACCATGTGTCCATTTTTTTTGGTCAACTGCTAGGGGCAACTCTTTGAGTGGCAGAGGATGCGGGCCACAGAAGGACTACTGTTAGCAGGACTTGCCCACCTGATGCCTGGTGGTGGGCCCCTGCTTGATCAGAGCCTTCTGCTGCAGGTTTGGCCCTCTACACAAAGGAAGACTTTTGAGTCCCAAGACCGCAGGTGGGGTGTTCAGTATTGATAGGCCCATCCTTCCTCTAATTGAAAGGCAACCAGGGGTGGGTTGGTTTGGTGGATTTTCTTTCTCTTTAAGTCTTTTTCTTCACTGCTGAAACCCATTGTGTCCTTTATAAGGCTGTGTTCCTTTATAAGGCCGAATTCATGTCCACTCAGCAGGTAGAGTAGGAGCTGAGAAGAATATGTGAAGGTTTTTGTGTGTTCAGAACTTGAGCCAGTGGCTATGCCCACACCAAACCTTAGTGTTTCTATTGGAGGGTTTCCAGAGGGCTGGTGTGTGCATGTGTGTGTAGGGGGTAGGTGGGAGGGCCAGTGAGCACTTTTCTCACTAAGCCCTCTGAGATGGGCCAGGGAAAAGGAGAACCTGAGTGGAGGACATTTATTGAGAGGGAGATGGCCCCTTCTCTCTGCTGAGTCAGGGGCTTGGGAGGAAGATGTGAACAGTGGGATTGAAGCCCACAGCACTACAATAGTTTAAACCTAAGATTGGGACTGACCAGAGAAACCCACATAATGAGTCACTTAGCATGGACCTGACTCCTGGCCTTGCTAGCTTTTTAAATCTCTTAACCACAGGAACCTCAGATTCTTCATTTATCACAGGGCATACAAGGTAGGCATAACAATACCTGACTTGACGGGGTTATGATTTCATGAGGCAGTGCATACAAAACCCAAGTCTCTGATACATAGTTACCATTTTTCAAACACCTCCTATCAATTATTAAGCTGAGGGAGGACTGTTAGCAGGCTTGTTACTGAGGAGACTGTGCTATAGCTTCAATGAAATCCTAAGAAGATGCAAATCTGGTCATCAACCTTCATCCCTGGATAGGATTCAAGAATATGGTGGTGGTTTGTACTGTACTAAGACTCATCGAGGAATCCAAGATATTGAGACACCAAAGGGCCACAGCAAGCCTCCCAGTTGGGCAGTGATATGAGATGATGGAAGCCTGCCCATGTAGTGGGCCCCAAGGACCCAACTGCTCGGAATGGTGGGTTCCTCTGCCAGTGGGTCAGCACTGAAGGATTCCCCAGGGCTGCTCAGGGCTGCATCTACTCTGTCTCCTACAGTCTTACAGAAGCTTTCAACAGCTGCATGCCATGCTCCAATTTTGCCACACAGAATGGCATTTCCCAGACATGCTGCCTTTTTCTATTGGGCTACTCAAAGTGACCGTTAAATCATGTCTTGGAGGCCTTGGAGGCATGTTTTTTTCAAGACCTGTGAAGGTGAACCATGAATGTGAATGACTGTATGAGCTCTGGGATCAGTCTACTCATGTAAATGATGGGATAATACAACTTACTTCATGGAGGGTTGTTAGCAGGGTTAAATGTGTTAGCTCATGCTTATATACTTGATGCACTTAGAGTAAGGGGTCAATAAATAATGGCTCTATTTTTATTTCTGTGATCATCTTCTATTTTCTCCCGTCTACCTCCATTTTCTCCTTCCATACTCTACTTTCATTTTGGGTTTCAAGAAGTTTCCAGGAAGGGGTTGGGATTGTTGGGACTGGCTGTCTTATATCTTGTATCCCATCCCCTTCTCTCACCCCCACCCCCCATCTCTGTCCTGATGCACTGAGTTAGCCCAGTTTTCCTCCCGTGTGCCTGAAAGAAATCAGATCTTGCTCTCCATAAGGTTGGTTCTGCCATTGCAGGAGCTGGCAAGAGTGTGTCCTTATCAGACCTTGAGGGTTGGGTCTCCAGGGCAAGGAGGAAATGAACAGACCATTGGTTTGGGTATACTTGGGGCTTCTCTGGGCTGTGGGAAGAACTCCTAAAACAACGTGCAGTTGCTTTTTTGGGATTCAAGGGAGAGATCCTATCACTAGGGAAAACTAGTCCTCTTGTTGACCTCTGGCTCACCTTTTCTCCTCAAAATCTGGGGGGGGGGGGGGGGAGTAGTCTGTTGGCCTGCAGGGTATAGCTCAGTTTTGGGCTTCTTGACTATGAGCTCAGCTCTGAGCCCCGCTGTTGACTTACAGCCAGAGCTTACTCCATCTTTGCCCCATGCCCTCCACTTGCCATTATCTTCGGGCCAGGTCATCATTCTTTTCTTCCCTCCCCACCCCACGCCCTTCTGCTTCTAAAGGATATTAGAAAGCCAAGTTTCAGTGGATACAATGGCCGCATGTATGTTTTCCATATTCCTTATGATTGCTGTCAGTTAAATATATCCATCCACTATCAGTCAGCTCCATTCCCTCTGCCGGTAGAGATAACAACTGTAAAAACAATTTCACTGAAAAATAGGAGGAAAGGAATGTGGCCAGTCCCTGCCAGCAGGATAGTCATTTGGGTGGCAGTGGAAACCTCTGGCCTGTGCTGAACTGCCCTGTTCTTATGTTCTGTTGATGATGATGCCTTGCATGGAACACACCAACCGGCTTGGCCAAGTACAGAAAGCAGCCCGTCTAATAAATGGAAACTCCAGACGGGAAGTTTGAGAATCTGGCCCTGATTTCCGCATGGGGTGAGATTTTTTTTTCACTGTACCTGATAGGTCTTTCCTATCCAAAACATTTTATTGTAGTGGCCTAGGTTATTTCAGATTTGGGATGCTCTAGCCATTGCTCCTTATCCCTTATCATTTGAGGGGCTCCTGGCCATGTCATTTTACCATCTTGGACAATTCTGGATGTCTGCCTAGTTCTTGGGTGTTTTCACTTCTCATTTGACCTTCACAGCCACAAATGGCATTGTAGGTGAGGACCTAGGAGGTAAGTGACCTACTCAAGATCCTATAGGTTAGTAACAGGTAGGAAAAATAAAATTCAGGTCCTTTAATTTTTTTTTGGCACTCCCTTTTTCTTTTTGTAGTACATCATGCTACTTAGAGAAGAGCTGAAGTGTCATTCACAAGAGGCCTTGGGCATTTGAGACCTGGGTTGGGTTAATCTGGAAGCCCAAAGTCCAGTACACATTGGGAAACCTGGGCCACGTGTGAGAGGATACCTTCTCATTGACATGGAGATAGCAACAGCCTTTAAGTAGCCCTGAGAGCCCACCAGATAATCACTTCCTTTGACTTTTTGGAGGAGACTTTCATATTGCAAGAGTATGCTTGTCTCCCCCTACCTTTCCCTGAATAGACTATGTTGGTCCAGACAGGCAAGGACTCCTTCCCCAAAGGATCTCCCTCAGGAGTTGGGGATGAGGCCAGGATGTATTGCTTGCTGTCCTGTCCTTTTCCATTGCTCAGGCCTCCCACCTTCGTTGGACTTCCTGTTGAGCCTCCTTGTTCAGCCTTTTAACTTAGCCTGTGGGTTGATCTGCCAAACCAGTACTCCTGCTGGGGTAAGGGCTTGCACTATGCTACTGATACTGTTTCTTACATCCCTAAGGGCAGGGCTCAGCTAATCTATCCCCCCAACCATGATCCAGCAGACTATTTATTAGCACAAGAGACCTCAGGTCTTCAAGAAATAAAATAAGCTGTGGGCTTTGATTTGTCTTCTCTAGGTCTCTAGCAGAGCACATAGTGAGGGCTCTATAAATGGTTCTTATGTTTTTTATTCCTCACAACAATTCTGAAAGCAAGGTTAATGTTGACCCCATTTCACAGATGAATAACCAGGGTTGTAGGAGAAGCCTGCCCAGTCACACATGGAGTTGCAGCAGTGGGATTCAGACCCAAGTCAGTCCAGATCCAAAGTTGGGGTTCTTCTGTACCACCATACTTCCCCCTGCTGTGCTGTTCACTCTAAGCTGATTTCTGGGGTTCCTCATTTTTAAAGGTACCTGGAATGTGTTCCTCATTTTTAAAGGCACTTGGGTTCTCTAAGTGGCTATGGAACAGGTTTCCCCACCCCTCCTGGTGGGAGGGGAGTTGGCAAGAACTAAGACAGGGCTCCAGCAAAGAATGGGGTGTGGCTTAGGGTAGTGAGTCAGGTCCAGTAGGGCACCCAGAATGCCAATCTGGAGAGTAAGGCAGAAGTCCAACTAAGTGGCTTGGACCTGTGGCAGAGGCTGGGGGGCATTTGAAGTTTGGGCTTTGGAAATTGGGGAAAAGGTGCAAGTGAAGCCTGAATATGCTGTGCTTTCTTGGAGTTCAAGCCTGCATGGCTGTGAGTAAAATGACAAAACCAGAATATCACAAGTGAAGGTGGGGAGAGGGGCTGCCTTGGGGGCCTTGGGATGGGAACAGTGAGCTTAGTCTAGGTTGTGGATGGTGTGAGAGATGTTGGTTTGACATTGAGGGTTGCTGTCTTGCAGGCAGTAGGGGTGAGAGTTGAGGAGTCTGGGAGGGGATGTGTGAGGCCATGGGGAAGAGTGAGTCCATCCTGGAAGACACAGGAGAGAACCAAGGTTGAGGAGTCCAGCCTTGGGGGCTTAGCTGCAGTTGGGGCTGGGAATAGGGATAAGACTCAGCCCAGCAGACAGATGGAGAGCCATGGGAACCATGGGTGGGAGAATAGGAGTCCACAGTGTGGTGGGATGCACACATGGAGACAGCCAGGAGGAAGAGGGAAGTAGCCAAGAGCTGAAATTCAAGGCATGGAAAGGACACTGGATCTGGCGAGAAGGAAGTCGTTGGGGACTCCAGGGAATGGTTTCCTACTTTTCCATAGCTCCACCTATAGTGGTCTATGACGAGAAGTTGTGCTCTGAGGGAGTGGTCTGAGGTCCTCAAAGAGTAAGTTGTGTTCACTGTGTAGGATCTGTTTAGACAAGAAAATGTCCTAGTTCATTTCAGGAAGGACACTAGCCATTGTGTTTTCTACCCTGGTATTGGTGCAGCTGATCACAGTGGCCCCTTTCCCACTTACTTCAGCAAGGTAGTTTTATTCCATCATGTAAATAGTCTACAAGGCCTCCTCCAGGGATGGCAGGGAGGCAGGCATCTGAGGGCAGTAGATGGCTTGAGGTCTGATGCCATGTCATAGCAGTCAAGGACTTTTCTTCCATTCAAAATACACTAACTTTGTCAATTTCTGTATTAGAGAAATTAGCCTTGATGCCACACCTGTAAGTGGATAGATTCCCAATTTAAATGATGGACACTGAGAAGTTGAGAAGTCAAAGGATTTAATGACGTGCCTGCCTTTGCAAAGTGCTTTATAATTGCTTACTTTATTAGTCAATTTGTGGAGTGACTTTTAAAGAACTTTTTAAGATTCTCTAATTTGTGTAGAGACACACTGTTTAAGAAAGAAAAATAGGTCATTTAAAATGACAAAAGAATTAATTTAATTATCTTCTTTGCCTGGGAGAAGACTCCAGAGCTTACAAAAATTCAAGTTGGGGCTTCTGGTAAATTAGGCTATCTATTAAATGGCACCAAGATCAGTGCATTGTGTTGTATATTGGATCAGCTTTTGAAAGGCAGAACTACTGTTTCGAAGGGAGGTGAAGAGAGGCCTGCGTCCACGTCCTGCCCCATCTTGGATAAATCACTCAGCTCTTAAGACTCTTAGGGTGATGGAAGAAGCTGGGAGAGAAAGATATTCCAGAAAAAACCAAAAGCACAGGAAGTTGAGATTTGGAACCTTGTGTGGAACTGTGTACCCTGGACAGATCACTTAAAATTTCTGGGTCTCCATTTCCACCCTGGGGTCCAACTGGGATCATAAAACCTGCCTTCCTCCCAGGTTTGTTGAGATGATGCAAAGATAAAATATAGGAAATTGCTTTGACTGCCATCAAGCACTGTACAAAGTATGGTATGGTGAAGCCTCTCCATTTCTGGAAAATGTTGGGATTTGAGCTCACTAAGTAGTCCTTGGCTTCCTCACCTTTGTTCTGATTTAAATGTGTGGAGGATTTTTTTGTTTTGTTTTGTTTTTTAAACTGATCAAGATTGTATTGGAAAATCTGGTTCCTATCTATAGATGAGTGGGCTGTTTCCCAAACTTAGGAGTTTATGGACTGGCCCACCCAGGTGGGCACAGGCAGCCCTAGAAAACCACAGCCATGTCTGTGGGTCCTGATGATCTAACATTTTCAGCTTTGATGAGAATGCTGGACTGGCAGCTTTCAAGAGGATAAGGGGTGAGGGTAAGATGGAATAAGGCATACTCACTTCCTGGTCCTGAATACACCAGTGAGAATTCACTCTCTGTGTATGGGACGTTGTGAGTGAGGGTCCCAGTAGAGACTGGGAATGTACCTCTAACAAAGGACCCTCTACAGAGAAACTAGACATCAGGGGAGAGGAGATTACTCCCATGGATAGTACCATTTGGAAGTAACTCAGTGCCCAAGAATGGTTGCTGTGGGCTTTGAATTCAATACAGACTATTTATATCACTTCCAGATGCCTCTTGTCTACAGACCGTGACAGGTATATTGAGACATCACTTTGGGAACATCTGGGAAAAGGCTTGCAAAGAGGACATATAAGTAGGATGCCTGGATGGGAGATTGACTTTCTACACTGGAGACTCTTAATGATGTGCATTTGATATTCATTTTCATAGAACTCCAGGATTGATCATCCAAAGTGAATTGTATTCTGAATCCCTTTTGCTAGCCACTTGAGTGGGATCTCCTTTTTCCACATGTTATTTTATAGTTCGTATATAGTAATGGAGCCTTCTCTTTAAAGATGAGCTTCCAGAAGTTAATGACTCACGATCGCAGGAGAAGAGAAGCATTAATGATTAACAGAAGATTACTGCCTTGTGTATACATTTTGACTATCATGGCTAATCCTTGTTAAGATGAACTGTTAGTCATTTTTTATTAAACTCTGATGGTTTTGACAGTATATTTGCCTCTCTGTGCCTTATGAGACCTTCAGTGGCTTACAGCTATAATCACACACACACACACACACACACACACACACACACACACGCACACACACACACACACACACACTCGAAATCACAATCTAATCTTTAGGAGTAGGAATCAGAAATACATATTGAGCCCTAGGTGATGAGCTTGCTGGCATAATTTCAAGATTAGTGTACATGTGAAGTGTGTGTGATTGTGAAAGTATGCATACGTGCAGTTTGCAAAATATTGGTATTTGGAAGTCCTTCTCTTAACACCTTTTAGAATACTTTTATAGATAAACCTCAGTCCTGAAGGCCTGGTGTGTTTTCAGCACATCTACTACCAGTGTAATTTTGGTAAGTCTTTTGCCCTCAAAGCTTTTCTTTTTTCTTCTGTTAACTTATATCACTAAGGATGCCTTTGGTTGCATGTAAAAGGGAAATCTGGGCTCAACTGATATAAAACAGTAAAACTAATATATTATCACAGAGACGAGAGAGCAAAAGCTATGGCAGCTGCAGACCCAGTGTCATCAGGGCTCTGTGTCCCCCTGGGTGACTGTCTTGGCTGGCGTTCTCTCTGTGGTGCCTTTGTTCTCAGCCTAGCTTCCCTTATCATTGCAAAAAGGCTACAGTCATTCTACGCATCAACTCCAGACCTAACAAGATCCTAAAGAGGGAGACCTTCTCTCTTCCTGTGTAGCTTTTATTGAAAACAAAAATTATTCGCCTGAATGGTCCCCCTCCCCCACAACCAGCAAGCTTTCTCTCATGTCACTAGCCACAAGTGTGTCACATACCTGTGCCTAGTGGGGTCTCCTTAATTGGCTTACAACAATAAGGACCCACTTCCCAGGACAGCCCCTCCAGAAGTAATGGCCGTCAATAAAAGGGTGAAGCTTTAACAGCAGGGTTAATTAGGATGAGGAAAGGATCGAACCAACCAACATCATAAACCCTATAGGATTATTGTGAAGAATATGGCATAACCTATGGTTTAATGAGTGAACACACACAGAACTCTTCAAACACTACTTAGGATGTGGGAAGTACTCAGTATGCATTTGCTTATTGTGACAAATTTATGTTTTGGATGAGCTTGAGTGACTCACCAATAAAAATAGCATTGTGAGTGGTGGTGTTTTATTAAAGATAAAAGGAGGGGGGGATGCTCAAGGGAAATAGGGGAGGAAATCCAGTTGATACTTGGAGGCAAAGAGGAGGCCGAGTGAGTAGCTGGCCTATATTTGGTCATCCTCTTTCCATCGGGAGGAGCTAGTCCAGCCTTCTAAATAAAGGAAAAATGCTATTGCCCAAAGTGTTAATGAATTCCAGCCCCAGGAGTCTCCTCTTTCCCACAGCTATTTTCTTTCACTGGTTGAAAGTGGTATTTCACAGCAGAAGTATTTTAAAACAGTCAGAGGTTTCTTAACCAAATAAAAACTTTAGACTTTATTGCTTTTCATGAGGGAGGAATGGGGCTAGAAACCTGTGTGTTGTGTGTCTGTGTACGTAAATGTAAATATCTTTTTATGAGACGTACACATACACTTGTAAGAAACCATATAAAATTGACAGTCCTAGGCAAGAAAAAGGAAAAGAAAAAAAAATTGGCTCTTGAAGCTTTTAGCCATAACTAAAAATAATCTTCCATGTTTGATACATTACTCAAGAAATCTCCTTTGTGTATCCTGATTTTAGAGTTCATTTTCACGCTGTGTGACTTAAAGAGGGTCCCTGTTCAATCTGATGGCCTTTGATGCCATTTGGGACTTTGGCTTTTGTTCTGGCATCTTATTATTTTTTTTTTTGATTTTAAAAATATTTATTTTTGAGAGAGAGAGACAGAGCATATGCTGGGCAGGGGCAGAGAGAGATGGAGACACAGAAACCAAAGCAGGCTCCAGGCTCTGAGCTGTCAGCACAGAGCCCTACACGGGGCTCGAACTCAGACCATGAGATCATTACCTGAGCCAAAGTCTGACACTTACCTGACTGAGCCACTCAGGTGCCTCCTTTCTTTCTTTCTTTCTTTCTTTCTTTCTTTCTTTCTTTCTCTCTCTCTCTCTCTCTCTCTCTCTTTTTTCTTTCTTTCTTTCTTTCTTTCTTTCTTTCTTTCTTTCTTTCTTTCTTTCTTTCTTTCTTTCTTTCTTTCTTATATGGCATTTAAAACATAACGGGATAAGTATAAACCTACTTTTCATTTCTTTAAAAGAAGAAAGGGGGGCACCTGTGTGGCTCAGTCAGTTAGGCATCTGGCCTCGGCTCAGGTCATGATCTCACAGTTTGTGGATTCAAGGCCTGTGTCGAGCTCTGTGCTGACAGCTCAGAGCCTGGAGCCTGCTTCGGTTTCTGAGTCTCCCTCTCTCTCTGCCCCTCCCCTGCTGTCACTCTGTCTCTCTCTCCCTCTCTCTGAAAAATAAACATTTTTTAAAAATTAAAAAGGAGAAAGGAAGAAGCAGTTCTAAATGTAAAAACCCATTTCACATGTTAATGCATCGAGTTTTATTCTGATAGCCTTGAAGAGATTTGGGGGGTTTTTGACTGTTAGGTGTTTTTTTTAAATGCAAAGCAAATGACTTGAAACGTGTCCATCTGACAGTAGAAGTTGTCATATCAAATCCTTCTGCAGGGAAGCCAAAGAAAGCAGGGAGAAATTTTGGAGCTCTTACTGTGGTGGGAAATCAGTTTCTGTTTTCATGCTTGTTGGGCTTTTATCAAATTTTACTTCGACTCTTCTCAGAAAGTAATGTCCCATTATTTATAATCACTTGCAAGAAATTTGATGTTTGCCAGTCTATCTGGTTTGGCGCTTAGCATCTACGAGTCCAAGCAATCATCCTTTATCAAAGAATTACATTTCCTCCAACTTACCCCCCTTAAAAATGGGTCAGATGTTTCTCTACATTTCTGGAATCTCTTCTTTGAAGTTGAGACTTCAGTTAGCTATTTGGAAGCCGTATAAGAGGGTAGTTAGAACCAACTTGGATCACCGGAGAGGATTGAAATGGGACCTGTACTGATTTCAGCTGAGGACTTGGGGGTTGGGAGCCTTTATCCATCTGTTGTGCTTGGAGCTTAAATTCCATTAACTTAACGCAAAGCCCTCCTTAGGAAATCAACCTAATGGACATGACCAGCTGTACTGAGTTGCTGTAGGCTTAAGAGCAAACATGGATGGAGAGCTGAGGTACATGTATACTGTGGTCCCAGAGCCTTGGGGAAGAAGCAACAGGAAAAACAACCAAAATTATGCATGCCAACATCTCTGCAAGGCTCACAGTGACCATTTCTATTAATAGTTTTGCTACATAGACTGTAGCTAGGATAATTTAAGACAGATGAAAGCTTTTTCCCCTTTCTCTAATTTTCATGCTACTTGGCTTTATTCTTGTTATGTTTTTCTTTCTTTTTTTAAAATTTACATCCAAGTTTGTTAGCATATACTGCAACAATGATTTCAGGAGTAGATTCCTTCATGCCCCTTACCCATTTAGCCCATGCCCCCTTCCACAACCCCTCCAGTAACCCTCTGCTTGTTCTCCATATTTAAGTCTCTCATGTTTTGTTCCCCTCCCTGTTTTTATATTATTTTTGCTTCCCTTCCCTTATGGTCATCTTTTTTGTATCTTAAAGTCCTCATGTGAGTGAACTCATATGATATTTGTCTTTCTCTCACTAATTTTGCTTAGCATAGTACCCCCTAGTTCCATCCACATAGCTGCAAATGGCAAGATTTCATTCTTTTTGATTGCCGAGTAATACTCCATTGTATGTGTGTGTGTGTATATATATACATATATATATATATACACACACACACACATATATATGTATATATATGTATATGTACATATATACATACATATATATGTGTGTATATATACGTACATATATATGTATATATGCATATACATATATACATGCATATATATATATATATATATATATATACATATATATGTATATATATACACCACATCTTCTTTATCCATTCATTTATCCATGGACATTTGGGCTCTTTCCATACTTTGGCTATTGTCAATCATGCTGCTATGAACATTGGGGTACATGTGCCCCTTTGAAACAGCATCCCTGTATCCCTTGGATAGACACCTAGTAGTGCAATTGCTGGGTCGTAAGGTAGTTCTATTTTTAATTTTTTGAGGAACCTCCATACTGTTTTCCAGAGTGGCTGCACCAGTTTGCATTCCCATCAGCAGTGCAAAAGAGATCCTCTTTCTCCACATCCCCGCCATCTTGTTACTTGGTTTTAAAGGAAATATGGGTCTTAAGCAAGGAGTTGCCCCACCTGCTCTTTTCTTTCCTGACATGTTCTTAGGAACAGCACATTTTGTGGGTAGCAATCACTTGTCAGGCTCTGGTGATGCTAGGTTTTCACAGAAGCCCTGGGATGTGTATACCGCTATTACCCTCATGTCATAGATGTAGAAACAGAGGTGTGGTGGGGTTCAGCCACTTGCTGAAGCCACTGAACTAGTGAGGGCAGAGTCTGGGCTGGGGCTTGCATCAGTGGGATTCCAAGCCCATGCTCATTCACAGCACCACATAGAGTGGTTTCTGGATGGTGGTGCTTTTTGCCAACACCTTAAAAGATCCCCATATTGCTAAGTGGAGGGTGTATTTCACCTGCTGTTAAGCACTTCTGTTCCCCCTCCTACCTGCTTTCCTCCCACTGAGTTACCATATTCTAAGAATACCAACCTAAACTGTAAAGGATGAAAAAGTCTAATTGTTACTAAAAAACCCCTTTTGTTTGGTCCGAGCACTTTTTATCCTACCGAATACTTTTCTATTTACCATCCTGCTTGGTGAGGTCAGTAGGGCTCATTCATTCTGGGGGTCAGGGCAGAAATCCCAAGCTTGTGATATGGCTGGTAGAATTTGGGCAGCAGGGTTCTATGGGATCAGTGTTGACTTTTCCAGACCCTTGGCTCTAGGACAGGGTTGTGCAGCCTTCATCTCTTCTCAGAAGAGATCCTCAGGTCTCCTGGTCATTTCCCACATTTCTTCCACCGTTGGGTTGCCCCGCCCCACCTCCTATTTTGATTCTGTATACCTTGTCATTGTGGTGGGAAAGTTCTTGAGCCTCGAACAAAAGCACTGGAGGCACATGGAGTATTGTGGGCTTCCATTTGTTTATTCCACATAGGTCATGGTTGGAATGACCTATTATAAATCTCCTGTGCCTGGCAGCTGCCCTCCCTAGGTCAATAAACAGACAAGCCTTGAACTGAGGGATGGGGAATTTCCATCCTCTGAGGCACCAGGACCCAGACACATGGTTCTAGCTCCCCATGATCTGTCTTGCCCAGCCTTCCTCCGCTCTGGCTTTTCTTCCCACCTCTTCCAAACACACACAATGGGAACATGAAGAAACCATACAATGATACCAAAGGTCTGTAGAGCTGAAGGATAAAAACACAACAGTTTTTCAAAAGTCTTAGGTCTGTTCTTTTTATTGCCTTTCCCTTCAAGGACATACAGTTATGCTGAGAAAACTCTTCAGAGGGAAAATTATAACTTTCCTTAAGTCTCATATTCTGGGTGACCTGTGACACAGGTGTTCTGGAAGAGGACCCAGCCCTGGCTTTTTCCCTGACCAGCCTTGAGTTCCTGGCACAGCACTTACCTTCTCTGGGGCTCTGGTGTTTGTGTGTTTACTCTTGGTTGTTTACTGTAAACCGAGGGATTTGCACTACATGATTCACCAGGTGTTTTTCAGTTCCGACATTTTGTTGTTTGAGTGGAGGAGAAATTGTGTCCATTGGGTCCATAAAGGTGATTCTCCCTGCACTTATCCTTGGCTCACCCTTACCCCTGTATATGTAGAATGCTTAGGTAATTAGTATTTGCTGAGGAATAATAAAGCATACCTCTAGTCTTCGTAGCTTGTAAAATAATGAGGGTGGGTGAGGAGGGAGTGGTGGCCTGCTCTAGTTTAGGATGAATTTAGGGCAGTTGTAGTAGTCCATAGGTTAGAATCTAAGATGGAATTCTTCATCACCTCCTCCCCACCGCTTGTGGACATCAGCTGTTTTTGCCTGCCTTGTTTTGGGCAGTGGTACCCTAACTTTCATTGACTGTCTTTTGCCATTGGGTTCATACATCTTACTTGCCATTGGCTTCATAGAATCTCTGTGATCTAGATCTGGCCATTTAGAAGCCATATTCCCTGGCCATGGTAACTGATTAAGAAATGGGCAGAAATCTAAGCCACGTCAGTGAGATTTGCTAGAACTACAGGGACAGAGGCTCTCTATTCCCACTGGGGTTGCCAGGCAGGAGGAATGTGCGTCTGATGCTGATGGCCATCTTCAACACGATATGGGATGGACCTACTGAGTGTGAGGTTGATGCTGGGGAAACTAGAGCAGAGGAAAAGAGGGGGCTTCTGAAGCTATTGTCCACATACTTGAGTCCAGCCCTGCCAGAATGTAAAGCAAGGCCTGGGCTAGTCAGATATATAGGCCAATATATTCCTTTTTCCCTGCTCAAGTTTTGGATTGAGTTTCTGTCACCTACAGTTCAGTCTCCATGAAAAGCACTACTGCCTTTCTGCCACATGCCTCTGGGCAGCTTTTTACCCTATGGGTTGAATCTGTTGGGATACATTTGACTTCAAGACTGTACCCACAGCAGCTTAAACAGGTAGGGTGTTTATCAGTCTCCTCTAACGAGAAGCCCCAGGCAACATGGGTCCAGGATTGGTATTTAGCATCATCAGATGCTTAGGTTTTTCAGGGTCCTGGTATCTGCAGCTGCTGGCTTGGCCTTTAAGGTTGTACCTTCATGGTGCAACGTTGCAGCTCTAGAAATTGCTTACTCACATAGCTGCTTGATTTTATTTAGGCTCATCAGGATTCATCTCCTGGAGCTGGAAAGGCCCTTTTCTCTGAGTCAGTGAACAAAATCAGGGTTCCATGGGCAAGAAGAAGGGGATGAGGGGTGGCTTTGGGGTCTACCAGTGGGTCTCTATGCCAACTCCCCAGCTGTAATGGGTGGAGGGCCCATTATGGTCCATCTTAACCATATTCCTGCTCCATAGAAATTCTAGAGGGAGGAAAATTGGTCTGAGGTCTCATTTGTTTTGCTCCCTCAGGGACAACACAGTAGATCTTGAAAGGCATGGAATGATGGGTTAAGAATGTTTTCCTCTTTTTGACCATGGGGATGGTGGTTTGGCAAAACAGCAACATAGTGGCCACAAGTCACTGAGACAAGGATGAAGTTACTGAATCTGGGACTTGGTTACAAACGAGATGATCCACAGGCCTCACTTTGAACTTCCCTCCCCACCCCTTCACTTGCATCACCCTGCTCTGTGACAACTATGTACAGGCCTAGAAATAACTGGGCTTTGCTTCAGAAAGATGGTACTTTAAGACAAGAATCAGAATTTGAGGTTATAGAGTAGCATGAGGAGTGGAATCCTACTTGAGAACAGGTAGAGCATTTTCTTAAGCAAAAGACTACAGGTTGCCTAACAAATGTGTCCTCAAAAAGTTAATTAGATTTTATTTGAATTAGGAGAGCTTAGTAGTTAAATCTTAGAGTGACTTCTATGGAAATGGAAGTAAACAATTTTAGTGACTCATAACTCTGTTTGTTATATCAAAAAGTCTAACGGCGGACACATCTGAACAATAATAGAGTTTTCCTAAACATTTAAAAAATAAGTGATAATTTATGCCCCCAAAATGAAAAACAGTCTGCTATCATGGGCGGTGTGTGGTGATCGCGTGAAGTACTGGGCTGTGAGTGACAGACAGCTGGCGATGTCTAGGTGGGCTAGTCCACAGGCTAAAAATTGAGAGGCAGATGGTAATGGATGTTGGCAGGGCTATCATGGCAGTCTCACAGGTGACGAATGCATCGTGACTGTATGGGTCCTGTAAGTTTTCATGGATAACAATCATTTTGGAGTGTTGAATTATAATCGGGCAAATATATATCCTATTCAATAATCTGTACCCTTGAAGGAAGTGTAAGACCACTCAAAATTAAAAAAAAAAAATGGGGTTGTCTGAAGCCTTTCGTGAACATCATGTTTGTCAGAATTTAAAATATCCAAATTCTAGAAATACTGATAATTTAGAATAGGTAAGATAATGAGCATTCTGGGTAAACTACTACAATATTTGTTTTCAGACTGAGGGTTTTCAGATGTTATTACCTAGCATGACTTCTCCACACTACACCAGAGGTGGGCAAACTTCAGTTCATAGGCCATACCTGGCCAGCTGGTTACATCCAGCCCACTGCCTATTTGTGTATGGCCCTCAGCTAAGTATGGTTTTTACATTAAACAATGTTTATTTATTTGAGAGAGATAGAAGCAGAGAGAGAGAGAGTAGAGAGCATCTCACGCAGGCTCCAAGCTCAGAGCGGAGCCTGACATGGGGCTCGATCTCCCCAACTATGAGATCATGACCGGAGCAAAATCAAGTATTGGGTGCTTAAGTGACTGAGCCACCCCAGGGGCCCTTTTATGTTTTTTAATGTAAAAACATCATGCGATGCATGAAAATTGTATAAATTCAAAATTCAGTGTGTTTAAATAAAGTTTTATTGGTTCACTGCTTTGGTCAACCCTTTACATATTGTGTAAGGCTGCTTCTATGTTACAATGGCCAAGATCAGTAATTGTCAGGCCACGTGGCCTACAAAACTGAAGTTATTAACTGGCCCTTTACCAAAACAGTTTGCTTACCCCTGCTCTAGAGCCTTTCAATGACTTGTTAATTCTCTTCTTCCCACACAGAAGGTCCTTTCTCTTGGGGTCAAGCTGTCTGAGTGTTCCCTAGTGCTGAGTGCCCATGAACTCTCTGGGCCTCTTCCTCAATCACAGATACACAGGGTTGAAACCTGGGTGAACCCTCCTCTTGGCTCACTGTCCCTCAGCAAATTAAGAAGGGGACTCAGGAAGAATTTTCCCTGCCCACATTTAAATTTAGTTGGTCCCTGAGTAGCAGAGGAATAACATCTCCATGGTATCCCTATGAAAACATGATTAACCATTTACTTCCTATTTGCCTTTTGCTTTGGGCCATATCAGTATTCTATTTGCATGTGTGTATTTTAGTCATTTTTTAAAATTCCCTCAGCATTCCCCTACATAAATAATGTGTGAGGATATGCTGAGATGCGCTAAGGGTGGACAGAGGGGTCCAGGAGTACTGATTGGATTATTCATTCCTATCTCCTGTAAATGCTTATTGAATAAGATCTCCTGTTACCCTCAGGGAGCTCAAAATCCCATGGGGAAATAAAACACATAACCAGATAAATTGCAACAGGATGTTAGAAATACAGCAGCGGTTGTGCACACATTACAGACGTAGTATGGCTCAGAACTTGGCTGCTGCTTCTTCAGAGGTTGGGCTTAAGGGCACATGGTCAGGAGCGACTTTGAAGAAGTCATACCTGACCTGGAACTTCAGGGAGAATGGGTCTGTTAGGCCTCTCAAAGGAGGCTGGTATTTCAGACAGAGGACACCAAATGTGCCATGGCATCAAGTCCTAAAACAATCTCCTGTGTTTGGAGAATTCAAATTAGTTCATTATTGCTAAAGAAAGAGTTTCAAGATGGAGAGGGAAGAAGAAGGTGTTGTTAGGAAGGGTGGAGGGACCTTGGATAGGAAGGGGAAGAGGTGTCATGGGTCAGTTTAGTGTTGAGTTTAGAGGATGCCAACTGAATATGTCAAGCTGGAGACCAATAATCCTGTTGACTAACTAGTTCTCTAAATCTAGCTGAGCATCCTTGTTATACCTCAGTGAAACACGATTTCTTTGTAGTTTCAGGTAAATGTTCACATTGGTAAATAATTGTGGGGTTTCAGGATTGTCCTGACTCATTTGTTAAATTATTCATCCAACTAATATTTAGTTATGATCTACTTTGTGCCAGGGACTGCTCTAGGAACTGAGGGCAAGCAGTGAGCTGAACAGACTTTTCCCTTGTGGAGCTCCTGTACCAACTGGTGCCCACTAGCTGTTTGTGGCCCTTTGTTGTTTGGCTACATAGAAGGTTTGGAGAGAACCACACAGGCCTGTTTTTTGGTCCTATCTGATTTGGCTCAACCATTTTGGCTTTGTTCTCAGTGTGGCCACAGGAAGTCATTTTCTGTTTGGCACTTTCCTCCTTTTTCGGTCATTATGACCATTTTGGTGCAAACACCTCTCTCAAATATATACACGCTTTCAGGCTTCTGGGAGGTGCTTTGGAGAGAGTTTTCTGTTAGCTTGAATTTATCAGGTCTGAAGCCCTGTTGATCATATTTAGTTTATTTATTCATTTGCTAAGTATTTATTGAGCTTCAGCCTGTCAGAGGGAGCCCTTGGGTTCACTGCATAGTGAGAGCTTCTGGAAGGATGGATGAGAAAAGGATCCACTTCCAGGAGGTGGTGGGGCTGGATCTGTGTCTTAAAGAGAATAGCAGAAGCAAGAAGGGAAAGCCAAAGGGACAGGAAATGTTGGTGCTCTAGGAGAGAAGTCAGGTGTGTGTGCACCTGAAGCATGCTCAGAGAGACAGGTACAGTGCGATCCCCAGTCCATTCTTGCCACCATTTTGATGCATATGTCTCTGGGCCTGTACAGTCACCAAACATGCATAACCTCAACCTGATGTGAGCATCTCATTTCTTGACAGTCTGCACCCACTGTGATCAGGTTTCAGAGGAGTCCATGGTTACTCTTGTCAGAAAACCCAGACATAGTGGTATTAACAGAATAGTCTTGTATTCAAGAACCTAATATGACCTCGAAGAGACAGGCCAGGCTGTTACTTCCACTGATTTAGAATAATGAGCCAGTTGTAACTTCTCTCTCAGTAAGCAAGCCAGCCATGTTGTGTTAGTTACATTGGTGTATATTCTGTAGGAGTAGGTTCAGCTCAAGGACCAGAAAACCGAGGAGGCTGAGGTAGAAGTTTGTTCTTCTCCCATGCAGTAGTCACTGGACAGTCTGTGCTGGAATGGAACTCCAAGGGGTCAAGGCCTTCCATCTAGTTGTGGCACTGTGCACAGCCTCATGGTTCAAGGTGTCCATGCCAGCTCCAGTCATCATGTCTGCATTCCAGCCAGAGTGAAGGAGAAAAGGGTACAAGAAGGACATGGTTTTTTCCTTTATGAAGCACTTCCCAGGAATTGTGTTCACCTATCTAACATCACATGCCGGAACTTACTCATTTGACCACATTTGGCTCAAGGCAGGCAGACATACATGGGCTTTATTCTGGGCAGCTGTGTGCCCAGTTATATACAGTCCTTGTAGGAGCTCTGATGCTGAGGAAAAGGGAGAACCAAATTGAGAGACCACTGGCAGTGGTGTCTGCCTCTTTTGCCATTTAGCTAATCCGAAGTCTTCCCTCCCAGGAACCTGAAAATCTTCTGTGTTGTTGCAATTCACTCATAGCCAGGGATCCTTGTAAAGTCACAAGATAAAAGCGAACTGGCTTATGAGCAGTTGTGAGTTGTGACCAGACTGGTTGGTCTTCAGTTGGTTCCCAGATCTTTATTCAGTGTGGTTAGAGATCAAAGGCATTGGACCTTGAGTCAAGGAAGGGCAAATCCTGTCTGACAGTGACCTTCACATTAGAGTAGGAGAGATCAGCTATCACAGGAAAAGTCCTGCAAGTAGAGAGAAAGAAGAAAAAAAGAAGAGAGGTGCAAGGTGAGGGTAGACCTTTACCTGTGCCATGCATGTGTGCTACCTTCCTTCCTTCCACCACATCAGATGCTTATCCCTGACGTCCATGCCTGTGAAGCCGTGCTCTCCCCATTCAGGATAGTGTGGTGGCTAAGAGCTGGGCTCTGGAGGTGGACTGCATGGGTTCAAAGCCTGGCTCTCTTGCTGATGGCAGGGATATCTCTGGTCAGTCCTGTAGGCCCCAATCTCCTCATCTATAAATTGGGGATGATGCCAGTTATAGAAAGCATCCCCCAGGATTGTCAGGAAACTGAGCTTAGTACTGCCGCTGGCCCTTGGTAAGGCCTCCACAAATCTCAGCCATTATTATTGTATTAAAGGAAATTTACAAGCCACTCATGTCTTCATGCAAGAGGCACGTTCTTTATGAACTCATGATAATATATTCTACCTAGTCAAGCCCTGATAACCTTCTGTTTGCCTCCTCCTGTTGTACACACACACACACACACACACACACACACACACACACACAGAATAAATTAGAAGATCTGGGTTCTTGCCCACCAAGAACCTTGTCCTTGTCTCATGACACCAGCGGCGATATGAGAGCTTATAGCTGAGGTGGTAGTGTGCCACACTGTGGAGGGGGAAAGTAAACTCAGCTGGGATTGCTTAAGCTATTTTGGGCACCCAGCAGCCAGGCATAGGGTTAGAGGCCCAAGAAATGTTTGCTGTAGAGAACTAAGCAGAAGATCATGAGTGTGGAATCTCTGGCCATCTCTGGCATAGACTTGAGGAAGAGTGTCCTATCCTCTGGATTACTAGAAACTCAAATCCAGATCATACTTACCAAATGCTTGATATGCGAGGCCCTTGACAAGCTAAATCCCTCATCAGGAGCCCCTTTGCCACCTGATGTATCCTTCTGAGTTGGCCTCAAAGAAGGAAGGTGGCGGTTGCTTTAAGGCTACATCAGGCACACCAGAATCTGGGCAGGAGGCAAGGCTGGGCTTTCCCTTTGGAAACTCTGGGGAAGGGAGCAGTTTTTGACAGAAGTAAAAGATATTTCTATTTATTCTATATGTTTTCTATCTGGGGATAGAAGCAGGAGGAAAAGCCAGGAATAAGAGGGCTGGCCCTTAGTTTCTTTTTTGTTCGGTTTTCTGTGAATTTGATTCCTTCCTGTGCTTCTGAACTCCCTTATCTGTGTGGAGGAGGGGCTGCAGTGACGTCCAGACCCCTCCCCTCCACTCCCCCAGGCTGCTCCCTGTCTTTGATCAGTTCTTTCTTCAGAACTAGGAACACCAAGGGTTAGGCTGCAGGCTTTCATGTTCAGTTCTGCCCTGTTTAGATTTAGGGGCAGAAGACAAGGCAGAAGGGTCAATTGTCTACCTTCTGTGTACATTTGACTTACATTATTAGCTTAATCCTCACCACCAGTGTAGGAAGGAAATGAGCTTATATGTTCAGATAAGGATCTGAGAGTTTAAGTGAGTAGAAGTTAGGCAACTAGTAGGATTCAAACTTGGATGTATCTGACTGAAGACTTGGGCTATTTCTGCTCTGCCTTCTCCTTTGGGCTAGAGAACGTTGACCCTGACCCTCAGGTGATTTCTACAGACAGGAAGCCCTCCAAGGGTCATGTGGAGTGAAGGCCCTGCAGACCCTGTCATTGCGGTCTCCCGTGTGCCGGCCACACATCGGAAAGGCGGCAGCTCTGTCCATATCACGTGACGTGGTGGTACAGCCTTGCTCCCAGGAGGAACCGTGAACCGGGCTGTGGCTTAGGGGAAAAAACTATTTCAATGACTCTTTTTCCAGATGCCTTAGTTTTCTTTTTGTGTTGTTGCTTCTGTAACTGAAATAGTCTGATATATTTTGAGCTGTTTTCTTTTCTGTGTAAAACATCTGCCAGCAGGGTCCTGTCCTTTTCAGAAAAACCAGTGCGTTTTCAGACATTTAGGTCTGCTGTGTTCATGAAGAAGAAAAATTAGAGATGGTGAAGGCCCTAGGACAGGCATTTAATCCACCCTGGCCAGCTCTATCCTCCTTTTAAGGGCCCCCAGCCTCCTTTGATGAACTATGCTGGTACTGAACAATCTTTATGTTCTGGAAATTCTTAGGATTAGCCGATTAGTGAATATTTTTATTAAATCATTCTCTGTAAGAAGAGTTATTTTTTGGTCAGTCTTAATGCAATTGACTAAGCCCTTGATTTTCATTACCCTTTTAAGTAATTATTAGAATTTGGTCAGAGTCTCTTTTAAGTCACGCAATAGTATTTTGCATGGCCTTCATGTGAGAGAGACTAACCTTCACAGAGTGTCTGATTTATTCTTAGAGGTCAGCTGATATCCGGACAGAATTGATCCACTCTTATCATTTATTGCCTACCAATAATCTTGATTATAAAATATAAAACTTCCTTCTCAGGCAGCTTAAAAGCTACAGGTCCAAAGAGAAACAAAAGCAAAAATAAATTATTGGGACTACATCAAAATAAAAAGTTTTTGCACAGCAGAGGGAACAGTCAACAAAACTAAAAGACAACCTACTGAATGGGAAAAGATAATTGCAAATGGCATCTCTAATAAAGGGTTAGTGTCCAAAATATATACAGAACTTCTAAAACTCAACACCCCAAAACAAAATAATCCTACTAAAAATGGACAGAAGACAAGAACAGACATTCCTCCAAAGAAGACATCCAGATGGCCAACAGACACATGAAAAGATGCTCATCATCACTTACCAGAGAAATGCAAATCAAACTTACGATGAGATATCATCTTATACCTGTCAGAATGGCTAAAATTAACAACACAAGAAATGACAGGTATTGGTGAGGATGTGAAGAAAAAGGAACTCTCCTGTACTGTTGGTGGAAATGCAAACTGGTGGAACCACTGTGGAAAACAGTGTGGAGGTTCCTCAAAAAGTTAAAAATGGAACTACCCTATGATTTGGTAAATTACTGAGTATTTACCCCCCAAATAACAAAATGTTAATCCAAAGGGATACATGCATCTTTACATTTATTGCAGCATTATTTATAATAGCCAAATTATGGAACTAGCCCATGTGTCCATCAATAGATGAATGGATAAAGAAGAGATGGGGGGCGCCTGGGTGGCTCAGTCGGTTGAGCGTCTGACTTCAGCTCAGGTCACGATCTTGTGATCCGTGAGTTCGAGCCCTGCGTCGGGCTCTGGGCTGATGGCTCAGAGCCTGGAGCCTGCTTCCGATTCTGTGTCTCCCTTTCTCTCTGCCCCTCCCCCATTCATGCTCTGTCTCTCTCTGTCCCAAAAATAAATAAACGTTAAAAAAAAAATTAAAAAAAAAAGAAGAGATGGTATCTATATACAATGGAATATTAGTCATAAAAAGAATGAAATCTTGCCAATTGCAACATGGATGGAGCTAGAAAGTATAATGCGAAGTAAAATAAGTCTAAGAAAGACCAATACCATATGATTTCACTCGTGGCATTTAAGAGACAAAACAAATGAGCAAAGGGCGGGGGAGAAAGGAGATATAAACAAACTGAGAAACAGACCCTTAACTAGAGAGAACAAACTGATGGTTACCAGAGGGGAGGTGGGTGGAGGGTTGGGTGAAATAGGTGATGGGGATTAAGAGTACACTTATCATGATGCACACTGAGTAATGTATAGAATTGTTGAATCACTATATTTCAGTACACCTGAAACTAACATAACACTGTAGGTTAACTATATGGGAATTAAAATAAAAAACTTAATATAAAAAAATTAAAAGAAAAAGCTACAGGTCCAGTGGGTTGGACAGAGGTTGAGCACTGGAGTACAAACTGATCTTACTCAAAAAAAGGACATCTTTTCTACTAGAATTAGAAATTCTAGTAGAAGATTAGAGGGTGTAGATACATGTAATGATTGGGGAAGAAAGTTGAGGGGCCTTTATTTCTGTGTGTGTGTGTATGCCTTTATTTCTCTATAAAGTAGGAAACAAAGTCATCTTCTAAGAGGGAAGAAAGAGTCTGTAGAGAGGAGGGATTTGAGAAATGTGTTACAGGTTAGACATTGTTGTTAGGATCAAGAAAGAGAGTTGGCTGGATACACACAAAGGAATGACTAGGTACAGCTGAAGTTGTGGATTCAGTCACAGTGGTAGAAGGAGGGAAGATAGATTTTTTTGTTATATCTAGGGCTGGTATATTGTCAGGGTGTTTATTAGAAAGGACAAAGGGGAATTGAAGATGTGGTTAAGAATGTAGTTGAAGTCAAGAGTCAGATCATAATCTTGTGGTTCATGGGTTCAAGCCCCACATTGGGCTCTGTGCTGACAGTGCAGATCCTGCTTGGGATTCTCTCTCTCCATCTCTGTGTCCCCGCTCCCTTGCTGGCACGCTCTCTCTCAACACAAAAATATGTTGAAGTCCTAGTTCAATGATTAACTCATTCATTAAATATTTATTAAGCAACCATTGGAGACCGTGTGACTGGCTAGGGAAGGAGGTCAAGATAGGAGTAAATGGATACTATTGAAGAAATGGAGAGTCAGGAGACTAGAAGCCTCAGGAGGTTGAGGAACAACCAAGGAAGTGAGGGCATGAGAAATCTGGAAGGATGATAATGGAAGCCAGTGTTTCAGTAGTTCCGTATATGCGCTAGGCACTATTATGGGTGCTTTGCACACATTAACTCTTTTCAATCTCAGCAACCTCATGAGTTAGAACTACATTACCCATGTGGAAAGATCAAGTAATCTGTCCAAGGTCTTTCAATTAGTGAATGTTGGCAGAGCTGCGATTTGAACCCAAGCGGTTTGGCATCAAAACTCAAGCTTTCCACAGTGTGCTTTACTGCCTCTAGGAGCTTATGGTCAGAATAGGATGCAGGGTGTTAAAGGTGGAAGGTTCCAAATGATCACACAGTAGGAGAAAGTGACTAAAGCCAAGTGTGGGCAAGGGTCACTGTAGACAAGAAGGCTGAGTGCCTTCTCCATGGGATTGCTGATGTCCTCTAGAATGCTGACAGGGCTAGGGGCTTGAAGCTAAAAGCAGTCACAAATATGGCAGGTGATTAGAAGGCCAGTAGATGTGGTGATTGTGATACAGTCAGATGGCCTGAGTCCAAAAGTTCAAGGGTTATTACGTGTGGGTGGAGGAGTAACAGTTGGGAAATGCCATTGTTGAGGGAGGAAGAAACTAATCCTCCTCCCAACCCTGAGCCTGAGGGATTGGGAAGCTGTGTTCTTGGGAAGGAGCCAGGCTTCAGCTAAGCAGACAGATGGAAGGAGTGTCCTTGGTGTGAGGTGAAGATGTTTAGGGATTTATTTTCTAAACTGCAGGATTCCAGGAATTGGGGAGGGAGGAGAGTTTAGGCAGCCTGGTTCACAAGGGTATAAGAACACAAAAAAGTTACAATAGAAGTAGGGCAAAGGGTGAGAGATTGAAGGGGCTCACATTCAAGGTAATAACTGAGACATGGCTGATTGTTTGCCTTCAAGGTTCCATATAGGGCCCTGTATGAAGTTGCATGGACCTCAGTCATGATTCCCATAGTGGCTGTCATGCAAGGGGACAAGGTAGACCATCCATCTGACCCAGGCCAATGAACACACTTTCCACGAGACTGTCAGCTTTCCCTTAGCCACAGCAACGAGCGGTGAATGGGCTTATTCTGAGCTCTACTCTAACCCTAGCTGATAGATTTTTAACCTTTACTGTACCACTGAGCTCTTTGAAAGTCTGGTGGCACTAATGGATCCCTTTTCAGACTAATATTTTTATTTTTATTTATTTATTTATTTTTTAAACCTGCGGCATTCTTATTTATTTATTTATTTATTTATTTTTAACATTTATTTATTTTTGAGAGAGAGACAGAGCATGAACGGGGGAGGGGCAGAGAGAGAGGGAGACACAGAATCGGAAGCAGGCTCCAGGCTCTGAGCCATCAGCCCAGAGCCTGACGCGGGGCTTGAACTCACGGACCGCAAGATCGTGACCTGAGCCGAAGTCGGACGCTCAACTGACTGAGCCACCCAGGTGCCCCTCAGACTAATATTTTTAAATGCATCAAATAAGATGCCCAGGATTACAAAGGTAACCAATTAAATGTACATACGTTATCAGATTATGAATAACAAATTTGTGCTATAGAAATATACATGCTCTATTATTAACACATTATAAAATAAAAACTAGCAGCAGGTCTAATAACAATTATAATTTCAAAGTAATGATGATTGTAAATAATATATTAAGATACAACCTTGAGGTGAAGATTCCTGTGATTTTTATTGCTCACAGAATGTCAGGTACTGACAATACTACTGTGGTCTGTTGACCACATGCATGATAAAGGGAAATGCTACATTTCAGTAAGAGATTAGTGAAAAAAATATTGTAATATTTTCCCGCCCAAATCCACACAGCTCCTTTGGGTGGTGGGAACCCCAGATTCAGAACCTGGTGTAGAGGAAGCACACACATAGGACCCATAGTCTTGAAATGTGGACATTGGAGGATTTCTGGATTTTCCCATTCCATTCTATCTGCCATACATGGTGAATAACTACTTAGAAACTCCTTAGTTCATAGTAGTTGCATTTCTGGATGGACCTCATTCATAAAGTGTTGGGAACACAGTGTCATTATCTGAGCTTTAGAGTGATTTGTGCCCCTCACTGCGTTAATTCATAGTGGGACCAGAGCCTGGGACAGCCCCATGTCATTGAAACTCCATCCTTACAAGCATCTCCTTTGCTCTGTGCTGCAGCCCTCTGTCTAGGATGTGGGTTTTCACCCTTAGCACTGGTGACATTGGGGGATGGATAATTCTTTGTCGTGGGGGCTGTGCTGTGTACTGGGGATGTTTGGCAACATCCCTGGCCACTAATGGCAGTAGCATTATCCCTCAAGTCATGACACCCCAAATTGTCTCCAAATGCTACCTAATGTCCCTTACGGGTTGAACTCATCCCTGATTGAGAAATTGCTCTAGAACATGGTTTCAGCTGTTAACCCCGATCATTACAGCCCCTATCTGATATGGCAGTTGTCAATTGCACAGGAAGACAGTTGTGCAGTATCAGAATGGCATCCCATCCCCTTTATGTCATGTTAACCTCTTAATAACAGGGGAGAACATTCACAAATTGAGGGGGACTTGTCATTGCGATTGTGAGAACATTTCCCACTGTTCCCAATATTCATCCCCAGAAATTAATGCTTTCCCTCAGAATAATAGACGATTATACTTTTCACTCTGTGAAATGTTTGCACATTGCTTTTGTGACATGTGTTTTTTGAGGGCACATGGCAAGTAGATGACCTGTTGTCACTGAAAAAAAAAAAAGAAACTGAAAAATGTTGAACCATTTCCTAGAAAACTTGACAATCTTCTTTCCTGGACAGCTTTTTAAAAAAGATTAGAGACCTATTTGATGAAAAGGATTTGGCTGAGGTTCTTCCAGGAGCAGGAAGGAGCTTGATGACATCTGGAATTCTGTTCTTCTAACTGTTCAGTTAGGGAACACTAAAAAAATCATCATCATAACCTGCTCCCAAGTTAGCATCTCTCATCATTACATACATACACACATTCATATGTGTGCAGTGATTTTATTTGAAAATGGATCTTTTAACCATCATTTCTCATTTTATGTTTGCAAACCACTTTCTAACAGTCTTCAATTCAAATTTCCATGTCTTCATTACAAAAAGACATTTCACGGGCCAGGTACAGAACAGAAGGTTGTTCTTCATTCTAACATTTCTCCTATTGTGTCCTGCAGAATAGGAGATTCTACAGATTACCTTACGTCTCCCTCTTTGATTTCTTAGCCTGCTTTTGTATAGCATTGTACAGTTTTCAGAGACCTTCCATATATATTTCCATGTTGGATACTCCCCCAAATTCTGTCAGATAGGCATCATTACTTCCATTCTAAGTATAAAGAAACTACCTCAAGAGGTAGAGTTTACCAGCTCAGGATCATGGTGTTGGATTGTCTGAATGAGGTCAGAGGCATGTTGGTCTTATTCACCAGTGGAGAAAGGGTGAACCAGTACTGGGGCTCCATGAAGGCTAAGAGCATCACTGTGAGGGTCAGTGGCTGACAGTAGTGGAGAAAAGCTGTGGCAGAAAGAGGTAGAATGGGCTTTGTGCCCCATGGACTCTACCAGCATCTGTGGATGTCGGTATCCTCACAGGGAAACCGTAGAGCCACTGGAGTAGAGCAACTGTCCCACTTAGTGCTCCCAAGCTCTGCTTCATAAAAGAGCCTCCTCAGAGCCCATTGTGGCCTTGCTACCTCAATGTTCATGACCTTAAGAAAAGGCAGAGGCAGCTTGAATAGGTCGTCTAACAGGACATGGTGCAGAAATAAAACTCAGAATGGGACAGGGGTCCTGTTTCGGCAACATTCCCCCGGTAGAACTTCAGAATTCTCTTTTAGTCTGATGATCCCAGTTGGCCTGGATCCTCAATGTGTTAATCAGGGCTCTTCAGAGAAACTGAACCAAGAAGATAAAGATAGGAATCTGGGAAAACCTCTTGGAAGGAATTGGTTCCCAGGATCTGCCTTTTGCAAGCTGGGGGCCCAGGAGAGCCAGTGGTAGAGTTCCAGTCCAAACCTGAAAACCCAAGAACCTGGGGAGCCAGTGGAATGAGCCCCAGTCTGAGGCCAACGGCCCGGAATGAGGAGGGCTGGTGTCAGGGGACCAGAGAAGATGGACATCTCCGCTCAAGCAAAAAGCAAGAATTTGCCCTTCCTCTACCCTTTTGTTCTGTTTAGGCCTCAAAAGATTGGATGATGCCCACCCACACTGGGGAGGGTGATCTTTATTCAGTCTACCAATTTAAATGCTTACCTCTTTCAGAAACTCCCTGAGAGTCACACCCACAAATGTTTTACTAACTTTCCTAGGGTCCCTCAGCCCAACCAAGTTGACACATAAAATTGCCCATCATCTCTCATGGTTCCTGAGATTGAGCCCAGTGTCAGGCTCTGTGATGATAGTGGGGGATCTGATTGTAATTCTCTCTCTGCCTCTCTCTCTCATGTGTGTTCTCTCTAAGGTAAATAATAAAAAAATTACCCATCGTACTTCAAGTTGAGGTCAACCTGGTACCTGTAAACATCTTGCTCCCTCTGGGGTGGGTATCAAAGCGGTTCCTTTAACAGTGATGATCCAGAGATGGGGACATGCCTATCCCCTCTCTTGGGTGCTGGAGGACTAGGAGTGTCCTTAGTGGAACAAGAGCCCCTTGCCACATCAGAAGCAGCTCTGCAGGGAGGCTGACACTTCACAGTTGGGAATGGAATGGGGGTCAGGGAACAGACTACTTACATACCTCACACTCAACTCCAGCAGGGGGTCCTGTCTGCGGAATCACTTCACGTGCCAGTGCAGACAAAATGACAGATCAGGTGACGTGGATCAGGGTTAAGATTTGGCTGTTGGGGCCACCTGGGTGGATCAGTCAGTTAAGTGTCCGACTTCGGCTTAGGTCATGATCTCAAGGTTCTTGAGTTTGAGCCCTGCATCGGGCTCTGTGCTGACAGCTTAGAGCCTGGAACCTGCTTTAGGTTCTGTGTCTCACTCTCTCTCTGCCCCTCCCCAGCTCGCATGCACTCTCTCTCTCTCTCAAAAATAAATAAATGTTAAAAAAAAAAAAAAAGACCACTGGTATAAATTATTCACACCTAAGAGGAGTTCTAGGGGAGCTTACTAAAGTTATGCAACATCCTTTATTTAAGAGACAACTTCGTTTGGTGCAGTCCTGAGTGCAGTCCTGCCAAGGGTCACAAAGATGGGTCCCTAATGCTACACTGCTCTTAGTTCACTTCTTCAACTCACTGAGGATATTAAGCATTACAATTCCTGAAAAAACTGGAGAGAGACTTAGCAGGGAACAGCTGAGAAAAGGGAGTCAATTCATGTTTTGTCTTTCTTTCCTTTTGTTTTCTTTCTTACATTCTTCTCTTCTGGGGCCAGGGTCTTCTGAATGTTTTCTTCGCAAGATTTTGGCTTTCCCAGCTCTCTGAGAGAGAGTGAAGTTTGGGTTTGCTGTGGCAAGTGTTGGAAATAGTTCCTGTGGTACCGGCTGGCTTACATCCTATGCCTTGGGCCCTGGTTTTCTTAGACACCTCCTCCAAGCTTTGAGTATGTCTTTATTAAGCTGTATTTGAATAGCATCGAGATGCTATTTGCTGGGCTGTGTTTGAACACGCTGAAGCCCTGGGTGTGCACACCTGCATTCCTTGATGGCTCCCATATGCCCCAGCAGGCCTTGAGGTTAGAAGAAACTTACTTATGACTTGGCAGTGTTCATCTCCTTCAGGCCTAGGGGCCTCTCTGAAGACCTTTCTCCATTTTCGCTAATTTTCTGGAATTCACTCACAGTCTGTGATGTATAGAACCTAACATTAGTGCTTTTGAAATGCAGATGAAATTTCACTTGAAATTGAATTGAAAAAATGGCTCTGCCCTTGATGATTCTAGTGGGGTCTAAGGGATTCTAATGCGGTTCAAATTGAGTTAAGTAGTTTCAGCGAATTCCTTGGACAATGAGAAGCAATCTCTTTGGAGTGTTTTGGAACAAAGAATGTGAATTAAAGAATTCACTCTTAAAACTTTGCTATTATTGCTCTTTATTTATGTGGTGGTACTAATCATCTCTGGATGAGATCTTTGAATCAAAAAGAGCTCTTTTTGTCATTTTTTGGCATAAACGACCCAGTTTCTCTTAAATCAATGGCCTTAAACTAAGAACAGGAAAGAGGATTATTATAGCATAAAAGAGACTCAGGAACAACCAAATGCAATATAGGAGCTTTATTTGGATCATAATTTGAACAAACCAAAAGAAAAAACAAGGACATCTGTGAGGCATTTGTACGGGGTATTCACTAATATTAAGGAATTGTTATGAGTTCTGTTAAATTATGGCTGTTATGCTCTTTAAAAAATACCTTTATCAGCTAGAGAAGCCTACAAAAGTATTGACAGGTTAGATAATGGGATATCTGAGATTTTCTTTAAAACACTTTTTCAGACAATAGTAGGGGAAGGGCCAGTGGGTAGATGAAATAGAGGATGCAAATACTAGGAAGTGTTGAAGGTGGGTGATGATAGGTACATGGGAGTTCACTACACCAATCCTTTGACTTTTATGTTTGCCTGGAAATTTCCATAACAGAAAGATTTTTTTAAAAAAGGATTCCTTTTCTGGGTGGAAATGGAAAACAGGAGTGGCAAAAATCACATCAGCTGATAAGAAGAAGATAGGATGTTAGGGTATCTTTTTTTTTGCTGTTAATATCTACTCTAAAAAATCTTTAAGTACTTGTTTTTGTTTTTGTGTCTTGACAAGATGTCAGTTTCTCTGGGGAAGTGACTATGTTTCACTAATCTTTCTAATGCCCTCACTGCTAAGTCAGGGTTCCCTGACTTTACTTCATGTATTCTTTTTTTTTTTTTTTTAGGAGTATAAATATCTCTGATTATAATGTCTTCACATTCAGTGGATTCTTGATGAAATAGCACCTATTTTCTTGAGTAATATTTCCACGTGTGGGAGTCTACTTTCCTGATAACAGTATAGCCATACCAGCTTTCTTACGCAGAGTGTTTCCACGATATGTATGTATGTATACATTTTCCATCTTTTTACTTCAAACCTATTCGTGTCTGTATTTAGAGTTCATTTCTTGTAGACAGCATACAGTTGGGTTTTGCATCTGTGTCCAATTTGATCATCTCTGTCCTTTTAAGTAGCATTTAGTCCTGGGCCTTCTAGGAGATGCCAGCTTTTCCCTCCCTGCTCTTCCTTGGCTCATAAACACGGTTTGAGCTTTGACAGCCTTGATCAGACTATCCTTATGCACAGTACTCAGCTCTGGGCACCATATTAGGATGGGATGAAGAATTTCTTGAGATGTAGAATCAGACCATGAGGGGTCTGGAATAATGCATTGTGAGAAATGGTCCAGGTAGCCAAGGATGTTTACCCCAGGATGAGAAGGAAAGCTGGTAAATGCAGATAAAAAGGGCCAGCCAGGAGTCCAAGGCTGGATACTCCCATTGCATGCTGTTGGCTTCTGCAATCATTCTTGCCTCTGGCATCAGCCAGTAGCCAGGAACCAGAAGCTTGACTATACTAGTCCCACCCAAGCTGGAAGCACATGTGTATAAAAGATCAGTAAAACCTGAGCCAGACGCTCAGCCTTTGGAGGTGACTCCACTGGGCCGGCACTGGTGTGACATAAACAGTCTTTTCTGATTCCCCGAGTGCTTGTGGCTTGTCTCTTCCAGGGCACCAAGTATTCGCTGCAAGAAGGATAGATAGCACATAGAGAAGGTAGGATGTGTATTCAAACATTTTTCTGTGTGACTCCAGAAACAGGAGTTAAAACCACTTATGGCACATTTGGTTAAAAGGTACATGGGTGTAATTACCTTTGGGTTAGGTTGTTGTGCTAGAAAAAAAAAATAGTGGCTTGGATACCAGGCGTGGCTGGATTGTGTTGCCATAGGGCGCTAACTGACCACTTGTCAGAGGAGATACTAAGAATTTGCCTTCGTTGGGTAAGAGATTGCCTTTGGGACCTTGAAACATATGATTCAGTGGTCTGGATGTTGAAATTATTCTTAACAGTGGGTTACAAAGGATTTTGAAGTGGGAAAAGGAAATGTTGATCTTTTGACGAGGATGACTTACCTGTTGAATATAAGCCAGAGAGTCAGAGAGTACACCCCAGTCTGGGGACATTAACAGTTCTCCTGTTGGCTGTAGATCTTGGCACCTTGAACCATCTGTGTGGGGTTTACTTCTTATATGCCTTCTGAGATCTGCTTCCCCACCTACCAGCTTCCTGATGGAGACCCAGTGGTCTCACCCAAGGTTGTTGCTGTCTGATTGGGCTCTCCTGGGATCATGTGCCTTATTCAAACCATCTCTGCCTCCCAAACCTGCTTTTGCCCCTGAATGATATGGGTGGCTCCCTCTCCATCAGCACACAGAAGCTTCTAGAACTTTAGGCTAATTCCATCCTCTACACCTGTGATGGTGTTACCACTGTCATATCCAGTTCTCACTTTCCAGAACTGCAAGTCTTCCTTGAAATGTGTAGCCACTCTTACTTTATTCTCTTCCATTCTTGTCGATGGTCCCCCACGCTCTTGAGACCTGACTTGCCTGCATATTTTGGAGAGTCTCACACACATGCACATACACAGAGAATGTGAGAGAAGAGTAGGAGTTGGAGCCTGGATAATCCAGTTTGAAAGCCTGTGTCTTAACAGTGACATTCAGAGGAAGAAGTCAGGAAATGGGTTGGGAGCAGGAAAATGGATGTTAACCTGGTCCCTTTATGGTGAGCACACCTGGCTGTGTCACTTAACCTATTCTCAGAATCATCAGAGTTTAGCTATTCTTAGGCTGAGTGAAATGTGACAGATTGGCTGCCATGGCAACTGAGTTATAAATTTTGTTTTGGCAACGGATTTCCACTTCAGAAGGCATTCTAGGATTTCTTCTTCAACCCACAGGCATAGGATTTCCTAAAACATAACAGAAGAATATAACACGCTTGCTTCTGTTCAGAAGTCTTTGCGGGCTCCTGGTGCAATGGGTTGTGTATGGCAAAGTGGCTTAAAGACAGAATTGGAAATAAGGAATGTCTAGCTCTTTGACTTCTTTGCAGCTTTCTGGGAGATTAGGAAGGGCTGTAAAAACTGAGAGCTTCATCTGGAAGGTTGTATAGCCTAAGCTAATGATGCCAGATATTAAAGCAGAAATTGAGGCCATGACAATTCTATAGCATCTGAAACCAGTCTCCTCCAAGGTACAAAATTGAGGTCGCAAATGAATCTCACCAGAACTGGTGTTTCATCAGTTCACCAAAGGGAGGAAATTCTAATCCCTCTTGGTTTCACTGCAAAGTGCAGCCATTCCTTGGGGATGTGTGCACTGCTGAGTTCACGTGTCCTTATCAATGTTGGCCGTGATGCACATGGTAGAGAAGGTTGTGTCCAGAGGCTATACACTCAGAGTAGGGCTCTGACTTGCAAAGCTCGATAAACTCACATTTATTGAGCACCCAATAAGTTCCGGGCATGGAGTGAGGTGGTGAGTGTTGGAGATGGCGGGGGGCGGGAGGGGATTGGCAGACACATATATTGCCTTTAAAGAGCCAATTGTCGATTGAGTATAGAGATGAAGACAAAGTGTGCTTGACTGTGATGTGTATCCCAAAGCTAGACCCATCTATCTGATAACAAAATATAACATAATTGGTTCTAATTGCTGCCTCTGCAAGATAAATGCAACAAGAGAGGTTCCAAGCGCCCCAAAGTTCAAAGTGGGTCGATTACTTGCAGTGGAGGGATCCAGGAAAGACTGTGCAGAGGTGATGTCAGAGACTGGCCTTGGGGAGGGTGTGGCTAAGCGGATGGGGGTGGAGAGACCTCCCAGGTGGAGGAAGCATCAGGGACAGACTCAGAAGCGATCTTTGGGGGCATGTTTAGGGAACAATAAGAACAGTTCAGTGTGTTGGGGCGCCTGGGTGGCTCAGTTGGTTGAGCGTCCGACTTCGGCTCAGGTCACGATCTTGCGGTTTGTGAGTTTGAGCCCCCCGTCGGGCTCTGTGCTAACAGCTCAGAGCCTGGAGCCTGCTTCGGATTCTGTGTCTCCCTCTCTCTCTCTCTGCCCTCCCCAGCTCATGCTCTGTCTCTCTCCCTCAAAAATAAACAAACATTAAAATATTTTTTTAAAAAAGAATAGTTCAGTATGCCTGGTAACTTAGTACTTGTGAAAGAGGAATTTTAAATTGGGAAGCTAAGTGTGGACCATCTTTTGGCAGCTCTCATTGCCTTTGAAGGTTTCTGAGCAGAGAAATGACATAATGTAAGTGACCAGCATGTGTTCCCCAAGCAGGGGAACATCATCCAGAGATTACTTTCCCTTCTAGAAGATTAAAGTTACAGACAGTGGGCCTGTGGGACGTCTATAGTAGGCCTTTCCAATCTGGTTTTGTCTGCTCATTTTCTTTCCTGTGTTCTGAGGCTTTGAGAGGCTCCAGATAGTCTCCTTCCCCCGACTGACTTTTAAAAAGAAATGATTTATTCTTCAAACCTGTCGAGGGATTGTCTTTCTTGTCTCACAAAGAGAGGAGGCAAAGAAAGGACGACGTAAGTCTGAAGAGTGAAGATTTCCTAAGTATCAGAGCATGAGTATGTCTTCCAGAGACTCGAAGGGTCCCCTCCTAGGCTGTAAATTGGCTTTTGGGAAATTGTCTCTCTTTACACATTCTGCTGGATGAGATGTGACATCTAAGGGGGCATTTTTGGCCAGACTCCACCGAAAGGGAAGAGGTTGGAAAGGCAGGCGCATTAGGGTTCAGATAACAGAGAGACTCTTACTTTCTACCACCTCCTGGGCTCCCCCAGAAAGGGGAGTGAGCAGGGCATTGTGGGAAAAAGAGCTGAGAAGGAGGAAGAGGAGAGCAGGGAGCAAAGTGATGGATGGGAGTGGGGGCAACAGGTCAGGGCCATTGGACAGATAGGGCACGAATTCAGTGTCCAACACATCTGCTCAGGTGCCTGACCTTGCCAGCCACCCCACCTTTTAGATACGGTGGCCTCATTTTGTGGAGGGGTGAATGGGGTCCAGGAGGTTGGGTCAGCTGCCCAGGACCATGCAGCTGCTAGGAGGCGCTAGAGAGTAACCTGGAGCTCCTGACACAGAACGACTGGAGGGTGGGGTGGGGTAGGGGTGGGGCTGTTACAGGTCTAGGCTGGGAGGAGGCACAGGCAGCAGACCCTGAGCTTTCCCAGCAAGGAGGTCTAGACGGGTTTGGAAGGAGGCCCAGGAAGCTGGGGCCCCTCAGGAGCCTGTGGCGTGTAGACTGTTCACAATGCTGCCTTTATTCCCAGACAAAGCACCTCCGTAAAAATCGAAGGCCATCCATCTGTGAGGGCAGAAGCGGACCCACTGGTAGAAGTTAGGGCAGGGTGGAAACACTTAGGGAGTCCAGAGGTAAGACAGCGGTGATGGCTGCACAACAGAGTGAATATACTTAATGCCACATGTTTAAACTGGTTCGTTTTATGTTCTCTTTTACCATCATAATAAAAAAAAATCATTAAAAAAATAAAGGCCTGGGTTTTCCACTGGACAGTGAAGTCTGTCTCCAGGTAGGACTCCCTGGCTTCCAGTTCATTGGGAGGACTGCTGTTGGGGTGAAGGAGGGCTGCTGCCTGCTCTGGGAGCTTGGGCTGACCTCGCAGGAGACGTGCACCAGCAGACTTAGGGACAGGATCATGGCACAGAAGCTGCTCTGGCCACAGAGGACGCATAAAGTTTGTGAGCCAAAAGGTCACCTTCTCAGGGACTGGAGCGGAATTCAACATTCATTAACGGAGTTTTTTAAAGCCGGGGCTGACGTCCTTCCTCGCTTAAGTTGCCTTCCTAATTCATTTAAAATTGAATATCCAGACTGCTCGCAAGTGGGATTATGGAAGAGGGAGGAGAAGACAGTCCTCTGGAATGGTGGTTTCGAGTTTTATTTTTTAGTAATTAGAATCCCCATATCCCGGATAAATATACGTAGTGTGTCTGTGTTCTCATGGGAGCAGCTGGAAGGTGGTGTTTCTGTGAGGAGAGTGCCCTTGTTTGCGCTGCCGCCGAGGGTTGAGGGTCAGGGAAAGCCCTAGAGCGGAAAGCTGAGCCCCCTGGAAACTCCACTTGGGGCTTCAGGTTTGCAAAGTAAATCACCTCCTTTGAAAACCTCAGTAGTCTGTCAGTAGAGCTTCGGAGCTTGGCTTTTAAGATAGATGGTCTGGTTGTTGTTTTTTAATGTTTTCCTATTTTTTAAAAAATTTATTTAAATTCAAGTTAGTTAATGGACACTGTAGTATTGGTTTCAGGAGTAGGACCCAGTGATTCATCACTCACATAAGACACCCCACATTCATCCCACCAAGTGCCCTCCTAATGCCCATCCCCCATCTAGCCCAACCCCCTACTCACCTCCCCTCCAGCGACCCTCAGTTTGTTCTCTGGATTTAAGAGTCTCTCATGGTTTGCCTCCCTCTGTTTTTTTCTTATTTTTCCTTCTCTTCCCCTATGTTCATCTTTTGTGTTTCTTAAATTCCACATATGAGTGAAATCATATGGTATTTGTCTTTCTCTGACTTATTTCACTTAGCATAATACACTCTGGTTCCACCCGCAACATTGCAAATGGCTAGATTTCATTCTTTGCATGGCTGAGTAATAGTCCATTGTATATATAAACCGCATCTTCTTAATCCATTTATCAGTCGATGGATATTTGGGCTCTTTCTATAATTTGGCTATTGTTGCTAGCGCTGCTATAAATACTTAGATAGATGGTCTGATGTCCAGTTCAAGCTCCATCACATTACCACAGGGCCCTCGGCAAGGTAAGTTACTTCAGCTCTCTGGGCATCATTTTTATAATCTCTAAAATGGGGGAAATAGTACAACCTGCTATATGGGTTGAATGTCAGAATTTAATAAGGGAATGAATCCAAGACACCCAGTACAGTGCCTGGCACATAGTCACTGCTCAGTAAAGGGCAGTTAGTGTTATTCTTTCTCTAGCACCAGAATATAGTGAAGGTGAGGTCCTGAGTCTAGGGAATCTTAGTGCCTTGGGTAAATAACTACTCCCATCCCTGGTGACTCAGTCCCAGAGCCATTAACCAGCTCTGACTGGTCAGTGATGGACTGAGACAGTTCGCATGCTTAGCAACTGCCCCTTGGTGACTCGTGGTTGGGAAGCCTAGATGCCACGTGTGCTGGGCTCTGAGTCACTGCCAGTCCCTGGGCCAGTCCTCCTCTTTCCCGAGCACAGGTTTTCTCACCTAAAATGACCTTTGCAGAGTGATTCCTGCAGGGTGAGGACTTCATCATAACACATCTCCCTGGGGGCCGAATGCCCACCTCCACTGCAGCGTCTTCATGCCCTGGGTGCTCGGGGAGCTCACTGTGCTGAGCAGCCACAGAAGGAACTGCATGGTGCTAGGCCACCAAGGCATATGTGACAAAAATGCAACCCAAGAGCAGATAATCCGTTCAGAGAGTATGACCTGTACATACTTCATCATTTCTGATTGTCCCTGTGAAACATGCGTGCATACATTATCTGTGTAAAAATGTGTTACAAATAAAAGCACAGCTTCCTTGACATGTGTGCTCAGACCCAAGCCCCTCCTGGCACCAACCGTGCTAACGGTAAAGATCCTTCCAGATCTTTGAGCAGGGCTTTACATGCAGATATGTGGACCTTAAAAATAAAACGCTTTTGTATCCTACAACATGAATGGTTCTAAAAGTTGGTGGGTTTTATTTTTTATTTTTTCACTTGATAATACATGTTGGAGCTCTGTCCTCTTTCAAGTTTGAATTTCCTATAGTATTTCATAGGGTGGATGGGCTGTAGTTTATTTAGCTGTTCCCTTCCCAAAGGGCATGGAAGTGGTTCCCAATTTTTCAGTCTTATAAAGAATTCTGCGGTGACCCTCTGTGTTTATGCCATTAGGAACATAACGTGTAGGAACATCTGTGCGTGTTTTTCTAGAGAGGGAATGAGCAGAGAAGATAATGCAGCTTTTATAGGTTAAACCCAGTATGAAACAGAAAATTTCCTGTCTGTATTCCTTGAAGAGGAACAAGACAGGGATAGAATCAAGAGTGTATTTAAGGGAAAATAATGGGCAGGGAGATAGATCAGAAAAGCCTATACTAGGAGCTAATTTTTAAAGTTATGTAATCATCAAATATTAGTCTGTAGTTTTTCATCTATTTAAAATATGTATAGAGCTGCATAGGTCCATTTAAAGGTTTTTCTAGAATCCTTGTAGATCTAAAAAATGTGGCCAAAAAATTTATGTAGTCACATCACATTTACCCAAATAAGTTCTAGGTAAATTCAAGAAAGACACATGAAATATTAAACCTTAAACGAGCATAGTACTTTAAGAAAACAATTTGGCAAGCTAAAGCAAAATTCTTAGAAATACTTATTTGCTTCTAATCTGATAATCTAATAATTTCACTTCCAAGCATTACCCCTAAAGAAATGATCCTGTTAAATAAAAATGTGGTATATTTTTCTCTTTAACATTATTTAAAATAGTACAACATTTAGACACAGTGTGTATCCCCAATAAAAGGATATATGGATAAGTAAATTTAAAAAAACCTTATTGGGGTGCCTGGGTGGCGCAGTCGGTTAAGCGTCCGACTTCAGCCAGGTCACGATCTCGCGGTCTGTGAGTTCGAGCCCCGCGTCAGGCTCTGGGCTGATGGCTCGGAGCCTGGAGCCTGTTTCCGATTCTGTGTCTCCCTCTCTCTCTGCCCCTCCCCCGTTCATGCTCTGTCTCTCTCTGTCCCAAAAATAAATAAAAAAACGTTGAAAAAAAATTATAAAAAAACCTTATTAAGGGGCACCTGGGTGGCTCAGTCAGTTAGGTGTCTGACTTTGGCTCAGGTCAGGATCTTATAGTTCGTGATTCCAAGCCCTGCGTCAGGCTCTGTGCTGACAGCTCAGAGCCTGGACCCTGTTTCAGATTCTGTGCCTCCCTCTCCCTCTGCCCCTCCCCTACTCATGCTCTGGCTCTGTCTCTCTCTCAAAAATAAAATAAACATTAAAAAAGAAACAAAGAATAAGTAGACTTGATAATGCTGTTTGGGGCACAGGCAGGGTACTGAGATAGGCATTAAGGGAGGTCACACACAGGGTGGTAAGGAAACTCATCCGAGGAGGTGACACAGGAACCAGAAAGCTGCAGACAAGCTTGCCATGCAGAGTCATGGAACAGCACTCCAGAAAGATGGAACAGAAAATTGTTAAAGAGGTGGCTAGGAATATCTTGTGTTGCTTATATAATGGAGCCATAAAGAAGGCATATTTAAAATTTCTCCTCACAGCTAATATCTATTTTTCATTTGTCACAGAGTCTGGCTGTAACTGCCCTGGGTAGAATTCTATGATCTCATGACAGACACATGGAAATGTAGCCTGAACCATGTTATTGAAACTTTCAAGCTCACAAGCACTTGAGCCAGACACCATGCCAGAAAGGACAGCCCTTGAAAGTTGGCAGATACACATCAGTTTGCTTTAGTGTTCATTTGTCATCTGTTCTTTAAAGGTTTTCCAATAATATTTTTACCTAATATTAACTGCGAATTGATTCTGGGACATGAGTTGATTGACTGAGGTTGGCAAAATGTAGGGATAACAGTCAGCATTTACTGGCTTTAAGGCTGGCTAAATATATCTGGGCATATTCTCACCAATCTTTTCAGTACCCCTACTTGACAAAAGAAGGAAAACGTCTATATAGCCAGTGACTGGCAGAGCCAGGTTGGAAGGAAGGTCCCAGCAAATCCTACCCCAGCTCTTTCTCTGTCTCCAAGAAGAGACAGCACCATTACCACCTGTCTTGATTCAGTAGCAGAAAAGTCTGTTTCTGGGTTTGATAAACTCTCCCAACCGAACAGACTTTAGGTTGAGTCAGGCCCTGGAGGTGGCTACGTGGACAAGTCTTCGGTTGCTGAGAAGTAAACAGGACCACACTCACAGCTCATAAATTCCCATCCTATTTCCCAGTAGGGCAGGTGGCAGGAGCTCTTTGGGGTTTTCAGCCGGGGATGATGCCAGGAAAACACACTAGCCATTGGGAGGAAAAGTAGAGCCTGGTCCTTAGCTGCCCTTCTCAGAGGGAAGAGCTTGGAGACTGAAGCCCAAGTACTCAGAACGCAAGACCTTAAGAGACCCCAGTGAAATGAGGATCAGATCGGAGGAGAGTCAGGCTGAAGGTTTCCCTGGGGAGAGAGCGTGGGCAGAGCAGACTGGCTCTGGGGGTCCCCTCCTCAGTAGGCTGCTGGGGCCATGGTCTAGTTTCCTCACTTTGAGCATTGTCACGGGCACCGGCTGAGATCAGAGGGGACTGTCTTTATTTATTTAATTTTTAAAATTTATTTTGAGAGAGAGAGGGAGAACAAGCTGGGGAGGGGCAGAGAGAAGGAGAGACAGAACCCTAAGCAGGCTCCACACCATCAGCAGAGAGCCTGACATGGGGCTTGATCTCACAGAATGTGAGATCATGACCTGAGTGGAGATCAAGAGCCAGACGTTCAACTGACTGGGCCACCCAGGTGCCCCGAGAGGGGACTATCTTTAGATCACCCTGGATCGAGTTCAGAGGCCTACAGGGCAAGGTGGAAGCTTGAACTTGGTTAATAATCTACTGTTCCCTTGGGCAACAGCAATGACCTAAGGCATGGAGATTAAGTGGTTCAGTGCACCTCACTCTGTAGGGGTCAGCGCACTCAGGGCTGAGGCAGGAATGAGCTTGGCCCCTCACCCGCCATGGTAGCACACCTGTCATCTGCTGGGTTTGGGGAGGAGGTTGAATTATGAAGCCCTTTCATTTTTCCTCTCCCAGAGGCCGAGATGCCACAGAGCACATACACATCAGAAGCCAAGTGGTCAGATCTTTACAAAAACCTGAGATTCCAGTGACCTTCAAGGGCATCCATCCCTCCCAAGGGAATTCCGGCATCAGCAAGTCTCTAGTGGGCCTGCTTCACCAGGGAGTCTTTTCTCCACTGCACCTTGAAAAGTGCTTGGCATTTGCTGAGAGCTGGTAGCAGCCTTACTCAGGGATCTGTGGTTTCACTTTCCTCTCCCCTTGGTAGGTCGAAGAGCATTGAGGGTTGGAATTTGTATTCCATGGTGTAGTGCTCTCCAGTCTTTATATCATAGGCAGTGGAGAATGATATTTGCAAAACTCTTTAGGGAGAGGCAGATTCACCCACAAGAAGCTTAGAACCTAGACTGACCTGTCACAGAATGGGACAAGTTTGGTATCCATCAGTGAGGTCCACTTGAATACAATTGAGTAATTTTATTCATTCATTCATTCATTCATTCATTCATGTGTATTTTTGAGAGAGAGCACACATGTGAGCAGAGGTGGGGCAGAGAGAGAGAGAGAGGGAGACACAGAATCTGAAGCAGGATCCAGGGTCTGAGCTGTCAGCACAGAGCCCGACCACAAACCATGAGAACATGACCTGAGCTGAAGTCCAGCACTTAACCAGGTGAGCCATCCAGGCGCCCCGAGTAATATTTTTATATAGAGAGAACAGTAGGGATTTAATAGGAAATTCATTCATTTCATGTATGAGTAGTAATTAAAAGATCCTCTTTAAAGTTAATTAATTTTAAAAGTAACTGAACTCCTATGCCATTTTCAACCACACCAAAGGATTTTCACAGCGGACATTGAACAGAAGTTCTCTGGGGAAAATGCTGCAGGCTGCAGTGGCCTGCCCGGCAGCTCTGAGCACCTCCCTGGCCAAGAGGATCACAGTATCACACGCTTGTAGTCGTCCATTCTCGCTGCCTGTTGGCGGGCTCTGCTCTAGTCAACTGAGATTTGCGGTAAAACAGTTATAGATGTTTATTTAATGCAGGACTAGTGTGCAGGGCAGATATGTTAATGAGTATTACATCAAAGAGAGAGACATAATATGCGGCATATCTGAACTTTCTGTGGCCCAAAAAAATCCCTTTGTCCCCATGCAAGTGTCTCATGAGATGAGCAGCTCTTTGCGACGCTTTGTAGTGAATTCATCTCAAGATAGAACTTTACTTCTCTAGAACTGAACTTAACCAGTACACTTCCTTTTTCATGATGGCTGTCACCAATCCAAGGCAGCACAGACTTTCCTGGTTATAATCAGTTGAGGATTTAAGCCCTGGCTATCTGAGACCCTGGCCCCTCCGGTCGCCACCCAGCCATTGCTGCTCTCTGGAGCCAGCCTCTGCAATGGGATCCCATCTCCTGCATTTACCTGGGTGTCCCATAACCCAGCATCTCCACCTTAGTTTTCACTGTCTTTTCTCCTCTCCTCACTGTTCTGCAACTTTTGTGGGATTTGGTACGGGGATATAGGAAACAATCCAGCCAGTGGGTGGACGGGGAGAATATCAGAAAAGGAAAATGCATGAATTTCAGTGAACCTCAAAGCCTGTTCCTGACCTTCTCAGAACAGGCAGTCAAAACCGACCTTCTTCTTTTAAGAGTCAGGACTTCATAAGGATCACGGTGAACTCAGCACCCACTTTCAAGAGGTAGCTTCTGCTTCTCTGTCAGTTACTCACTTTTAAGTCATTGGACTTGCTTGGGTTTCCATCTGCATCCTTCCTTCCCACCCTTTATGAAGTGCTTGCTGTGTGGTGGGGTGCTCGTTGCAAAGATGAAAAGGTGGAACTATTGTACTCCAGGGGCTCACAGTCTTAGGAAAAAGCTGGACTTGCCAACAGGCCACAGTGTGATAAACTTGACCAGGGAATTGGAATGGTGACGTGGCTCTGCCTGGAGGAATCAGGGAAGGCTTCACTGAGGAGGTCACTGTTGAACTGACACTTGGAGAAGCAGAAGAATTTTATCAGTTGCATAAAAGTGTGAGGAGTGGGTCCGTGGAGATTTTCTAAACAGAAGGAGGTACATGTGCAAAGGCACAGTTATGGGAGAGAGCCCAGTGTGGCTAGGGAGCAGTACTCTGACCAGGAAAAGCTTAAGCTCAGGCGAAAACTAATAGTAAAAGTTCCATTTATTGTTTACTTTATGCTAGGTGCTATGTCAAGTGTGTGACATGTATTACCTGATTTCATCTTCAAAGCAAGTCTGTGGTGGAGACATTAATATCCCCACCTTCCTACCCAGGATACTAGCTGCCTCCTGCTTGGTGGGAGGGGAGGGGAGGAGAGAGGCAGGTGGAGAGGCGGCCTCCAGGCCTGCTGCCCAGGGGAAGGAGCACTCCTGCCCCAGCTCCCTCCCCAGACCCTGCTTGCCTATCCTCACCCCGTCACCTTCTAGCCACAGCCTCTCTGGGGCATTTGCTTTCCCATCTATTGGGCTCCTGGCACAGGAGACTCCTCTTTTGACTTTAGGTGGAGCAAAGAACCAGATGCCAAGTCAAATACAGTCATAGGAATCTCAGGCTGTTTCTCCAGAGAGTCCTCAGAAGAACTGCCCTGTTGTCATTTCCGTGGCTTGGGAGTTTTTTCGGTAGCTCTGGGGATCATCCAGCCTGTTAGTGCTGAATCATTCAGGAAGCCATTCTGCATGCACCTTGGCATTCCTGCCCGCTTGCTCACACCTCTCTGTCTCTCGGGTTTAAAACGACAGTGGCACAAAGACAAGGGGCAGGGAGAACTTGGAGGCTTACCATCGACCCCCCAAAGAGGTCCTGACTCACACAGAGAAGGAAGGAATCCCTACCTCTGGCCTTGACTGGGTCAGAAAACGTGGTGCAACATAAACTTCCGGAACTGATGGACAAATTGCATGATCGACGGATCCCCTCATCGCCATACTGACAGTGAATGTACCTGAGCAGTGAACATTTGTAGGCTCTAGAGAGCTTCTCTCCCTGGTGTTGCCTGGGAAGCATTTGGGAAACAGTTGGCTAGTCATTTCGGAAAGAGCTGTTTTGTTAATTTCCGTCTGGAGGTTTGAAATTGGCAACACTCCAGTAGATGGAGTGAAAAGGATCCTTGATGGGGATAGTTGAGAGCCTGGGCTATGACCTGACAGCCCAGAGTAGTGATCACAAATCAGTGCTTTGAAAGTAGTGTGACAAGGCTGAGGTATGAGCAGTGCGGATCTGGGGGCACTCAGGTACCGGGTGTTTTTCCTGTCCCTTTGCTCCCCTTTCAATCTTCAGTTGTCGTCCATTTCCCCAGCCAACAACCCATCCAGTTGTCAGATGTTGCCTTTGCATCTCCATTTGCCTCAGGACACTCTCAAGAGTAAGGCTTGGGAATTTTTCCTGCAACGGGCCAGATAATAAATATTTTAGGCTTTTTGGACCCTACAGTCTGTGTCGCAACCACTCAGCTCTGCCACTGTGGCAACAGAAGTAGCCGCAGACAATATGTAAACAAATGAATGTGGCTCTGTTCCAATAAAACTTTATTCACAAAAGTAGGCAGTGAGCCCGATTTGGTCCACCAGCCATAGTTTGCTGACCCCCTGCTCTAGATTTTAATCCTCGCGTTTTTTTTTTCTTCCCTTTTTTTAATCGCAAGAAGAGGAACAAAGTGTTAAAAAGGCAAGCTGTCGGTCTGTGTTGTTTCTTTTGGACTTGCCTTTCCTCATTTTTAACATTTCAGAAAGTACACTTTGTCTTGTCTTTATAGGTGGTTATTTAAATTGAAAGCAGCTGTGGAAGGCAAGAATCCTCTCAGTGAGTATTTGGTATGTCTGCTGTCATTGAAATAGTAATTTTTAATATACTCTGGTTTAGCCAGGTACAGAGTTTATTGGTATATTGCAGAATAATTCAGGAAAACTTTAAACCATATAATGCCAGGCATGGTAGAATAAATGCTTCTTGCTGAAATGAGTGCACATACAGAAGCTGAGACTGTTTAGAAATAATTTTAGAAATTATTTAGACGTGAGTTGATGGTATATGGATCCTATATAGTGATTCTGTGTGGTAAGACTATTGATCCTTAATCTTTCGTATTCTTGTGAAACTTCCCCAAAGACCCGAGATTGCTAGGGAAAGCAGAGAACACATAGGATGGTTTTAGGCACAGGTGAGAAGCTCTCTGGTTTTTCCTGTCATTGGAGACATGACCACCCAGAAGACCACACACTATGATCACTCAACCTCACGGATGCAAAGGGGCCCATCTTGGACTCCTTCCCTGCTGGCCTGTGGACCTAAGGATAGAGGAGGATTAACAATTAGTAATCAGTCTGACAGTTCATGATAGCGAGGCACAACCACCTGACTCACCCTCCCCAAACTCCCATTGAAATGCTCAATGGGAGTGCATACATGCATGTCCAGAAAGTAGTTATGATAAATGCCAAAGGGAAAAACAATTAGAACTGATGGCATGATCCTAATGGCTTGATCTAAGTCTAACGTGGCATGATCCCAACTTGTTTAAACATTTATACTTGTAGAAACGATCCTAGTTAGAACTATATTAAAATTTCAACAGTGTCTATCTCTATACAATAGAAAGACAGATGATTTTAATGGTCTCTTTTTGGTCTCATAATTTAAAAAAGTTTTTCTATAATAAACAAGTGTTGCTTTTATAGTTCAAAAAGGTGTTATTTAAAAAAGGTCCTAGCCCACTTTTTGTCTTGCTTAGAATAAAAGAGTAGGCTCCCCTACAACAATCTGCCCATCCACCCTGAAGCAGGCACCCCATTCATTGGTCATGTAGAACTTTCCAGAGAAGGACAACCCTGGACACAGGCTAAATGCTGGGGTGTTCAGACATCTGCTGGGCAAGGGCTTTTTCCTCCTCAGCCAATCAGCACCGATGATTAGGAGTCTGTTGTTTTGGGGTCACCTTATAGGATCATTTGTTTCTCTTTGGTTCTTCAAAGAAAATGTGGCAATACCTATTTCAGCTTGACTTGTTCCTTCCCCTCCTTAGCTTACTGAAAACTACCAGAAAGCTAAATGAGCAATGATGTGCCTTATCTTTATTTATCTCTCTATATATATCTAGATATATAGATATATAGATAGATATCTAGGCATATAGATTGATATCTAGGTATATATAGATATATATCTATCTATATATACCTAGATATCAGTCTATATATCTAGATATATAGTAGATATACATATCTATATGTGTATAGATATACATATCTATTATATATCTAGATATCTAGATATACAATAGATATGTATATTTTTTAATTTTTTTTTTAACATTTATTTTTGAGACAGAGAGAGACAGAGCATGAACGGGGGAGGGTCAGAGAGAGAGGGAGACACAGAATCTGAAACAGGCTCCAGGCTCTGAGCGGTCAGCACAGAGCCTGACGCGGGGCTCAAACTCACAGACCGTGAGATCATGACCTGAGCCGAAGTCGGATGCTCAACCGACTGAGCCACCCAGGCGCCCCTATATAGCAGATTTCTAAAGAGATTAATTTCATTTGGAAAGCATTCCAGAGAAAGGACAGTTTCTTAAAAGAACACATATATTTGAAAGCATAGCTCTTGTGTAGAAATTCTTGCTTCCTTAATAGGTGATGGGCAGGATTCACGCAGCTTCCTTGGGATACTGTTGACAAGGGCTTCCTTATTTTATAGGGTTAGCCTCTGTTTGTAGGGTTGAGAGTCTCTCTACTTGCAGGCATAGCCCACTTGACACAGAAAGACTTTCTGCCTGGGAAGGGGTCCTGGGTCACAACTTGGATTGGTGATGTTGGCCAAGTTCCTTCTGTGTCTTTCTCCAACTCAGATCCTATCCAGATCAGGGAGAGGTTGGGGGGATCAAGAATGACATATTCACTAAGGAACTGCCATCACCCTGTCCATCCCATCTTAACTACCCCTGTCCCTCACTCTGCCAACACAGACACACTTCCGGGTGACTCTTCTACCTCGGTTTCTTTAGGCCATCGTCCAAGTGGTCTTCCTCTTGCTCTGCCTCCCTGGAGTAGGTAGCACCTGGCTCCTTGGAGAATGTTGATGCCTTAGAAGTGATCACTAAAGTCCCACCAAGAGTACGGATCTTATTGTATCCTAGTATGTTTGCTTTTATTTATTTTAAAATGCAGCTTTTGAAGAATGTCATAAAATAGAACTTAACTTTCTCTTTGATGTTATGTTCCAACACAATATTGGATTCTGTCCTTCCAAAATTTGAACAAACATGTTAAAACCCCAGTACTTCTGGTTTAATAGAATTTGCTTGGACTCTTTGATCCTATTCTTGGTTGCAGAATCTGCTATGCCTTCTAGAAAGAGCATGACCTAATGAGAGAGTGGATATAAAGTGCTTAGGCTAGCATAAGGAAACCCACAGGAAACCCTCAGTAGGTTATACAGATAATATCTTGTCATATGCAACATAAATAAGGAGGTCTCAGGTGTCACCTATGCCCACTTTCTTTTCTATTTGAGGGGCTCATTTTGGCCAGAAGAGGGCACTGTTGCATGTGTGGTCTCCGGGCTGTTGAAGTGGCACCCAGGGGGCCAAAGCTCTTGACTAAATGACAGGTATTTTTGGAATGCCTAACTTGATTCAGATCTTTCAGTATATGGCTAAAATGGCCAGTGCAAGAAGGCTACACATGCAAAGGTGGATTAGGCCTTCAGGCATCTGTGATACGAGCTGGGCAGTGAGCGTGCTGCCAGGGCTGTGTGGTACTTGCTATGTGCCGTGTGAGTACCTCTAGAGCGCTATGCAGACGTTACGTACAATTGGAGGCCTGCGGAAGGGAACATGGAGGCAGACCTGCAGAACATTATAGGGTCGAGACCAGCCCTCCACGAGGAAGGAAGAACATGGCAGAGGCTCAGAGATGAGGAAACAAACCAACAAGACAGCCAGGAGCCAGGTTGCTTTGGGCATAAAGTGTCTGAACAGAAGGATGAAAAAGATTGGAGATGTAAGCTGGGTCCAATCACAGAGGTTAAGGATTTTAAGAGATGGAACTCTGTCTTAATAACGGCTAACATCTAGTGAATGAGGGGGTCTTAGTCTATTGAGAATGCCATGACAAAATCCCACAGACTGGGTGGCATATAAACAACAGCAGGGTATCTCCCTCAGTTCTGGAGGCTGAAGTCGGAGATCAGGGTGCCAGCACAGCCGGGTGAGGAGCCTCTTTGGAGTCACACGCTCGTCATATCCTCAGGCAGAAGGGGTGAGGGAGCTCTCAGGCCACTTTTATAACCACCTCAATCCCATTTATGAGGGCCCTGCCCCCAAAGACCCCACCTGCTAGTGCTACCACATTGGGCATTAGGATTTCAGTATGAATTTTGGAGAGGATACAAACACTGAAACGGTAGCATGGGTATGGTTCTAAGCACTTTCAAGGATTTAAGGAGTTTTACTTGTAAACAACCCTCCGCAGTGGGTACCGCGACCATCCCACTGCACACATGAGGATGCTAAGCATTGCAGGCTGGGCTCTGTGGCAAGCAGACTCTGAGCTGAGAGTAGTAGGCGGGAAGGTGTTTTTAGAGAAGACTTTTGTTGTTGTTATTTTTTTTAATGTTTATTTATTATTTTTGAGAGAGAGAGAGAGACAGAGTACAAGTGGGGGAGAAGCAGACAGAGAGGGAGACACAGAACTTGAAGCAGGCTCCAGGCTCTGAGCTGTCAGTGCAGAGCCTGATGCAGGGCTTGAACCCACAGACTGCAAGATCATGACGTGAGCCGAAGTCGGACGCTTAACCGACTGGGTCCTTCAGACCCGGGGAAGCCAGCTGGGTTCCCTCAGGCATTTTCCAAGTTGGGATGCGGGTCCTGGCCTTCATACCCTGTGTCAACCAGTCATTGGATGTGGGTGCCCAGGAGGGAGGTGTGACCTCAGCTGTGGTAGCTTTCAAGGTAGGGGCAGTTTCTGGAGAGCCTCAGTGGAAGGCTGTGAACCAGCAGCCCTCCGGGAAGCAGGAGGAATTGCTCCCTCAGTCCCACAGTGGGGTTGGCTGATGTAGCACAGATCCCACCACCCTGAGTGTAAGAAACTTGCCCAAAGTCTTACCAGTCATCAGCGGAAGAGGCAAAACTTGAGCAGCCTGGCCTCAGAGGCTGGCTGTTTCACCATCACGGTGTATACGTGGGGATTGATGGATGTTTCTAAACAGAGATAAATTGCAGCTCAAGCCTTACTTTGGTTGCATAACTCTTTTTTCTTTTTAAGTTTATTTATTTATTTTTGAGAGGGACAGAGAGGGACAGAGAGAGGGAGAGAGAGCATCCTAAGCAGGCTCTGCGCTGTCAGCACAGAGCCTGACATGGGGCTCCAACTCATGAGTTGTGAGATCATGACCTGAGCCGAAACCAAGAGTCTGATGCTTAACTGACTGAGCCACCCAGGCTCCCCTGGTGGCATAACTCTTGATAGTGACATGTAAATGGGTGGGAGAACGATTTGGGAGGTGAGGTATTTTTTACAATGAAGGTAATGCTAACAAATTTACAAAATTCTGAGAGTACGAAAGGATGTACGGTGAAAATCTCCTCCGCACCCCTGTCCTCTTGGACACAGCCATCCTGAACAGTTTCTTGCGTATTCTTCCAGACACAGTATATGTGTACTTGAGTATAGATAGATGGGGATGCCATATTTTCATACTCTTGTATCACAAGATCCACACTGTTCTGCACCTTGATTTTATAGTAAGGACATAACTTTGATATTGTTATAGTGCCCATCATGGCAGCTGCCTTTTTCTTTTAGATGGCAGATGTTTCCATCGTATGGATTGACTATAATTTATTGAACCGACCTCTCTTGATGGACATTTTTAGATTGTTTTCAATCTTCTTGTTTCCCGCAGCTTTACTGAGATATCATTGACATCTAGCATTATGTAAGTTTAAGATGTGCCACGTGTTGGTTGGACACATTTACGTATTGTAAAATGATGACCACTTGAGCTTTAGATAACACTCCGTCATGCCACATAATTACCCCTTCTCTTTTGTGGTAAAATCATTTAAGATCTACCCTCTTAGAAACTTTCAAGTTTATAGTACAGTATTGTTAACTAAAACTACCATCTTTACCTTAGATTCCTATAACTTATCATCTGATAACTGGAAGTTTATAAGTTTTGACAACATCCTCATTTTTCCAACCTCTCAGCCCCTGGTAACTACTATTCTAGTCTGTTTCTGTTTAGCTTTTTTAGATTCCACATATAAATTATATCATACAGTACTTGTCTTTCTCTGACTTATTTCACTTAGGATAATGCCTTCAAGGTCCATTCATATTGTCACAAATTGCTGGCTTTCCTTCTTTCTCACAGCTGGAATAATAACCCATTATATATATATATACAATATGTGTATATATTTTTTATATATGCATAATGTATATATACCACATCTTCTTTATTCATCCTTTGATGGACACTTAGGTTGATTTCATAATTTGGCTATTTTGACTAATGATGCAGTGAATGTGTGAGTGCAAATATCTCTTCAAGATTCTGTTTTTATTTCTTATGTATGTATATGCCCAGAAGGGGAATTTTTAATTTTTTAAGTAACCTCTATACAGTTTTCCATGGTGGCTGTACCAATTTGTATTCCCACCAAAAGTAGACAAGGGTTCCCTTTTCTCTGCATCCTCACCAACACTTGTTATCTCTTTTTGATAATAACCATTTTAACAGGTGTGAGGGGATATCTCAATGTGATACTGAATTGCATTTCCCTGATGATCAGTGATGTCAAGCACCTTTTTGTGTACCTGTTGGCTGACTATATACCTTTGGAAAAATGTTCAGATCTTCTGTCCATTTAAAAATCAGATTGTTTGTGTTTTTGCTATTGAGTTGTAGGATTCTTTATATATTTTGGTTATTAACCTGTTATTGGATATACAATTTGGAAATATTTTCTCCTAGAGGTTGACTTTGCTTTTTTTTTAAATTTCTTTAAATTAAAAAAATTTTTAATATTTATTTTTGAGAGAGAGAGAGAGAGGGAGAGGCAGAGCATGAGTGGGAGAGGGGCTGAGAGAGAAGGAGACACCAAATCCAAAGCAGGCTCCAGGCTCTGGGCTGTCAGGGCAAAGCTTGATGCGGGGCTCAAACTCAAGAACCGTGAGATCATGACCTGAGCTGAAGTTGGATGCTTAACTGACGGAGCCACCCAAGTGCCCCTTTTTTAATTTTTAAAAGTTTCAATTGAAGTATGGTAGACATGTAATATTTCACATGTACAACATAGTGATTGAACAATTATATATATTATGAAATGCTCACCGTGATAGGTGTATTACAATATTATTGACTATATTTCCTATGCTGTACTTTTCACCCCTGTGACTTATTTATTTTATAATTGGAAGTTTGTACCTCTTAATCCTTTTCATCTGTTTTGCCTGCCTCCCCCCACTCCCTCCCCTTTGGCAACCACTGGTTCTCTGTATTTATTCAAATCCTCTACCCATTTTTAAATTGGATTATTTCCCTTTTTGGTGTTGAGTTGTAATTTCCTTATACATTTTGGATATTAACCCCTTGTCAGATATATCATTTGCAAATATTTTCATCCATTTGGTGCCTTTTTATCTTATTCATGATTTCCTTCACTGTGCAAAAGCTTTTTAGTTTGTTAAAGTCTTAATTGTTTATTTCTGCTTTTGTTTCCCTTGCCTGAGGAGACAGATTGAGGAAAATATTGCTAAGGTTGATGTCTAAAAAGACTACTGCCTATGCATTTTTTTAAACGAGTTTTAAAGTTTCAGGTCTCATATTTTTAGGTCTTTAATTCATTTAGAGTTTTTATTTTTTTTTAATTTTTTTAATGTTTATTTTTGAGAGAGACAGAGACAGAATGTGAGTGGGTTAGGGGCAGAGAGAGAGGGAGACACAGAAATCGAAGCAGCCTCCAGGCTCTGAGCTGTCAGCACAGAGCCCAATGAGGGGCTCGAACTCACGAGCTGTGAGATCATGACCTGAGCTGAAGTCGGACGCTCAACTGGCTGAGCCACCCAGATGCCCCTTTTTAGAGTTTTTCTTATGCACATAGCTGTCCAGTTTTCCCAGCACCATCAATAAAGAGACTTTTTCTCTCCATTGTATATTATTATCTCTTTTGTTAAATATTAATTGACTATATATGTGTGGGTGTATTTCTGGGCTTTCAGTTCTGTTCTATTGATCTGTGTGTCTTTTTGTGCCAGTGCCATACTGTTTTGATTATTAGAGCTTTGTAGTATATCTGGAAATTTGGTATTGTGAAACCTCCTGGTTTGTTCTCAAGATTGCTTTGCCTATTTGGGGTCTTCTGTGATTCCATATGAATTTTAGTATTTTTTTGTTCTAGTTCTGTGAGAAACAGTATTTATATTTTGATAGGTATTGCACTGAACTTGTAAACTGCTTTGGGTAGTATGGGCCTTTTCACAACATTATTCCAGTCCATGAGTATGGCATATCTATTTATTTGTGTCACTTATTTCTTTTATCACTGTCATAGTTTTCAGAATGAAGGTCCTTCACCTAATTGGTTAAATTTATTTCTAAGTATTTTATTTTCTTTGATGCAGTTGTAAATGGGATTGTTTTCTTTATTTCCCTTTCTGCTATTTCATTATTAGTGTACCAGAACACCACAAATTTCTGTGTTTTGATTTTGTATCCTGCAACTTTACTGATTTATAAGATACAGGTTTTAGGGGAATTTTAAGATTCTCTCTATATAGTATCATGTCATCTGCAAATAGTGATAATTTACTTCTTCTTTACTAATTGGATACCTTTTGTTTTTCTTGTCTGACTGCTGTGGTTAGGATTTCCAGTACTATGTTGAATTAAAGTTCCACTGGTGTGTTGAGAGTGGACATCCTTGTCTTGTTCTTGATCTTAGGGTGAAAACTTTCAGCTTTCACCATTGAGTTTGATGTTAGTTATGTGTGTGTCATGTATAGCCTTTACTGTATCGAGGTGTATTTTTTCTATACCTATTTTCTTGAGAGTTTTTATTATGAAGAGCTGTGAATTTTGTCAAACATTTTTTCTGCATGTATTGAAATGATCATGTGGCTTTTTATCCTGCATTTTGTTAATGCGATCTATCACATTGGTGGATTTGGATTTATTGAACCATCTTTACATCCCTGAAATAAATATCACTTGATTATAGTGAATGATCATTTTAATGTATTGTTGAATGTGGTTTGCTGATATTTCATTGAGGATTTTTACATCTACGTTCATCAGGGATATTGGTGTGTAATTTTTTTTTTTTTTTTTTTGTAGTGTCTTTGTTTTGTTTGGGTATCAGGCTAACGCTGGCCTCACGGAATGTATTTGGAAGCTTTTTTGTCTCTTCTACTTTCTGAAACAGTTTGCAAGGGATAGGTATTAACTATCCTTTAAATGTTGCTAGAATTCACATGTGAAGCCAGCTGGCCTGGAATTTGTTGGGAATTTTTTGATTACCCATTGAATTTTGTTACTATGAATTAGTCTGTTCAGATTTTCTATGTTTCTTGGAATTTTATCCATTTTTTCTAAGTTGTCCAATTTGTTTGCATACAATTTTTATACTTTCTTTTTCATTTCTGATTTTGAGTCCACTCTTTTTTTTCTTGATTAGTCTGGCTAAAGGTTTATCAAGTTTGTCTTTGCACAGAACCAGCTCTTAGTCGCACTGGTATTTTCTATTTTATTTCTAGTCTCTTTCATTTACATCTAATCTAATCTTTATTATTTTCTTCCTTCCACTAACTTTGGCTCTGTTAATTTTTTCCTCATATATGTGTAAGGTTAGATTTTTTTGAGATTTTTCTTGCTTTTTGAGATAGGTTTGTATCATTATAAACTTCCTTCCTAGAACCGCTTTTGCTATATCCCAAAGATTTTGGGCCATTGGTTTTCACTTTGTTTCAAGGTGTGTCTTGATTTCATCTTTAGTTTTTTTATTGACTCACTGATTGTTTAGTAACATGTTGTTTAGCCTCCATGTGTGCATGTTTTTTTCCAGTTTTTTTCATGCATAAATGATTTCGAGTTTCGTCCTGTTGTGGTCAGAAAAGATGTTTGATACAATTTCTGTCTTCTTAAATTTATTGAGACTTGTTTTGTGGCCCTAACATGTGATCTATCCTGGAGAATCTTCCATGTGCATTTGAAATAATGTGTTTCAGGCATTTGGAGGTGGAACATTCTGGATAGATCTGTTAAATCTGAATGTGTCATTTAAAGCCACTGATTTCTTACTGATATTCTGTCTGGATGATCTATCCATTGATGTAAGTGGGGTGTTCAAGTGTTCTATTACTGTATTACTGTCAATTTCTCCCTTCATGTTTATTATTATTTGCTTTATATATTTAGGTGCTCCTATGTTGGGCCCTTAGATATTTATATCTAAGGGATATATCCTCTTGTTAGACAGATTTCTTTATCATTATGTAATGACCTTTTCTGTCTTTTGTTAGCTTTGGTTTTAAAATCTCCCCCCTCCCCCGATATAAATATTGCTATCCCTGTCTCTCTTTTTTTGCTTCCATTTACATGAAGTATTTTTTTTTCATCCTTTTGCTTTCAATCTGTATGTGTCTTTAGGTGTGAAGTTAGTTTCAGGTAGGCAGCATATAGATTTTTTGTTTTTCTTGTTTTTTTTTTTTTTATCCATTTGGTCACATATGTCTTGATTGGAGCATTTAGTCCATTTACATTTAAAATAATAATAATAATTCTTTTTAATGTTTATTTTTGAGAGACAGTGGAGCAGGTGAGGGGCAGAGAGAGAAGGAGACACAGAATCCAAAGTAGGCTCCTGGCTCTGAGCTGACAGCACAGAGCCCGATGTGGTGCTCAAACTCAAGAACCCTCAAATCATGACCTGAGCTGAAGTCAGATGGCTTAACCAACTGAACCACCCAGGGGTCCCAACATTTAAAGTAATTATTGATAGGTATATACTTGTCATTTTGTTTGTTGTTTTCTGGTTGTTTATGGTTGTTTCTCTCTCTTCTCTCTTGCCTTGTGGTTTGATGGTTTTCTTTGGAGTTATGCTTGGATTCCTTTCTCTCTATTATTATTTTTGTGTGTGTCTACTACAGGTTTTTGTTTGTGGTTACCATGGAGTTCATATATAAAATCTTATGTGGATAGCAAACTTAAGTTGCTGGTCACTAAAGTTTGAACCCATTCTAAAAGCACTCAATTTTTACTGCCCCCTTCATATTTTATGTATACATCACACTTGACATTTTTTTACTTTGTGTATCCTTTGACTAATTATTATAGATTTCATTTCATCAATAGGTTTGTGTGATAACCTCCATACTGCCTTTATAAGTGATTAATCTATTATTTTTACTATGTGTTTTCTTTTACCTGTGTAATTTTTTCATTTCATACCTTTTTTTCTAGTTATGGTGCTTTTCCCTCCAACTTAAATAAACTTGTCAAGTAGAGTATTCTTTACTGTAGGTTTTTGGCTTTTATTGAATATACTGTGCCACTCCTTTCTGGCCTGTAAAGTTTCTGCTGATAAATCACACGGTAACTTCAAGGAGTTTCCCTTGTTTGTTGCTATTTTTTTTCTTCTTGCATTTAAGTTTCTCTCTTTATATTTAATCCTTGTCCTTTTAATTATTATTTGTCTTGGTGTGGACCTCACTGAGTTGATCTTGTTAGGGGTAGTCTGTGTTTCCTGGACCTGGATGTCTGTTTCCTACCCCAGATTAGGAAACTTTGTAGCTATTATTTATTCAAATAGGTTTTCTGCTACTTTGTCTAACTCTTCTCATGGGAGAAGAATTCCCTAGAATGGGAATGTTATTATGCTTGCTGATGTCACAAGAGGTCTCTTTAATGTATCCTCATTTTTAATAGTTTTTTAACCTTTTATTTTAATTCCAGTTAACATACAGTGTAATGTTAGTTTCTGGTATACAATATGGCAATTCAGCTTCTGGTGCTTATTACAAGAAGTGCACTCCTTGATGCACATCATGTGTTTAACACATTCCCCACCCATCCCCACCATCCCCACCATCCCTCTGGTAATCATCAGTTTGTTCTCAGTAGTTAAGAGTCTGTTTCTTAGTTTGACTCTTTTTCTTCCTTTTGCTTGTTTCTTTTCTTAAATTCCACATGAGTAAAATCATATGGTATTTGTCTTTTTCTGACTGACTTATTAGCATAAGTATTATTAGCATAATACTCTCTTGCTCCATCCATGTTGTTACAAATGGCAATATTTCATTCCTTTTTATGGCTCAGTAATATTCAATTGTATATGTATATATATCACATCTACTTTATTCATTAATTAATCGATGGACACATGGGCTGCTTCTGAATCTTGGCTATTGTAAATAATACTGCTGTAAACACAGAGGTGCACTATCCCTTTGAATTAGTGTTCTTATATTCTTTTTTTAAATGTTTTTGAGAGAGGGAGAGCACAAGTGGAGGGGTAGAGAGGAAGGTGGACAGAAGGTCTGAAGCAGGCTCTGCACTGACAGCAGTGAGCCCAATGCAGGGCTCAAACTCATAAACTGTGAGATCATGACCTGAGCTGAAGTTGGATGCTCAACTGACTGAGCCCCCCAGGTGCCCCAGCATTCTTGTATTCTTTGGGTAAATACCCAGGAGTGTGATTATTGGATCATAAGGTAGTTCTATTTTTAATAGTTTGAGGAACTTCCATACTGTTTTCCACAGTGGTTGCACCAGTCTGCATTCTCACCGACAGTGCAGGAGGGTACCTTTTCCCACATTCTCACCAACACCTGTTGTTTCTTGTGTTAATTTTAGCCATTCTGACAGTTGTGAGGTGATATCTCATTGTAGTTTTGATTTGCATTTCCCTAATAAGTGATGATGAACATTTTTTCATGTATCTGTTGGCCATCTGGATGTCTTCTTTGGAGAAATGTCTATTCATGTCTCTATTCATGTCCATTTTTAATTGGATTTTTTTTTGAGGTGTTAAATTGTATCAGTTCTTTATATTTCTTGGATATTAACCCTTTATTGGATATGTCATTTGCAAATATCCTCTCCAATTCTACAGGTTGCCTTTTGATATTGTTGTTTCCTTTGCTGCTTAGAAGCTTCTTATTTTGATGTAGTCCCAATAGTTTTTTTTTTTTTTTTGCTTTTGTTTCCCTTGCCTCAGGAGACCTATCTAGAAAAAAATTGCAATGGCCAATATCAGAGAAGTTATTGCCTGCGCTCTTTTCTAAGATTTTTATGGTTTCAGGTCTCACATTTAGGTCTTTTGTCCATTTTGAATTTATTTTTGAGTATGGTATAAGAAAGGGGTCCAGTCTCATTCTTTTGCATGTTGTTGTCTAGTTTTCCTGACACCATTTTTGAAGAGGTTTTTTTCTCCTTTGGATATTCTTTCCTACTTTGTCAAAGATTAATTGATCATGTAATTGTGGGTTTATTTTTGGCTTTCTACTGTGTTCCCTTGATCTGTGTGTCTATTTTTGTGCCATACCACACTGTTTTTATATACTACAGCTTTGTACTGGAACCGGAAGTCTGGAATTGTCGTGTCTCTAGCTTTGCTTTTATTTTTCAAGGTTGCTGTGGCTGTTCAGGGTCTTTTGTGGTTCCACACACATTTTAGAATTGTTTGTTCTAGATCTGTTAAAAATGCTGGTGGTATTTTGATATGATTGCATTAAATGTGTAGATTGCTTTGGGTAGTATAGACATCTTACCAATATTTGTTCTTCCAATCCATGAGCATGGAATATCTTTCCATTTCTTTGTGTCTTCAATTTCTTTCATCAGTATTTTATATTTTTCAGAGTACAGGTCTGTCACCTCTTTGGTTAGGTTTATTCCTAGGTATCTTATTGGTTTTGGTGTAGTTGTAATTGACATTGATTCCTTAATTGCTCTTTCTGCTGTTTCATTATTGATGTATAGAAATGCAACAGATTTCTGTACATTCATTTTGTATTCTGCAACTTCACTGAATTCATTTATCAGTTCTAGTAGTTTTTTGGTGAAGTCTTTGGGTTTTCTATATGTAGCATCACGTCATCTGCAAATAATGAAAGTTTGACTTCTTCCTTGCTCATTTGGATAACTTTTGTTTCTTTATGTTGTTTGATTGCTGTAGCTGGGACTTCTAGTACTATGGAAAAAAGTGATGAGAATCAACATCCTTGTCTTGTTCCTGACCTTAGGGGAAGAGCTCTCACTTCTTCCCCATTTAGGATGGTATTAGTTGTGGAATTTTGCTATATGGCCATTATTATGTTGAGGTATGTTCTCTCTAAACCTATTTTGTTGAGGGTTTTATCATGAATAGATGTACTTTGTCAAGTACTTTTTCTGCATCTATTGAAATGATTTTATCCTTTTTCTTATTGATGTAATTTGTCATGTTGATTGATTTGTGAATATTGAACCAACCTTGCAACCCAGGAATGAATCCCACTTGATCATGGTGAATGATTTTATTAATGTATTGTATTCAGTTTGCTAGTATTTTGTTGAAGATTTTTGGATCTTTGTTCAACAGAAATGTTGGCCTGTAGTTCTCTTTTTTGGTGGGGTCTCTATTTGGTTTTGATATCGGGGTAATGCTGGCCTCGTAGAAGGAATTTGGAAGTTTTACTTCCATTTCTATTTTTTAGAATAGTTTGAGAAGACTAGATATTAACTCTTCTTTAAATGTTTGGTGAAATTTGCTTGTGAAGACATCTGGCTCTAGACTTTCGTTGGACATTTTTTTGATTAATGATTGAATTTCTTTGCTGGTTATCAGTCTGTTCAAACTTTCTATTTCTTCCTGTTTTAGTTTTGGATAGATTATATGTTTCTAGGAATTTATCCATTTCTTCTAGGTTGTCCAATTTGTTGGCATATGGTTTTTCATAATATTCTCTTATAACTGTTTGTATTTCTATGGTGTTATTTCCCCTCTCTCTTTTGTAATTTTGAGTCCTTTCTCTTTTTTTCCTGCTAAATCTGGCTGAAGATTTATGAATTTTATTGATTTTTTTTTCAAAGAAATGTCTCCTGGTTTCATTGATCTGTTTTATTGTGTGTGTGTGTGTTTTTTTTTTTTCTATCTCATTTATTTCTGCTCTAATCTTTATTATTTCCTTCCTTCTGTTCACTTTAGGCTTTGTTGTTCTTTCTCTAGCTTCTTTAGGTGTAAGGTTAGGTTGAGATTTTTCTTGCTTCTTGAGGTAGGCTTGTATTGCCAAAAATTTCTCTCTGTGCTACTTTTGCTGCATCTCAAAGGTTTGAACCATTTTGTTTTCATTTTCATTTGTTTCCATGTACTTTTTTATTTCTTCTATTATTTACCGGCTGGCTTATTCATTGTTTAGTATCATTTATTTGTGGTCTTTCCAGAGTTTTTCATGTGGTTGGCTTGTAGTTTCATAACATTGTGGTCAGAAAAGATGCATGGTATGACTTCAGTCTTCTTGAATTTGTTGAGGGTTGTTTTGTGGGCTAATATTTGATCTGTTCTGGAGAATGTTCCATGTGCACTTGAATAGAATATATATTCTGCTGTTTTAGGATGGAATATTCTAAATATATCTGTTAAGCCCATCTGGTCCAGTGCGTCATTCAAAGCCTTTGTGTCCTTACTGATTTTCTGTTTAGATGATCTATTGATTTAGGTGTGCTGTTAAGTTCCCCTAATGTTACTGTATTTTATTAATTCCTTTATGTTTTTTATTAACTGTTTCATGTATTTGGGTGCTTTCATGCTGGATGCGTGATCATTTACAATTGTTATATCTTCTTGTTGGAGTGTACCCTTTATTATTATGTAGTGTCCTTTGTTTCTTGTTACAGTCTTTGTTTCAAAGTCCATTTTGTCTGATAATAGTATTGCTGCTCTGGCTTTGATATCCATTTGTGTGATAGATTTTCTCCATCCCCTCACTTTCAATCTGCAGGTATCTTTAGGTCTAAAATGAGTCTCTTATAGTCAGCATATAGATGGGTCTTTTATTTATTTTTAAATTTTTAAATTAATATTTTAGTTTTTAATTTTTATTTATTTTTTTTGAGAGAGCGAGCATGAATGGGAGAAGGGCAGAGGGAGAGAGAGAGAATCTTAACCTCCAGCTCAGTGTGGAGCCCCATGTGGGGCTTAATTTCATGACTGTGAGATCATGACCTGAGTAGAAATAAAGTGTTGGATGCTTAACAACTGAGCCACCCAGGTGCCCCAAGATGGGTCTTTTATTTTTTTATGTATTCTGTCAACCTGTGTCTTTTGATTGTAGCATTTAGTCCTTTTACATTCAAAGTAATTATTGATAGATATATATGTACAGCCATTTTATTACTTGTTTTGTGGTTGTTTCTGAGGATTTTCTCTGATCCTTTCTTTCTCCCTTTCATGGTTTGCTTGTTTTCTTTAGTGATATATTTGGATTTCTTTTTCTTTATTCTTTGCATATTTATTAGTGGTTTTTAATTTGTAGCTGCCATTAGGTTTTTATATAACATCTTTTGCATATAGAAGTCTATATTAAGGTTTTTAAAATTTGAACCTATTCTTTACTCCTTTCCACATTTTTGGCATATAGTATCATATTTTACATCCCTTTATTTTGTGAGTTCCTTGAGTGATTTTTTACAAAAATACTCATTTTTTCTGCTTTTGTTTTTCCTTTCCACCCAGAGTCCCCTTTAGTATTTTTTGCAGGGCTGATTTAATATTCATGAACTCCTTTAGTTTTTGTTTGGGAAACTATCTCTCCTTCTATTCTGAGTGATAGTCTTGCTGGAAAGAGCATTCTTGGCTATAGATTTTTCCCCTTCAGCACTTTGAATATATCATGCCACTTCCTTTTGCTTTTAAAGTTTCTGGTGCAAAATCCCTTGCTAGCCTTGTGGGGTTTCCCTTATATGTTACTGTCTTCTTTTCATGCTTTTAATATTTTTTACCACTATATTTTGCCATATTAATTACTATATATTTTGGTGTAGATCTGCTTTTGTTGAGTTTGTTGGGGGTTCTGTTTGTATCCTGGATCTAGATATCTATTTCCTTGCCCAGATTAGGTAAATGTTCAGCTGTTGTTTCTTGAAATAAAGTCTCTGGCTCATTTTCTCTCTCTTCTTCTTCAGGGACTCCTATAATACAAATGATAATACATTTGATTGAGTCAGTCACTGAGTTCCCTAGGTATTCTCATTTTGCATAATTCTTTTTTTCTCTCTTTTATTCACCTTGGTTGCTTTCCCTTACTCTGTCTTATAGGTCATTCACTTATTTCTCTGCTTCTTCCAGCCTGCTGTTCATTCCATCAAGCATGTTCCTCATTTTGTTAATTAAGCTCTTTTTCTCTCCTATGTTAATCCTTATCTCTGTGTTAAGGATCTCAGTGATGCCTTCCACTCTTTTCTTAAGCCCAGTCAGTATCTTCATGATCATTAATTTAAGTTCTCTATCAGGCATGTAACTTATATCTGTTTCACTTAGGTCTCTGGCCATGGCCTTGTCCTGTTCTTTCATTTGGGACAGCTTCCTCTGTCTTCTCATTTTGTCTAAGTCTCTGTGCCTGCTTCTTTGTTAGGAAAGTCAGCTGTTTCCTGTTCCTGAGGGTAATTGCTTTATGAAGAAGAAGTCCTATAGGCCCTACCATGTAATGTTCTCTGTTCCCCAGGGTGTGGAACTTCAGGGAGTGTCTCCAATGTGTGCTGTCTCCACTCTGCTGTTTAGCCCTGGCCCTTTTATCTTTCAGGCCAGTCCTCTGCAGAGGGTCTCTTTGCCTGTTGTGGGGAGTGTTTGGCCCCTGACCTGAATGTGAACTAAGTGTGTTCTGGTGTGCTTGTGAAATGAGACCTATCATCACCACTGTCAGAACAGAGGCTCTGCAAAACTCCTGGGTCAGGTGAGGCAGTGTGGGTAAGGCTTTGGACTGGTCTTCCGGGGAATGGGGATTGCCACAATGGGACTAAATCAATAATGACTAGACAGGGCACTTCCACCAGAGCGAGGAGGACAGAGGTCTTGGTGTAAGCAAGTTAGGTAGCCAGTGTCTGCTCTGCACTGGTCCCTGCAGGTGATCCTGTGGTTATGCAAAAGGGTGGGAGAGGGAAATGGCACCTGCCAGTTCCTCTGTGCCTGAAGGGGTCTCTCCATGAACACTGTCTCTCTGGGACATGCTCTGAGATGAACAAATAACCTCCCCACTGTGTGCCCCAGGCACTCTTTGGATCACTATTTCCATGCTGTCTGTCAGGGGCTTTCTGCCCTGCCTTCTTTCCAACAGCAGTCCCATTGCCCTCTGGGCTCTCTCCAAGCCAAGCCCACTGACCTTTAACTTCAGGCTTTAAGCCCCAGTGATTGCCAAAAGTCATGAAATTTGTCCTCTCTTACTTTTTAAGCTAATTGCTACAGGGATTCATTTCCCCCTGTGCATTCCCCTGTCTTTCTGGGTATTCCCAGACACCCATCTGTCTTTCATCCTTCTCCATGACCTCACTGAGCATGATGTTTCTCTCCCAAACCATGTCTCCACACTTTATGCCTTCTTCAATATAGTCTCTTCAACCTTTACTTGTGGAGTTTGTTCTGACCATCTTCAGGTTGATTTCTGGGGTATTTAGGATGATTTGATAATTACCTAGTTCTATTTGTGGGACAAGGTGACCTTAGGGGTCCTCTTACTCTGCTGCCATCTTCACCTCTTCTTTAATATACTTTTATCTTTTGGCTGCTCAGCGTGGTTACTTTCCATTACTCTGTCTTCCAGCTAGTTAATCCATTTTTCTGCATCCTGTAATCTTCTGTTGATTCCCTCTAGTGTATTTTTCATTTCAGTTAGTGTATTCTTCAACTACCTTTATATATTTTTGTCTCTTTGTTGAAGTTCTCACTGAGTTTATTTTTCCTTCAAGTCCACTACCTTTATGACCATCACTTTGAACTCTTTATCAACTATATTGCTTATCTGTTTCATTTATCTCTTTTACTGTGCTTTTGTCTTTTTTTTTTCATTCGAGATACATGCCTCTGTCTCCTCATTTTGTCTAACTCACTTCTATGTTTTAGGTAGACCAACTACATCTCCAAGTTTTGAAAGTAGTGGCTTTATGTAGATGGGATCCTGTAGTTCCCTGTAGTTTAATCCCCTCTGGTCACTAGAACCAGGTGCTCCAGGGTTGTCCTCTGTGTGGGCTGTGTATGCTTTCTTGTGGCTGAACCATGACTGATGTGAGCATGCTGGTTAGTGGACGTGGCCCTCAGCTCAGCTGGCTGCAATGACGCACTTTACATGCCATGGGCACACTGGTGTATAGATCTTGCTCCATATGTGACCAATTTAGAGGCTGGGCTGGCAGGTAGGCAGGGTTGGCACTCAGCCTGGGTGTCTGCACTTACTACTAGGACTACTCTGGGTGTGCTGATGAATAGCGCTTTCTCCCTGGACAGCCAATGAAAGCCTTGGCTGCAGGAGCAGTGGGTGTACTGGTGTGTGGGGTTAGCTACCTCCTACCCCAGGGTAGGAGTCACTTCTGAGAGGTGTCAGTCCCATCCTGGGCCTACTTGCTGGGTGTGGTGTGGTGGGAGTCACTTTTGAGGACTGCCTGCCAGAGTGGGGTATGCTCTGCTAGCAAGGTAGATGTGACATCCATTGCTAATACTCTAAGTATTGTCTAGTCTGGGAGAGGGCAAGAAAGATGTTACCTGTCAGCACTTTTGTTCTTAGAGAAGTCTCTTGCAGATTGCTGCCTTTCTGGCACTTGTCTTAAAATTAGTCAACAGATCTCTTTCACATGTGTCCGAGGTGCTTTTCAAACTACGTTTGGACAGAGTTATTTGGGATGCTGGGTCTTTAAGGGTGGAAACTTCATTTCCTATCACTCTTAGGGTCTTCTGGAATTAAGAACCACAGATTTTCAATGCCAGGCATTACGGGGACTTGTTTTCCTAGTGTGAGTCCCTAGGGCAGGGGGTGGTGCCCTGTGTGGGGTCTGATCCCCTCTCTTTTGTGATTGGTTGTGTCAGAGGGTTTGGTTCCTGACTACATTTCTCCCCCTTATTACCCCTTTCAGTGGGGCCTTATCTCTACCCCTAGCTGTGGAAGGACCTGCTCTACCAGTCTTTGGGTTGTTTTCAGGGAGAGTTGCAATACATGTAGTTGTTGTCTCATTGTGTCTGTGGGACAGGTTGAGGTCAGGATCCTCCACCATCTTCCCAGTTTACCCCTGGTTGTTTTTTTCATTTTGTTCATGGTTCCTTTGCTGTGAGGAAGCTTTTTAGTTTGATGGAACCTCACTTGTTTACTTTTGGTTTTGTTGCTTTTTTGTTTTGGCATGAAACCCAAAAATTCATTTCCAAGACTGATGTCTAGGAGCTTATCCTTTATGTGTTCTTTTAGGAATTTAATATTTTCAGGTCTTGCATTTAAGTCTTTAATTCATTTTGAATTAATTTTTGTGTACAGTGTAAGATAAGGGTCTAGTTTTCCCAGCACCCTTTATTGAAGAAACTGTGTTTTCTCCCTCATATATTCTTGCCTCCCTTGTTGTAAACTAATTGATTATGTGTGCACAGGTTTGTTTCTGGACTCTGTTCTGTTGATCTATGTATCTGTTTTTGTGCCAGTATCATACTATTTGATTACGATAGCTTTGTGATATAGTTTGAAATTAGGAAGTGTGTTGTCTCATCTTTGTTGCTCAAAATTGCTTTGGGTATTCAGGGTCTTTTGTGGTTACATAAAAACTTTATGGTTATTCTTTTTCTGTGAAAAATTCCATTGGAATTTAGATAGGGATTGAATTGAATCTTAAAGTTTTCAGTGTATAGGTCTTTAACCTCTTTGGTTAAATTTATTCCTAGGTTTCGTATACCTTTTGATGCAGTTGTAAATGGGTTTTGAAATTTCTATTTCTGGTAGTTATTAGTGTATACACTAATAACAGTGTATACACAGCTGATTTTTATATATTTTTGTCTCCTGCAATTTTGTTGAACTTGTGTATCCTAATAGGTTTTTTTTTTTTTTTTTTTGGAATTTTAGGGTTTTCTACATGTAATATCCTGTCAACTGCAACTAGTGACAGCTTTACTTCTATTCCAATTTGAATGCCTTTTTTTTTCTTTTTTCTTTCTTTCGCTTAATTGCTGTAGCTAGGACTTAAAAGTGGTGAGACTGGGAATCCCTATTTTGTTCTTGATTTTAGGGGAAAAGCTTTTAGCATTTCACCGCTGAGTATGATTTTAGCTGTGGGCTTTTCATATATGGCCTTTATTGTGTTGAGGTACGTTCCCTTTATAACACTCTGAGAGTTTTTATCATGAAGTGATGTTAAATTTTGTCAACTGATTGTTCTGCGTTGATTGAGATGATCATATGGTTTTTACCCTTCATTTTATTAATGTGATACATCACACTGATGGAATTACAGATGTTGAGCTACACTTGCATCCTTGGAATAAATCCTATTTAATTGTGGTGTATGATCTTATGAATGTATTATTGAATTTCATTTGCTAATAATTTGTTTTCTGTAGTGTTCTTGTCAGATTTTGGTGTCAAGGTAATTACTGGCCTTATAAAATGAGTTTGGAAGTTTTGCACACGGGGTGGTATTGATATTTCCTTAAATGTTTGGTAGAGGGGTGCCGGGGTGGCTTAGTTGGTTAAGTGTCCAACTTCAGCTCAGGTCATGATCTCGCGGTTCGTGGGTTGAGCCCTGCATCAGACTCTGTGCTGACAGTTCAGAGCCTGGAGTGTGCTTCAGATTCTGTGCCTCCCTCTCTCTCTGCCCCTCCCTGCCCCTCTGTCTCTCTCAGAAATAAATAAACATTAAAAAAATTTTTTTTGATGGTAGAATTCACCATTGAACTATCTAGTTCTGGACTTTTTTTGGCAGGTGTTTTGAGTATGGATCACAGATTTAATGTACTTACTAGTAATTTGTTTTTTTCTATTCCTTCATAAATTCACTCTTGGTACGTTGTATGTTTCTAGTAATTTATCCATTTCTTCCCAGTGTCCAATTTTAGTATATAATTGCTCGCAGTAGTCTCTTAAAAACCTTTGTATTTCTGTGGTAACGGTTGTAACATCTCTTTGATTTCTAGCATATTCTGCTTATCTTTTCAGAAAATCACTTCTTAGTTTCACTAATTTTTTTGTGTTGCCTTTTTATTCTCTATTTCATTTATTTCTGGTCTGATCTTTAGACTTTGTATTTTTTTCCTTTCCTAGTTTCTGGAGATGTAAAGTTAGGTTGTTTATCTGAGATTTCTTGTTTCTCAGATTTTACTGTATTTCTGTAAGTTTTGGTATGTTGTTGTTTTCAATGTTTATTAATTTTTGAGAGACAGCACGAGCAGGGGAGGGGCAGAGAGCGAGGGAGACACAGAATCCAAAGCAGGCTCAGAGCTGTCAACACAGAGCCTGAGGTGGGGCTCAAACTCAGGAACTGTGAGATCATGACCTGAGCTGAAGTCTGACTCTTAACCAACTGAGCCACCCAGGGGCCCCTGGTGTTGTTTTTTGGTTTTGATTACTTGTTTGACCTATGGGTCAGGAGTATGTTTAATCTCACATATTTGTGAATTTTCCAATTTTCTTATAATTAATGCCATTTTGGTTTGAAAAGCAGCTTGATATTTGGGTTTCAGTCTTTTATTAAGATGTATGATGTGATGCCAAATATAGGATTGATCAGGGAGAATGTTCCATGAGCATTTCAGAAGAATGTATATTCTGTTTCTGCATGAAATGGTCTGTATATATCTGTTAGGTCTATCTGGTTTCAGATGTACTTTAAGTAGAATTTTCCTTATTGTTTCCTCTGCATAATCTATTCATTTTTTGATGGGGTGATTGTAAAGTCCCCCATTATTGTATTACTGTGTATTTTGGTCTTTAGGTATGTTAATATTTCCTCTGTATATTTAGGTGATCCTCTATAGGGTAAGTAAATATTTGCAAATGTTATATCCTTTTGATGAATTGATTCCTTTATCTGTGTTTATTATAGCCTTTACCCTAAACTCTATTCTTTCTAATAACAGTGTGGTTACCCCAGATTTCCTTTAATTTCCATTTGCATAGATATCTTTCCATCTTTTCACCCTCAGTCTGTGTGTTCTTAAAGCAGAAGTGACTCTTTTGTAGGCACCAGATAGATGGGTCATGTATTTTATCCATTAAACCACTCTTTGTCTTTTGATTGGAACATGTGGACCATTATATGTATGAATTGCCATTTTGTTCATTGTTTGCTGGTTGTTTTATAATTCCTCCATTCCTTTCTTTTTCTCTTGCTCTCTTATTTGATTTGATGATATGATTTTCATATATTGTTACCCTTTCACCTTGAAGAACAGTCTTTAATATTGCTTGAAAGGTGGGTCTAGTAGTGATGAACTCTTCTTTTACTTGTCTGGAAAACTCTCTGTTTCAATTCTAAAGGACAGTTTTGCTAGGTAGGGTATTCTTGGTTGGCAGGGTTTTTTTTCTTCTCTTTGTATCTATAGCCATACCTCTGGGATATTGTGGGCTCTGTTCCAGACCACCAAAATAAGGTGAATATTTCAATAAAGCAAGTAAAGTGAAGCATTTGGTTTTCTAGTGCATATAAAAGTTATGTTTACATTGTACTGTGGTCTGTTAAGTGCACAGTAGTATTATATCTTAAAAACAATGAGTATACATTAATTGTAAAACACTTTGCTAAAAATTACTAAGCATCATCTTAGCTTTCAGTGAGTAGTAATCATTGATGGCTGCTGACTGATCAGGAGAGTGGCTACAAAAGGTAGAGGTAACTGACAAAATTCCCTTAAGACAACAATGAAGTTTACCATAATGATTGACTTCTTTTCATGAAGGATTTCTCTGTAGCATATGATGTTGCTTGATAGTATTTTCCCAGTAGTAGAACTTCCTTTTCAAAATTGGAGTCAATCCTCTCAAATCCTGCTCTGCTGCTTTCTCAACTAAATTTATGTCGCATTCTAAATCCTTTATTGTCATTTCAGCAATCTTCACAGCATCTTCACCAGGATTAGATTCCATCTCAAAAAGCCACTTTCCTTGCTCACCTATAAGAAGCAACTCCTGATCCAAGTTTTATCATGAGATTGCAGCAATTCAGTCCCATCTTCAGGGTCCACTTCTAATTCTGGTTTTCTTTCTATTTCCACCTCATCTGCAGTTGCTTCCTCCACTGAAGTTTTGAACCCTTAAAATCATCCATGAGGGTTGGAATTGACTTTTTCCAAACTTCTCTTTATGTTGATGTTTTAACCTCTTCCCATGAATCATGAATGTGCTTAATGGCATCTAGAATAGTGAATCCTGGGGCACTTGGATGGCTCAGTTGGTTAAGCATCCAACTTCAGCTCAGGTCATGATCTTGCAGTCTGTGAGTTCAAGCCCTGTTTTGGGCTCTGTGCTGGCAACTCAGCCTGGAGCCTGCTTCAGATTCTGTCTCCCTCTCTCTACACCCCTCCCTGACTCATACTCTGTCTCTCAAAAATGAATGAATGTTAAAAAAAAATTCAGAAAAGTGAATCCTTTCCAGAAGGTTTTCCATTTATTTTACCCAGATTCATTGGAGGAATCACTATCTGTGGCAGCTAAATCTTTATAAAGTGTATTTTTAGCAATTAGATTGAAATATAAAGTGACTTCTTGAGAGGCACCTGGGTGGTTCAGTTGGCTAAGCATCTGACTCTCAATTTCAGCTCAGGTCATGATTTTGCGGTTCATGAGATGGAGCCCCTCATTGGGCTCTGTGCTGTCAACAGCAGAATCCCTGCTTGGGATTCTGTCCCTCTCTGCCCCTTCTTTGCATGTGCTCTCTCTCTCTCTCAAAGTAAATAAGTAAAACTTAAAAAAAAAAATGATTCCTTGATCCATGGGCTGCAGAATGGCTGTTGTGTTAGCAGGCATGAAAACATTAATCTCATTGTACATCTCCATCAGAGCTATGGGGTGACCAGTTGCATTGTCAATGAGCAATAGTATTTTTAAAGAATTTGTCTGTTCTTTGAGAGCAGTTTTCAACAGTGGGCTTAAAATATTCAGTAAACCATGTTGTAAATAAATGTGTGTTCACCCTGCTTTTTAGTTCTATTTATAAAACACAGTAGGTGTAGCATAATGCCTGAGGGCCCTAAGATTTTCAGAATGGTAAATAAGCATTGGCTTCAACTTAAGGTCACCAGCTTCATTAGCCTTTAGGAAAAGAATCAGTCCTTTGAAGTTTTGAAGCCAGGTATTAACTTCTTCTCCTTAGCTATGAAAGTCCTAGATGGCATCTTCTTCCAATAGAGTGCTGTTTCATCTACATTGAAAATCTTTTAGTGTGGCCGCCTTCATTAATTATTTTAGGTAGATATTTTGGATAACTTGCTGCAGCTTCTACATCCGAACTTGCTGCTTCACCTTGTGCTTTGATGTTATGGAGATGGTGTCTTCCTTAAACCTCAAGAACCAACCTCTGCTAGCTTCACACTTTTCTTCTGTAGCTTCCTCACCTCTCTCAGCCTTCAAAGAATTAAAGAGAGTTAGGACCTTTCTGTGATCTTATAGCTGGTTTGATCCTCTCTCCAGACCACTAAAACTTTCTCCTCATCAGCCATAAGGCTGTTTAGCTTTCTTATCATTTGTGTATCCACTGGATTAGCACCTTTAATTTCCTTCAAGAAATTTTACTTTGCGTTCACAACTCAGTTAACTGGTGTAAGAGGTTTGGCTTGAGGCTTGTCTCAGATTTTTCCACTCCTTCCTCACTAAGCTTAATTATGTCTAGCTTTTGATATAAACTGAGAGATATGTTCACATATCTCTTGAACACTTAGAGGCCAGTGTAGGGTTATAAATTGGCCTAATTTCTCTATTGTTGTGTCTTGGAATAGGGAGGCCCAAAGTGAGGGAAAGAGAATGGGAATGGCTAGTTGGTGGAACAGTCAGAACACACAAAGTTCACCTTCTTATGTGGTTGATGGCACCCCAGAACAAGAGTAACATCAGAGATCATTGATCACCATGGCATACAATAATGAAAAAGTTTAAAATATTTCAAGAATTACCAAAATGTGACACAGAGACACAAAGTGAACAAATGTTGGGAAAATGGCACCAATAGACTTATAAAACAAATTGCCACAAATCTTCAACTGGTAGAAAATGCAATATTTGTAAAGCACAACAAATACACCATGCAAGTTTCTATGGGCTTGCAAAACTTCTGCTGAAAAATCTGCTGATAGTCCTATGTTTGGGGGGAGTCCATTATACATAATAATTTTTTTGGTATTTTTGCTGTTTTTAAGATTTCCTCCTTGTCTTTAAATTTGATGCTTTAATTTTAATGTATCTCAGTGCTAATCTCTTTGGGTTTATCTTATTTAATATTCTGTGCTTCCTGCAGTTGCACACCTGTTGCCTTCCCAAAGGTTAGGGAAGCTTTCAGCCATTATTCTTTAAGTACATTCTCTGCCTCTTTCTCTCTTCCTCTTTTGGACCCCATAATGTGAATGTTGGTCTGCTTGATGTTGTCCCGTAAGTCCCTTAAGCTATTTTCACTCTTTTTCAATCTCTTCTCTTTTTGCTGTTCTAATTGGATAAGTTCCACTGACCTGTCTTTGAGTGCATGGATCCTTTTCCTGTTTCTTCAAGTCCGCTGTTTAACTCCTCTGTAGCATTTTTCTGTTCAGGTGTTGTATTCTTCAGCTCTGTCACTTCCATTAAGTACTTTCTTATATTTTCTTTTTGTTGAAATTCTCACCTGGTTCATGCATTATTCTCGGGAACTCTGTGGACATCTTTTATCACTGTTCTTTGAACTTATTGTCAGGTAAATCACTTACCCTGATTAAGGTCTTTTTCTGGGGTTTTATCTTGTTGTTTTGTTTGGAACATATTACTCCATTTCTTCATTTGATCTCTGTACTGGTTTCTATGCATTAGATAAAATAACCAAGTCTCCCAGTCTTGAAGGAATGGCCTCATGTTGGAGATAAACCATATTATTCTCCTCTGGCTTAGCTCTTGATTGTCTCTCAGCATTTGTGATTGTCCAAGCAGCTTACTTTATTCTTAGTAGCTCCCAGTGGTGGAGGCTATGCCAAGACCTTTTAGTGTCTCAGAGGGGCAGATCTCAGTCCGCATCTGGATTCATGCCAAATTGGAAGCCAGACCTTCCGGTATCAACTTTTAAAGTTTATAGATACATTTCTTTCAGGGGAGAGATGGGCATTTTTGTCTGCTCACTCTGTGCTGAGCTCTGTGGTGATAGACAGTTAAGAAGTGTTTCTTTGGTTGTTGTGGTCATGATGAACCCCTGAACATATGCCATGCTCTCAAGGGACATGTCCTGTGTGTCAGACATAAAAGCCAGGGTGCCAGATGTGTACACCAACTCCTTTCTTGGGGACGCTGGTGACAGAGGGAGAACGTGAAGATGACTCCCACTGGCCTCCACTCTCTTGGGAGAGTCTTATCAGTAGGCATTTTGTTGTGTGTGAAATTAGAAGCCTGCTTATTAGGTCAAAACTTTGAGATAAACAAATATGCCTCTTACACAGAAGGATTGGGTGCTTTTCAATCTGCTGCCTCTGTACTAGGCCCTGGAGGGTGGTAGCCATTAGGCCTTTAAGAATGGTTTTAGTTTTGTATAGCCTGTGAGTATCATGGACACAAGCCCTGGTGACTTTCAAAGCCACCTGTTGCAGGGGCTCATCTCTCAGGTACACATCTTAAAAGTTTGAGTGCCAGATAGGGGGTTCAAACACTTTGCTCCTCAAGGAGAAGCTCAGAGCTGTGAGTTCCCTCCCAATTGTGGGGTGGCACTAGGGTTGGGGTTGATGACAAGTGTGTCAGCCTCTTGTACATATTTCAGTGTGGGATCTTTGCTTGTTTCCATAATATTCCGGAGTCACTCAACTAGTTTGTGGATGTCTTTCAGAGGAAAGTGTTCTTTAGGTGGCTGTATCTTTGGTGTGTCCATGGGAGGAGAGGAGTCCAGGATCCTCTTATGTCACTGTCTTGAACTGGTGCCCTGTCTGTTGGTTTTTTCATAATAACCATTCTAATAGGTAGGAGATGATATCTGATTGTGGTTTGGATTTTCGTTTCTCTAATGATTCGTGCTGTCTAGCACCTTTTCATATATCTACCAGCCCTACTTAGGTATTCTTAGAGAAATATATTGAGGTCCTCTGGGTGAGAGAGGCTAGAACTGTCTCATGGATCACGTAAGGGTCCCTAGGTAAGAATGAGGTCTCTCTGCCTCTTACCTGATACATGGGGTCGCCAATGCTTCTCCTGGGTCCTTTGGCATATTATGCTGGATCCCATAGCTCTCTCAAAGGCACTATTGCTTAGGGATGGATGGTAAATTTTTGTTGTGGAATGAGGGGACAAAAATGAGAGATGTCTTCAGACAGTATTATTTGTTTTTGTATATATGTTTGTACATGGGGGAGTATTTTTTTTTCATTTTTTTTAATGTTTGTTTATTATTGAGAGACAGACACAGAATCCGAAGTAGGCTCCAGGCTCTGAGCTGTCAGCACAGAGCCCGACACAGGGCTCCAACCCACAAACCGCAAGATCATGACCTGAGCTGAAGTCAGTTGCCCAAACGAGCCACCCAGGTGCCCCCAGGGGGGAGTATTTTTTTAAATAAAATTTGTTGTCAGGTTAGCTAACATACAGTGTGCTCTTGGTTTTGGGGGTGGAGTCCCCCATCACTTACGTACAACACCCAGTGCTCATCCCAACAAGCGCCCCCCTGCTCAATGCCCATCACCCATTTTCCCCTCTCCTCCTCACTCCCATCAACCCTTGGTGTGTTCTATTTAAGAGTCTCTTATGGGGGAGTATTTCTATGAGATGAAGTTCCAAAATGACTAGGTCACAGGCTACATGCAGTTTTCATTTTGGTACATATAGCCAAATCACTTTTTCTAGAGGTTTATATTCACGGTACAGAAGTGCCTATTCCTGCAAACACTGACTTTTTGATTTTACCAATCTGAAAAAGAGCAATTCATTATAGCTCTAATTTGCATGAATCTTATTTATATTCTTTGTGTATTATAAAGATTTTATTTTTTAAAGTAATCTCTACATCTACATGGGGCTTGAACCCACAATCCCAAGATCAAGAGTCACATGCTCTACTGACTGAGCCAACCAGGTGCCCCACTTTTTGTATTTTTCTGTCTGGGGTTTTGATCTTTAACTTGTTGATTTACTACAGCTCTTTTTTGATTGGAGTAACAAAATTTAGAATATCTTTTCTGTTAAAAAAAAAAAGAACCAGGTGGCTTAGGTAAGAAACAAAAACTCAGTTTTACACCTAGGTGGCTCAGTTGGTTAAGCTTCTGACTTCTGCTCAGGTCATGATCTCACGGTTAGTGAGTTTGAGCCCCGTGTCAGGCTCTGTGCTGACAGCTTGGAGCCTGCTTCAGATTCTGGGTCTCCCTCTCTCTCTCTACCCCTCCCTCGCTCGTGCTCTGTTTCTTTCTTTCTCATGGTCTCTGCCATGACCAGAACAATTTCCAGAGTGGGGGTATCTGATGCTTACTGTACACAATGCCCGTTCAGTAGAAATGCCCTGAAAGCCCTCTATCGACGATCCTCAAACATTGACTTGACTGGAAAATGTTTTAAATCCAGGTTAGAATTGAACAAAGTTGCTGAATCAGCACAAAAAGGGAAAGATCACAAGCCCCCTCAGGAAATCAATGGTATACACATTGGTAAGCATTTAAAAAGACAAACAACGCCCTTGTGCTTAAAAATTAAATTGTTGAAGGTACCCAAATACCGAAAGCAAAAGAGGGGCTTTATATTTGCCATGAGGACGGGGTTCACAGGGTGAGACGGAGAAGGGGCCTTGAAGGTAGTCCTCATCCTGGGGTTGGGGCTGTTGGCTAGGTCAGGGTCTGTGTTGGGTACTTGGCAGCACCCAGGAAAATTGCCCTGGGGAGGTTATAATGAAACTCACCTGCCTCTCCCATGGCCTTTGCTTTCCCAGCTCATGTGTTCATCAGTGCAGAAGGCCCTGTTTGAGGAGGAGGACCATGTGAAGAAACTGCAGCAGAAGGTGGCCACCCTTGAGAAGCGGAACAAGCAGCTTCGGGATCGGGTGAAGAAGGTCAAGAGGTCGCTGAGGCAGGCCCGGAAGAATGGGCGCCACCTGGAGCTAGTGAACCAGAAGCTCAGTGAGAAGTTAGCGGCTGCAGCAGGTGCTGTCCCACACATTAATGCCCTGGGGCAGGAGCCACCCGCTGCCACCTACCTGCGGGGGTAGCAGGGACTGAGCAGTGGCCTTGCCTGGCCCTGCTAGAGCATGCTGCCTCTTACCAGGGAATGTGAAGGGATAGCAGGTTTGTCTGTGCACTCTTGTAGATGAATTCTAAATATGAATTTGGTCGAGTGTCATTGCTTAAAGGGGCAAGTCTTGCTTATTTCCTTGGCTGCTGGGCTCCCTTCCCTCCCTGTCTTGCTCCCAGGCCTGGTGCTTGCCAGTCCAGAGCCAGGAAGATCCTGGAGTGTCACGTGCTTGCCTAGGGCCTGTCCACCCTGGAAAGTGTACTTACTGTGGAAAGAACATTTTAGAATCTCTAGCTGCACAAGAACCCAGGGGTTCAGCCTTATTTCAGAGGAGAAGCAGTATGATCTCAGCTCGGAGCTCCAGGACCACCATTAGTTCTGAGGAGGGATCTATAGCAAGTCGTGGAACCTTCTGATGTCTTATTTGCTACATTTTTGGAAGGAGGATGGCAGTCTTGCAAAGCACCCAAGGATACCTGTAAATAAACCTGTGCATGGTGTCCCTACCCCTGCCAGCATTTCCTCGCGGCTGAGGCATTGTAAGACTTCATATGAGGTCTTAACAGGTAGCGTACTGAGTTGCGGCAGGGGGTGGGGGTGGGGAGCAGGTAATCGAGTAATATGAATTATACCTGATTTCTAACACCAGTTACCCAGAGCTAAAGAGGACACCTATGGGTCACTTTAATCTAAAGGGGAATTGCCTTTATGGACTGGCCATGTTTTAGCAAACCATGTTCCTGAGCTGGAAGAGTCTGACCACTATCTCAGCCACTGCTAAATGCTAGCATAGCTTGCTCATTAACTCCATCTAGCTGCTCTGATTTTGAGGTGAGTTGACCCAGTACACTATTAACTTCCGTTCTGCAAAGACATCTCCTTACCTAATGGAGTCAAGTTTCCCATCCAGGCAGTTCTACAGAGTCTTGCCGCAAGCATTTTCACGGCAAACATTTTTGCCACGTAACACATTAGCTGTAAGGTAATGTTGCTGTCAGAGATGAAATGACTAGTTGATAGTTTGGTTTAATTTCTCCACTGACAGAGTTCCCATTTTTATATTGCATGAATCTTAGCCCTCCTAATGGGCTATACAGTGACCAGTACACATGGTGGCCTTAAAATGGTGCATGATAACTACATATATGGACTTAATAGAAAAATACAGCAACAAAACTATCATGCAAAATGGTAATTCATGAGTTGAAATAACTCGGCTAGAAAAGCATTACAACATCTATCTAGAAGGCTTTCATCATACGATACAAAGCTTAGTTACAAATGTGCATCCTAGTATTTGGAAAACTAATACCTCTCTTAATGTAACATGAAAAAAATATTTCTTATGTCCTTTTTAAGGCTCCTCTTTTATTTTTTGTTAATTTATCTTTTATGGCCACATTGCCTTCTGGCCAATGTGTTACGCAGTGAAAATGCTCGTGGCAGAGATGCCAACAGTGAAAATACCGGACATGGTTCCAGTAATATCAGACATGGTTCCAGGCATTCCAAGCACTTTCCACCTCCCTGGACTGTCCAATCCTGGGAGGAATGTTTTCACATGAGTCCACATGTCAGTGCATCCAGTTTTGTACATAGTCAGAACTCTTCACCCTCTTTGGAAAGACAGCTTCAAAGACAGTGCAAGTAAAAAGAGTATCCACTAGGTCCAACATCTGAGCCCTTACTTTAGTAGCATTTGATCTAGTCCCAGTTGTGTTACTCAGAAGGTAGCTGAGTGGCCGTCTTGTGATTGTCTTCTGATGGACCTCCAAATCGACAAGTCTCCTTTCTGTGCTGTTCCAGATGGAACCTGCAGGTTCCTCATCAGGAAATCTCCCCCTAGACCACCCCAGACACTTCAGTGCTTGATGATGTTGTCCTTTCCATTAGAAATGGCAATTATACTGTCAGATCTCCCTTCCACTGCTTGTAGGAAAACCAAGTTCTTGCTCTGGCAGCTGGTTGGGAGGATGGACTTGCGTCACTTGAGGGGCAAGCTGATGCTCAAGGGGAGAAGTCTACACCCTGGACTGGATGGAATGGCAGCTTTTGCTTCATTTCCAAGCTTCTGCTGCTCCTTTATAGCTGTATTCTTCATAGCATGATACAATGGTTAATTCTTCCTGGGGCCATTTCATTAAAGCACTTTTGCTTCCACCCAAGGGAATGACAAGCCTAAGGGTGATTTACAGCTAGTGTTTTGAGAACTGTGGAACTGGATCCCTACAGATGCGTTATGTTCAACCTTTTTAATAAAAGCAGTATTTCAGCCACAATGGTAAGGCAATGTGTGTTTCTTGTGGGTCAGGGAGATTTTAGTATTTCCAGCTTTGGCCTGGAGAAGTACTTTAGATCCTTTTGGGGAAGCATCTATGAGTAACACCTGGGGCACATAGGAGACTGAGCTCAAATAGCCTTTGATGCTCTCCTGGGAATATGGCCTCTCTCTCTCTCTCTCTCTCTCTCCCCCCCCCCCCTCTTTCCCAGGGTTCCCTTCTCTCAACACACCTGCAGAAAAGCAGTGGTATCCAGGTCTGCTCCTCCTAGGGGACAAGTAGCTTCATTAATCAATGTTTGCAAAAATATATTTGAATCTCCTGCCAAAGGGAACTCCCCAGTTATCTGCTGCCTTGTCATCCTACTGTGGCCCTTGCAACTGTTTATTGTACTAGTAGAAATTTTTTATGCATATGGATCCAAGAATTGCTCCAAAATGTATAGGCTTAACCAACCTGTTGTAGCTTTCTCTCTGAGATGCAGACCACTGTTTAGTTCTACTTTGGAAAAGTCAATAGGCCTCCTCAAACCCCAAAGTCACAAAATAAATGAGAGGCAGACACAATCTAGAATATTTCAACTATAGACCCAGGAGTTACAGCTGCAACATGTGAACCACAGCTAGTGTGGGATGGATCCTTAGGTCTCCAAAGTTTGTTTGTGAATGCCCTTGTTGGACTCCAGACCACTGTTTCTACTGATACTGCTTTTTTTTTTTTATACCAGGCTATGTCACCCTTTTCCTGGTAAGAGAAACAACAGAGAATGTCCCTTCCTTCTGTGGTGCAAGGTCCCGTCTCCCTTAGGGGAGAGAGAACACAAACTCAGATCACAATGACTTTGAATCAAATTGTTCATTCAGCAACAGCCCGTGTTCTAAAATGGTGTAAAAAAATCAAGTACTCAGAGTATTCAGCTTTTTTAACCTATATTATCTCATTTACTAGCTCTAATAATTTTATAAAATAGTGATCCTATTGCTCATTCTTAATCTGGACTTTCAAGAGATTAAATGAATTGCACAGTGACCACTGTCAGTATAGGTAGCCAATCAAGGATTCAACTCCCTCTTGATTTCACTATTATCCTGATTTTATAGGTTAGCAAGTATAAACACTACTACCTCAAAGGCTGTTCAGAAGATTGAATAAAAATTTTCATTTAGATGCTTAGCTTGGCTCCTGACACACTGCAAGCACTCAATAGATACCACAAGAATAATTTTTGTTTCTAATATTCACCACAAAGGCCCGACCAATGCATGTCAGAAATAAGAGCACATTTGGTGGGATTCTATATTAAATTCTACCCTCCTTTCCATTCACCATACACCGTCTCCAGTTCTTTTTCATGTTCCTTTCTGAGCCACCTCCCTTTTTCTCACAATCAGAAGCTGTTCCTCCAAATTTGCCAAGAAAACACGGCACATCAGAAATGTGTTTCCCCAATTTCCTTGAATATCACTCACACCATGTAGTTCTGCCATCCTTTTCTCCTCCCTTTCACCCCAAAGGCAGGCACATCCCTATTGACCACATCCAGCGTCAAGCCCATTTCTGTTATCTTGAATTCATATTTCTCCTCTCAAAACCCAGCTCCCCCCCCCCCAATGTTTTCTTTTTATTGTAAATACTTCCCTCATTGGGGACTCCTCCTATTATCAAGCGATGCTCAATTCTCCCCAGTCTAAGGGGATAAAAACCCTCAGAAACACAGTTTAGAAAATATAGAGGCAACTTTAAAGATGGCAACATGGAAGGCTCCTGAACTCCCCTCCTCCCACAGACACACTGAATGAACAGTGACACATGGAACAATTCCATCTGAAAGAAACCCTTAAATTAGCTGAGCAAGTCTTACACACTGGAGGAACTAAATGCATCCATATCAAAGTGAGTAGAAAAGGTTTAGGCACACTCTTACCATAAGTGGTGCCTACACACTGCACAGTGCCATACAATCAGGAGAGAATCTCCGAATACCAGCTTTTCTTTGAGAGAAGACTTTGGATGCCACATCTACAACCCCAACTTCTAAGACTCCCATCTGAGGGACAAGCCCTCAAAACACCTAGCTCTGAAAGCCAACGGGATTTGTGTCCACAAGCCCTACAAGGCTATGGCAAACAAAGGCAGTTACTATTGGGCACAGGTACACTCAACTCCAGCTGTCACATCAAAATCAGCACAGAGGGAGCAGGACAAGAATACCTACTAGTCTTTTCCTGAATGGGGTCTATTTTGCTGCTTTAAAAATTGCTTCCCAGAGGAGGAGGTTCAAGTTGGTAGTATAGAAAGATCCTGTTCTGACATCCTTCCACTGACACAATAAGTCCACAACTACATATGGAAGAATGTCCTCTGAAGGGGTCTGAGAAACTGGATGAACAGAACCTCCACAGCAAGGGACAGCACTGAGGTAGAAGAGGCAGACATGGTCTCACCAAGGTCGGGGGGAGGGGACACACCCCAGGCTTGGAGTTCCATGGTTGGGAAGAATCTCAAAGGTACAGAACTTTTCCTTGAGGAACAAAAAATTCAAGCTCCACCTTATGCACCTTAGCCCTTAGGTCTCATACAGGAGGGATGAGACCCCAAAACACATGGCTTTGAAAATGAATGGGGAATATGTCCAGGAAAACTACAGAACTGTAGGGAAAGGCAAAGCCACTTTTAAAGGGCCTGTGCACACACTCAACCCAGAAACCAGGGCAGAAACACTAGATCAAAGAGTATGTAGACCATAGGTAGAGGAGAGTCACTAACCTTCAAATGGCTGCCAGAGACACAAGAGGGAGCAGGACCTAACACCAGGGACTGAGATATTGACAGCAATCATCTTTGCTAATTCTGCCATCCTGATCCCAGTGCTGGTGGTCACCATTTAGGAGTCCTTTCCCTAGACTGTTAATGCCAGGAAGCATGCCCTGCTGAGAGCCCCACACACCCAAGCACCTCGGCTGGGCCTCAGAGTCAACAGGTTGACAGCTCCCTCCACCAAAGTTCCAAAAGTAGCTACAGTTGGGGGCCATCCCCACCCAAAAATGTGCCACAACAGATGCAATCAGGCATGACAGCCACCTGGGCCTGGGATTACCCCACCCCACCAGTGATTCTGAAGTAGTTGCAGCCCCACAACAGGAGAGTACATGCAGCACACACAGGAAACACCCCTACATTGCCTGGCTCTAGTAGCCAGGGAATATTGTGCTTCTGGGTCCCACAGGACATCTACACTAGGTGACTCCTTCAAGAGGGAGACTAGTTGAACTACCTAATAAATAGAAACAGAGATTCAGGCAAAATGAGGAAATAAAATATCCCAAATGAAAGAACAAGATAGAACCTCAGAAAAGAACTGAGACAGAGATCAGCAATCTACCTGATAAAGACTTCAAAGTAAGGGTCATTAAGCTACTTCCTGTATTTAGAAGAATGGATGAACACAGTAAAAATTTCAACAAAGAGAAAAAAGAGTACCAATCATGGGAATGCAAACTGGTGCAGCAACTCTGGAAAAACAGTCTGGAGTTTCCTCAAAAAGTTAAAAATAGAACTGCCCTGTGATCTAGCAATTGCACCACTAGGTATTTATTCAAATGATACAAAAATACTAATTTGCAGGGATACACCCTAGTATTTAGAGCAACATTATCTACAATAGCCAAATTATGGAAAGAACACAAATGTCCATCAACTAATGGATAAAGAAGATGTAGTGTGTTGGGGGGGTGGGGTATTTGTATGTATGTGGGGGATATATATATATATATATATATATAGTATATATACTTGTGTATATATATATATGGTGTGTGTGGATACACACACACACACACACACACACACAGGAATATTACCAAACCATAAAAGATGAAATACTGACATTTGCAATGTTGTGGATGGAGCTAAAGAATATTATGCTAAATGAAATATGTCAGAGAAAGACAAATACCATATGCTTTCACTCATATGGGGAATTTAAGAAGCAAAACAAACTTCTCAAAAAAAAAACAGACCCAAGTAGATAAAATCACAAATGAAAATGGAATTATTACAACCAATCCCTCAGAAATACAAGCAATTATCAGGGAATACTATGAAAAATTATATGCCAACAAAATGGACAACCTGGAAGAAATGGAAAAATTCCTAAACTCCCACATGCTTCCAAAACTCAAACAGGAAGAAATAGAAAATTTGAACAGACCCATAACTAGTGAAGAACTTGAATCAGTTATCAAAAATTTCCCAACAAATAAGAGTCCTAGACCAGGTGGCTTCCCTGGGGAATTCTACCAGACAGTTAAAGCAGAGGTAATACCTACCCTCTCAAGCTGTTCCAAAAAATAGAAAGGGAAGGAAAACTTCCAGACTCATTCTATGAAGCCAGCATGACTTTGATTCCTAAACCAGACAGAGACCCAGCAAAAAACGGAACTACAGACCAATATCCCTGATGAATATGGATGCAAAAATTCTCAACAAGATACTAGCAAATCAAATTCAACAGCATATAAAAAGAATTATTCACCATGATCAAGTGGGATTCATTCCTGGGCTGCTGGGCTGGTTCAACATTCGCAAATCAATGTGATACATCACATTAATAAAAGAAAAGATACCATATGTTTTCACTCATATGTGGATCCTGAGAAACTCAACAGAAGACCAGGGGGGAGGGGAATGGAGGGGAAAAAAACAAAGCTACAGAGAGGAAGGGAGACAAATCATAAGAGACAAATACTGAGAACAAACTGAGGGTTGATGGGGGGTGGGGGAGAGGGGAAAGTGGGTGATGGGCATTGGAGAGGGCACCTGTTGGGATGCACACTGGGTATTGTATGGAAACCAATTTGACAATAAATTACATTAGAAAAAAGAACCATATGATCCTGTCAATAGATGCAGAAAAAGCATTTGACAAAATACAGCATCCTTTCTTAATAAAAACCCTCGAGAAAGTCGGGATAGAAGGAACATACTTAAACATCATAAAAGCCATTTATGAAAAGCCCATAGCTAATACCATCCTCAATGGGGAAAAACTGAGAGCTTTCCCCCTGAGATCAGGAACACGACATGGAGTCCACTCTCACCGTTGTTGTTTAATATAGTGTTGGAAATCCTGGCATCAGCAATCAGACAACAAAAGGAAACCAAAGGCATCAAAATTGGCAAGGATGAAGTCAAGCTTTCATTTTTTGCAGACGACATGATACTCTACATGGAAAACCCGGCAGTCTCCACCAAAAGTCTGCTAGAACTGATACATGAATTCAGCAAAGTCGCAGGACACAAAACTAATGTACAGAAATCAGTTGCATTCTTATACACCAATAATGAAGCAACAGGAAGAGAAATAAAGAAACTGATCCCATTCACAATTGCACCAAGAATCATAAAATACCTCGGAATAAACCTAACCAAAGATGCAAAAGATCTGTATGCTGAAAACTATAGAAAGCTTATAAAGGAAATTGAAGAAGATACAAAGAAATGGAAAAACATTCCATGCTCATGGGTTGGAAGAATAAATATTGTTAAAATGTCAATACTACCCAAAGCTATCTACACATTCAATGCAATCCCAATCAAAATTGCACCAGCATTCTTCTCCAAGCTAGAACAAGCAATCCTAAAATTTGTATGGAACCACAAAAGACCCCAAGTAGTCAAAGTAATTTTGAAGAAGACCAAAGCGGGAGGCATCACAATCCCAGACTTTATCCTCTACTACAAAGCTGTAATCACCAAGACAGTATGGTATTGGCACAAAACCAGACACATAGAACAATGGAATAGAATAGAGAACCCAGACTTGGACCCACAAAAATATGGCCAACTAATCTTTGACAAAGCAGGAAAGAATATCCAGTGGAAAAAAGACAGTCTCTTTAACAAATGGTGCTGGGAGAACTGGACAGCAACATGCAGAAGAATGAAACTAGACCAGTTTCTTACACCATTCACAAAGATAAACTCAAAATGGATGAAGGACCTGAATGTGAGACAGGAAACCATCAAAGCCCTAGAGGAGAAAGCAGGAAAAAATGTCTTTGACCTCAGCTGCAGCAATTTATTACTTGACACATCTCCAAAGGCAAGAGAATTAAAAGCAAAAATGTACTATTGGGACCTCATCAAGATAAGAAGCTTCTGCACTGCAAAGGAAACAATCAACAAAACTAAAAGGCAACCGATGGAATGGAAAAAGATATTTGCAAATGACATATCGCACAAAGGGCTAGTATCCAAAATCTATAAAGAACTCACCAAAATACACCTGAAAAACAATCCAGTAAATTTGGGCAGAAGACAAGAATAGACACTTGTCTAAAGAAGACACCCAGGTGGCCAACAGACACATGAAAGGATGATCAACGTTACTCCTCATCAGGGGAATACAAATCAAAACCACACTGAGATATCACCTCACGCCAGTCAGAGTGACTAAAATGAACAAATCAGGAGACCATAGATGCTGGTGAGGATGTGGAGAAATGGGAACCCTCTTGCACTGTTGGTGGGAATGCACACTGGTGCAACCACTCTGGAAAACAGAGTGGAGGTTCCTCAAAAAATTGAAAATAGAACTACCTTATGACCTAGCAATAGCACTGCTAGGAATTTACCCAAAGATACAGGAATGCTGATGCATAGGGGCAATTGTACCCCAATGTTTATAGTAGCACTTTCAACAATAGCCAAATTACGGGAAGAGCCTAAATGTCTATCAACTGATGAATGGATAAAAAAGATGTGGTTCATATGTACAATGGAATACTACTTGGCAATGAGAAAGAATGAAATCTGGCCATTTGTAACGTACATGGATGGAGCTGGAGGGTATTATGCTAGGTGAAATAAGTCAGGCAGAGAAAGACAGATACCATATGTTCTCACTCATATGTGGATCCTGAGAAGCTTAACAGAAGATCATGGGGGAGGGGAATGGGGAAAAAAAGTTACAGAGAGGGAGGGAGGCAAACCATAAGAGACTCTTAAATACTGAGAACAAACTGAGGGTTGATGGGGGAGAGGGGAAAGTGGGTGATGGGCATTGAAGAGGGCACCTGTTGGGATGAACACTGGGTGTTGTATGGAAACCAATTTGACAATAAATTATATTTAGTATATATTAAAAAAAAGTAACATGGGGGTGGGGAGAGGAAAACCACGAAACAGCCTCTTGATTACAGAGAATAAATTGATGGTTACCAGAGGGAGAGTGGGCCCGTGGGGGGGATGCGTTAAATAGATGATGGGAATTAAGAAGCACACTTGTTTTGATAAGCACAGGGTGATGTATGGAAGTGTTGAATCATTAAATTCTACACCGGAAACTATTATTACATTGTATGTTAACCAACTGGAATTTAAATGACAATTTGGAAAGAAAAAAACAATCAGCACTGAAGAATACATTAAAGAAATGAAAATAACTAGAAGGAATCAACAGTAGACTAGATGATAAAAATAGATCAGTAATCCGGAAGATAGAGTCATAGAAATAACCCAAAGTGAACAGCAAAATGAAAAGAATTTTTTTTAAATGAAGATAATTTAAAGGACCTCTGAGACAACATAAAGCATATCATGTTAGCTTTATATGGGTGCAAGAAAGAGAAGCATAATATGTATTTACAGAAATAATAGCTGAAAATTTCCCTAACCTTGGGAAGGAAGGAGATACCCAGATCCAGGAAGCACAGAGAGATCCATCAAGATAAACCCAAAGAGAATTGCACAGACACATTATAACTAATGTCAAAAATTAAAGAGATAATCTTAAAAGCAGCAAAAGGAAAGCAATTAGTTATGTATAAGGAAACTCCCACAGAACTATAAGCTGATTTTTCATCAGAAATTTTATAGGCTACAAAGGAGTGGCAAGACATATTGAAGGTGCTGAAAGGAAAAACTTACAACTAAGAATACTCTACCTGGAAATGTTATTTGGAATTAAAGGGAGCTAGTTTACCAGACAAGCAAAAGCTATAGGAGTTTTCGTTACCACTAAATTGGTTAAAGGGACTTTTTAGGCAGAAAGGAAAAAAATCTCATTGGTAAAGGCAAACATATGCTAAAGATAGTGGATCAACACTTAAAAAGTTAATACAAAAGTTGAAAGACAAGAGCAGTAAAATCAACTATATCTACAATAATTCGTTAAGGAATACACAAAATAAAAAGATGTAATGTATGACAAATACATAAAATTGAATGTGTTAGGAAGTATTGGAACTTAAGTGACCACCAACTTAGAATAAACTTCTATATACGTAGGGTAATATATATTAAACTCCTGATAACTACAAATCTACAGCCTGTAAGGGATACACAAGAAATAAAGATCATAATCCAAACATAACACTAAAGAAAGTCATCAAGGCACAAGGGAAAAGAGAAAGAGACTTGAAAGAAACAGAGAACAATTACAAAAACAATCAGACAAAAAAAATTTTCAAGGCAACAAATACATACCAATAATTACTTTAAATGTAAATGGACTAAATGCTCCAATCAAAAGAAAAAAGTGCGGCTGAATGGATTAAAAACAAGAGTCATCTATATGGTGCCTACAGGAAACTTACTCCAGATCTGAGGACACACATAAAGGATTGAAAAGATACTCCATACAAATGGAAACTAAAAGAAAGAAATTGAGGGCATCATGGAATGAAAATGGGATCAATCCAACAAGATAAAACATTTGTAAATACTTATGCATCTAACAGAGGAGCATATAAATACATAACACAAATATTAACACATACACAAAGAGAAATTGACAGAAATACAATAATAGTAGGGAAATTTAACACCCACTTAGAGATAGATAGATATATTTAGACAGAAAATTATTAAAGAAGCAGTGACCTTAAGTGACACATTAGACCACATGTCCTTGATAGACATAAAAAGAACACTCCATCCAAATGAGCAGAATACACATTCTTCTCAAGCTCACATGGGGCATTCTCCCATGTTAGGTTACAAAACAATTCTCAACAAAATTAAGATGGTTGAAATCATATTAAATATTTTTTCCAACCTCAATGGTATGAAAGTAGAAATCAATTACAGGAATAAATGTAGAAAACACACAGATGTGTGAAGGCTAAACAACATGCAACTGAACATCCAATGGGGCAAAGAAAAAAATCAGAGGAAATTTAAAAAATACTATAGGAAAAATGAAAATGAAAACACAATGTTCCAAATCTATGGGGCATGGCAAAAGCAGTTAAGAGAGTCATTTTTAGTGATACAGATCCACCTCAAGAAACAAAAAAAATATCCCAAATAAATTTCTAACCCACACCTAAAGAAGTTAGAAAAAGAAGAACAAACAAAGCCCACAGTTAACAGAAGAAATGAAATAACTAGACAGGTGGAAAAAAATAAAATAGAAATAAAGAAAAACAGAAAAGATCAATAAAACTAAGAGGGAGTTCTTTGAAAAGATAAACAAAACTGATGAATCTTTGGGCAGACTCATCAAGAAAAAAAAGGGGAGAGTGCCTAAAAACATAAAATCAGAAGGGTGCCTGTGTGGGCCAGTTGGTTAAGCATCTGACTTCAGCTCAGGTCATGAATCTCTATCTCATGGTTCAGGCTCTCTGCTCTCACTGAAGAGCCTGCTTCAGATCCTGTCTCCCTCTCTCTCTGCCCCTCCCCCACTCTATCTCAAATATAAACATTAAAAAAAATCAGAAATGAGAGACATGTTACAACTGATACCACAGAAATACAAATGATCATAAGAGATTATTATGAACAATTATATGCAAACATATTTGAAAACCTAGAAGAAATGGATAAATTCCTAGAAACAGAAAATCTTCCAAGATTGAATAGGGAAGAAACAGAAAATCTGAACAGAATGATTACTAGTAATGAAATTGAATTGGTGGTAATAATAAACTCTCAACAAATTCCAGACCAGATGGCTTCACAGGTAAATTCTACCAAACACTTCAAGAAGACTTAATAACTATCCTACTCAAACTATAACAAAAAAATGGAAGAGAAAGGAATCCTTCCAACTCATTCTTTGAGGCCAGCACTACCCTGACGCCAAAACCTGACAAAGACATGACAAACAAGAAAACAACAGGATAATATCCCTGATGAAATCCCTGGATGCAAAATGCTCTACAAAATATTACCAAACTTAATTCAACAATACTTTAAATGGATCATATATGACAATCAACTGGGATTTATTTCAGGAATGCAAGGATGGTTCAGTATTCACAAATCAATGTGATACATTATACTAACACAATGGAGGATAAAAATCCTATGATCATTTCAATAGATGCAGTAAAAGCATTTGACCAATTTCAGCATCTATTTATGATAAAACCCTCAAAAGAGTGGGTATAGAGGGAATGTACCTCAACAGAATAGAGGCCATATATGACAAACCCACAGCTAACATCATACTCAACATTAAAAGCTGAAGGCTTTTCCTCCAAGATCAGAAACAGGACAAGAATACCCAATCTTGTCACTTTTATTCAACACAAAAATAGTAAAATCAATTATACCTACAAAAATTAGTCAAGGTATACATAAAATAAAACAATGTAAAATATGACATCAGGTTCATAAAAGTGGTGAGGAAAGTAAAAATTGTATGCTTTTAGAATGTGTTTGAACTTGGGGTGCCTGGGTGGCTCAGTCAGTTGAGCGTCTGACTTCGGCTCAGGTCACGATCTCACAGTTTGTGTGTTCGAGCCCTGTGCTGGGCTCTGTGCTGATGGCTCAGAACCTGGAGCCTGCTTTGGATTCTCTCTCTCTCTGTCTCTCTGCCCCTTCTCCACTCACGCTCTGTCTCTCTCTCTCTCCTTTGGAAATAAATAAACATTAAAAAAAATTTTTTTTTGAAAAGAAAAGAATGTGTTTGAACTTAAGCGACCATCAACTTAATATAGATGGCCAAACACATAAGATGTTATAGTGAACCCAATGGTAATCTCAGATCAAAAACCTATGATAGATAAAAAATACATGGAAAAAAATCCAGTCATGACGCTGAAGAAAGTCATCAAACCACATGGGAAGAGAGCTGAAGAAGGAACAGAGAATAACTACAAAAACAACCAGAAAACAATGTAAAAATGGAAATAGGTACATAGCCATTATTACTTTAAATGGAAATACCTAAGTTCTCCAATAAAAAAAATGGTAACTGAATACATTAAAAAATTCATCTATCTGCTGCCTACAAGAGATTCACTTCAGACCTTAAGACACACACAGACTGAAAGTGAAGGGATGGAAAAAGATATTCCATTCAAATGTATGCCAAAAAAAAAACTGAGGTAGTAATACTTGTATCAGATAAAATAGACTTTAAAAGAAAGAGTGTGGCAAGAGACAAAGAAGGGCATTATGTAATGATAAAGGAATCAATCCAACAAGAGCATTTAATGATTGTAAATATTTTTGTACCCACTAAAGAAGCACCTAAATACATAAAGCAAATATTATCAGACATAAAGGGAGGTAATGAAAGTTCTACAATACTAGTAGGGGATTTTAGCACCAACTTATAACAATGGGTATATCATCCAGACAGAAAATAAATAAGGAATCAATGACTTTGAATTACAATTTAGGTCAGATGGACCTAATAGATATATACAGAACGTACATCCAAAAACAGCAAAATGCACATTTTTCCAAGTATACATGGACCATTCTCCAGGATAGATCACGTTAGGCCACAAAACAAATCTGTATAAACTGAAGGAGACTGAAATCAGATCGAGCACCTTTTCTAATCACAATGGTATGAAACTAGAAATCAAGTATATGAAAAAAAAACTGGAAAAAGCACCAACACATGGAGGCTGAATAACATTCAATTAAACAAGTGGTGGTCAATAAAGAAATCAGAAAGGAAATATAAAAATACATGGAGATTAATGAAAATGAAAGCACAACAATCCAAAACCTTTGGGACTCTGAAAGTGGTCCTAAGAGGGAAATTTAGTGATAGAGGCCTATATCAAGAAACAAGAAAAATCTCAAATAAGCCAAAAAGACAAGAATAAATAAATCCCCAAATTAGTAGGAGAAAGAAAATAATAAAGTTTGAGACAAAAATAAATGACAGAGAGACTAAGTATAGAGAAGATCAATGAAACCAAGAGCTGGTTCTTTGAAAATATAAACAGAATTGATTAGCCAGGGGCAACAAGAAGAAAAGGACCCAAATACATAAAATCAGAAATGAAAGAGGAGAATTAAAACCTGACACCACAAAAATACAAAAGATTATGAGACTACTACAAAAAATTATATGCTAACAAATTGGACAACCTAGATAGAAGAAATGCATAAATTTCCAGAAACATACAATCTTTCAGTGCTGAATCGGGAAGACAGACTATTTAAACAGACCAATTACTAGTAACAAAATTGAATCAGTAATTAAAAAAAAAAAAGTCTTGCAACAACAAAAAAAGTCCAGGACCAGATGGATTCACAGGTGATTTCTACCAAATATTTAGAGAAGAGTTAAGACTTATTCTCCTCAAACTATTCCAAAAATAGAAGAGGAAGGAAAATTTTCAAATTCATTCTATGAAGCCAGCATTACCCTGATAGCAAAATCAGACGAAAAAGACACCCAAAAAAAGAAAACCACAGGCCAGTATCTTTGAATGACATAGATGCACAAATTCTCAACAAAATATTAGCAAATAAAATTCAACAAGACATTACAAGGATCATTCACTACAATCAAGTGGGATTCATTCCAGGGATGCAAGGATGATTTAATATTTGAAAGTCCACCAATCTAATACATCACATTAACAAGAAGAAACAAAACTATTTGATCATCTCAATAGATGCTGAAAAAGCATTTGACAAAAAAAAACACCTGTTTATGATAAAAACTACAACAAAGTGGGTCTGGAAGAAACATACCTCAACACAATGAAGGCCATATATAAAAACGCTAGGCTAACAGCATACTCAGTGGTGAAAATGCAGAGTTTTTCTCTAAGATCAGGAACAAGACAGGGACATCCACTCTCACCACTTTCATTCAAAGTAGTACTGGAAGTCCTAGCTCTGACCATTAGATAAGAAAATGAAAGGAAAGACATCCAAATCAGATTGGAAGATGTAAAACTGTCAATATTTGCAGATGACATCCTCTTATATAGAGAAAACCCTAAAGACCACCAAAAATATTAGATCTAATAAACAAATCAAATAGCAGGATATAGAATCAATGTATAAAAATCTGTTTTATTTTTATATACTAATATGGAACTATGAGAAATAAAAATTAAGAAAGCAATGCCTCTTGTATTTGCAAGAAAAAGAACAAAATACCTAGAAATATATTTAACCAAAGAGGTAAAAGATCTGTATACTGACACTGTAACATACTGGTGAAATAAATTGAAGATAAGTGTATCATGCTGAGAAATAGGGCAGAAAAGACAAATAGCATATGATTTCACTTGTATGTAGATTCTAAAAAACAAAACACATGAACAAACAAAACAGAAATGGACCCAAAGATACAGGAAACAAATTGTTGGTTATCAAAGGGAGAGGGTTGGGTGAAAGAAGTGAAGTGGATTAATACATATTCACATCCAGTTATAAAATGAATAAGTCAAAAGGATGTAATATACAGCCTATATGGTATATAGTCAATAATACTGTAATACATGTATCATGGTGACAGATGATAATTAGACTTACTGTGGGGATTAGTTTGTAATATATAAAAGTATCAACTGCTATGACATACACATGAAAATAATACAATGTTGTATGTCAATTACGCTTCAACTTTTTTTACCAAAAGTCATCCAAATTGGAAAGGAGAATGTAAAACTGTCACTATTTGCAAATGACATGACACTATATAAAAACTTTAAATCCTCCACTAAAAAACTATTACAATTAATAAATGAATTAAATAAATATGCCAGATAGAAAATCAATAAAGTAAATTCTGTGGCATTTATACACACTAATAGCAAACTATCAGAAAGAGAAATTAAGAAAACAATCCCACTTACAACTGCATCTAAAAGAATAAAATACTTAGAAATAAAGTTAACCAAAAGAGGAAAGACCAGTAATCTGAAAAGTTATATGCCTATTGAAGGAAACACTCCTGCATTGATAGTAACGTAAATTGGGGCAGCTTCAATGGAAAGTATGAGCTTTCCTCGAAAAATTAAAAATAGAAATACTGTATAATCCACCACTTCTACTTCTGGGAATTTATCTGAAGAAAATGGTAACACTAATTCAAAAAATTACATGCACCCCTATGTTCATTGCAGCATTATTTATAAAAGCCAAAATATTGAAGGAAACTAATGTCCATCAATAGATGAATGGATAAAGAAGATGTGGTGTGTGTGTGTGTGTACTATATTATATATATACATTATATATTATATATAATGGAAATATATATCTCTATCTCCTCTCTCTCTCTTCTATATATATATATATATATGTATGTATATATGTGTATATATATATATATATATATATATATATATATATATATGAACATATATATATATATATGAACGTCACTCAGCCATAAAAAAGAATGAAATTTTGCCATTTGCAACAACTTGAATTGACCTAGAAGGTATTGTACTAAGGAAAAATAAGTCAGACAGAGAAATTCAAATGCTGTATGATTTCACTTATATGTGGAATCTACAAAACCAAACACGTGAACAAACAAAAGAAAACAAAAACAGACTCGTAGATACAGAGAAAAAATTTATGCTTGCCAAAAAGGAGAGGTAAGAAAGGATGGATGAAATAGGTGAAGGGGATTAACAGGTATAATATTCCAATTATAAAATAAACAAGACAGTGTGATATAGTATAGGGAATATAGTCAATATTGTAACAAGTTTGTATGGTGACAACATGGTAACTAGATACATTATGGTGACTACTACTAAAGTATATAAATATCAAATCACTATGTTGTATACCTGAAACTAATACTACATTCTATGTCAATTATTCTTCAATTGAAAAAAAAAAAGCTATTGCCTGAGAATCAGGCTTTTAACTTCGAGAAGAATGCTGGTGCAATTTTGATTGGGATTGCATTGAATGCGTAGATTGCTTTGAGTAGTGTTGACATTTTGACAATATTTATTCTTCCAATCCATGAGCATGGAATGTTTTTCCATTTCTTTGTATCTTCTTCAATTTCCTTCAGAAGGTTTCTATAGTTTTCAGCATGCAGATCTTTTTTTTTTTTTTTTTTTTTTTTTCAGATCTTTTACATCTTCGGTTATGTTTATTCCTGGGTATTTTATGATTCTTGGTGCAATTGTGAATGGGATCAGTTTCTTTATTTGTCTTTCTGTTGCTTCATTGTTAGTGTATAAGAATGCAACTGATTTCTGTACATTGATTTTGTATCCTGCGACTTTGCTGAATTCATTTATCAGTTCTAGCAGACTTTTGGTGGAGTCTGTTGGGTTTTCCATGTAGAGTATCATGTCATCTGCAAAAAGTTAAAGTTTGACTTCATCTTTGCCAATTTTGATGGCTTTGGTTTCCTTTTGTTGTCTGATTGCTTATGCTAGAATTTCTAACACTATGTTAAACAACAGCAGTGAGAGTGGACATCCATGTCATGTTCCTGATCTCAGGGGGAAAGCTCTCAGTTTTTCCCCATTGAGGATGATATTAGCTGTGAGCTTTTCATAAATGGCTTTTATGATGTTTAAGTATGTTCCTTCTATCCCGACTTTCTCGAGGGTTTTTATTAAGAAAGTTGCTGAATTTTCTCAAATGCCTTTTCTGCATCGATTGACAGGATCATATGGTTCTTATCTTTTCTTTTATTAATGTGATGTATCACGTTGATTGATTTGTGACTATTGAACGAGCCCTGTAGCCCAGGAATGAATCCCACTTGATCATGGTGAATAATTCTTTTTATATGCTGTTGAATTTGATTTGCTAGTATCTTATTGAGAATTTTTGCATCCAAATTCATCAGGGATATTGACCTGTAGTTCTTTTTTTTTTGCTGGGTCTCTGTCTGGTTTAGGAATCAAAGTCATGCTGGCTTCATAGAATGAGTCTGGAAGTTTTCCTTCCCTTTCTATTTTTTGGAATAGCTTGAGAAGGATTGGTATTATCTCTGCTTTAACTGTCTGGTAGAATTCCCTAGGGAAGCCATCTGGTCCAGGACTCTTATTTTTTGGGAGGTTTTTGATAACTGATTCAATTTCTTCACTGGTTACGGGTCTGTTCAAGTTTTCTATCTCTTCCTGTTTGAGTTTTGGAAGTGTGTGGGTGCTTAGGAATTTTCCCATTTCTTCCAGGTTGTCCAGTTTTTTGGCATATAATTTTTCATAGTATTCCCTGGTAATTGCTTGTATATGAAGGATTGGTTGTAATAATTCCATTTTCATTGATGATTTTATCTATTTGGGTCTTCTCCCTTTTCTTTTTGAGAACCCTGGCTAGAGGTTTATAAATTTTGTTTATTTTTTCAAAAAACCAACTCTTGGTTTCATTGATCTGCTGTATAGTTTTTTTAGATTCTATATTGTTTATTTATGCTCTGATCTTTATTATTTCTCTTTTCCTGCTGGTTTTGGGTGTCTTTGCTGTTCTGCTTCTATTTCCTTTAGGTGTGCTGTTAGATTTTGTATTTGGGATTTTTCTTATTTCTTGAGATAGGCCTGGATTACAATATATTTTCCTCTCAGGACTGCCTTTGCTGCATCCCAAAGGGTTTGGATTGTTGTATTTTCATTTTCATTTGTTTCCATATATTTTTAAATTTCTTCTCTAATTGCCTGGTTGACCCATTCATTCTTTAATAGGGTGTTCTTTAACCTCCATGCTTTTGGAGGTCTTCCAGAATTTTTCCTGTGGTTGATTTCAAGTTTCATAGCATTGTGGTCTGAAAGTGTGCATGGTATGATCTCAATTCCTTTATACTTATGAAGGACTGTTTTGTGACCCAGTATGTGACCTATCTTGGAGAACGTTCCATGTGCACTCAAGAACAAAGTATATTTTGTTGCTTTGGGATGTGGAGTTCTAAATGTATCTGTCAAGTTCATCTGATCCAATGTATCATTCAGGGCCCTGTTTCTTTATTGAGTCTGTGTCTAGATGATCTATCCATTGTTGTAAGTGGGGTATTAAAGTCCCCTGCAATTACCACATTCTTGTCAATAAGGTTGCTTATGTGTGTGATTGTTTTATATATTTGGGGCTTCTGTATTCGGTGCATAGACATTTATAATTGTTAGCTCTTCCTGATGGATAGACCCTGTAATTATTATTCTTCATCTCTTGTTACAGCCTTTAATTTAAAGTCTAGTTTGTCTGATATAAGTATGGCTACTCCAGCTTTCTTTTGACTTCCAGTAGCATGATAGATAGTTCTCCATCCCCTCACTTTCAATCTGAAGGTGTCCTCAGGTCTAAAATGAGTCTCTTGTAGACAGCAAATAGATGGGTCTTTTTTTTATCCATTCTGATACCCTATGTCTTTTGATTGGAGCATTTAATCCATTTACATTCAGTGTTATTATTGAAAGATATGGGTTTAGAGTCATTGTGATGTCTGTAGGGTTCATGCTTGTAGTGATGTCTCTGGTACTTTATGGTCCTTGCAACATTTCACTCACAGAATCCCCCTTAGGATCTCTTGTAGGGCTGGTTTAGTGGTGATGAATTCCTTCAGTTTTTGTTTGTTTGGGAAGACCTTTAGCTCTCCTTCTATTCTGACTGACAGACTTGCTGGATAAAGGATTCTCAGCTGCATATTTTTTCTGTTGATCACATTGAAGATTTCCTGCTATTCCTTTCTGGCCTGCCAAGTTTCAGTGGATAGGTCTGCTACTACCCTTATGTGTCTACCTTTGTATGTCAGGGCCTTTTTATCCCTAGCTGCTTTCAGAATTCTCTCTTTATCCCTGTTTTTTGCCAGTTTCACTATGATATGTCATGCAGAAGATTGATTCAAGTTACATCTGAAGGGAGTTCTCTGTGCCTCTTGGATTTCAATGCCTGTTTCCTTCTCCAGATCAGGGAAGTTCACAGGTATGATTTGTTCTCTCTCTCTTCTTCTTCTGGAATTCCTATGATAGGGATATTGTTCTGTTTGATTGCTTTACTTAGTTCTCTAATTCTCCCCTCATACTCCTGGATTATTTTTATCTCTCTTTTTCTCAGCTTCCTCTTTTTCCATAATTTTATCTTCTAACTCACCTATTCTCTCCTCTGCCTCTTCAATCTGTGCTATGGCCACCTCCATTTTATTTTGCACCTCATTTATAGCATTTTTAAATTCCTCATGACTTTTTTTAGTCCCTTGATTCTCTGCTGTTCTCTCTGCTTTTTCAAGCCCAGTGATTAATTTTATGACTATTATTCTAAATTCTTGTTCTGTTATATAGCTTAAATCGGTTTTGATCAATTCGTTAGCATTCGCTACTTCCTGGAGTTTCTTTTGAGGAGAATTCTTCCCTTTCACCATTTTGGTTAGTCCCTGCAATAGCTCCAAATTTCAGGGCACTTCCCCTGTGCTGTCTGGAGAAATTTGTGTTGGTGGGAGGGGCTGCAGTCAGATTGGATGTCTGCCCGCAGCCCACCACTGGGGCCACAGTCAGACTGCTGTGTACTTTATCTTCCCCTCTCCCAGGGGTAGGACTCACTGTGGAGTGGTGTGGCCCCTGTCTGGGCTGCTTGCACACTGCCAGACTTGTGGTGCTGCTTCGATGGGATTTGGCCAAGGGCGTATTAGATGGGGTGGATCTGAAGGTGCATAGGGGCAGGAGGGGCAGGCTTAGCTAGCTTTGCCATGGGTGGTCCCCTGGGGGAGGGGCCCTGCAGCACCAGGAGGGAGGCAGCCCCGTCAGAGGGATGGATCCACAGAAGCACAGTGTTGGGTGTTTGAGCAGTGCAAACAAGTTCGATGATGGGAACTAGTTCTCTTTGGAATTTTGGCTGGGGGATGGGAGAGGGAAATGGCACCTGCCAGCACCTTTGTTCCCCTGAGAGCTCTGTCCTTCTGGGGCCCAACAACTCTCCCTCCCAGCATCCTCTCCCCCTCCCTGCTCTTCCAGCAGAGCTATTGACTTTTAACATTCCAGATGTTAAGTCCTGGTGGTTGTCAGAACTCATGCAGTCCCACCCCTCCACTTCTGCAAGCCAGACTTCAGGGGCTCTGCCTTGCCCTGCGGGCTGCCCTTCCACTGTCCCGGCTCCCTCCCACCAGTCCGTGTAGCATGCAGCACCTCTCCACCCTCCCTACCCTCTTCTGTGGGCCTCTTGTCTATGCTTGGCTCTGGAGAGTCTGTTCTGCTAGTCTTCTAGGAGTTGTCTGGGCTATTTGGGTTGATGTGGGTGGAATCTAAGTGATCAGAAAGTTGAGGTGAGCCCAGTGTCCTCCTACACTGCCATCTTTTTCTTCTTCCAACCTCAATATTTTTGTACCTGTTGAGGGCTAGTTTGTGACCCAAGTACATAGAGACAAATTGAAATGAAAACACAGTGGTCCAAAGTGTCTGGGACACAGTGAAAGCAGTTCTAAGAGGGAAATATATGGCAATTCAGGCTTACCTCAAGAAACAAGAAAAAACTCAAACAATTTAACTTTATAAGGAACTAGAATAAGAACAAATAAAGCCTAAGGTGAGTAGAAGAAAGGAAATAATAAAAACCAGAGCAGAAATAAATGACATAAATACTAAAGAAAGAATAGGGGAAAAAAATTCAGTGATAACAAGAGCTGGTTCTTTGAAAAGATAAGCAAAATTGAGAAATCCTTAGCCAGACTCATCAAGAAAAAAAAGAGAAAGTCTACAAATAAATAAAATCTGAAACAAGAGAGAAGTAACAACTGACACCACAGAAATAGAAAGGATTATAAGAGAATAATATAAAAAATTATATGGTTATATATTTACTTGTTCCTGAGATGCAAGAATGGTCAATAATCACAAATCAATCAATTTCATATACCACATCAACAAAATTATGGATAAAAAGTCAAATTATTTCAATAGATGCAGAAAAAGAATTTGACAAGATTCAACATCCATTCATGATAAAAACCCTCAAAAATATGGGGTTAGAGGGAGACTTACCTCAAAATAATAAAGGCCCTATATGACATACCTACAGACAACCTCACACTCAAACGTCAGTTAACCTATGACAAAGGAGGCAAGAACATACAATGTGGGGATACAGTCTCTTCAATAAATGGTGCTGGGAAAACTGGACGGCTATATGCAAAGGAATGAAACTGGATTGCTTTCTAAAACTATACACAAAAAGAAACTCAAAATGGATTAAAGCACTAAACATGAGATCTGAAACAATAAAAATCCTAGAAGGGAACACAAGCAGTAGTATCTCTGACATCAGCCATAATAACATTTTTCTAGATGTCTCCTAAGGCCAGGGAAACAAAACCAAAAACAAACTATTGAGACCACACTAAAATAAAAAGCTTTTGCACAGTGAAGGAAAACAAAACAACAATCTCCTAAATGGAGAAGATATTGGCAAGTGATATAGCTGATAAGGGGTTAGTATCAAAAGTATATAAAGAACTTATACAAAAAAACCCCCATGATCTAATTTTAAAATGTGCAGAGAATCTGAATATATATTTTTCCAAAGAAGACATGCAGATGGCCAGGAGATACAAGAAAACATGCTCAACATCACTAATAATCAGGGAAATGCAAATCAAAACCACAATGAGATATCAGCTAACACCATTTTAGAATGGCTAAAATCAAGAAGACAAATAAGTGTTGGTGAGGATTTGGAGGGAAAGGAAACTTATGCACTGTTGGTTGTAATGTAAATTGTACAACCACCATAGAAAACACTATGGAGTTCCTCAAAAAATTACAAATAGAAATACGATATGATTAAATAATTCCACTATTGGGTATTTATCCAGGGAAATGAAAACACTAATTTGAAAAGATATATGTACTCCTATGTTTATTGTAGCATTATTTACAGTAGCCAGGGCAAGGAAGCAACCTGAGTTTCCATCAACCCATGCACACATGCGTGCGCGCACACACACACTCTAGAATATTACATACTCATATAAAAGGATGATATTGTGCTATTTGAGATAACATGGATGGACCTAGAAGGTAATATGCTAAGTAAAATAAGCCAGATTGAGAAACACAGATACCATATGATTCTGTTCATAAATGGAATCTGAAAAAATGAATAAATAAAAAGCAGAATCAAAATTTTAAATACAGAGAACTGATGGTTGCCAGAGGGTAGGGGTGGGTAATTGGACAAAATAGGTGAAGGGGAGTTGGAGATACAGGCCTCCAGTTGTGGAATGAGTAATTCATGGAATAAAAAGCAGAGAATAAGAAATATAGTCAATGATATTGTAATAGTGATGTAATGCGACAGATGGTAGCTGTACTTGTGTTGAACATACCATAATGTATAAACTCGTCAAGTCATTAAGTTGTACACCTGAGGCTAATGTAACATTATGTGTCAACTATACTCAAAATACAAACAAACAAAAAACAAAAACAAAACCCATCTATATACTGCCAAGAAGAGACTCACTTCAGACCTAAAGATATGAACAGATTGAAAGTGAAGGGATGGAAAAAGATAATCTATGCAAATAGAAATAAATTAAAAAGTTGGGTTACCAATACTTGTATCTGACAAAATAGACTATAAAACAGTGTGGCAAGAGGCAGAGAAGCACATTACATAATGATAAAGGGGTAACTTCAACAAGAGGATATAAAAATTGTAAATCTGCACCCAAAATTGGAGCACCTAAATACAGAAAGCAAGTATCAACAGACATATAGGGAGAAATTGACAGTAATACAATAATAGTAGAGAGCTTTAATACCCCTATTATATTATTAGATAGATTATCCAAGCAGAAAATATGGAAACAGTGTGGATTTAACAAATATATAGAGAACATTCCAACCCCAGACAGCAGAATGCATATTTTTTCTTTAAAAAAAATTGTTTTAATGTTTTATATTTGAGAGAGAGAGAGAGAGAGAGAGAGAGAGAGAGGCAGAGAGAGGGAGACACAGAATCCAAAGCAGGCTACAGGCTCCAGGCTCTGAGCTGTCAGTACCTCTGAGCTGTCATGGGCTTGAACCCATGAACCATGAAATCATGACCTGAGCCGGAAGTCGGATGCTCAACCAACTAAGCCACCCAGGTGCCCCAAAATGCATGTTTTTTCAAAGGAATATGGAACATTCTCTGGTAGATCACATGTTACACCACAAAACAAGACTCAGTATATTTTCAGAAGATTGAAATCGTAGTATACATCTTTTTCCAATGACAACAGTATTAAACTACAAATCAATCATAAGAGAAAAAACCTGCAACACACACACACACACACACACACACACACACACACCTTTCGTGACCACAGTGGTATGAAATCACAAATTGATCATAAGAAAACAACAAAAAAATAGACAATTATGTGGTAGTTAACCAATATGCTACTAAACAACTTATAAACCAAGAAACCATTTCTTCTTGAAGAAATCAAATAATATAAATTTTAAAAAATGGATACAAATGAAAATGAAAACACAACATATCTTTGGAAGACAGCAAAAGCAGTTCTAAAAGAAAATTTATGGTGATAGAGGTGCACCTCAAGACACAAAGAAAACTCAAATAAACAATCAAACTTTATGCCTAAAGGGACTAGAAAAAGAGAGCAAAGCCCAAAGCAAGTAGAATGAAGTAAATAATAAAGATCAGAACAAAAATAAATGACAGAGACTAAGAAGACAATAGAAAAGATTAATAAAAAAAGAGATGGTTCTTTGAAAAGATAAACAAAATTAATAAACCTTTAGCAAGACTCATCAAGAAAAAATGAGACATGACCCAAATAAAATCAGAAACAAAAAAGAAGTAACAAGTGATACCAAAGAAATACAAAGGATTAAAAGAGACTACTGTGAAAAATTATATGCTAAGAAATTGAACAACCTAGAAGAAATGAATAAATTTCTAGAAACATCATCTTCCAAAACCCAACCAGGAAGAAACAAAATATAAACAGACCAATTACTGGTAACAAAACTCAATAGGTGATCAAAAAACTATGAACAATCAAAATCCAGAATTAGATGGATTCTCAGGTGAGTTCTAGCAAACATTTAAAGAAGAGTTTACACTTACTCTCCTCATACTATTCCAGAAATTAGAAGAGGAAAGCTTCCAAAAACATTCTATGAGGTCAGCATTACCCTATATGAAAACCAGACACCACAAAAAAGAAAACTACAGGCCAATATTTGTAATGAATACAGATGCAAAATCCTCAACAAAGTACTAGCAAACCACACTCAAAAATACATTAAAAGGATCTATCAAGCAGGAATTATTCCAGACATGCAAGGATGGTTCAATACCCACAAAATCAACTTGATACACTACATTCACAAAACAAGGGATACAAACCATATGATCATCTCAATAGATGCAGAAAGAGCACTTAACAAAATCAACATCTGTTCGTGATAAAAACTCTGAACAAAGAGGGTTTAGAGGGAACATACCTCAACACAATAAAGGCCATATATGACAAACCCGCAAGTAACATGATCCTTAATGGTGTAAAATGGAGAGCTTGTCCTCCATGATCAGGAACAAGACAAGGATATCTACTGTCACTACTTTTATGTAACACAGTACTGGAAGTCCTAGCCACAGAAATCAGACAAGAAAAAGAAATAAAAGGCATCCATACTGGTAATGAAGAAGTTAAACTGTCACTAGTTGCTGATGACATGATGCTATACACAGAAAACCCTAAAGACCCCACTGAAAACTATTAGAAGTAATAAATGAATTCAGTAACCTGGAGGATACAAAATTAATACACAGAATCAGTTGCATTTCTATACACTAATAATGAAGCAGAAAGAGAAATTAAGAAACAATCTCATTTATACATTCACCAAAAAGAATAGAATATCTAGGAATAAACTTAACCAAGGAAATACCTGTGCTCTGAAAGTACAAAATGTTGATGAAAGAAATTGAAGGCAATACAAACAAATGGAATGATATTCCATGCTCATGGATTGGGAGAATCAATATTAAAATATAGCACCCAAAGGAAATTACAGATTCAATGCAATTGCTATCAAAATACCTATAATATTTTTCACAGAACTAGAACAAAAAATTCTAAAATTTGTATGGAATCACAAAAGACCCTGAATAGCCAAAGCAATCTTGAGAAAGAACAAAGCTGGAGTTACCGCAATTCCAGATTGCAAGATATATTACAAAGCTCTAGTAATCTAAACAGTATGGTTCTGGCACAAAAATAGACACTTATCAGTGGAACAGATTAGAGAGCCCAGAAAGAAACCCACACTAGACTGTCAGTCTATGACATAGGAAGCAAGAATATACAAAGGGGAAAAGACAGTCCCTTCAATAAATGGTGCTGGGAAAACTAGACTGCTATATGCAAAAGAATGAAACTGTACCACTTTCTCACACCACACACCCACACACACACACACACACACACTCAAAATAGATTAAAGACCTAAATATGAGACTTGAAATCATAAAACACCTAAAAGAAAACATAGGCAGCAATTTATTTGACATTAACTGTAGCAACACATTTCATTTTTTTAAAACCAAAAATAAACTATTGGGATGATACCAAAATAAAAAGCTTTTGCACAGCCAAGGAAACAATAAAAAAAGGAAAGGCAACTTAATGGATGGGAGAAGATATTGGCAAATGATATATCCAACAGATGTATTTAGATGTTTAGATATATTTATATCTATATATTTAGAGATATTTAATCTAAAATATATAAAGAACTTATATGACTCAACACAAAAAAGTCCCCCAAACTCCCTAACAATATAATTAAAAAATGTACAGAGAACATGCATATACATTTTTCCCAAAGAAGACCTACAGATGGCCAATAGACACATGAAAAGATGTTCAACATCACTAATCACCAAGGAAATGCAAATCAAAACCACTATGAGATATCACTTTAGACATGTCAGAATCACTAGAATCAAAAGGACAAGGGGCGCCGCGGTGGCGCAGTCGGTTAAGCGTCCGACTTCAGCCAGGTCACGATCTCGCGGTCCGTGAGTTCGAGCCCTGCGTCAGGCTCTGGGCTGATGGCTCGGAGCCTGGAGCCTGTTTCCGATTCTGTGTCTCCCTCTCTCTCTGCCCCTCCCCTGTTCATGCTCTGTCTCTCTCTGTCCCAAAAATAAGTAAAAAACGTTGAAAAAAAAATTAAAAAAAAAAAAAGAGGACAAGAAATAAGTGTTGCAAGGATGTGGAGAAAAAGGAACTCTTATACACTGCTGGTGGGAATGTAAATTGGTGCAGCCACTGTGGAAAATAGTATGGAAGTTCCTGAAAAAAATGAAAACTAGAACTACCATATGATTCAACCATTTCACTTCTGGCTATTTATCCAAAGGAAATGAAATCACCACCTTAAAAAGGTATCTACATCTCCATGTTCATTTTAGCATTATTGACAATTGCAAAGACATTGAAACAACCAGAGTCCACAGAGAGATAGACAAAGGACATGTGTTGGGTACACACACACACACACACACACACACACACTTATTCAGCCATAAAAAAGGAGTAAATCTTGCTATCTGGGACAACATGGATGTACCTTGTAGGCATAATGCTAAGTGAAATAAGTCAGACAGAGAAAGACAAATACCATATGTATGATATCACTTGTGGAATTATACATTATATGTGGAATCTAACAAAAAACAAACTCATACAGAGAAGTGGGTGGTGGCTACCAGAGGCAGGGGGGTTGGTGTAATGGGTGTAGGGGTGTAGGTGGTAAAAATACTCAAGCTTCCAGTTAATAAGATAAATAAATCCTGGGGATGTAATGTAAAGCATGGTGACTGTAGTTAACAATACTGTACTGTATTTTTGAAAGTTGCTAAGCCCTTATCATACACACAAAACTTTTAACTATGTTTTTTGTTTGTTTGTTGGTTGGTTGCTTTTGTGATGGATGTTAACTTATTGAGGTAATCATTTTGCAATATATATATACACATATCAAATTATTATGTTGTAACCTAAACCTACTACAGTGCTATATGTCCAATATTATCACCAAAAAATCACTTGTCTTTCTATGCACTAACAATGAATTCTCAGAATAGAGATGAAGAAAACAATCACATTGAGGGGTGCCTGGGTAGCGCAGTTGGTTAAGTATCTGACTGGCTCAGATCGTGATCTCAGAGTTCATGAGTTCGAGCCCCATGTTGGGCTCTGTGCTGACAGCTCAGAGGCTGGAGCCTGCTTAGGATTCTGTGTCTCCCTCTCTCTCTGCCCCTCCTCCACTCACGCTTTCTCTCTCTCTCTCTCTCTCTAAAATAAACATTTAAAAAATTAAAAAAAAAATCACATTGACATTTGCATCAAAAGCAATGAAATACCTGGAATGAGTTTAACCAAGGAGGTAAAAGATCTGTACACTGAAAACTCTAAGACATTTATGAAAGGAAGTGAAGAAAAAACAAAGAAATGGAAAGATATTCCATGCTCTTAGATTGGAAGAATTAATATTATTTAAATGTCCACAATACCCAAAGCTATGTACAGATTCAAGTCCATTTCCATCAAAATTCCAATAGCCTTTTTTTCCCAAAAAAATAGCATAATCCTAAAATTTGTATGGAATCACAAAAAATCCAAACAGCCAAAGCAATCTAGAGCAAGAACACAAAGCTAGAGGCATCACACTGCCTGATTTTAAAGTATATTACATCTTCTTTATGCATTCGTCAGTTCATGGGCATTTAGGCACTTTTCATAATTTGGCTATTGTTGATAGGGCTGCTATAAATGGGATGAACCCTGGGTATTTTATGTAAGTGATGAATCACGGGAATCTACTCCTGAAGCCAAGAACACACTGTATACATTGCATGTTAGCTAACTTGACAATAAATTATATAAAAAATTTTTTTAAATTAAAAATAAAGTATATTACAATCAACAGAGTGAGGAGACAATCTATTAGATGGGAGAAAATATTTGCAAATGATACCTCTGATACGGAGCTAATATTCAAAACATATAAGTAACTCACACAAGTCAATAGTTTAAAAATCTGATTTAAAAATGGGCAAAGGATCTGAAGAGACATCTCTCCAAAAAAGACATACAAATGGCCAACAGGAATATGAAAAGATGCTGAACATCACTAATTATCAGGAAATACAAATCAAATCACTAAAATTTAAATTAAAGTTGGTGCAGGCACTATGAAAAACAGTATGAAGATTCCTCAAAAAATTAAAAATGGAAATACCATATGATCCAGCAATCCCACTTCTGGGTATATATTCAAAAGAAATGAAAATAGAATTCAGAGAGACATCTGCACTCCCATGTTTACTGTAGCAATATTCACAACAGTCAAGATATGGAAACAACTGAAGTGTCTGTCAATTAATGAATGGATAAGGAAGATGTGGTGTATGTATATATACAATGGACTGTTGTAATGTATATACAAAGGACTGTTGATTCAATTATATAAACGAAGGAGAAGAAATGGAGAAGTGTTGGCCAAAGATTACAAACTTAGTTATAAAATGAATAACTTGGGGCTCTGATGTTCAGCATGGTGGTTATAAATAACACTATTGTATTATATACATTAGAGCTGCTAAGAGTACATTTTTTCTCAATGAACTACCATATATCCTTTATCTAGATTTGTCAATTTAACATTTACCCATTTTCTTTTTTTAATTGAAATATAGTTGACACACAATGTTACATTCGTTTCAGGTGTGTCGCGTAGTGATTTGACAACTCTATATGTTATCCTACGCTCTTCACGAGTGTAGCTACCATCTGTCACCATATGACACTATTCACTATTACAATACCAATGACTGGATTACATGTGCTGTACCTTTCATCCTTGTGACTTACTCATTCCATAACTGGAAGTCTGTATCTCCCACCCCCCTTCAGCCCATTTAGTCCATCCCTTTATCCCCCTTTTCTCTGGCAACCATCAGTTTGTTCTCTGTATAGGTCTGATTTTTTGTTAGTTTGTTTTTAGATTGCTAGATTGCACACTAAGTGAAATCATATGCTATTTGTCATTTTCTGTCTGACTTATTTTACTCAGCATCATACCTTCAGAGAGTAGATCTTAAATGTTTTCACCACAAAAACACAATGGTATGTATGTGAGATGATGGTAGTCATTGGTAATGATGGTGGTAATCATTTTTGCAATATATAAATGTATCAAGTCAATACAATTTATATCTTCAACTTAATGTTATATGCCAATTATATCTCAATAAAACTGAAAAAGATGAAAAATAAAAGTATTGAGTGTTACTACCCTTGAAAGTGGAGGTGCCTATCTTCTGAAGGTCAGAGATAAGTGTGGAAGATGCTGCCATGGAAAGGGTCCCTGATTTCAATGTGGAATGGGATCCTACACATGGAAACCATGTAGCAGTGCTCACCTTCCAGGGACAGAGTAGGTGTTTAATTAACAGAAAGCATGACCAAGTAGGCCATCCAAATGATTGATCATGGAGTTCCCAGGATTGAAAAATTGATAAACCTCCTACTATATATATAGTAGGATATATAGGCTATTGGCTATACTACTATATAGATAGATATAGAGATAGAGATAGAGATAGAGATAGAGATAGAGATAGAGATAGAGATAGATAGAGATAGAGATAGAGATAGAGATAGAGATAGAGATAGAGATAGAGATAGAGATCAGTAAGTAGAAACAGTAAGTTTCATGGGTTTGTGAACCCACATTGTGGCATTTACCCCAACTTCTGAATGTGTGATTAGAATAGACATTTCTAGCATATAGTAGATGCCCATATCGGATCCCTAAACCATGGCATTAAGGCCATATGGCAGGGAAGGTCAAGGGGAAACCCTGATGCTTCTCCTCTTAAGTAATGCTGATGTATATAAATAATAAACCAAATAGAATCAGTGAGAACACTATCTTACCAAATCGGGAATATCAATAAGAAAAATGATAAAAAGGAACAAAATAGAGATTCTGGAGTTGGAAAGGCACAATAACTGAAATAAAAATTTCGCCAGAGGGACTCAACAGCAGATATGAGCAGACAGAATAAATCATCAGTGAATTTAAACATAGCTTAATTGAGACTATCTGGTCTGGTAAACAGAAGTAAAAAAGAATAAAGAAAAATGAACAGAGACCAAGGGGCCTGTGGGACAGCACTAAGCTTGCCAACACAGAATAATGGGAATCCCAGCAAGAAAAGAGGGGGATAAAAGGAAACAGAAAATAGATTAGTGGTTGCCAGGCACTAGGGTGAATGGGGAGTAGGTACAGAGTTTCTTCTAGAGTGATAAAAATGATCTGGAGTTAGATTGTGATGATGGTTAACAACATTATGAATACACTGCTTAATTATACACCTCACAATTTTTTGTTACACAAACTTTATCTCAACCAAAAGAAATCACCATTCAGGTCCTCCTGTCTTCCCTCCTTTATTATGCCCCATCATCCTAAGCCACACTGAATGAAATTTGCTCAGCCCCTAATGTCTTTGTTTGTACTACTCCCCTGCCTTTTGTCTTGTTCTTCGTCCCCTCCACCTCAGGAAAGCTTATCTAAGTTTCCAAATCTATTCCAAGTCTACCATGACTCTCACTCCCCCACAGCAACACTTGTCATTCTTTAACATTTTATAGTTTACAAGAGGGTAACTATTGAGAAGCCTTGGGTGATTGCCTAACAGTTTCTCTAAGAATCATTTTTTTAATTTGACAAAAAACACCCAAAATTCCCATCTTAGCCATTTTTAAGCATACAGTTCAGAAGTGTTAGTTATATTACCCTGCACAAGCACTAAGACTCATTTAAACCCTGATTTGTGAAGCCTTCCCTAACCCTCTAACGAATCAATTACTCCCTCCTCTGTGATCCCATAGCATTTTGGGCACACTGCCATTTTAGTGTTAACTACATTTCTTTCTGGTTAGTTTTGTTTCTGTCTCCCTTACTAATTTTTGGGCTCCCTCAGTGCAGGGCTTGTAGCTAATTCTGCCCTGAATTCTCAGTGGCGAGCACAGCCGAGCAACACTGACTAAATGCTCATCAAGCCAAAAATAAATGGGGGAAGAATGCCTGCCTTTCATTACAAACTGAGCTTCCCAGCAGTGTGACAGCCAAAGATTTGAAGAGGGAGAAGCAAAAATGACTTTATCCACCCAGGCTTTCTCCTCTTCCTCTGTCTTGATCTGATATCTTGCCTCAGCCTTGGTCAACCACAGGGGTCATGGGGATGACTCCATGGGTTCCTGAGTCCTCAGCGGCTATCCTCAAGGAACATCCTACCTCCAGAACAGCTTCTTCCATGGCTAATGTCCTAGAGCAGCTGAACTGCCATTATCCAAAGCTGTCTGTTTTGTGTATAAATATTTATCCTCCTCGTTTCCAATTCTCGCGGAGTATAGGACCATAGCAAACACCCTTGAGCCGCTCCATCTGCTTGCTACCTTATACAACCAACACAAGAAAATAATTATGTGGCAAAATCACTTTTTGGTTAGTTAGACACCATCTCTCCAGGGAGAGAATTAAAAAGCCCCTTGCTTTTCTCTTCCCTCTTCAGCCCTGCCTGCCATCCCCTTCCTGTCAACAGAGCTTATTGTCTTTGACACTAAAGGCTGAACAGAGTTAAGGGTAAAACTGTAAGTTTGCTGTTTTTCAGCTTTTGCTGAAGACTCAGAGAGGAGGCTGAACAAAGGAACTAAAATGAATCTTTGATGATCTGGGTTTTTCCAATTAATCCTGTACCTCATTAAAAGATCATGAGTTGGCTGTATCACTCTGTCCCTTTGCGATGAATCTTCATTTGCCAGATGGCTGAGCATGAACTGGGTGGCCTGGCATTTCATTTCTTCCTGTCCAGTAAAATGAGAAAATTCAAACCAGGCACTGAAAGGTCCTTTTCTTTTATTAAAAACATCTCTTAATTGTGTAGTTGGGTACTCTGAGAGTGAGCCTCAACATTTCTAAATCTTTGAATGCTGGAAATGGAGATAAAACTGGATCGTGCCATTCTAAAAGTGCCAGACAATTACATAGTGTGACGCTAAACTTGTGGCTTTCAACCCTGACAGCCCTTAGGAACAATGGCGGAAATGTACATAAAGGGCTGCCTGCCAAGCCACTTCCTGTGTCACCTGAATGGGGCTCTAGCATCATGTCATTTAAAAACAAAACCAATCAAATAAAAAAGCAAAACGAAATACCTTCCATATGATGATAATATGCAGCAGGGACTGAGAAGTCACTCTGAGGGTAAAATAGGTTATTATCTTCAGAAGAAGCACTTTATTCTAGGAAAAATTATTTTGGGGAGCCCCCTTGGTTAAGACGATAACGGTTCAAGTAGTTGGAGCACCTCTAAATATTGATAAGCTGGTCCAAATGCAAATACTTTTAGCCTGGTATACATTCCTGTGTAACAATTACCACAAGGTTATTAGTAACTGTGTCATTAGTGATTATTTCGTGAAGCTATGAGATAATAGTATGCATGTTTTATCGGCCTAAAGCCACTCACATTCATCATCTCACGGTTTCCCAGCTTAGCTGGATTCTCTGCTTCAGGGCTTGTCACTAGGCAGCAGCTGAGGAGTTGGCCACGGCCAGGGTCTTTGCTGAAGGCTTGACTTGATTTCCAAGCTCACATGATTGTTGGCAAGATTGGTTCCTCGTGCTGCTCAAGTGATGTCCTTAGTTCCTAGCAGCTTGCTGGCTGGAGGCTGCTCTCAGACCCACATGGGCTTCTCCAGCAAGGCTGTTTGCTTCATCAAAGTGTACAAGCCAAGAGAGCAACAGAGAAAGTCTGAAAGCAAGGCGTAAGTTACAGTCTTCATCAAGAATAACATCCACTCATCTTGGTAATATTCTATTGGTTAGAAGCAAGTCACTGGCTTCATATCACCCAAAGTGAGGAAAATACACAAGGACATGAATACCAGGATTTGGGGATCTGTGAGAGCCAACTCAGAGCTTGCGTGCTGAATTAAATTGAAAGCCCATTCAATTTAATGGGATACAAACATGTCCTTTCATGAAGAGGATATATCCTGATATTTTTTCTAAGTTTTATTGAGGTATAGTCGACAAAAATTATATATATTTAAAGTGTACAACATATTTTGATAGGTTTATATACACTGAGAAATGTTTACCACAGTCAAGCTAGTTAACGTATTCATCACCTCACATTTTTTTTTTTCTCTTTTTTCTGTTTTTGTTTAGGAAGAATGATTGATGTCTACTGTCTTGGCAAATCTCAACTATACAATATAGTATTGTTAGCTATAGTCAGCCTCCTCTATGTTAAATATTCAGAACTTAATCATCCTGCATATATATTTTTCTGTCTTTCTTGTCTTTTTCTTTCTTTCTTTCTTTCTTTCTTTCTTTCTTTCTTTCTTTCTTTCTTGCTATTTCTTCTTTCTTTCTTTCTTTCATTTCATTTCATTTCATTTTTTTTTAGAGAGGGGTAGAGGGAGGAAGAGAGAGAATCTTAAGGAGGCTCCATGTTCAGCGTGGAGGGGCTCAATCCCACAAACCCTGGGGTCATGACCTGAGTTGAAATCAAGAGACACTGAACTTACTGAGCCACCCAGAACCCCTCATCCTGCATATACTAAACGTTGTATACATTGATCAATATTTCCCCATTTCCCCTACCCTCTAGCCCCTGGTAACCACCATTCTACTCTCTGCTTCTCAGAGTTTGACTCTTTTAGAGTCTATGCATTAGTGTTATCATGCAGTATTTTACTTTCTATGTCTGGCTCATTTTACTTAGCATACATAATATCCTTCAGGCTGAACCATGTTGTCACACATGGCGAGATTTCCTTTTCTTTAAAGAAAAGGAGTTTCTTAAGGCTGAATAATAGTCCAGTGTACCTCCATATCACATCTTCTTTATTTATTCATCCATCAGGGGACACTTAGGTTGTTTCCATATCTTGGCTATTGTAAATGCTGCAATGAATGGGATCTTTTTGAGACACTGATTTCACTTCCTTTGGATACGTACCCAGGAGTGGGATTGATGGATCATACAGTAGGTCTGTTTTTAATTTTTTTTTATTTTGTGAGTTTCAGGCATATGGCTTTATAACTTAACATCTGCATACACTACAATGGGATAACCACAACAAGACTAGTCATCATCCATCACTGTACTTTTGATCCCATTCACCTATTTCCCATACTCCCCAGCCCCTTTCCCCTCTGGTAGCTACTAGTCTGCTCTCTGTGTCTATGATTTTTTTTTAAAGATTTCTCATACAAGTGAAATCATATGGTATCTGTCTTTCACAGTCTGACTTATTTTGCTTAACATAATATCCTCAAGGTGCATCCATGTTGTTGCAAATGGTATAATTTCATTTATTTATGGCTGAGTAGTGTTGCATTGTATAAATATACCACATCTTCATTCATTCATCTATTGATGGACCTTTAGGTTGTTTCCATGTCTTTGCTCTTAAAAATAATGCTGCAATCAACATAGAGGTGCATATATCTTTCTGAATTAGTGTTTTGTATTCATCAGATAAGTACCCAGAAATGGAATAGCAGTGTACTTTTTTGAGGAAATTGCATGCTGCTTTCCATGGGGGCTGCACCAGTTTGCAATCCCACTAATAGTGTTTGAATGTTCCCTTTCACCATATCCTTTTCAACACTAATTTCTTGTCTTTTTGATAATAGCCATTCTAATATCATGGATATTAGGTGATATCTTATTGTGGTTGATTTGCATTTCCCTAATAATCATGACATTTAGCATCTTTTCACATGTTTGCTGTACATCTGTATGTCTTCTTTGGAGAAATGTCTATTCAGATTCCCTGTACATTTTTAAGTTAGATTGTTTACTTTTATTGTTATTGAATTATAGGAGTTCTTTATATATTTTGGATATTAATATCTTATTGGATATATGGTTTGCAATCTTCTCCCATTCAGTAGGTTGCCTTTTCATTTTGATGATGGCTTCCTTGAGGTAGGCTTTTTCTCAAGATAGTCCTGTATTGCCAAGAACTTCCCTCTTAAACCCAGTTTTGCTGCATCCCATACATTTTGGTATATCATATTTCCATTTTCTTTTCCCTCTAGGTCTTTATTTCCTGTTTGATTTCTTTGACAACCCATATGTTGTTCAGTAGCATGCTGTTTAAACTTCATATTTTTGCTGTTTCTCCCATTTTCTTCTTGTAACTAATTCCTGGTTTCAGACATCGTGGGCAGAAAAGATGCTTGATAGGACTACAATTTTCTTAAATTTACTGAGACTCATTTTGTGGCTCAACATGTGATCTATCCCAGAAAACGTTCCATGTATACTTGAAAAGAATGTGTATTCTGCTGCCTTTGGATGGAATGTTCTGTATATGTCTGTTAAGTCCATCTGGTTTAATGTCTTATGTAAAGCCAATGTTTCCTTATTGATTTTTTTTGTCTGGATGATCTATCCATTGATGAAAGGAGGGCATTAAAAGTGTTCTACTAGTATCATATTGCTGTCAGTTTCTCCCTTTTGATCTGTTAACATTTGCTGTATATATTTTTGTGTCCAATGCTGGGTGCGTACATATTTATAAATGTTATATCTTCTTGCTGGATTGATCCTTTTATCATTATGTAATTCCCTTCTTTGTCTTTCATTACATTCTTTGTTTTAAAGTCTATTTTATCTGACAGGAATATAGCAACTCCAGCTTTCTTTTCATTTCCATTTGTGTGGAATATGTTCGTACTTTCCTTCACTTTCAGTCTGTATGTGTCCTTACTTCCAAAGGGAGTCTCTTATAGGCAGCATACAGATGGGGTCTTGTTTTTTATCCATCTGGCCACTTGATGTCTTTACATTGGTAAATTCAGTCTATTTACATTTAAGTAATTATTGATAAGTACATATTTACTGCCATGTTGTTAATTTTTTTCTGGCTGTTTTTCTAGTTCCTCTCTGTTCCTTTCTTCTCCTCTTTCTCTCATCCCTTGTGGTTTGATGAGTTTCTTTAGTGTTATGTTTACATTTCTTTCTCATTTATTTTGTGATTTCACTATAAATTTTTTCCTTGTAGTTACCATAAGGCTCACATCATATAAACATACTTGTGTAAATAGCAGTTTGTCTTAAGTTGATAACAATTTAAACACATTTCAGAGTTTTACCTTTTTACTTCCACCCAACGTTGTTTTATATTTTTGATGACACATTTTACATGCTTTTAATTTATGTTCCTTTATCTAATTATTGTAACTTTTGTTAATTTTAATACTTTTGTCTTTTAGCCTTTATGCTTGGTTTATATGTGATTTATCAGTTACCTTTGTTACATATTTGTTTTCCAGTAAATTTTTACTTTTGCATATTTTTTTATAAGTGCCATTTCTTTTTGGCTTAAAGAACTCCTTTTAACATTTCTTGTACAACAGTTTTAGTGATGACAAACTCCTAACTTTACTTTTGGCTTATCTGGAAAGCTCTCGATCTCTCCTTCAATTCTGAGTATTAACCTTGTTGAGCAGAGAATTCTTGGTTGGAAGTTTCTTCCTTCCAGCATTTTGAATATGTCAAGCCATTCCTTTCTGGCCTGTAAAGTTTCTGCTGAAAAATCTGAGAGCCTTATGGGGTTTTTCTTGTATGTAGCAAGTTATTTTTCTCTTGATGCTTTTAGGATTCTCTCTTTATCCTTAACTCTTACCATTTTAATATAATGTATCTTGGTTTGGATCTCTCTGGGCTTCTTGGGCCTGGATGTTTGATTCCTTCCCCATATTAGGAAAGTTTTCATCAATTATTTCTTGAAATAAAATTTCTGTCTCTTTCTTGTTCTTCTGGGACTTCTATAATTCAAATGTTATTCTGCTTGACGTTGTTCCAAAGGCCTCTTATCTTCATGTAATTTTTTCATTTTGCTGCTCTCTGGATGAGATCCATTGTTTCATCTTCTAGTTCACTAACCTGTTCTCCTACTTTATCCAGTCTGCTATTCAACACTCAAGTATGTTTCAGTTCAGTTATGACTTTTCTTTGGTATTATATTTTCTACAACTTTGTTTTTACCATGTTCATCCATTCTTCTCTGCAGTTCGGTAAGCATCTTTATGATCATTACTGTGAACTATGTATTATGTTGATTGCTTATCATCATTCCATTTAGTTCTTTTTTTTATGAGGTTTTGTCTCATTCTTTTGTTTGGAATATATTCCTCTGTCTCCTTATTTTGGTTTTCTCTGTTTGTTTCTATGTATTAGGTAGGTCAGTTACCCATTCTAGTCAAAGGAGTAGCCTTATGTAGGAGATGGCCTATGGAGCCCAGAAGCACAATCTCCCCTGGCCACTAGAGCCAGGGACCCAAGGCATATGCTTGTGTGGATTGTGTAGCCTTCCTGTTGTGGCAGGACCACAACTGTGACACATTGTTGGATGGGGCTGGTCCTTGGTCCAGCTGTGGGATGTATCTGTTACTGCTGCAATTCATTTGTGGGTGGTACTGTGTATCTGCTCTTCTTTGCCTTCTTGATGCTGTTTTTTTATTCTTTGTTGTGGAAGCCCTGTTTATTCAATTTTGAGGTCCATTTCAGAGGCAACATTACATATGCAGTCATAGATTTGTTGTGTCCATAGGAGGAGTTGAGTTCAGGATTGTGCTATGCCACCATTTTTATCCTAAATCCTATTTTTAATTTTTTGAGGATCTTCCGTACAGTTTTTCCTTAATAGTTGTATGAATTTATATTCCCACCAGCATTGTTAAGGGTTCCCTTTTTGTCCACATCCTTGCCCACACCTGTTATCTTCTCTCTTTTTGGTAATAGCCATCCTAACAGGTGTGAGCTGATAAATCATTATGTTTTTCACTTGCATTCCTGATGATTAGTGATGTTGAATGCCTTTTCATATACCTGTTGGTCATTTGTCAGTCTTCTTTTTGAGAAATATCTAATTCAGATCCTTTGCCTATTTTTTAATTGGGTTGTTTTCTTGCTTTTCAATTATTTGAGCTCCTTATTGATTTCTATATTAACGTCTTACAGACATATGATTTTCAAATATTTTTCTCTCATTCCATAGGTTGCTTCTTCACTCTACTAATTGTTTCTTTTACTGTGCAGAAGCCTTTTATTTTGATGCAACTCCCTTGCCCATTTTGCTTCTGTTGTCTGTGCTTTTGGGGTTATAACCAAAAAATTATTGCCCAGACCAATGTCAAAAGGACTTTTCATTGTTTTCTAGTATTTTTACAATTTCAGGTCTATGATTTAAATCTTTAATCTATTTTGAGTTAATTTCTGTATATGGTATGAGATAAGGGTCCATTATCATTCTTCTGCATGTAAATCCAGTTTATGTAACACCATTTATTAAAGAGACTATCCTTTACCCATTGTGTGTTCTTGGCATCTTTGTCAAAGATCAGTTAACCATAAATGTGTGGACATACTTCTGGGCTCTTAAGTCTATTCTATTGGTCTAAATGTCTGTTTTTATGCCAGACCCATACTGTTTGGATTACTGTAGCTTTGTACTTTATTTTGAAATCAAGCAATGTGATGTTTCCAGCTTTGTTCTTGTTCAAGATTATATTGGCTATTGGGGATTCCTTGTGGGTCCACAAAAATTTTAGATTTTTTTCTATTTCTATGAAAAATGTCATTGGAATTTTGATAGGGATTGCAAAGATTCTGTAAATGGCTTTGGGTAGTATGAAAATTTTAACAATCTTCTTTCTTCCAATCCATGAACATGAGGTATCTTTCCATTTATATATGCCTTCCTAAATTTTTTTCTTCAATGTTTTATACTTCTCAGTATACTAATCTTTTACTTCCTTGGTTAAATTCATTTTGTCTCTTCCAAGATTTTATTTAAATTGAAGTTAGTTTATGAGCAATTGTATGCCAATAAAATGGGCAATCTGGAAGAAATGGACAGATTCCTAGAAACATATACACTACCAAAACTGAAACAGGAAGAAATAGAAAATTTGAGCACACCCATAACCAGTAAAGAAATTGAATTAATAATCAAAAATCTCCCTAAAAACAAGAGTCCAGGACTAGATGGCTTTTCAGGGGAATACTACCAAACATTTAAGGAAGAGTTAACATCTATTCTCTTGAAGCTGATCCAAAAAATAGAAATGGAAGGAAAACTTCCAAACTCTTTCTATGAAGCCAACATTTCCTTGATTCCAAAACCGGACAAAGACCTCACTAAAAAGGAGAACTATAGATCAATTTCCATGATGAACATGGATGCAAAAATCCTCAACAAGATATTAGCCAATCGGATGCAACAATACATTAAAAAAAGTATTCACCACAACCAAGTGGGATTTATACCTGGGATGCAGGGCTAGTTCAATATTCGCAAAACAATCAATGTGATTCATCACATCAATAAAAGAAAGGACAAGAACCACATGATCCTCTCAATAGATGCAGAGAAAGCATTGGACAAAATACAGCATCTTTCTTGACAGAAACCCTCAAGAAAGTAGGGATAGAAGGATCATACCTCAAGATCATAAAAGCCGTATATGAAAGGCCCACTGCTTATACATCCTCAATGGGGAAAAACTGAGAGCGTTCCCCCTAAGGTCAGGAACACAAGAGGGATGTCCACTCTCGCACCTGTTATTCAACATAGTATTGGAAGTCTTAGCTTTGGCACTCAGACAACACAAAGGAATAAAAGGCATCCAAATCAGCCAGGAGGAGGTCAAACTTTCACTCTTTGCAGATGACATGATACTCTATATGGAAAACCCAAAAGATTCCACCAAAAAACTGCTAGAACTGATCCATGAATTTAGCAAAGTGGCAGGATATAAAATCAATGCACAGAAATCGTTTTTATTCCTATACACCAACAATGAAGCAACAGAGAAATCAGGGAATCAATCCCATTTATAATTGCACCCAAAACCATAAAATACCTAGGAATAAACATAACCAAAGAGGTGAAAAATCTATACACTGAAAACTATAGAAAGCTTATGAAAGAGATTGAAGAAGACACAAAAAAAATGGAAAAATGTTCCATGCTCCTGGATTACAAGAACAAATATTGTTAAAATGTCAATACTACCCCAAGCAATCTACATATTCAATGCAATACCTATCAAAATAACACCAGCACTCTTCACAGGACTAGAACAAAAAATCCTAAAATTTGTATGGAACCAGAAAAGACCCCGAATAGCCAAAGCAATCTTGAAAAAGAAAACCAAAGCAGGAGGCATCACAATCCCAGACTTGAAGCTGTATTACAAAGCTGTAATCATCAAGACAGTATGGTACTCGTACAGAAACAGACACTCAACTCAGATCAAAGGAACAGAATAGAGAACCCAGAAATGGACCCACAAATGTATGACCAACTAATCTTTGACAAAGCAGGAAAGAATACCCAATGGAATAAACACAGTCTCTTCAGCAAATGGCGTTGGGAAAACTGGAGAGCGACATGCAGAAAAATGAACCTGGACCACTTTCTCACAGCATGCACAAAAATAAACTCAAAATAGATGAAAGACCTAAACATGAGACAGGAAACCATAACAATCCTAGAGGAGAAAGCAGGCAAAAACCTCTTTGATCTCAGCCACAGCAACTTCTTACTCAACACATCTCCGGAGGCAAGGGAAACAAAAGCAAAAATGAACTATTGGGACCTCATCAAAATAAAGAAGTTTCTGCACAGTGAAGGAAACAATCGGCAAAACTAACGGAACGGGAGACAATATTTGCAAATGACATATCAGATAAAGGGTTAGTGTCCAAAATCTATAAAGAACTTATCAAACTCAACACCCAAAAAACAAATAATCCAGTAAAGAAGTGGGCAAAAGACGTGAATAGACATTTCTCCAAAGAATATATCCAGATAGCCAACCGACACATGAAAAAATGCTCAACATTACTTGTCATCAGGGAAATACAAATCAAAACCACAATGAGATACCACCTCACACCTGTCAGAATGGCTAACGTTAACAACTCAGGCAACAACAGATGTTGGTGAGGATGCAGGGAATGAGAATCTTTTTTAAACATTTTTTTATTTTTGAGAGAGAGAGAAAGGGAGGGAGGGAGCATGAGCAGGGGAGGGGCAGGGAGAAAGGGAGACACAGAATCTGAAGCAGGCTCCAGGCTCTGAGCTGTCAGCACAGAGCCCAACGCGGGGCTTGAACTCATGAACTGTGAGATCATAAACTGAGCTGAAGTTGGATGTTTAACTGACTGAGCCACCCAGGAGCCCCGAAAGAGGATTTCTTTTGCACTGCTGGTGGGAAAGCAAACTGGTGCAGCCACTCAGGAAAAGTGTAGGGAGGTTCCTCAAAAAATTAAAAATAAAACTACCCTATGACTCAGCAATTGCACTACTAGGTATCTATCCAAGGGATACAGGTATGCTCTTTCAAAGGGGCACATGCACCCCAATGTTTATAACAGCACTAACAACAATAGCCAAAGTATGGAAAGAGATCAAATGTCCATCGATTGATGAATGGATAAAGAAGATGTGGTATATACATACAATGGAGTATTACTCGGCAATCAAAAACAATGAAATCTTGCCATGTGCAACTACATGGATGGAACTAGAGGGTATTATGCTAAGCGAAATTAGAGAAAGACAAATATCATATGGCTTCACTCATATGAAGACTTTAAGATAGAAAACAGATGAACATAAGGGAAGAGAAGCAAAAATAATACAGAAACAGGGAGGGGGACAAAACATAAGAGACTCTTAAATATGGAGAACAAACAGAGGGTTACTGGAGGGGTTGTGGGAGGGGGGGTGGGCTAAATGGGAAAGGGGCATTAAGGAATCTGTTTCTGAAATCATTGTTGCACTATATGCTAACTAACTTGGATGTAAATTAAAAAATAAATTTAAAAAAAAGGAAAAGAAAGAAAAAAGAGAAAATGAAAAAAATAAAGTTAGTTAACATACAGTGTAATATTAGTTTTAGGAGAATTTAGTGACGTATCACTTACATATAACACCCAGTGCTCATCTCAACAAGTGCCCTTCTTAATGTCCATCATGCATTTAGCCCACCCCCATCTCCTCTCAAGCAACCGTCAGTTTGTTCTCAATATTTGAGAGTCTCTTATGGTTTGCCTCCTTCTCTAGTTTTTATCTTATTTTGTTTTTCCTTCCCTTACTCTATGTTCATCTGTTTTGTTTCTTAAATTCCACATATGTGTGAAATCATATGGTATTTGTCTTTCTCTGACTCATTTCGTTCAGCATACTATATTCTAGTTCCATCCACATTGTTGCAAATGGCAAGATTTCATTCTTTTTGATGGCTGAGTAATATTTCATTGTATGTATGTATATACATACATATATACCACACCTTCTCTATGTATTCATCAGTCGATGGACATTTGGGTTCCTTCTATAATTTGGCTCTTGTTGATAATGCTACTATACACAGTGGGGTGCGTGTGCCCCTTCAAATCAGCATTTTTGTATCCTTTGGATAAATACCTAGTAGTGTAATTCTTGGATCACAGGGTAGCTCTACCTCTAACTTTCTGAGGAACCTCGACACTGTTTTCCAGAGTGGCTGCACCAGTTTGCATCCCCACAAACAGTTTAAGAGGGTTCCCCTTTCTCCATATCCTCGTCAACATCTGTCGTCTCCTGGGTTGTTCATTTTAGCCATTTTGATAGGTGTGAAGTGGCATCTCATCATGGTTTTGATTTGTATTTCCCTGATGAGTGATATTGACCATTTTTTTCATATGTCTGCTAGTCATTTGTATGTCTTTGGAAAAATGTCTGTTTACTTTTTCTGCCCATTTCTTAACTAGATTATTTATTTTGAGGGTGTTGAGCTTTATAAGTTCTTTATATATTTTGGATACTAACCCTTTATTCAATATGTCATTTGCAAATATATTCTCCTATTCCATCAGTTACCTTTTAGTTTTGTTGATTGTTTCTTTCACTGTGCAGAAGCTTATTATCTTGATAAGGTCTCAATTGTCCATGTTTGTTTTTGTTTCCCTTGCCAGTAGAGACTTATTGCTATGACTGAGGTCAAAGAAGTTGCTGCCTGTGTTCTCCTCTAGGACTTTGAGGGTTTCCTGTTTCACATTAAGGTATTTCATTTGTTTTGAGTTTATTTTTGTGTATGGTGTAAGAAAGTGGTCCAGGTTCATTCTTCTGCATCTTGCTATTCAGTTTTCCCAACACCATTTGTTGAAGAGACTGTCTTTTTTTCCACTGGTTATTCTTTTCTTCTTTGTTAAAGATTAGTTGACCATATAGTTGTGGGTCCATTTCTGGGTCCTCTATTCTGTTCCATTGATCCATGTGTCTGTTTTTCTGCTAGTACCATGCTGTCTTGATGATTACATCTTTGTAATACCACTTGAAATCTGGAATTGTGATGCCTCCCGTTTTGGTTTTCTTTTTCAACATTACTTTGGCTATTCGGGGTCTTTTCTTGTTTCATATAAATTTTAGAATTGTTTGTTCCAGCTCTGTGAAAAATGCCAGTGTTATTTTGATTGAATATGTAGATTGCTTTGGATAGTATAGACATTTTAACAATATTTATTGCTCCAATCCATGAGCATAGACTTCTTTTCCATCTATTTGTGTTCTCTTCAATTTCTTTCCTAAGTGTTCTATAGTTTTCAGAGTAAAGATCACTTACCTCTCTAGTTAGGTTTTTTTCCTACATACTTTATGTTTTTGGTGCAATTGTAAATGGGATTGATTCCTTGATTTCTCTTTCTGCTGCTTCATTATTGGTGTATAGAAATGAACATATTTCTTTACATTGATTTTATATCCTGTGGCTTTGCTGAATTCATGTATCAGTTCTAGCAATTTTTTGTGTGTGGTATCTTCCAAAATTTTCCATGTATCATGTCATCTGTGAAGAGGTAAAGGCTGACTTCTTCCATGCTAATTTGGTTGCATTTTTATTTCTTTTTGTTGTCTGATTTCTGAGGTTAGGACTTCCAGTAGTATGTTGAGTAACAGTGATGAGAGCGGACATCCCTGTCGTGTTCCTGACCTTAGGAGAAAAGCTCTCAGTTTTTCCCCATTGAGATAATATGAGCTGTGGGCCTTTCATATATGGCTTTAGCATGTTGAGGTATATTCCTTCTATCCCTACTTTCTTGAGGGTTTTTAATCAAGAAAGCATGCTGTATTCTGTCAAATCATTTTTCTACATCTATTGCGAGAATCATGTTTCTTATCTTTCTTTTATTAATGTTGTGTATCACATTGATTGATTTGTGGATATTGTACCACTCCCCGCAGTCCAGGAATAAATTCCACTTGATCGTGGTGAATAATTATTTTAATGTACCGTGGGATTTAATTTGCTAGCATGTTGTTGAGAATTTTTGCATCCATGTTCATCAGGAATATTGCTCTGTATTTCTCCTTTAATAGTGGGGTCTTTGTCTGGTTTTGGAATCAAGGTAATGCTGGCCTCATAAAATGAGTTTGGAAGTTTTCCTCCCATTTCTATTTTTTGAAAAAGTTTCAAAAGAAAAGTTATTAATTGTTTACATGTTTGGTAGACTTCCCCTGGGAAGCCAAACAGCCCTGGAGTCTTGTTGGTTGGGACATTTTTGATTACTGATTCAATTTCTTTACAAGTTATGGATCTGTTCAAATTTTCTATTTCTTCCTGTTTCCATTTTGGTAGTTTGTGTGTTTGTAGGAATGTATCCATTTCTTCCAAACTTCCCAATTTGTTGGCATATAATTTTTCATAATATTCTGATTGTTTGTATTTCTGCAGTCTTGATTGTGACCTTTCCTCTTCCATTCATGATTTTATATATTTGGGCCCTTTTTCTTTTCTTTTTGACAAGTCTGGCTAGGGATTTATCAATTTTATTAATTCTTTCAAAGAACCAGCTCCTATTTTTGTTGACCTGTTCTATTGGGGTTTTTGTTTTTTATTTGGTTTCTATATCATTTATTTCTGCTCTAATCTTTATTATTTCTCTTCTTCTACTGGTTTTGGGCTTTATTTGCTGTTCTTTTTCTAGCTCCTTTAGTTTTAAGGTTAATTTGTATATTTGAGGTTTTTCTTCCTTCTTGAGGGAGGCCTATTGCTATGCTATATACTTACCTCTTATGACTGCCTCTGCTGCATCCCAAAGGTTTGGAACTGTTGTGTTTTCATTTTCATTGGCTTCCATGTACTTTTTATTTCTTCTTTCATTTCCTGATTAACCCATTCATTCTTTACTACGATATTCTTTAACCCCCATGTATTTGTGGTATTTCCAATTTTTTTCTTTGGTTGACTTCAAGTTTCATAGCGTTAGGTTTGAAAATATGCATAGTATTGATCTCAATCTTTTTATACTAGTTGAGGCCTGATTTTTTGACCCGCTATGTAATCTATTCTGGAGAATATTCTATGCACACTTGAAAAGAATGTGTGTTCTGCTGCTTAATGGCAAAATGCTCTGAATTTACCTGTTAAGACCATCTAGTCCAGTGTATCCTTCAAAGCAATTGTTTCCTTGTTGATCTTCTGCTTAAATGATCTGTCCATTGTTGTAAGTGGGGTGTTAAAGTTCTCTATTATTGTATTATCAATGAGTTGAAGTTTATTATTAATTAATGTATATATTTGGCTTTTCCAAGTTGGGGGCATAAATATTTACAATTGTTAGATCTTCTTGTTAGATGGACCCTTTATTATGATATAGTGCCCCTCTTCATCCTTATTACAGCCTTTGGTTTAAAATCTCATTTGTCTGATATAAGTATGACTACTCCAGTTTTCTTTTTATGTCTATTAGCATGATACATTGTTCTTCATCCCCTCTTTTTCAATCTGGAGGTGTCTTTGGGTCTAAGATGAGCCTTTTGTAAGCAGCATATTGATGGGTCTTGGTTTTTATCCATTCTGATACCCTATGTCTTTTGATTGGAGCATTTACTCCACATTCAGAGTAATTATTGATATGAATTTTGTGCCATTGTATTACTCATAAACTTGCTGTTTCTGTAGATTATCTCTGTTCCACTCTCGTCTTTGTTTCTTTTGGTCTCTTTCCTACTCAGAAGCCCCCTTTTATAATTTTTGCAGAGCTGGTTTGGTGTTCACGAATTCCTTTAGTTTTTCTTTGTCTTGGAAACTCTTTATCTCTCCTTCTGTTCTGAACGACAGCCTTACTAGATAAAGTGTTCTTGGTTGGATATTTTTACTCTTTAGCACGTTGAGTATATCACGCCACCCTTCTTCTGACCTGCCAAGTTTCTGTGGACAGGTCTGCTGCTAACCTTATGTGTCTACCCTTAGATTAAGGACATTTTGTCCCTAGCTGCTTTCAGAATTCTCTCTTTATCTTTGTATTTTGCTAGTTTCACTATGACATGTCTTGGTGTTAACCTGTTTTTGTTGATTTTGAGGGAAGTTCTTTGTGCCTCTTGGACTTGAATGCCTGTTTTCTTCCCCAGATTATAGAAGTTCTCAGCTATAATTTGTTCAAATAAGCTTTCTGTCCCTTTTTCCTGCTCTTCTTCTGGGACTCTTATGATCAGGATATTATTGTGCTTTATACATTTGCTGAATTCCCTCAGTCTATATTCATGATGTAATAGTTTTCTTTACCTCCCCTTTTCAGCTTCATTATTTTCCATAATTTTATCTTCCATATCACCTGTTGGATCTTCTGCTTCTTCCATCCTTGTTGTGATTACATTCAGTTGGTCTTGCATCTCAGTTATAACTTTTTTGATTTCAGTCTGACTACTTTTTAATGTCTTATCTTTTATTTCTGCAGCAAGGGTTTCTATGGTATCTTCTATGCTTTTTTCAAGCCCAGCTAGTATTCTTATGACTGTTTTTCTAAAGTCTTGTTCAGATATATTGCTTATATCTATTTTAAGAAAGTCCCTAGTTGTGGCTTATTCTTGATAATTCTTTTGAGGACAATTCCTCTGTCTTGTCATTTTGTATAGGTTTCTGTCTTTTGTGTGTTACGAAAGCTTGTTATGTTTCCTGACCCTGAGAGTAATGCTATATTAAGAAAAGTTTATACACTGTCCAGGGCCTCGTGCTTCAGGAAGTCTTTCTGATGCATGCTGTGTGTACTCTGCTGTTGTGGTCTGGCTGCTTTTCCCCCCAGGTTGGTCCTCTGCAGAGCTCCTCCTTGCTTGCAGTGGGTAGTGTCTGGACCTTTAACTAGGTATGCTTTGATTTGTCTGTTAAAATAAGTTTGATTTTTTAAAAGTCTTGATCCAAAAAAAAGAGAAGGAAAAGGAACAAAAAACATAAACAATAACTTATAAATCTGATTCCAAAGAAAAAGTAATCAAAAAAGAAGAAAAATATATGAAGCCTTATTGAAAAAATGAGAAAAGGAAATGAAAAAGCAAATGAACAAAAAAACTATTAAAATCCTGATTTAAAAAAGAAAAAGAAAAAGAAAAAGAAAAAACCCTGGTCCTATTTCCACCATAACAGAAGCTGATGCTTTGGAGTACTCTATGATCAGTAGTAGACTTGTGCATGTTGGGGAGTGGGGCACTGTGTTGGTCCTCTTGGAGAAAATCCTGCTGCACTGGCTCACAATGCCCTTGTAAAGATGTCCTTGTAGGGTGCAGGGGAGCAGGGTTTGATGTAAGCAGCTTCCACCTTGACTGGGGGTGCTGTGTTGCTCACTGAAGTCTGGCTGTGTGGTGGGCAGGGGAAGATGGCATCACCCCGCTCTCTCATCCCTGGGTGGGGGGCTGGCAACCAGCTGCTGTTCAGGTAGCCCTCACAGACAAGCAAACAATCTCCCCTCCTGTGTCCCAGGCTTCCATCAGATCCCTGCCCTCAACCCTTCTGAGCCTGGGTCTTTGATGTGCCCAGTGCCACAGCTCTCTTGTGTTTTATCTTTGGCACCTGACAGGGTTTCACAACTCCAAATCTTAAAGGGCCCAGCAAGGCATGGAGCAAGGCTCTTCGTCTGGAGAGCCTCACAGTGCTGTGCCTAATGCCATTCTGTCCCAGAAAAGCAGGTACACAGCTATGCGGGTGCCTGGAGCTTATGGTGATACACAGCAAAAACCTGTGACCACTTTATACACCTTCTGCATGTGCCTCTGTACCTGTTGTTGAATGGCCACTCAAAGGTGCCTGCAGGGTCTTTTGTCCTTGGAGAGACAATATACCCTCTTCCAAATGCAGTCCAGAAAAGGAATGTTTTCTCCCATTGTGACCAGAGGATCCCTATGCCACACTGTCTACTATCCATTCCCAGGCCTCTCCTTCTTCTCCCCAGGGGCACTGTTGCCTGCTCAGATATACTCTAGCAAATGGCACAGATTTCAAGAAACTCAGAATATCAGCTCCACTGTTTGCAAAAACCTGCAATAGTCGGTTCTTCGTGATACCCACCCCCATTGATGATTTTGGGGAAGTGCTTTTCTTGCACAAACCTGATGCCCTGCTCTCTCTCTTCTCCTCTTTCTCCTCTCTGTAAAATGGACTCACAACCCTCTGCAGGACCAGGGCTTTTTCTGAGTCCCAGTTTCCATCCCTGCATGGCTTACCTGCCATGTTCTCTCCCTCAAATTATACAGATTGTTCCCTTAATCCTCTGATTCCCTATCAGTAAACACAGGTGTTCAAAATGATTTGATGTTGATCTGCCTGTGTTCAAGGGACAAGATAAGCCCAGGGTCCCCCTGCTACTCCTCCATCTTAACTCTGGTTAAATTTATTCTTAACTCTGTTACTGTTTTTGATGCTATTGTAAAGGGGTTTATTTTAGTTTCTTTTTTGGATAGTTTGTTAGAATATAGAAAGAACTTATTTTTGTATGTTGATTTTGTGTTCAGCAACTTTACTGAATTCATTTGTTAGTTCTAACAGTATTTTTGGTGGAGTCATTAGGATTTTCTGTATATAAGACGATGTTATGTGCAAAAGAGATTATCTTCATCTTTTCCTATTGGTATATCTTTTATTTATTTTTCCTGCCTAATTGCTATGGCTACGACTTCTAACACAATGTTGGAAAGAAGTAGCGAGAGGGGGCATCCTTGTCTTATTTCTGATCTTAGAGGAAAAATTCTCAGCTTTTCATCATTGAGTATAATGTTAGTTGAGGGTTCCTATAAACACAATTTTTTATCACTGTCTCCACCATTTCCACAGCTAGATATTTTTATGAAGGATCATTGGCAACCTTGGAGGTAGCTGAAAACCACAGAAGTACTGATAAGTCACCTACCACCTCCTTCATTCACTACAATATCTGAGAGAGAGAGAGATTGAGATTCAATTAAAAACACATAGAAATCCAGAGTGAAAAGAAACTAAAGACTCTGTAGCCAGCTTTATATTCCAATCTCTTCTTTAACCCTCCAACTTAGTTTGGGCTTTTAGAGCAGAATACCATAGATTGGGTGGCTTAAACAGCATCCTTCTTTTTTTTTTTTTTTTTTTTTAACAGTATTGTAAATTAAGAAGTCCAAGATCAAGTTGCCTGCAGATTTGGTGTCTGGTGAGGGCCCTTTTCCTCATTTTCAGCTGGTTGTCTTCTATCCACACATGGTGTAGAACACAAGAAAAAGCAAGCTATCTGTGCAACTTCTTATTAGGGCACTAATTGCATCATGAGGGTTCTACCCTCATGACCTAATAACTTCCCTAAGGCCCCGTCTTCAAATACCATCACATTGGGGGTTAGAGTTTTAACATATGAGTTTGGGGGTGGGTCACAAACATTCGGTATATTGCCCCCCCTCCCCCCCCCCTCTGTCTCCCGGCTGTTCAGGGTCCATGGGAAACTTCCAATGATAAACAGAATACTTCCCAAGCAGAAAGCCATTTTTGCAAAAGTAAACCCACAATGCTGATATTTATTCTTGTTCCTTGTAAATGTTTTCTCTATGATATTGTGGAGGTGATTTAGCTTCTCTGTACTAGTTTCCCCATAAATAACTTTTAAAAATCAATTTATCTATCATCTTTATATATTTGCTTTCCAAGATAGCCCCTAAAAGTAGATGAAGAGGAATGAATTTTTTTTTGTTATTTTAGAGAGAGAGAAAGAGAGTGTGTGCACGTGAGCTGGGAAGAGGGGCAGAGGGAGAGAGAGAAAGAATCTTAAGCAGGTTCAAAATCCAATGCAGTGCCCAACACGGGGCTTGATCCCACGACCCTGGGATCATGACCTGAGCCAAAATCAAGAGTTGGACACTCAACTAACTGAGCCAGGTGCCTCGAGAGGATTGTATTTTTTTACACTTGTCCAAATACTTGGATATCTTTCAAAGAGCACCTTGTTTGCAGGCAGTGTTTAAAGTTGGCTTTCTTTGTTAGGTTTGATTTTACTTTGGGTTCCCCAAAGCAGTTTTTTACTTGGAGTTAATAACTCAGATCCAAATGCTTAGTTTGGAAGGCGAAGGCTGTAGCCAATCTCTGGATTACCCAATCCAAGGCCAAATGGAAAGTTTTTCTAAGTATCAACTAGAAGGAAATGCTAACTGAGCCCTTCCATGGCTCTCCTCCAGGTAACCCCTGTCAATGTCTTAGAGGCATAAGCCTTTCACATCCACCCAGTCTGCCAGATTGCCAAGAATTACACACCATGGAGAATTCTGAGAGCAATTCGACACATCAGTTTGAGAGACGTGGTTTTTTAAACACTTCCCTAATTTTTTTGTTTAGATCATGACCATCAGTGATGATGGTAGAGCATCCATCCTGCCATCATGACAGGATTTTTATCCCAGCTACCTCCCATCCCAGCAAGAAGAATGAGGGTGGGCCTCCAGCAGCCCTGCCTAGTCTGCACACCATGACCAATGGCCCACCAGTGGCGTGCAGTGAGGTCACTGATGGTGGGAGGAGTCATTGGGGGTGGGATTCTCAGGAATAGCAGAAGAGAATGTGAGAAATTCTCCCACAGTCCTAACTCCTATCACAAAGAACCTATTTCCACCTAAAAATCACATGTTGGTCATGGTTATACATATTTTCAACTCAGGCTATTGGTTATTTTTTCATTTTACTGTTGCACTGGGACTTTCACTTCAAAGATTGGATTATTGTCCTTTATATTTTTGAGAGTGGTAGTGGTAAAACAAAAAGGAACATTAAAAGCAGAGTACACACACAAAAAAATGAATAAGCAGCATTTCACAAGGAACAATTCTTACATCTCTGAAGAAGAGCCTCTACTCTCAACTTGGTTTCATCATTTTGGTATCAGACACCAAGTACCAACAAGCCAACAGTTGTACGAAACAAGTGCTTTCCATTTTCTGGCTCTCAAATAATCCATTATCGGCAAGGTTTTGGCTAGTAGAATGATCAGTTGCTCCTTACTGGAAATTCAGGCTACAAAGATTTAAGCCCTCCCTTTTCTTTTTCCCCTTACAGAATACTGTGATTGATGCACACGGATGTTTCAGCACTTTATCGCCCTAACTGTTTAGTGAGAAACAGGCAGCTTTTCATCAAGGAAAGGCATCAACAATGTTTCAAAAGAAACACAAACGCTAACAACTTCCTGCATGCATCCAGATTTCTCTCAACCCATGAACTCTGAGATTCTTCAGAATGATGGAAGTTTTGCCAGGTTTGCCCTTTGCCTTCATGCCTCTCTATTGGCTAATGGACATGCATAAATTAATACTCTTCAGAATGGTATGAGGCCTTCCATTCAGATTAACAAACGTCTTCACCATTTCAACATCCCTTTACAATTTTTCTGCCACTTCACGGTCTACTTTTTTAATTGGACTGTGTCCCTTCTTATTATCTCACAAAATACCTGGAAAACAGACCTTGCTGAGAAGCAGAGATCTCTGTGGTATTTTCAGCTTGAGAGCTAGCACTTAGCTTCTCCTTTCAGTCTCTCTCAAAGAAGTTGGATCCATGCTGCATTCCCAGAACTCTCCAGTGTGTTGGCTTGGAACATAAAAATAGCCTTCCCTGCAGGGGATAGATCTGGATTAGAAATCTTGAAATATTTTCCCAATTTCATTTTCCATAGAAGGGACTAGATTTTAAACCAGGCAGCTGGCAAATAGCCACATGGTTTTTCAGCTTGCTGGCCCTGACATCCCATGAGAACAACTCAAAGTACATTTAAAAGTCTTTTGTTTGAGAAGCTTAGCAGGGAGTTGGAGTAGATCCGTCCATTGCTGGACCATGATCCTGCTAAAAACGATGCATATGCCATGGTGCTCAGTTATTGATGTAAATGGTGCCCAGCACCCAAGGGCCTTGGAAATCCGCTATGTTGTTTGCCTCTACATTCACTCATTATTATTCCCTGTGCGATCATTAAAAACCAGTGTCTTAGACCATATTCATCTCACATAACTCAAAGTTTGTACCCATTGAATACCATCTCTCCATTTCCCACGTACCCCTGGCAACTACCATTATACTCACAGCTTCTTTGAATTTGACTATTTTGTTAAGAGGGTAGATTACATGTTAAATGTTACTAAAATAAACAGAACAAAACCCATTCACTGTCCTGGCCCGAGGGCTTGGTAATCTGGAATAAGGGTATTCCAGAATATGCTGTGAGGACTTATGAATTCATTCATGATATCTCAGTCAGGAGAAGCTCATTTACTTCATCAACGGATATTTATTGAGACCTACTATGTGCTAGGCACTGTGCTAGTTCTGGCTGACAGTGGTGACCAAGACTGGCAGGTTCCCTTCTATCATGCAGTTTAATTCTCTCTCCAATGGACATGAGAAAAAAGAAAACCATAAACTGATAAAATGAATGAAATTATATGTTAAATGAGAAAATGCTGCTGTGGGGGGTAGAAACCAAGAGAGGAGACATATGTTACATAGGATGGTTATAAAAGGTCTTTCTGAGAAGGTGACATTGAACATGAGACTTGAAGGAGTTAGGAGTCTGCCAATATATGTGATTCCTCAGGAATGGAAAATATTCATGGGAATGTGGCCATTGGTTATCACTGTCTGTTGAAAATCCCTTCTGTGTTTGCCTCCCCTTCCTGCCTCCACACTTCTGCTCCCTGTAGGCTTAGAGGGAGAGTGAATTGTACTTTATAGGGAGACAGGGGAGATGGTGGCCACTGTGATTCCAAGAAGTGATAACAATACACTTTACACTGCTAGGGACATTTCTTTGTATATTTAGCCTCCATCTTGCCCCTGAGCTCCAGACTCTCATATTTATTTGTGTGCTCAGTACTTCCACAGAGTTGTCTGATACACATTTCAAATTTCTTTCTTTCATTTTTTAAGTTAAATTCAAGTTAGTTAACATATAGTGTAGTATTGGCTTCAGGAGTAGAACCCAGTGATTCATCGCTTACATGTTATACCCAGTGCTCATCCCAAGTGCTGTCCTTCATGCCCATCATTCATTTAGCCCATCCTTGCACCCACCTCCCCTCCAATAACCGTCTGTTTGTCCTCTGTATTTAAGAGTCTCCTATGGCTTGCCTCCCTCTCTGTTTTTATCTTATTTTTCCCTTCCCCTATGTTCATCTATTTTGTTTCTTAAATTCCACATACGAGTGAAATCATGATATTTATCTTTCTCTGACTGACTTATTTCACTTAGCATAATACACTCAAGTTCATCCACGTTGCTGCAAATGGCAAGATTTCATTCTTTTTGATCACTGAGTAATATTCCATTGTAAGTATATACCACATCTTTATCCATTCACTAGCTGATGAACATTTGGGCTCTTTCCATAATTTGGCTATTGTTGATAGTACTGCTATAAACATTGGGGGGCATGTGCCCCTTTGAATCAGCATTTTTGTATCTTTTACATAAATACCTAGTAGTGCAATTGCTGGGTCACAGGGTAGTTCTATTTTTAATTTTTTTGAGGAACCTCCCTACAGTTTTCCAGAGAGGCTGCACCAGTTTGCATTCCCACCAACAGTACAAAAGGATTCCCCTTTCCCTGTATCCTCGGCAACATCTGTTGTTTCCCGAGTTGTTCATTTTAGCCATTCTGACAGGTGTGAGGCATTTTCTCATCATGGTTTTGATTGTATTTCCCTGATGACGAGTGATGTTGAGCATCTTTCCATGTGTCTGTGAGCCATCTGGACGTCTTCTTTGGAAAAGTGTCTATCCGTGTCTTCTGCCCATTTCTTCAATGGATTATTTGGTTTTTGGTTGTTGAGTTTGATAAGTTCTTTATAGATTTTGGATACTAACCATTTATCCGATATGTCATTTGCAAATATCTTCTCCCATTCTGTTGGTTGCCTTTTAGTTTTGTTGATTGTTTCCTTCACTGTGCAGAAGCTTTTTATCTTGATGAGGTCCCAGTAGTTCATGTTTGTTTTTGTTTCCCTTGCCTCTGGAGACATGTTTAGTAAGAAATTGCTGCAGCTGAGGTCAAAGAGGTTTTTGCGTGTTTTCTCCTCTGGGATTTTGATGGTTTCTTGTCTCACAGTTAGGTCTTTCATCCATTGTAAATTTATTTTTGTGTATGGTGTAAGAAAATGGCCCAGTTTCATTCTTCTGCATGTCGTTATCCAGTTTTCCAAACACCATTTGCTGAAGGGATGGTCTTTTTTCCATTGAATATTTCCTGCTTTGTCAAAGATTAGTTGGCCATACATTTGTGGGCCAATTTCTGGGTTCTCTATTCTGTTCCATTGATCTCATTGTCTGTTTTTGTGCCAGTACCATACTGTCTTGATGATGATAGTTTTGTAACACAGCTTGGCGTCTGGGAGTATGATGCCTCCAGCTTTGGTTTTCTTTTTCAATATTACTTTGGCTAGTCGGGGTCTTTTCTGGTTCCACACAAATTTTGGAATTGTTTGTTTCTAGCTCCATGAAGAATGCTGGTGTTATTTTGACAGGGATTGCATTCAATGTGTAGATTGCTTTGGCTAGTATAGACATTTTAACAATATGTATTCCTCCAATCCATGAGCATGGAATGTTTTTCCATTTCTTTTTGTCTTCAATTTCTTTTATAAGCTAGTAGGTCTAAAACAGAACTTTTGATTTTCTGCCTGAGACTCTGTTACCCCAGCAAATGGCACCAACATCTACCCAGTTGCCCAAGCTAAAAATACCCAAGAGCCCTTCTTGATTCTTTTGTTTTTCTCATCCCCTTCATGCAAGATATAGGTGAGGCTTGCTGACTCTATCACCAAAATATATCCAGAATCCACCTACTTCTTTCCTTCCCCAAGGCACCACCAAGGTCCAGGGCCTAGTGCCTGTATTGCTGCAACAGTTTCCTGCAAACTTCCTGGCTCTGTAATTGTCTCCACTACAACTATTTTCCTTCAGTGTTATATTAGATTTTCTTAATCCGCTTTATAAACCTTCCAAGGGCTTCTCAAGGCTTCACAATTCCTGAAAAGCTACTAATCTGTGCCTCCTTCAGACTCACTTCAGACTATTCCCCTTGTTCTTGACTTACAGTTTTGTGCACTCCACTCCAGGCATATTGGGCTTTTCATTTCTTGACTTCTCAAGCTCATTCCAGCCTAGGGCCTTTGCACATACCATTCCTTCTGCTTGGAGCTCTTATCCTTCAGAACTTTGCAAGGTCTCCCCCTCTCCCTATAAGATTGTCACCCCTACAGGATGCCTTTCCTTGAGCACACTCTCTAAAACATTCCCTAGATAATAGCATTACTCTGGTTAATCATATTCATAGTATTTATTCTGCTGGCAATTTTTTTTTACTAGTCCATGGTCTCCCCCTAGTAAATTAGAAATTTAGCTCCATGGGCACAGAAGTACTGTCTGTTTTGTTTACTGATACACCGCCCAGAATGGTGGGTTTCTTCTTCCCACCTAGAATGGAACCTGACACACAGTATATATTTATTACATATTTGTTGGATAAATGCATAAATGAATAAAATACAGCATAAAATACCTTTACGATAGTCTTGAAATCTATATTAAGTAAATGAATGTTCTTATTCCTATTTTACAGATGAGGAACTGGAGACTGAGAGAACCAGAGAGATGAAATAACTTGATCAAAATCACACAATTTGTAATGATGCTGGAATTCAGACCCAAATGGTCATTCTGGTTATCTTTTTTCTTTTTAATAGCAAGAATCTTTCTTTTAAAAATTTTAATCATTTTTGTGGAGCATCTTGGTGGCTCAGTCGGTTGAGCAACTGACTCTTGATTTCAGGTCATGTCATGATCTCATGTTTTGTAGGTTTGAGTCCTGCATCAAGCTCTATGCTGACAGTACAGAGTCTGCTTGAGATTCTCTCTCTCCCTCTCTGTCTGCCCCACCCCAGCTCGTGCTCACTTTCTCCCTCAAATTAAATAAATATTTAAAAAATAAATAATAGAAATTTTAGTCATTTTTGAGTCATGAATTACCTATAATAAAGTATACCCATTTGAAGCATAGAGTTAGAGGCACTTTGACAAATACATACACCCCTGAAACCACAAATCTCCCTGTGCCCCTTTGCAGCCAATCCCCACTGATCTGTCATCAGAAAACTATTTTTTCACTGGTGCCTGTATTTTACTGGGTTTTTGTTTTGGGGTTTTTGTTTTTCTTTGATTGTTTGTTTGTTTTGTGTGTGTGTGTGTGTGTGTGTGTGTGTGTGTGTATGTGTGTGCATGCCTGAACTACTTTTTAGCACTAAGATATAGGACCTTTCTAAGCTTCAGGCTTCTCATTTGTATTATGTAGATAATGATAATGTATTATCTTCCTCATAGGTATACAGCTGATCCTTGAGTAACTCAGGTTTGATTATATGGGGACTTTTTTTAAGGGTTGAAGACAAAAGCCACATGGCATTTATTTACAACTGCTAACTCCAGTCTCCACAGGACCAAATTGAAGATGATTGTCACAGAGGATGCACCTGTTCCCTGCTGAATGCCTGAAGAAGGCCAGAGAGGCAGTCAGAAGCCCCTTAGGGTCCTGGGACTGGCAGGGCTGCAGGTTGCCCCATGTGCTGACAGGGTGATTGGGTGGAGGGCCTGGGGCTGGCAGGCAGGTGGCTAGTTAGAGTGGAGGAATATGCCCAGAAGGCAGGGACAGTGCTGCAGAGAAATTTTGCTCCCTGGCACCCAGATTTCTGTGTACTGAGCTCTGGGAATGCACAAGGCCACTCAACTGTCTCATGACTCTGCTGGGCCAGATGCACACCCTCCCCACCACAGACACCCAGCTTTGTGGCCTCCCAGAGGTCAGCACACTCTCACGTAGCCACAGCTGCCAATGGCCACACCCAGTAGTACACCTTCCGGCAGATGGAGCAGCTGTTATGTGCCTCTAGGCTGCTGCCACAGTTTGTAGGCCCACCCCGTAGCTGCCATAGCCTAGTTGAGGCCACCAGGCTGTGGGAAATCACCATCTCAGAGCCTGACCCCCTACCACTGTTGCCACCCCTAACTCATTGGCCCAGCTCCCCATACATAGATTTTTTTCCCCAATAACTAAACACAAAGAACCATAAATTTATTTTCTCTTATGATTTTTTTCCTTTTAACAAAATTTTATTTATTTATTTTGATAGATCAAGCAGGGGAAGGGCAGAGAGACAGGGAGAGAGAATTCCAACATGGGGTCAATCTCACAAACTGTGAGATCATGACCTGGGCCAAAATCAAGAGTCAGACACTTAACTGACTGAGCCACACAGGTGTCTCTCTTATGATTTTCTTAGTAAAATGTTCTCTTCTCTAGCTTATTTTATTATAAGAATATAGTGTATAATACATATAACACATAAAGTGTATGAGTTTATGTTCCTGGTAAGGCTTCTAGTCAACGGTAGGTTATTGGTAGTTAAGTTCCTGGGGACTCCAAAGTTATACATGTACTTTTGACTGTGTGGGGTGTTGGCACCCCTAACTACTACATCACTCAAGGGTTAGCCAGTACGTCGGAATTGTTGATGCACATCAAGTGCTTATAATGGTGTTAGCCACTGTATTAATCTGCTTGGGCTGACATAACAAAATACCACAGACTGGGTGCTTAAACCACAGAAATTTATTTTTGTACAGTTCTGGATGCTATAGGTCTCAAGGCACCAAAAGATTCATTTTATGGCAAGGTCTATCTTCTTGGTTTATAGAAGGCCACTTCTCACTGTGTCCTCATGTGGCCTTTCCTCTGGGCATGCATGGAGAAAAGAGAACTCTCCAGTGTCTTTTCCTCTAAGGACACCAATCCCATTAGATTAAGACCTATCCTTATTACCTCATTTGATCCTAATTACCCCCACAGATATCTATAAATATAATCATTTTGGGAATTAGAGCTTCAAAATAATTCAGTTCATAACATTCTGCCCCCCCAGCCCCTCCAATTCATATTTTTATCACATGCAAAATACATTCATTCCATCCTAACAGCCTCCAAAGTATTGACTCATTCCAGCATTGATTCCAAGTCCAAAGTTTCACCTAAGTATCATCTAAATCAATTATGGGGAAGACCTGAGGTAGGATTCATCCTGGAGCAAAACTCCTCTCCAGTTATAAATCTTTAAAACCAGACAAGTTATGTGCTTCCCAAATACAATGGTGGGACAGGCATAGGGACATTCCTATTCCAAAATGGAGGAATTGGAAAGAAGGAAGGGGAGATAGGCCCTAAGCATAGTCCAAAATCTTGCAAGACAAATTCCACTGAATCTTAAGCATAGGGAATAATCTTCTTTTGCTTGATACTAGGACCACTGGGGTAGCAGCAACAGCCCCATGAGTTTAGGTAGCAGCCCTGACCCCAGATCTCAGTGGTGGTCCTACCCCTGCATCCCTCTGGGATGGCTCCACCCCTGCACCTTCCTGGGTCTTTGGTGGGGCAGCCTGACACGCTGAAACTGAGGAGGGGAGCCCATCTTCTGAAGTCTTTGAGACTAAGGAGGAAACTTTGCATCCTGTGGTCAGAGTGGCATCCACGATGGTCTCTGGATCACATTTGGGGTCATTTCTCTTTCCGTGAAGGATACAAAATGTTCATAGCCAAATAGCTCTACCATCCTGTTCCCTTTGGTCCAAACTGGCAGTGTCTGCTGTGTATTCCCGTCTCTATCCCTGCTTCTACAGAGATGGCTGATTAAATCTGTGGTTCACACTCATGACCTCTTTATCAAATGATTTCCCACCCACATCCTGGATGTTCTTTTCCAAGCATAATTTTCTCATTTTTTTTTGCAATAATAATAGGCTTGAGAATTTTCCATATCTTAAATTTCTGGTTCCTTTTTGCTTAATAATTCCTTCAGCTTATCTCCGTGCTCTCACGTTTTCCTGTAAGTGGTAAGGAGAGGCTAAGCCACTCTTTTAACACTTAGCTTAAAAACTTCCTCAGCTATGTCCATTATACCTCAATAAAACTGAAATTTTAAAATCTCCTCAAAATCCAATTTCATTCCTCACAAGCTCCACCTTCCACTAAATACTAGAACACAATTCAGCCAAATTCTTTGCTACCTTATAACAAGAATAGCCTTTCCTCCAGTTTCCAAAACCATACTCCTCATTTCCATCTGAGAGCTCACCAGAATCACCTTAATGTTCGTTTTTCTATCCATGGTCTCTTCAAAGCAATCCAATCTCTACCCATTATCCAGTTCCAAAACCACTTCCACATTTTTAGGTATGTTACAGCAGCATCCCACTTTTCAGTACCAAAATCCATTTTAGTCTGCTTGGGCTATAATAACAAAGACCACAGACTGGAGGCTTAAACAGTAATTTATTTTACCACAGATCTGGAAGTCCCAGATCAAGGTGCCAGCAGAGTTCCTAGATGACATTCAGTTCCTGATGAGAGCTCTCTCCCTGGCTGGTGGATGGCTAACTTGTTGCTATGTTCTCACATAGGCTTTCCTCTTTGCATGTGCAGACCCAAAGCAAATGAGCAAGCTCTTTGGTGTCTTAATTTCCTCTTTTAAGCACACCAATCTCATGAGATTAGGATCTTGCCCTTGTGACTTCATTTGACTTTACTTACTTCCCAAAGGTCCCATCTATAGAAACCATCATATTAGCAATTAGGCCTTCAACATATGAATTCAGCAGAGCCACAATTCAGTCCATGGTAGTCGTCATTATCATAAAGTTATTCAACTAGTAAATATCAGAGTTGAGACTTCCCCCCAGGGCCCTTGGGGACATGTTCATTCCATTGTTCTAGTCTTCCTCCCTCCTTACCAAAGCCATCGGAATGATATTAATAATGATAATGGGAAGATGTATGATATTTCCTTATAGAATTGGTGACTTTTCTAGTACCCTTTTATGACAGTTGTCTCATCTCAGTTCCAGAGGGGAGAAAGACCACAGTAGTAGAAAGGGCAAGGCTATTGGGCCAGACAGTTCTGGAATGGAATCTGTGAAATATAGATAATGACAGCCACCCACAGAATTGAATCAAGTACTCATGAGATTATGTAGGTAAAGAAACTTCCATACGCCTGACTTTAAGTAGGTGCTCTGCCCATGGTTTTAATTTATTCGATAATATATTTAAAGAACCATACACTATGATCAGGTGGGATTTATTCCAGAGGTATAAGTATGGTTTAACATCTGCAAATCAGTGTGATATACTACACTAACAAATAAAGTATAAAAAAAAATCATAAGATCATCTCAATAGATGCAGAAATAGCATTTGACAAAATTCAACATCCAGTCATGGTAGAAACTCTCAACGAAGTGGGTATACAGAGAATGTACATTACATAACAAAAACTGTATGTGCCAAACCCACAGCTAGCATCAAGTCAATGGCAAAAAGTCAAAGGTAAAAAGCTGAAAGTTTCCTATGCAATCAGGAACAAGTAAAGGATGCCCATTCTTGCCACCAATATTCAAAATGGTACTTAAAGTCCTAACCAGAACAATTAGGCAGGAAAAGATAAAAGACATTCAAACAGGAAAAGATGAAATAAAATAGTCTCCATTTATAGATGACAAGATCTTACACATAAAATCCTAGAGACTCCACAAAAAAAAACGTTACATAAATTCAATGAAGTTGCAAGATACACAGTCAACATTAAAAATCAGTTGCATTTCTATACACTAAAAACAAATTGCCTAAAAGGGAAATTTTAAAAACAACCTAATTTACAATACCATCAAAATCAAATATTTAGGAATAGGGATGCCTGGCTAGCTCAGTCAGTTGAGTGTCTGGCTCTTGATTTTGGCTCAGGTCATGATCCCAGGCTCATGGGATCAAGCTTGGCATTGGGCTCCAGGCTGAGCATGGAGCTTGCTTAAGATTCTCCCTCCCTCCTTCTGTCTCTCTGTGTCTCTCTCTGCCCCTCTCCCCTACTCATGCTTTCTCTCTCTAAAATTAAAAAAAATATTTAGGGATAAATTTAATCAAGGAGGTGAAAGACCTATACTGATAACTATAAAACACTGATGAAAGAATTTAAAGACTCAAAGGGAATAATCTGTGCTTATGGATTGGAAAAATTAATATTGTTAAAATGTGCCTTCTACCCTCTAGCTTCAATGCAATCCTTACCAAAATTTCAATGGCATTTTCACAGTAATAAAAAAAAAGTCATAAAATTTGTATGGATCTACCAAAAAACCCAAATAAAAACAATCTTAAGAAGAACAAAACTGGAGGCATCAAACTTTCTGATTTCAAACCATATTACAAAGCTACAGTAATCAAAAAGTTTGGTACTGACAATAGATCAATGGAACAGAATAATGGAACAGAATAAAGTGCTCAGAAATAACCACACACACAGTCAATGAATTTACAACAAAGGAGGCAAGAATATACAATGGGTAAAAGATAGCCTTATCAATAAATGGTTCTGGGAAAACTGGGTAGCCAGATGGATCACTATTTTACACCAAAGATAAAAATCAACTCAAAATAAAATTAAAGACTTCAACATAAGACTTGAAATCCTTAAACTTCTAGAAGAAAATATAGGGAGTAAACACCCTGAAATCAGTCTTGGCAAAGACTTTTGGATTTGATACCAAAAACAAACACAGCAAAGGTAAATACATCACTACTTCAAACTGAAAAACCTCTGTACAGCAAAACAATCATAATAAAACAAAAAAAGCAACCTACTGAATGGGAGAAAATATTTACAAATTGTGAGCTGTCAGAATATAAACTGGTGCAGCCACTATGACAAACAATATGGAGTTTCCTCAAAAATTACAAATAAAGCTTTCATATGATTCAGCAATTCTTCCTTGAGGTATTTATCCAAAGGAAGCGAAATCACAATCTCAAAGAGGTATCTGTACTTCCACAATCATTGCAGCATTATTTATAATAGCCAGGATATGTGTCCCTTGGTAGTCAGATGAATAACAGAAATGTGCTGTATGTACACATGGACTATTATTCAGCCATAAAAAGGAAATACTGCCATTTGTCACAACATAGATGGAACTTGAGGGCATTATGCTAAGTGAAATAAGTCAGAGAAAGACAAATACTTTAAGATCCAACTTTTATGTGGAATCTTAAAAAAAAAGTCTCAAACGTATAGGGTGGTGAATGGATAAATGGATAAAAATTAAGCCCCATCTATATGCTGCCTCAGACCCAAACGCATGTATAGACTGAAAGTAAAAGGATGGAAAAAGATATTCCATGCAAATGCAAGTGAAAAAGAGCTGAGGTACCAATATTTACATCAGACAATACTGACTTTAAACCAAAGACTGTAATGAGAGATAAAGGACATTATATAATGATAAAGGAGTCAATCCAACAAGAAGATATAACAATTATAAATATATAGGCACTCAATTCTGGTGCACCTAAACATGTAAGGCAAATATTAACAGATATAAAGGGAAAAATTGACAGTAATACCCTAACAGTAGTGGACTAAAATTGTTAGATAGATCATTCAGGCAGAAAATCAATAAGGAGTGTTTTTGAATAACACATTAGCCCAGATGGACTTAACAGGTATACATAGAACATTCCATCCAAAGGCAGAAGGAACATTCTTTTTAAGTGCACATGGAACATTCTCCAGGATAGATCACATGTTAGGCCACAAAACAAGTTCCCAATAAATATAAGACTGAAATCATACCATCTCTCTCTTGTGACCACAATGGCATGAAACTATAAATCACAAGCAAACGACAAAAATCACAAATATCTGGTAGCTAAGCAGCATGCTACCAAACAACCTATAGGTCAATGATCAAAAAAGAAATTAAAAAATGCATGGAGACAAATGAAAATGAAAACACAATGGTCCATTATCTTTGGGACACAGTAGGTACAGAACTACCTCAAGAAACAAGAAAAATCTCAATCTAATCTTACACCTAAACAAACTATAAAAAGAAGAAAAAACTAAGCCCAAGATTTGTAGAAGGAAATAAAGATCAGAGTAGAAATAAATTAAATAGAGACTAAAAAAAGAAAAAAAAAAGGTAAAAGATCAATGAAACCAAGATCTGGTTCTTTGAAAAGAAAAACAAAATTAATAAACCTTTAGTAAGACTTACTCATAAAAGAAAAAAACTAATAAATAATATCAGAAATGAAAGAGAAGTAACAACCAATTAACATAAATACAAGGGATTATGAGAAATTACTATGAACAATTATATGCTAACAAATTGGACAACCTGAAAGAAATAAGTGAATTCCTAGAAACATACAATCTTCCAAACTAAATCAGGAATAAATAGAAAATCTCAACAGACCAATTACTAATAATGAAATAGAACAGATATTCAAAAAACTCTCAAAATACAAAAGTCTAGGACTGGATGGATTCACAGGTGCATTCTACCAAGCATTTAAAGAATGCCTTTTCTCCTCAAACTATTCCAAAAAATAGAAGAGGAAGGAAAGCTTCCAAATGCATTGTATGAAGCCAGCATTACTCTGATGCAAAAACCAGACAAAGACACTACAAAAACAAAAATAACAAGACAATCCTGGATGAACATAAGTGCAAAAATTTTCAAAAAAATATTAGCAAACTATATTAAACATCATTCATCACGACCCAGTGGGAGTTCTTCCAGGGACACAAGGATGGTTCAATATTTGCAAATCATTGTGATACACCACATCAACAAAACGAAGGATATAAATCATAGGATTATTTCAATGGATGGCAAAAAAATTAGACAAGATTCGACATCTGTTTATGATTTTAAGAAACTTACAACAAAGGGGGTGTAGAGGAAACATAACTCAACATACTTAAGGCCATATACAAAAACCCCACAGATAACATCCTACTCAATGGTGAAAACCTGACAGCTTTTCCTCTAAGATCAAGAAAAAGACAAGGATGTTTACTCTCATCATTTTTATTTACCACAGTACAGGAAGTCTTAGCCTTGCAATCAGTCAAGAAAAAGAAATAAAAGGCATTCAAATTGGTCACTATTTGCAGATGACATGGTACTATACATAGAAAATCCTAATGATTCCACCAAAAGCCATCAGAAGTAATAAATGAATTTAGTAAAATTGTAGGATACAAAATTAATTCACAGAAATTGGTTGCATTTCTAAACACAAATGATAAAGTAGAATAAGAAATTGAGTAAACAATTCCATTTGCAACAGAACCAAGAAGAATGAAATACCTTGGAATAAACCTAACCAAGGAGGTGAAAAACATATACTTTGAAAATTATGAAATAAATTAAAGAGGACACAAATGGAAAATATTCCACATTCATGAATTGGAAAAATTAATATTGTTAAAATGTTCATATTACCCAAAGCAAATTAGATTCAATGCCATCCTTATCAAAATACCAACAGCATTTTTCACAAAACCTTAACAAATAATCCTAAAATCTGTATGGAATCACACAAGACCTGGACTAGACAAATCGTCTTGAGAAAGAAGAACAAAGCTGGAGGTATCACAATCCATACTTACATGGTCAATTCATTTATGACATAGGCGATAAGAATATACAATGGGGAAAAGGCAGTCTCTTCAATAAATGGTGCCGAGAAAACTGGACAGCTACATGCAAAAGAATGAAATTGGAACACTTTCTAACACCATGCACAAAAATAAACTCAAAATGGATTAAAGACCTAAATGGGAGACCTAAAAATTTAAAACTTCTCAAAGAAAAAACATAGGCAGCAATTTCTTTGATACCAGCCATAGCAACATTTTCTGGATATGACTCTTCAGACAAGGGAAACAAAAGCAAAAATAACCTATTGGGACTACATCAAAATAAAAAGATTTTTCACAGGGATGAAAACCCTCAGCAAAATGAAAAGGCAACCAAGTGAATGGGAAAAGATATTGGCAAATGATATATTCCACAAGCAGTTAATATCCAAAACATATAAAGATTTCTTTCTTTTTTTTAATTAAAAATTTTTTGATGTTTATTTTTTGAGAGAGCAAGAGCGCATGAGAGTGCACGAGCAGGGGAGGGGCAGACAGAGAGAGGGAGACACAAAATCCAAAGCAGGCTCTAGGCTCCGAGCTGTCAGCACAGAGCCTGACATAGGGCTTGAACCCACAAACCATGAGATAATGATCTGAGCCAAGGTCGTTCGCTTAACCAATTAAGCCACCTAGATGCTCCCATAAAGACTTCTCTAAAGAAGACATATACATGGTCAATAGACAAATGAAAAGATGTTCAACATTCCTAGCCACCAGGGAAATGCAAATGAAAACCACCAGGAAATACTACCTTATACCTGTTGGAATGCTATTATCAAAAAAAGAACAAGTTTTGGTGAAGATGTAAAGAAAATGGAAACCTTGCGTGCCGTGGTGTGAATGTAACTTAGTGCAGCCACTATGGAAAACAGTATGGAAGTTCCTCAAGAAATGAAAAATAGAAATACCATATCAGCAAGTAATTCCACTACTGGGTATTATCTCAAGGAGAATAAAAACACTAATTTTAAAACAAATATATGCACTCCTATGTTGGTTGCAGCGTTATTTATGAGCCAAGATATGGGAGCAAACTAAGTGTCTATCGATAGATGAATGGATAAAGAAGACGTGCTATATACACAATGGCATACTACCAACCTAAAAGGATGAGATCCTGCCATTTGCAACAACATGGATGGACCTAGAGGATATTATGCTAAGTGAAATAAGTCAGATTGAGAAAGACAAATACCATACAATTTCACTTAAATGTGGAATCCAGAAAACAAATGAATAAACAAATAAATAAAAAGCAAATACAGATGCATAAATACAGAGAACAAACTAATGGTTGCCAGAGGGGAGCAGGTTGATGGGATGGGCAAAACAGGTGATTGGAGTGGGGGACACAGGATTCCAGTCATGGAATAAATAAGTCACAGGGATAAAAAGTACAGCTTAGGGAATACAGTCCATGGTAGTTGTAACTGTACTGTATGGTGACAGATGGTGGCTACACTTTTGGTGAGTATAGCACAATGTATATACCAGTTGACTCACTATACTTTACTCCTAAATGTAATGTTGTATATCAACTATATTTCTATTAAGAAATCCCAAATGTACATATACACAGAACAGACTGTTGGTAGCCAGAGGCTGGGTATAGAAGGTGGGCAAAATGGGTGAAGATGGCCAAAAAGGTACAATCTTTCAGTTATAGGATAAATAAGCATGGGAATATAACATACAGCATGATGACTATCATTAACAATACTGTATTGTACATTTGAAAGTTACTAATAGAGTAGATCCTAAAAGTCTTATCTGAGTATGAAAAATTATACTTGTGTGGCTTGGACATTAACTAAACTTGTTGTGGCAAATATTTTGCAGTATGTATATATATCGAATCATTATGTTTTACACCTAACACTAAAACACTGTTATAATGTCAATTATATCTCAGCAAAGACAGAGAGAGAGAGAGAGACGGAGACAGAGACAGAGAGAGGGAGAGAGTGAAGGATGGGGGGGGGAGAGAGAGAGAAGGTGTAGGAGGATGTTTTACCATTCAGATAGAGCCTAAGTTTTAATTATTGAATCAAAAAATGCAATGCTCCCTGAAGAGCCAACCTCAAGGAACTGCGAGAACAAAATGGTATATTTCCCAAAGAAATACACTTCTCGGATCTCCTGGGAGACATTTAGTCCTCTTCAAAGTACAACCAAATTAAATGCTTGAAAACTTAATTTAGGGAAAGTGGCCTCGTTTGATATTGCCAAGTAGTTCTTTCCTTAAAGCAGTGTTACAAGATGGAGAAAGAGAAGGCTACAGTAAGGGTAGGATGTTATTAAAAAGATGTTCAGCACCATTGAAGAGCTGCACTCTGGTTGGCAGACAACTGTTGTTGAATAGGCAACTATAGCTAATGGCTTGTGGTCCACACGAAGAGGCCTCACCATGAGGGCTGGGCTGTTATTGACTCTGCACCTGGTTCTGGGTTAAACGCTTTTCAAACTGTGTTATCTCACTGAATCCACACAACCATCCTGGAGCAAGTATTTTACAAATATAAAATGGAGCTTCATTTTACAGATGAAAAAAAGAAAACCCAGAAAGGCTAACTTCTTCCCACTCACATAGCTAGTAGGTGATGGAACTAGGCTTGGGAACTTTGAGCTATCTCATTCCCAAGGACTCTCTTAGCCAAACCATTTGCAGAGAAGCAATACTAGTGAGAGCTTCTATGTTGGGAGCCCTTGCTCGATGTTAAGGTATTGCAATGCATACTCTAGGTAAGCGAAGATTCCCACAAGGTGGATGATTATGGAGATGAAGTACCTTGGGGAGTGGGCAGGAACTGGAATATGCTATTAAGGGGATCCCCTGGGAAGACTTCAATTTTAACTACTTTGCTTTTGGACTTGGAGGAAAGTTATATTTAGCATATAACTTATAAGGTCTCTCTACCCCCATGATGAAATTCCATTTAACTACCCAAACTCTTTAGTACAGGGCACAAGGGAGCAGGTGGAAACACTGAGAAATCCACACAGAACTCATTAAGGAAGAAAAAGAAGTAAGTTAACATTGAGAATTTCATATGTGAGAAACATTTTCCTCAGAGCTGGAATCAAACCAAATATACATAAAACAGTAAAGATATCTCAGTCAGAATGCCTCTGTTGCAAAGGATAGAAAACCCTTCAAACTATGTTAAGTAAACACTGAGAACTTCATTTTTAATTTTTGAATTGGTAATACATTTGCATGATCCCACATTCAAAAGGTAGCAAAGGATACACACGGAATGTCCTACCTGAATCACCCAGCCATTCTGGGTTTCCTCTTCAGAACAGCCAAAATTATTGGTTTCTTGTGTCTTCTTTCACACACACACACACACACACACACACACAGTCACACAATATACTATTCTGTGCTTTATCTTTTTACTTAAAAATATGTATTGGAGATTCCTCTGTATCAGTACACGAAGAAATACCTCATTCTTAGAGCAGGTAATATAGTATCCATGGAGGGTTAAATTCTGGGGCACTTTTTCTGTAAACTATGAGCGAAGTCTTATTCGGTGGTTCTCTCCCATGTTGTCATGTCTAACCTAAAGAGGTGTTGTGTGCAGACTTTGCTTTGTATGGTGCTGGTATGGACCCTCATGTGCGAGACAGGGAGGGACACTGTGGTAGATCCCACATCCCTCCTCCCACTGGTACTCAGGAGCAGGAAAGGGCATCCTATTATGGGCAGCACAACAGTGGGATCCTGAGGGGGTGGGAGAGCTTTCAGACTCCAGAAGTAAGGCCAGAAGTTCTTTCTAAAGCTAACACCTACACCTTCACCATATGTTCCAGGAGGAAGGTAGCCTTGAAAGAGAGGGAGGCTGATGCTCGAGTTTGACTCGTAACTAAAATTTAGTTTTACCCTACCTCTATTCTTCATTTGAGAATGTCAAACAAAGTCATTTCCTTGTGAGAACGCCAGCATCTCTCCACTACAGAAAATTGTAGAAGTTAATGTAAGAGCCCCAGATGGCCCATGGAGGCCCTCTTCCAACACAGTTCTCAGGAAGGTCTACAAATATGAATTCCTTTCCCAGGAGATGGTCAGAGCTGTGCTGAGTTCAGGGACTGGAGACAGGAAACTGTTGCTTCTCAGGGGGAAATCCCTAAGGGGCAAGAATGCTGTTGGTGTTTTAAAAAGTGGAAGGAAAATTTTGAGTGGGAGGACAGTAGGGGAGGTTATCCTGGTTATGATAACTTGATTTCCATCAAACATGGAAATGATGACCCTAGCCATTCAAAATCCACCAAGACTTTTCTTACCATTATAGGACAAGGCAGAGGAGAGAAAGCTTTATTTGAATGGCCACAATTTTAAACAATAGCCATTTATCTCTCATCCTTCAGTTCTTTTGTAATTTAGCTCAAAACCAACTACCAAGGATGGGCCGCTTCTGGGGGTTCTCTCTCTCTCCCTGGTGACTTTATGGCTACTGTGTCTTCCGTATTTGAGGAGGAAATGTGCAACCTCCTCTCTTCTTTCCACTTTCTTGCTCTTTTTCATCACCACTATTTCAGATGATTCTGCCACCACCTCCACCTCCCAGCAAACACACACACAAGAAAACCCTACAGCTTTATCAAGTATTGTGCAATTTTGCCTCTTACAGAGCTTAGTGTCAGGCATGGTTTTTCTTTGATTCATGGAACTTACACTTGGAGATCTGGCATTGAATTCTGTCAGTTTTGTTCAATCTGATTTTGAGGTAAATGCTGTTTTGTGGTCAGAACCTAATTTTTCTCCTTCCCACAATGCTACTTCTTGCCATTCTACCACAGCAAAAATAATGAAGTAAAATTATGTATTCTACATTGATGTCCACTCCTAACCCATCTAGAACAATTCACTCTGAGCTCCTCCCTTCTGTGTCACTCAGAGCCTCTGTTTTCATCTCTAATATCTCCATCTTTGAGGAGCAGCCAACTGTAGTTAGAAACACAGACACACACAGACACACACACACACACACACACACACACACACACACACAGTGTTTGGCTAGAGAGTCAGCAGATCTAGAGTCTGGCTTTAGCTTCTTCAAGAACATTCCCAGGGATCATGGATAAGTCACTTTATCATCTTGAGCCTTAGGTTCCTTATATTGAAATGAGTGGGTTGGGACAGAAGACCCTCAAAATTTTCTCCAGCTTGAGGAATGTTTGACTTGATGTAAATTTTCATATGAGAGGTAGGATCAAATTCCCTAAATCCCACAATCAGGAAAGATACTAGTATTAGAACCAGGGAAGGTGGCTTAGTTTTCAAAAATGTTCCAAAACACCTACCACAAAAATATGGATGCCCAAAATTAGCCCTTCCACCCCTCTCTAGTAGAATAGTCTAAAAGACTTCTATTTGGTCTCAAATGTTTGCTCTCAACCCATCCTGTGTTGGAGCCAGATCATACAGACACTTGTGAGAGCGAACGGTGTGCATTTCTTCCCAACTCAGTGCTCAGTGACTTCATATTGGTAGCTGGATACTGATAATGGTCAGAATATTTGCACCACAGAAATCAGTAAATGATACAAATTAGGGATCTGTCTTCCCATGGAGAGTTGGTTTACAGCTCATGATGGCTCCCAATACACTATTCATTGTGATGGTTAACTTTGTGTGTCAATTTGACTGGGAAGTAAGTGGACAGCTGGTTAAACATTACTTCTAGGTGTGTCAGTGAGGGTGTTTCTGAAAGGGATTAGCACTTGGGTCGGTGGACTGAGTAAAGCAGATGGCCCTTCCCAATGCGAGTGGACATCACTCAATCCATTGAGGGCCTGAGTAGAAAAAAGGCAGAAGAAGGTTGAATTAACTCTCTGCCTAACTGAATGAGCTCAGACATTGATCTCGTCTTTGGTATTCCTGGTTCCCAGGCCTTCAGGTATGAACTGGAATCTACACTATTGGCTCTCTAGCCTTACAACTACATGACTGGCTTTCCTGAGTCCCCAACTTACAGGTGACAAGGCATGGACTTTTCTGCTTCCTTAACAATGTGAGCCAATACCTTATAATAACTAAGTAGATATACAGATATAGAAATATAGATATAGCCAATATCTTGAGGCAAAACTCCTTGTAGACCTATCTATCTATCCATCCATGTATTCTATTGGTTCTGTTTCTCTAAAGAACTCTGAGTAACACAGTCATAAAAACTCCAATGCCCACTTCTTAGTCATCCTCATACCCTAGTGGAACCCTCATTGCCAAGAAAAGTTAAGAATTTGCCAATTTATAAATCTTTTTCTATGAAACATAATTTAAATAAAACGCAAAAGAAAAAAAATCAGAGAAAAAAAGTAAAGAATACCAAATTCCTAATTCTGGGTCAACCCTGATCTCTCTAATACTCTGGCTGCAAAATCCTTTCCTCTGGAATCACTTCTCCATCAACTAAACAAGGTTTCACCCCAGACTGAAGTTTCTGCCTCAGATTCACCAGAGCTTCACCACAGCCTCACATTCCATTAAATGAGCTTTTTGTCTCCTTCTAATGGCAAAATTTAGATGAAGAATCATGGCTCTTTTCCACCACAAACCTTATCTGATGTTTCATTCATTTAGGTAAACAGATTTCTAGCTGGGGCTGCCAGCAGTACTGAGTGCTGGCCAAGTTTGGCAGACATTAAGGGCTCTTCTCCATGTTTTCAGCTCCAAACTGGCCATAAAATCTCTCTACTCCCCCAAATCCACCAGGCACACAGCCATTCCTGCCATGCTCCTGGGTTTATTGATCCACCATCTTCCCTGCTATAGGCCCTGTGCCCACCTTTTACCTGCCTGCCCTGGTTCAAGCCAGGGCATCATTTGTGTCAGCCATCTGACTATCCTCATGGCTCACTTCAGACCCTGCTTCCCACATATTGCTAAAGTAGGGAGAGCCTTCACTCCTCAGTTCAATTCCTAGAAATAATGGCAATTGAGGGGGATGGGAAAGATCAAGGACAAGCGTTGGTGGAGACTTTTCCTGTCCCAGAATTTCAGTTAAAGGCCACATCTTGGAGATGAAAAAACCAAAAAGCTATGCTAGATACCCCTCATACTAAAGAGATCTATTCATGGTTAGGCATCATGAACTGGGATCAGCCATTCTTCGGCATGGTTAACTAAAATGTGTCCTTCCCTGAGAAGGGGAGCCAACCAGCAGGTGCCCAAACCGAAGCTCAACTGGAAACAGAAATGCTAGTCTCTTTCTTGCTTGTACCCTAATCTCTGCCACTTGGCCTCTGTGAAGGGAAGGCACACCTCTTCACCCCTACAATTTACCACTATGAATATGGCGTTGCCAACGAAGATAACTACAACTTCCATTTTTCCCCCTTTCATTTCTCTTTTGGTGGTGATAAGACATAGGTAAAGGGGATGGAGCGGTATTTTGTATCTAAGACTCAAGCATTGGAGGCTTCCCTTGGCCAACTCTCTATTGAAGGTAGGTATACTAATTTAGAACCTTTTGTTTTAACTTTGGGCCTTGGTTGAACTTCTCAGAGGTTACAAAGTTGTACTTGGCATTCTGTTATACACAGTGACCTCAGGCCAATGATGGGCCAAGTTATGGAATAGAGATGATGCCTCCTCTCTCTTTCTTGGTGCCCAATGGCCTCCTATCACACCCTCTGCCACATTACTGGATGCCCTTGTCCTGCCTTCCTCAACAAGTATTCTATTGCTCTGTTCTTTGACTCACATCCTTCTTAAAATATCCATATTCCATGACTTCACTCATATGAGGACTTTAAGATACAAAAAGATAAACATAAGGGAAGGGAAGCAAAAATAATATAGAAACAGGGAGGAGGACAAAAACATAAGAGACTTAAATATGGAGAACAAAATAGAGGGTTGCTAGAGGGGTTGTGGGAGGGGGGATGGGATAAATGGGTAAGGGGCATTAAGCAATCTACACCTGAAATCACTGTTGCACTATATGCTAAATAACTTGGATGTAAATTAAAAAAAAATTAAATTAAAAAAAACAAAAATAAAAAATATCCATATTCCATTCTCCCAGGACTCTGAGCCCTGGCACTAAGGTGTTCTTGGGGTTTAGCTCTCTAAGCTATGATATTTGCATTTTAACAGAGATCTTCTCCCAAATGTAACAGAACAGCCCAGAACGTAAGAATTTTAGGCACAGTAACAGGTTAAGGGGCCGATGTGTTTGTAAGTAAGATGGACTTCTAGTGCCTTCCCAATGAGACCACATGGGTAATAATGAGAGGTCGAGACAAACCTATCTGTCATTTACAGAGAACTTATATTGCAAAGAAAACATCACCCTTTTCCATCTGCTTGCATCCTGTGAAGTCTCATGGCAGCAAGTTACTTATTAAAGGCTCTTTAAACTCATTGAGGAAATTTCTCAGTGATGATTCATAAGTAACTCACAAGACACAAAGAGCTTATGAAAAAAATCACTGGATTAGATCCATGAAGTAAAAATGTATTTGAATTGGATGAAAAGTTTCTCTGGCCTCTCCTGAAAGCACTGTGACTGCTTATTACGAGATATGGAGTGAGGAGTGGTCATGCATTGTGGACGGGGATCAAGTAGGGTGACCATATAATTTATTGTCCAAACTGGGAGCTACTGAGAAAGAAGAACTCTAATATATTTATGCTGACACAAGAGTTTTAAACTGGGACTGTCCCAGAAAAACCAAGACGTAGGTCATCCTATATCCTATATGTTGCAATTATAATGCAGTAATAACTTGCATGCCATGTGGGTAATCATTCTACCCATACTGCTTTATCAACTCCAGGGTCCACTTTAGCAACTGGAAAGGGGCTGGTAATGGGAAATAGCATGCAAAGCTCAAAATAACCCACTTGGATGTTGCAGCAATGTCAACCTACTAAACCTTTTCTAGATGCTTACACTTACTTTCTCTATTTTTCTCTTGTCATGGACCATACTTCGAGCCCTGCATGTAGTATTTGAGGGTCTTGTTATGCAAAGGAGAAGTGAAATCTCTTCTTAGTAGAGATTATAATAAGAGGAGAGCTGAGCCCTGGTCTCTTGGGCATGAAGTGACTGTAAGGAGGCAGATACGTTGCTTTCAGAATGGTAGAAGGATAAATAAGAACAAAGTCTCAGAAGCCAAACATTGAGATGATTTTTAGTGGCTACACCAGTCAAAGGAAATATGGAGTTGGCATGGAAAGAACAAAGGGAAAAATCCAAAATGTCAAGGAGAAAAAAGGTAGGTGTTGGGAGTATGCATGTTCAGTGGAGGTAGGGTCTGTGGAGGTCCCTCTCTTTTCAATGTGCCCATCACCGTCCAAAGATGACTGCCCTCACACATGATTATTCACTTTCTAAAAGGAGGCACATAAAAGAATTTAGAAATGGGAACAACTCCAGGACATTCAAGTCTCTCTATAAATCAGCCCCCAATTCTCCAGCTGCCCTCTTGTCCCCTACTGTTGGCAACAATATCAGGACAATAGCTATGGCCCTGGGGACAAGAGAAGCTGCTCAGAAGAGAGAGCAGAGGGAAAGCTGACAGATGTAGTAAGTGAGGTTCACTGCTGTGCTTTTCATTTCCAGGTAACTGGCTTATCACAGGACCATTGTTTCTGCCTTATAACCTGAATGGTCTTTTATGGTTCACAAACACTTACAGAAGGCTTCTAGGCCATGGGGATATTGTTCTAGCTGCCAGAGTTGAGACATAGTCACTGATGTGTTACAGGGACGCTTGCCATCTCTATCTACCAGCTTTGCAGCTGAGTTTGCAAAATGGAGATGTATTCTCTCTATATAAACTTAAGTCGGTGGTTCTTAGCCTTGGTGGTAACTTGAAGCTCCCTGAGTGACCATAACCTTAAGAACCAGTGATCAACACCTATTGTTCAAAGTAATCCAACCTCCTTCTTTAGTCTCTCTTCCTTTTTCCCAAGCAGTTTCATTTTCCTAGGCCAAACCCCAAATACTGAGAAAAAGAAAATCAGAGTCTTTATCACTTACCAAGCAACCAAAGGACTATGGGTACAATCTGTCTCAAGATAATCCTTAGATTTTCCATAGTTCCTACTTTATAGAGATTTGTGGGCTCTGAAACAATTTATCTGAACTACTTATGAAGGCCTGGTATTTAAAAGGGGCAGACGAACCCAAGAAGGGAATAAGGGCACAAACAGGAAGGGGAGGAGAAATATTTATAGGGTAAAGAGACCAGAGATAGAGGCAGGAGTAAGTCACTTCCCTGGATCTCAGGATGTTGTCACCAGGCAGCCTGATTGAAGACATATGGAAAAGACACTTGACTCTCCACAGACCTTCTCCCCTTTTTATTACTAGAACACATCAAGTTTTGGCTCCTCAGCTAAAGACTACAGTTCCCAGCCTTCCCTGCAACTAGGTGTGACTCTTTGTCTAAGTTCTGCCCGATGAAGTGAGTGAGAGTGATACATGGAATTCTCGTTGGACACTGAAATGGGAGCCGCTTGCCCATCACTTCTCCCTTCTCACTGGCTGGGCAGGTGAATATATGGAGCTTCTCCTGATCATTCAGATGGGGAGAACATTAGTGGGATGGTAGAGTCAAAGAATGGGATCAGTGCCTTTATGAACACCAAAGAGCTCTCTTGCCCCTTCTACAATATAAAGACACAGCGAGAAGACAGTTGTCTATGGAGTGGACTGTCACTAAACACCCTCTGCTGGTGCCTTGATCTTGGACTTCCCAGCCTCCAGAATTGTGAGAAATAAAAGTTTGGTTTTCTTAAAGCCACTCAGTCTATGGCACCTTGTTATAGCAGCCTGAGAAGGCTAAGCTATTTGTCTTTTGATTACATGGTAATCTTTGCTTCCTTTTTTCTCTTCTTTGTTAGGTATTAATGGAACCTTAGCAAATGTAGAAAGGGTGTTTGGGATAGGCAATCTCCCAGTGTACTGTGCTGAGTTACAGCTGTTTCTAGACTCCAAGAGAATGAAATACACAGGCTAGACAGACTGGACCCAAGATATTAAAAAATATTTGAGGCAGGAGAGTAGAGGACAGGATCCAAAGCACGACACAAGCAGAATTTTCTCTCCCTTCTTCCTGCCTCTTTGAGACTCAGAGAAACAGATTTTTTATACTCCATCTTTGAATTATAGCTCATGATCAAGAGAAATGAAGTGATTCTCAAGGGTTGAAGTCTATCGGGCAAAATTCAGGCACACATCATAGTAAATGGAAAGTCTGTATTAATCTGTCCACATTAACCATAAACAAGGTATTTTTCATTAATGGCATAGCAACTATGCTAACAAACTTCAAGAAGAGATCAAAAAAGGAGGAAAATTTATAGAATTACTTATACTAGAATACCCAGAATATATAAAGAAGTGTGAAAATCAGTAGCAGAAAGAGTAAAAAAAAAAATTGGCAAGAGTTTAACAAGTACTTTACAAAAGGAAACATTCAAATAACTCAAGGAAAGGTATTCAACCTAATCAGACATCAGGCAAATGCAACTTAAAACCATAATGATGTATAAGTATACAACCACTATTTTGGCAAAAGTTTACGAGTCTGGCAATACCAGGGGACGGCAAGGATATTGAATAATATCACAATAAAACCACCGAGGTTCTATGTAGATTGGTACAAACATTTTGGAAAGTTATTTGACATTATTAACTAAAATTGAACATGTGCATAACCTGTGACTTAACTTTCCTCTGGGGAGTGGGGATATCCTATCCTTTAGAAATGTATCTACCAGTACATATGTAAGAGAATGTTCACAGGCAAAAACTAGAAACACACCAAATGCCCATTTACTGTAGAATGGATAAGTACATTATCGTATGTGCAGTAGCATACTGGCAGATGTTTAACAACAGGAGGAGAAAGCTCTGATTTATAGCACTTGCCAATTTCCAGGATATAAATATTCTTACTATGGCCAATTTCAGGATACCAACATGGTACCAGCTAGCTTGCAAAATTCTTTATCATTTACCCATCAGAGGTACCTGCCGGTTCTAGTACATCATTGAATAGATACACACTTTGGAATACTATTCAGTAATAAAAATGAACGATAGCTACACGCACCGACATGGATAAATCTCACAAATACATAAAGCACGATTCCATTTATACAAAGTTCAAAATAGACCAAATTAAATCAGGATGCTGAGGGGTAGACATGTAAGTGGTAAAGTATCAAGAATAGCAGGGCAGGGATCACCTCGGGAATGATGATGTTGTGAACTCTAACGGGGAACAAGGGGATTCTGGATGGGCAAGATCACGTGGTGGACGCTTAGGGTGCCGGCCATGTTCTATTTCCTGACCTTGGTGATGCGGGTATTCTTCTTACAGGTATTTGTTAAATTATGTGTACAGGTGGTAAACATCTTTACGTGCACAGGTTAGCATCAGTGGTGTACTGGAGCCAACTTGTGAGAGCCTGCTGTGTGGTCTCTCCGTACCTCCACATTCGGTGATGCGCGTTGGTAGCTTGAAATCAGCTTGGAGGGACTCTTTACACCACTGTCACCACCCAATGCAACAAATCAGGACTTTTTCTTTTCCTGAAGAATTGGTTTAATGGCACACCACTGCTTAAAAGTGGTAACACATTTTTTAAAAATATGATCTCAAAATTGGCTTATTTAGGCAGAGATGTTTTCAAGATTAAATGCTGTCAGTGATTTCAAGGCACTCTGCATTTAATAACAATTAAACATGACCAGATTCCTGCAATGAAGGAAAAGGCTTGGGAGTTAAAAGAAAATAATGGATTGAAAGAACTATAAAGTGTTCAGGACTCTTAATTACTTGATGTGTAACAAAAATCATTACATTGATGGTAAAATTAATGACCCTATCTAAGGGCCCATCATCTTTTCTTAATTTTGGGGGGGGGGGGAGATTGAATTATTTAGTGGCCTGGGCCTTAGGAATGGGGGACACCTGGGGAGGTGTATGAGGGGACTCAAGTCCCCAAGTGACATAAAATGGTTTTTTTAATTTAAATTTTAGTTAGTTAACATACGGCGCAATATTGGTTTCAGGAAAATTCAGTGATTCATCACTTACATGCAACCCCAGCTCTCATCACAAGTGTCCTCCTTAGTACCCATTACCCGCTCCCATCTCCCACTATCCTCCCTCCACCAACCCATAGTTTGTTCTCTATCATTAAGAGTCTCTTGTGGTTTGTTTCCCTCTCTTCTCCTACCCCCTTCCCATATGTTCATCTGTTTTCTTTCTTAAATTCCACATATGAGTGAAATAATATGGTGTTTGTCTTTCTGACTTATTTCACTTAGTTCCATCCATATATGCTAGTTTCATCTACATTGTTGCAAATGGCAAGAGATCACTCTTTTTGATGGCTGAGTAATAGGACATTTGGGCTCTCTCCGCAATCTGGTTATTGATTACACTGCTATAAACATTGGGGTGCAATGTACCCCTTTGAATCTGTATTTTTGTATCCTTTGAGTAAATATCTAATAGTGCAATTGATGGATCATAGGGTAGTTCTGTTTGTAGTTTCTTGAAGAACCTCCATACTTTTCTCCAGAGTGACTGCACCAGTTTGCATTCTCACCAACAGTGCAAGAGGGTGCCCCTTTCTCCACATCTTTGCCAACACACATCATTTCTTGTGTTGTTAATTTTAGCCCTTTTGACAGGTGTGAGTTGGTATCTCATCGTGCTTTTGATTTGTAATTCTGATGATGAGTGATGTTGAGCATCTGTTCATGTGTCTGTTAGCTATCTGGATGTCTTCTTTGGAAAACTGTCTATTCATCCCATTTCTTGACTGGCTGATTTGTTTTTGGGATGTTGAGTTTGATAAGCCCTTTATAGATTTTGGATACTAACCCTTTATCAGATATGTCATTTGCAGATATCTTCTCCTATTCCATAGGCTGCGTTTTAGTTTTGTTTGTTTTCTTCACTGTGCAGAAGCTTTTTATCTTGGTGAAGTCCCAATAGGTCATATTTGCTTTTGTTTCCCTCGCCCTGGGTGACATGTCTAGTAAGAAGTTGCTATGGCTGAGGTCAAAGAGGTTGCTGCCTGTGTTCTCTAGGATTTTGATGGTTTCCTGTCTCACATTTAGGTCAGCAGAAAATGTTCTCGATCAAGACTTTGCAAGATGGTTAAAGATATATTAGATCAGGAACTTTTTCAATCTGCCTTCACTTAATGGTCTTAGGAAATTTATACTAAAAATTACCTCAAACATTATACCATACCAATTCTTTATCAATATTCTGAGCAGCTTTCTTACTAATTATTTTTCATAACTTATAAAGCAGTAAAAAAACTATTATATATTTGTATGACTCTATGTTCTTAAATTTTTATAGCCCTAACATAGGGCTATACGGTATCCCTTATGTTTGTTTCAGTTTTCCCAACAAATAGTTTAAAATTTTATCTTACATTAAAATAATCCCAGATCTCTTATGATGTAGAAGAAGAAGAATTTCAGTGGTGTTCAAGGTTTATCTTACATTTCAGACAAGTTTTAGGCCTGTGAATGTCTTCTTTAGACAGTGAGTTGAGATCCCATCAAAGGCAGTAGGGAGGTATATAGCCATATTTAGTGGAAAATCTTCCAGTACTAGAGAAGGAACTCAATGGGAATTTTTTAAATTATAAAGTATTATCATTTCAGTTAAAATATGAATCTGAAAATAGATTTAGTTGGATGTTAATATCCTCATATGTAAACCTGAAATGTGGAAACTTTGGAAATTATTGCTTTTGTTGGGGGTGGGGGGTTGTGAAGAGTTGGGGTAGGAGAGGTCCCTTTGTGAATGTTTGTTTTTTAATTTTTTAATGTTTATTTATTTTAGAGAGAGACACAGACAGACAGAACATTAACACAGGAGGGGCAGAGAGAGAGAGGAAGACATAGAATCTGAAGCAGGCTCCAGGCTCTGAGTTATCAGCACAGAGCCTGACGTGTGGCTTGAACTCACAAACCAAACCATGAGATCATGACCTGAGCTGAAGTCGGATGGTTAACCAACTAAGCCACCCAGGTGCCCCTGTGAATGGTTTTGATTTGTTTTCATTTAAGACCCAAGGACTGGACCATCAAAAGATCTACACAATATAACTGTAGGGCTTTGTTATTTTTCCACTGGCTCTTGAGAAGAGGAATTTGCCTGGAGTTTAGTGGGATGGGCATGCAAGTGACCCATGTATAGAAAATCTTCTATAGTTTCTGGTCATTGGGACCCTACAGTTCAACAGGTGGCATCTGCATCACAGTCAGAGACTCTGGTTGTGGGATTCTCTCCAAGCTCTCACTTGCCCTTTCCTGTTTTACCAGCCTAACAATCCCATACTGCTATTACTTGGCTTTATGCTTCTCAGCTCCCCATTCCTTTTGGCTTTATTGGGAAGAATCAGATTCTTACTTATTGTAACACAAGATAAAACAATGAGTGCATTCATTCATCACCGTATTTAATATCCATGTTGCCAATGGCAGTTCTACCCCAGGATAATCATGGGGATTACTGTCACATGTTTTCCAGGAGTTAGGAGAGAAAGAGAGGGGAATGCTCTGTCAGAACATACCTAAGCCAACCTAAGAAGAGGAATGACCTCCCCTAATTAAGCAATGTTTTTTTTCTAGAAATGTTTTTTTTTGTGTGTGTGTTTTCATGAAAGTAGTTCTAAATATAAAACTAGTGTTGGTTAGCAGCATGCAAATTTAGGTTGGCTCACATTTCTTTTAAATTATTTCCATCACAACTGTGGTAGACCATAGTGTGAAGATGTGTTGAAATCAACCACAGGCATTGTTGTTCTAGACTTAGTTCTGATATTCCATGCAATTGAAGAGAATCAAGCTCAAACCGTTTTCAATTGAAGGTGGTTTGTGGCAAGAAGAGTGTTTTTCGGAATTACTGGTGGAGCTCTTCAAAAACCAAAATATACATTCCAATCCAACCCTACATCTCAATCTTCTCAATCAGAATTTCTTGAAATATGTAATAGGCAATTTCATTTTAAAAAGTTGATTCTGAGATACATCTCTTGATGGTGAGGTATGTTAAATAGAAATGCTGATTTACAAGAGCTGGGGACAAGAGGATAAAGGAGCCTCCTCCCCATCCTTCTAGTAACTTAAAACATTCCACAAAGCCCCATTGTGGCTTCTATGAAAGAATCAAGAATCCCTACCAGCAAGAAGCTTATGCTTTGGTCAAGAACTCAAACATGAGACACATAAACAGGAACTTCACAGCACAAAGCAGAATGCAGCCACTCCTGTAGATCTCCCGCTCTCTCAGGAGCATAGTCATCCACCTGCCCACGGAGCCAGTGAATTTTCAGGTGTCACCTTGGTGAGGTAACTGGGGGTACAGTGGGTCAAGAGCATATGGATGAGTCATTCAGGCATCAGAAGCCCGCCTCTTCACAGCAGATCTAGAGGTTTCTCCCACTTTTGTAGTTGGAGAGGTGCACAGAGCCTCAAAGGAGGCTTCCTTTGAGCACAGCACTGTCCCTCTCACTCCTTAAATGATATACTGGGGACCTTCATCATCTCTTCTCCATGTAGAAGTCCTTGCTGGATGGCAGAGTGGGAGGCAAGGTGTTGTGTGCTCTCCCTGTAGACCTACTGAGCAACTGTGCAGTTCATTTTAGAGACCATTAGTAGGGGGGAATTGCCCCCTCTCTGACCTCACAGCCATCCTAATTTAGATTCTCCCTTCCTTAGGCAGTAATGCTCACATTTTTGGGATGAAAAAGAAATACATTTCCTCTTTGAATGGAATACACATATGTTTGCTCAAAATCCTTTCCCTTGGAAAACCACCCATATCTGGTCTATAGTAAAGCTGAGCAGCCCCTGTGATTTGGAGAGGAAGTGACCACCGCTCTGGTCCTAAGGGTGGGCATGTGATAAACACCAGAGCAAAGTGAGTATTCACCTTCCTTGGCTACAATGATTCAGTGAGAGACCTGTGGCTCAAACCAGAATAATCTGCCTTCCCAGTTTCTGAAGCTCTCAGAGAGACTTTCTTCCAGTGGGATCATAGGCCATTAGGGGGGCTTCTTTCCCTCTTTTTAGAAAGAACTGGATGGAGAAGAGAAGAGTAAAGAAATATGGAGAGAGGTCCCTAGATACATCTGAACACAGCCCAAATACATGGACTGGTGGTCCATGTGGTGGTTTTGGTTTTTTTTTTCCTTGAATTACTTAGAGTTAGGTATTGTCATCTATAACAAAAAGTTCTGATTAATGTATCTATTACAGTCACCAGATTTATCAAGTTAAAAATACAGGATGCCCAGTGGAATTTGATTAATTTCTTAGTGTAGGTATATCCTGGACGTTGCATAAGATACCCTTATACTAAAAAAAAAAAAAAAAAAAAAAAAAAAAAAAAAAAAAAAGTCTTTTTTTTCTGAAACTCAAATTTAACTGAGTGTTCCATATTTTGTCTGTCACCATTATCTGGGATATAGAATTTGTGTCAAAAGCATTTTAAATCCTTTGCTCAAAAGGGAAGGGATCAGTCACCTCATGGATTTGCCCTTAAAGAACACAGAGAGTAGACAAGAAACATTCCTACAGAAGCCACAGACAGAAGCATCCTAATTCTTTGTTCTCCGGGTTATTCCTGCTTTGTATTCACCAGACAAGGGCAGTAAGGAGTTTCAGGGTCAGGCTATTTAATCCTCATCAGATCCAGAAATGCTTCAGCTGTGCCAGCGAGTCTCACTTTCTCTTACACTAGAATCATCTGAGGAAGCTTTAAAAATTCCCAAGGCACAGGTCACAGCCCAGACCAATTACATCAGAACCAGCAAAGACTCACACGAGTAATTTCAATGCTCAGCCAGGCTGAGAACCACTGGGTGAGGCCCATAAGAAGATTCGGGCAAATTGCAAAAATTCAAAAGTGAGAAAAGTCATCTTCAAGCCACCCACCCACACTCCAAGGAGCTACTGGGAGTGAGCAAATCACCGCCAGATGGGAATTAGCTGAAATGCAGCCCGACTGCTTGGACACCGTGGCAGCCACAGAGCACTGGGTCCTTATTTCAGGCTTGCCCACACGTGGTGATGTGGCCAGCAGGAGTTTGGGCCCCAGGGAAGCAGACAGGGAGTCCCAGCCTTGACTGTGGTCCGCTCCGGAACGAATAAAGCATCGGAGAGGACAAGTTTCCTGCCTACACGCAGTTCAGTGCATGTGCCCAGAGCAAAGATAAACCACATTCTCAAGCTGAGGGAGGGAGGGGACGGGCGCAGCAGGGTGGGGGCAAGGTGCCTGAGATGAGCTTCTGTGATAACAACAGCATTTCTTTCCTGCCCCTTTCCCACTCTCAACCCACCCTTCAGGTAAAGGTCTGCCTGAGCACAGCCCTGCCAGTTCTGGGTTCTAGTTTATGGCTCTCTATTCCTGTACCCCATTCTCACAGGAGAACTTCCTCAGAATCACAGAAGACACCTGGGGAGAGGGCTCCTCAACTACCCCCAAGTCTGCCTCACCCAGTTTTTCACCTGCCAACATGGTCAACCCTATCATACCCTTACACCCTTAAGGGAGGAAATCAGGTGTTTTCTCTAAGACCTTATTTGCTAGAGCAGTTTTAAGTCTGCAGCAAAATTGAGAGCAAAATACAGAGATTTCCCACACATATCTTGCCCCCACACATGCACAGCCTCCCTCCTTACCAACATCCCCTGTCAGAGAGAAACATTTGATACAACTGACGATCCCACATGGACACATCATCATCACCCAAAGTCCAAAGCAGACACTAGGTTCAGTCTTGGCGTTGCACACCCTGGGGGTTTGGACAAATATATGACATGTATCCATCATTATAGTATCACAGAGTATTTTCACTGCTCTGAAAAAAGTCCTCTCTGTCCACCTGTTCATTCCTCCCTCCCAGCTTGGCAGTCACTAACCCTTGGAAATCACTGCCTGGCCATGTCTATTCTTAATTAGGTCCTCAAAGCCCCTGGCATCTTTCTAGCCATCCTGAATGCATCAGATACACCCAATTGGCCAACTGAAAGGAAACATCTGGAACTGTCTCTGATTAAATTGACTTGGAACACAGCCTCTTCTGGCTGTTATGAATATCACCAGGGGGCCAGGCATGGTTAAAAATGAATACTGGGTCAACATCCATCCTAGTGGTGGGATGACATTATGTTGACCCTAAGATGACACTTTGCTGACACTGGGCAAATTCCAGGGCAGGCTAGTGGACTCATGTCCCTAGTGGCTCCAAGCAGGTTCTGGCCATTTCCCAGAAGTCATTTCTGCCCTTGTATGCCAAGCTGGGATGCTCAGTTCTTAACTAATACCTTTCAAGTTTTTAATGTTTGTTTATTTTTTTGAGAGAGAGAGAGAGAGAGAGACAGAATGAGAGCAGGGGAGGGACAGAGAGAGAGGGAGACACAGAATCTGAAGCAGGATCCAGGCTCCGAGCTGTCAACACAGAGTACAACAGGGGGCTCAAACCCATGAACCATGAAATCATGACCTGAGCCAAAGTCAGACGCTTAACCGACTGAGCCACCTAGTTGCCCCTACTTTTCAAGTTTTAAAGCCGCTCTTCCTGGACACAAGAGGAAAGACAAACAGGACAGAGCAGTACAAGGAGGGTTTTGAACCTACCGCAGCTGGGCCTCAAGGTAAATGTGGAAAAGCCCTACCTTCCAGGAACCCCGCCTCTCACAGCCTTCATGAGCAGGTTCATGCAGACACGGGGCTGGTGACACATGCTTGGTGAGAGATCTGTGACAAGTCTCCTCCTGCCTGTCCTCTGTAAGCAGGGAAGCAGACCAAGTGTCCAGGCAGTTCCTAAGAGGGACCTAAATCTGGCAGGCCAATGACCAGCCAGAGGGAGAACGGAGTGTGGACAAAGGGAAACAGAACCAGGACAGCAGAGACTAGCAATGCCCAAACGTGTGCTCCAGGGAGTGCCCCGAGGTGAGCGGCATTATGGGATTGCGGGCATTCATCCAGCACACGCAATTGGCAGAGAGGCTGACCCACTAGGAGACACAGAAGGCGTCCCATTGGCTGGCCCGGTAATTTGGTGATTCATTAACTCATCCAACAAACAGCTGTATGGTGCTGCCCGGTGTGTGCTGGGGATAAAAGGGTGAGTGGAAAAGTCGCAGCCCTTGCCCTCATTCATTCATATCCACCCTCTGCTATTGCCATTTGTAACCAAATAGGGGGTAGGTAGGGAGAGACAAGGGGCTCCCGGAGCTCACCCTCAACAGGGAAATTAACCTGGCGGCTTCCTCAAGTGATTCATCGGCAAGTCTGCTCAAAGTGTGAATCTGTGGGAGGATGTTTTTAAGAGCATTGCAAGAATTCACTGTCACTTTAAAACTGTTCAAAACCATCTCACTTCCTGTGAGAAAAAGAGGATTGCACACATTCACATTTCCCTGGGGGCCGGGATGGTCGGGGTGCTTTGGTTCCCTTTAGCCAGGTCTAACAGTTTTTCTCACTGTAGAGGGGACACCCCCCACCCCCACCGGAGCACAGATTAATCTTTCATCTTCTCTGCTTTTAAAGACAATAGAAGTTTCCAGTTATTTCATAGTAATGTGGGGGCCTGGGTATCACGGTGGAATCACAGAAGGTAGTTTCTTTTAGGAAATGAGACGATGGGGAGAGCCATGTAGTCTTGAGAGAGATAGAAATGGCTGATCCCTATGGCCCCTGAGTCTTCAAGTTCAGGGTGCTGGAATCAGCCCTGCCCTGCAGTCCAGAGCCAACTTATTCCTCCTGGGGCTGTGACATGGGTGGCTCAGGTGACAGAGGACTTTCTATGAAGAGCAGCAGTGGAAGGGTTGTGGGCTGACACTCAAGGGCTTCATTCGCCTGTAGCCTTCAACTTCAGCCACTCAGCCGCTGACTCTTCTCTAAAGCGTGGCTGGGCTCCCGTTGGGGTTCCTTCCAAGAAGCAGGGCTCCTTCTTGGCTTTATTGCTACATCTGCTCTTTGGAGGCGATGGAATTGGAAGTTAAAGAGGTTTAGCCCAAAGATGCCATCTGATTTGGCTGGAGGCAATGCTGAGGAGCTGTGACTTGTGTGGGCAGCCACCCTCCTGATCACGAGCTTCTATACTTCATAGGCAGCTGCCCCGGGATAGCCGCTATAGGATTCCCACCTGTTGGCTGCTGCCAGCAAATTGAGAGAGACTCAAGAAAGACTGTCAAAGACACATATTCTAGGGCCTGGTCATTCATGGTATAGTCTTCAACCAGCAGCACCTGTGTCTCTTGGGAGCTTGTTAGCAATGCAGATGATCAGCCCATCCTGGTCCTGTTGAATCATAGCCTGCAGCTCAACAAGGCACCTGGGTGTTCCCTGTGACCAGTTCAATTTGAGGACTACTGCACAAGGGGACATCTTTGCATCTCAATTCTAGCACAGATGGTTCTTATTCCGTGCAAGTGTTTTATCTGTGTCCCTCTCTTCTTTTTTCATTTTCCTTTTGGCTCCACGAGGTCACAAGTATCAATCAGCACAATGCCTGCTTTACTCTAAGGTCCTTTGGTTAGAAGGTTTGACTCAACGTAATAGGTTTGAGTTTTCAAGACAACCACTCAGAAGTCTGGATATTTATTCCTAAGTAATTGCCCTCCCACTAGGGGATGTGATCAAGGGGTCTTGGCTACGGTCAAGGATAGCAGACTGGTTGCAAGGGTTACTTAATTCCTATATCTTCCAAGCTTTGACTATAGATTGATGAAATAGGTCTCCTACATGTATTTATTATTGCTTAACAGACACGGGTGCCTCTGAGGAGTAAAATACAAACTCAATTTTTACAGCTTTATTGGGGTAGGATTGATACACAAAGGATAGTACATACTGAGTGTGTACAATGTGATGAGTCTGGACTTCTATAAACACCTGTGATACTGGGGCGCCTGGGTGGCTCAGTCGGTTAAGCATCCGACTTCAGCTCAGGTCATGATCTTATGGTCCGGGAGTTCGAGCCCCACGTCGGGCTCTGTGCTGACAGCTCAGAGCCTGGAGCCTGTTTCAGATTCTGTGTCTCCCTCTCTCTCTGACCCTCCCCCATTCATACTTTGTCTCTCTCTGTCTCAAAAATAAATAAACGTTAAAAAAATTTTTTTTAACACCTGTGATACTACCACCACGATCAAAGAACAGACATTAAACACCTCCCAGAGTCCCTTTGGGGTTCTTTTTTGTTATTTTATCTTTGTTTTGGTAATAACACTTAGTATGAGATCTACTCTCTTAGCAGCACAATGTTGCACAACAGGTCTCTAGAATATATTCATCTTGCTTGACTTAAAGTTTATACTCATTGAATAACTTGCCATTCCCCCCAGGCCCTGCCAACCGTGACCATATTCTCTGCTTCTGTGAATTTGTCTATTTCAGATCCCTCATATAGGTAGAATCCTGTGGTAACTGTCCTTCTGTGACTGACTCATTTCACTTAGCATAATGTCCTCCATGTTGTCACAAATGGTGGGATTTCTTTCTTAAGACTGGGTAATATTTCATCGAATGTATGTATCACCTTTTCTTTACACATTCATTTTTTTTTAATTTGAGAGAGAGGGAGAGAGAAGGAGCGAGCACAGGTACGAATGGTGGAGGAGAAGAGAGAGCGGGAGAGAGAGAGAGAATCTCAAGCAGGCTCCCCAATCAGCTTAGAGCCCAATATGGGGCTCTATCCCACAACCTTGAGATCATGATCTAAGCCAGAATCAAGAGTCAGATGCTCAACCGACTGAGCCACCAAGGTGCCCCTATACATTCATTTTTTTAAGTTTTTTGCATTGTGTCTTATCTTAGCCAATTCTATTTGCTAGTGTGCTGAGTTCCATGAAAAGAGGCCACATTCTTCAAGGGTTTGAGGACCATTGCTCTAAACAGTCTGAATCCCCAAGCTCCCTGGAGTGCTTTAATTAAGAGACAGGCATCAGTACATATTTTTATTCACTTATGACTTTTCAAAAAATTTAAGTGTTTATTACAAGTTAAAATATATAGGGGCACCTGGGTGACTCAGTCAGTTAAGTGTCTGACTTAGGCTCAGGTCATGATCTTGTGGTTCGTGGGTTTGAGTCCCATATCAGGCGCTGTGTTGACAGCTCAGAGCCTGGAGCCTGCTTTGGATTCTGTGTGTCCTCTTTCTCTGCCCCTTCCCTACTCATGCTCTGTCTCTCCGAATTAAATAAACATTAAAAAATTTTTTTAAGTTAAAATATAAACACTGACCCATCATTTTACCTTAGAAATAAAGTCTTTGAGGAACTTTTTGCACCTGGATTATAGTGATGGTTGTGTAACATGACCTAGAGGGGTTCAAGGGTCATTGGCAGGAAGGGTAGAAGGCCGATTGGCTGTATTGTCATTACTTGGGGTCATGTAAGTTCCCAGTTTGGATTTGGCCAAGTCCCCAATAACAACCACCCCACCAATAATTCTCTCCCATTTAGATCTATGTATTTTTGCTTTGCAACTTTTCAGTTACAACAATGCTTAGAAGCCAAGGATGTGGATAAACTGGACTTAAAATCAGATTTTCATATTGTGTTACAAAAATAGTAGCCTGCTAAATCACATTGATCTAACAAAGATAAAACTTTCTTCTGTCGAAAGTGTTTCTTTTGTTTTGATCTTGCCTTTTTGATTTTTCCCTTTGTGTAGGTTTTATAGGTTCATAGGTACATATGATACTACATGCCTATAATTTCCAAATATATAAATATTCATATGTTTGGAGTGCTTGCATGCTCAAAAAAATTTATCAGAAGGGTGCACTATCAAACCTGTTTAGAGATCATAGAACTAGATTAATGATACCTTGCTGTCTTTTGTCAACAAATGGATCAGAAAAGTTCTTTTGCTGCAATTAGTTAAAGCCAGTGTCATGCTACCACATTCTCCAGGCCTGAGTCATCCTTGTTAACATTCATATTTGAGCTTGTTAATTTAACACCAGACTTGGAAAGAAATTACAGTAAATGTGGGTTTCATAAGTCCTAGAAACAATTCTACCTCACGCTCTTCCTTGCCTCTGGGCTGGGATCCAAGTTTGGAAAAGCCTGAAATTCACAGGTTCATCTGAGATCCTTCTCCACGTTTCTCGAGAAGCAAATGGAATACACTTGACATGGCAACAACCTCTTCCAGGCAAAGAGCAAAACCCAAAGAGAAGCACCAGAACCCAGTGCAATCATGACATGAAGATTCAGAGGTGTCTGAGTGTCAGAGAGTTCCAGAGCTTGAAGCTGCCTTTGGGATCCATCACTGTATAATTGAGGACACAGAAGGCCAAAGATTCACCCAAGATTATACAGCTTGTTAGTGGCATGTCTGAGACCATGACCAAGTCTTTGGGCTCCACTTGAGGGGACATCAGAGGGTTTGAGAGCTCAGCGTTAATGCAGGGTAGTGGCACCATGAGAAACATGGGGAATTGTTGGCTTATGATGCCAGATAATGTCTGGTGTTCCCTGATCCCAGCTGGTGATTTGATAGCAATCTTCCACACACACTGGCTCAGTGCCTCTATGTGGGATCCATTACAAGGGAGTCATGGAGCCCACCTGCCTGGGAAAGGTTGCTTGGCATAGCCTGGCCTCTAGAGAGTAGGAAAGTTACTTGCTACTTCTCCAACCCTGGGTGACAGACACACACTTCAGCTCTCTGATCACACCTCCAGCTCCAGTACACACTGAAGGGCTGACAAGACAGCAATGAAAGGGGGTGGGGGAGCATGACGCTCAGGGAGGACTGAGGTCTGTGGGTACGTTGCTCACTGCCATACCCTAGTGCCTAGAATGGTGCCTAGCACACAGGAGGTGCTCAGGAAATTTTTGTTGAGTGAAGAAGGCCTCACCCAAGAAGGTGGGACAAGTGCAGAGGACCACGTTTTCAGCCCTTATCGTGCTGGGCTTGTGGGTGGCCACAGAAGCAAGAATGGAAGTCCAACCAAGAGAGTAGGTCAGGAAGGACCCAAGCAACAGTCCGGTAGTGACCCACTCGGGGCTGAGTTATATCAACTGTTGGCCCAGGAGGGCTTAGTGAAAACTATTCTTATTTTTATTCTAAAGCCATTACCCTCTGCTTAGCTATTGCCTTTCCTAATTTGCTCAGATGAGGGAGAGAGAAACTGGGCTGGGATCTGTGGAGAGCAGGTCTGCGCCCCAGGCCCGCCTCTGGCCCTTGTGCAAGTAAGTCACTTCCTCTCTCCGACACTCAGTTTTCTCATATACAAAGCAGAAATAATGATATACACCATTTCCACTCACCTCATGGCTGTGTGAAGAGTGAATGAAAATTATCTTCAGACACTGGAAACCCCTCGGCACATGTGTGTTGGTACTAGAGGAAGGGGCCACATCTGCTGGAGCCAGTGGTGGATTTTCGCCTGGGAGCTTGTTGCTGTTCCTCTACAGGTACAGGGATCCATGTTTAACTGGCCCGGGAGAAAATCTCCTTCCAGCCAGTCTCAGCGCATGGGTTTAATCTTAGCTAGCTAGGAGGACCAGCTGCTTCAGGGCACGACTTCATTTCCTGTCTCCATGTGGATCATCAGAACTCATGAGTTCTTTAAAAAGGAACTTGTTGACATCATTTGGTAGATAGCGTTTGCCTGTGGATTTGAGGTGTTTGGCCAAAGCTTATTTTCCTTCCGAGGAATTAAAAGCTCCTTGTTAGCACAAGTAGGAAATGCTGTGTCTTATAGGTTGAAGCTTCTCCTCAGGGCAGTTTGCTAATACTTTGGTATGTTGTCCTATATATATATTTTTTACAACAAATAAAAGACTTTAAAGACATTAATTGTAGGTATATAGTTTGAGAACACCATGGTTCTTTCCAACACCAAGAGAGTCTGTCCCCCTACTGACTGTCTCTTACTGCTCATACTTACTTGTACCCCAAATCTGAGTCCAGATCCCACCCCCTCTCCCAGTCAGCAAGGGAGACTGAGTGGTTGTTGAGTGGACCCCCAGAGGGAGTATGGTATGGCAGGCAGCCTTCTAGAGGCTCCAGTGATCCCCACATCCTGTCACTCACACCCTTGGGTAATCCTTCTTCTAATGAATAAAATATGGCAGAAGCAGTGGGGTATCATGTCCAAGATTAGGTTATAACAAGACCGGTTTCCATCCTGGGTACTTGCCCTCTCTCTGTCCTCCTTGGATCACTCATGTTATAGGTGGTCCAATGAAGAGATCCACATGGTATGACGAGGAGGGAGGCCCCCAACCCAACAGTCTATGCAGCATCAAACCTGTCACAACCACATTAGTGAGCTTCAAAGCAGATCCCTCAGTCCCAGCCAGGACCTGAGATGTCCCAGCTCCAGCTGACAGCAGCTGGACAACATCTCATTAGCAACTTGGAGCCACAGCAACCAGCTAGGCCATACCCCAACTCCTGAAGCACAAACACTGTGAGATAGCCAGTGTTTGCTACTGTAGGTCTCCCTTTGCACTATTTTGTTGCATAGCCAATAGATAACTAACACATGTGGAAAGAAAAGCAGAAATGGTAGAGCTGGAGAAAGTAAAGAGAAGAGGGAGAAATAAGAGAACGAAGGAAGAAAGACGAAGAGTGGCTATGTCTCTGCAGGACAGAACACCCCCAACCACCACCATGCAGAGTGGTAAGAGCCTGGGTTCTGGCACCAGATGGCCTGCGTTTAAATCCTGGTTCTGTCACTGTATGAGTCTCCTTGAGCTGACGTAACAAAGTCCCACACGCTAGGTGACTTCAACCACAGAAATCGATTGTCTCACAGTTCCAGAGGCAAGAAGTCTGAGATGAAGGTGTTGGTATGGTTGGTTCCTTCTGAGGGTTGTGAGGTCAAAAATCTGCTTATGCCTCTTCCCTAACTTCTGGGGATTTCTGGAAATCCTTGGAATCCTTGCCTTGTAGACCTCTATTTTCATCTTTACATTGCATTTTTCCTGTGTGTTTGTCTGTCACTGTTCAAATTTCCCTTTTAAAAAGATAAAAACGTCAGTCATACTGGATTAGGACCCACCCTAAAATCCTATTTTTAAATCAGGTCATGCTTTGAGGTACTGAGGGTTAGTACTTCAGTATATGAATTTGGGGGCGGGGAGGACACAATTCAGCCCAAAACAGCCATTTGTTAGAGGTATGTCTGGGAGAAGTCACCTAAGCTACCTCAGTCTCCTCTTCTATAACATTTAGATAATTATAGTACCCATACAATAAAGTTGTTATAAGGATGGAACAAGTTAATATTTGACAAGTGTTTGAAACAGTGGCTGGCACGCAGTACTATAAGTGTTTGTTGCATGAGTTACTCAATCTCTTATATCATGTGATAGTAGGCACGAGAAATGGGGGGCTATCTAGTTTACAGCAGTTTCTTCAATGGCCAGGTCTGTGGGTGTCTTTCTGCTGTGTGTAGAAATGGTTCCTTGTCCCTCTCCACCTACATGTAGAATATAAGGGATTTTGCTGATGAGAGACAGTGAGTTCTGGAAAGCACAGTGGGAATGCCTCAGAGTGATGGGAAGAACAGAGGTTGGTTCAGATAAGAGGAGGCACCACGTGCTTGTTGAAGCTGTACCTGAAGGCCGGGGCTAGAGTTGACCCTGGGCCCTCAGAGGAAGGTGGGTTATCACTTATGGTCCAGATGTGTTTCGTTGCAAGCAATGAAGTGTCTCAGCTCAAGGTGGCAGGATGACTAGGCTGTCATGGTTTTGCACTTGACCATCATTAAGTGCACCTTTCCCCCAGATATCCTGGTTCAGTTGACCTGGGCATCATTATTTTCAAATGGTCCCCAAGGTGATTCGAATACACAGGTAGGCATGAGAACCTTGAAGAGGCTCCTTCAGATCCCTCACTCCTTAAAGTGGGGTCCAGGGATCAGCGGCAGTAGGAACTTATTAGAAATGCAGATGCTCCAGCCCCAGCCTAGACCTGCTGGATAGGAGTCTGCATCTTAGCAAGATTCCCCAAGAAAACGAGTGAGAAGTGCTGGGATGTGGCTTTTTGGGCAGTGGCAGGCTGGAGGTCTCTAGCCAGAAGGATAGCTGAGGAGGAGAGGCTCTCCTCTAGGACAGTCTGACTCACCTGAGCCAGAAGTGATGCCAAGTTTCCCCCCCACTTGCTGTGCCCTTGAGACATTCTTTCCTGGTGGGGATTACTGTCCAGATACAAGACAATTAATTTTAAAGACTTACTCTCTGAGTAAGCTTCTTTTCTCCCTCAAGGGTGCCATGTGACAAGCACCTTGGGCCAGGTGAGTACAGAAGTCAGCTGTTCTCCAGGTCCATGCTGGGGAACAGCTGGCCCTCATTAGAGGGGTCTGTAGGTACGCTCTTCTATGTGAATGCTGGTGGCTCAGCATCCCGGGTGAATTTCTCCATGAGCTGACAGAAACAGTATGGCCCACATAAATAGATCTTGATGCACTCAAGAAAGAAGATGGAGTGTTGAAGCTAAGGCCATGTTATAGAGAGAGGAGAAGAGGGACAAAGAGGTAGGCAAGAGGAAAAGGGTTAATAAATTGGCCACGAGCTGCATTTTCCTGGCCCACTGTCTTTCTGGAAAGAGTCCCCTTGCTGATGGAAACATATTAGGTGGATGAGCTCATGCTAAATACAGTTCCTCTCAAGGGAGGCTGGAAGAAAACAAGAGATCTGAGACACTTTCTTGAAAATAAATCAGGAGCTTTGAAGATGGTCCGCAGGAGAACAGCAGATGACAGGGAAGTCTGCATGTCAGGGATGAAACTCTATGTGTATGAACAGAACTTTCCAGAGATAATAGTCAGAGCAGGAGGATAGACTAATTTAAAAAAATTCAGCACTGTTACGATTATTGTTTGCATCTCTCATTCTAGATCAAATCCAGCTTCTGTGACATTTGTCCTTGAGACATGGAACAACAGAACAGCAGAAAACATATGGGCTGCTTACACAGTGACGCCTATGTCCCTTCTCTGGTTCCTCATTTGTTGGATGACATGTAGCACCAAGCTGAGCTATTACAGATGAATTTCTCTTGGAGATGTGGAATGGACCCTAGTAATGGTGATGTAATGTTAACTGATTTGATTGTGTCAATCCCCAACTCAATAACTGTCAGTGGTCCCCAGTTACCTACTAAATAAAGTCCAGATTTCATGGTTTGGAATTCAGTGGCCTGGACAAAATCATGAGAGGCGATGTGGCAGGATAGCCTTTGATCTTAGTCCCAGCTGAGTTGAATCAGCTGACCTTGGGAAAATCACTGAAAATTTCTGAACCCATCTGTGTACTAAGGACACCTTCTTTGTCAGGATCATGGTTAAATGAGATGTCAAATGGAGTGTGCTTAGCACTATTCTACAGCTCAGTAAATGATGGATACATGACATCATCATTACTATTCGTTATTGTTCATGATACTAACAACAAGCCTCCTCCAACCTGCTTTTCTCTCCCTGTGGCTTGCCCACACCTAAGGCTCCTGCCCAGGGAGATATGTATGATTCCAGCCACATACTGTGCATCCAGCTTCCATGCTCTTGCGCATGCCATTCCTATTCTTCCCATCAAACACTACCCTTCCTTCCAGGCTCATTCCAGAACTCCGTTTTTCATGCAACCTTTGAGGATAGGGTCCATATCAGATTTACCTTGTTTTTTTTCAGTATACATAAAAATCCTTGAAGATAGCAGGTGCTCAAAACATGTTGAATGAATGAATGAATGAATGAAAGCTTATCACAGGGTCCACCTAAAAGGCCTTGCAGGGAATGGGTGAGGGAGAGTTTGAGGGTTCTGTAGGCACTGCAGTCTAATTTCTCTGCTCAAGGAGGTAAACTCTCCTTGAGACCCTTGCATGTGACAAAGGAGGCTAACACGTTTTCCTACAGCTATGAAGCCACCTCATGTCTGTAAAGTGTTTTTATATGTACCAACTCTCTGCAATAGCCTCTTGAAGGCTCATACTCCTCTCCTCCTCTCACATCTCTGGATGAACCCTCCTCCCATCCCCCAAGAGCTCGTGCCAGGTCCTGAGCTCTCAGCTGGCAGCTCTCCTCAGCCTTGGAAACCTGATAAAAGTTCTGGTTGTCCCACCACTCAGTCCGATGCCCCACGGTCTGCTGGGAACATGCAAGCCAGCAGGCACCGGACGGCACCCTTGTGTGGACTGGGCAGAAAAACAAGCACCCTTTTCCCTGCGCCAGGGTGCAGGGCCTGGTGTGGAGGGTGTGGACCAGCAATCGGCCCCCACTACTTACTCCCTCAACTGGAAGACCCTGTATGGTGGGTCCAAGAGCGTGTGTGCGTGCCCACACAGACACTCTTCATGAACAACTAATATAACAGGGGAAATTATACACCCTAGGGGCTCAGCATAGACTTTGCAACCAAATATGTAAAAAAAAAAAAAAAAAAAAAAAAAAAAAAAAAGGAACTAATCACAACTTCTCTTTCTTGGTCTTTCTCAGCTAGAGAGTGCTGGCATAGCCAAGTACATACATGCCCCCAAGACCACAACTAGCCCAGCCAGACGGCTCAGCACGCGTGTGAACTGAAGACATCCTGTTTTCAGAACCTTTCTCTATGAAGTAGTTTTGTTTCAGCCGCCGTTCTTGGGGGCGTGGAGAATCAGGATTGGGGTGCACACAATCTGTACCCCCTCTTGCCATTAAGCTCTGTGCCTGCTGTGATCAGGCGTAGCTCTTTTCCGGAGGCACAATCCTGTAACTATGTAAGAAGTCTTTCCTTTTTCTTGTACTGTCAGCTCCTAAGTGCATTATGATCAATGATTCACAAGAGAATGTGTAAGACCAAATGTTAGCTGGAAAATATAGGAAATTTGGAGTGAACTTCGGTGCCTGGAGGCTAGGTAAATCTAGGAAGGACAGAGAAACTTGCTTGGTCAATGTGCCTGGAGCCAAGTACAAAAAAAAAATTGACCTGAAACATTTCAACTCTAAGGCATTTATAAACACCAGCTTTCTATCAGGATTCATTTTATACTTCAGCGCATTTGCTTTGGCTAAATTTTCAGTCACACTTGGCAAGTCCTCTCTTTAATAAATCCTTACAAAGAGTTTTCAAAGGTGGTTAGGTTACCAAAGTTCTTTTTGGTCCAAAAATTTGCATCAACAATGTCACCTATGAACCCCCTGAATGACCCCTTTGCTTTCATATGCTTTATAGTTAGGGTCTGGGCTAAGAGACGCCATAATCAAATCAGAAAAGACTAGACGTCCGATGGTGCGCACCATATTTCTTTGGGGCTCACTTAGATCCACAACGGCCCATGCCGTTTCATCTGATATGGCTGCTGGGACGGCGTTAATTCTACATTTCTCTAACACACGTCCAGTTCATTTCCCCCTGAAAATAGCCACTTACCATTTAGATAGGAGGAATTGTCTGGTCATCAGAGCTAGTCCCCACCATATGTTTGGTGACCTATGAAACGCAGCCTCACCCCCCACGCCCCCAAGAAAGAAAGATAGCAGGCAGCCTTCTGCTCAGAATGAGTCTTTTTGGGGGCATGGAGAACTCCAAAGCTGTGCTGAGCAAAAATACAGGTAGAGGCATGTGACCACTCACCCCCTACTCAGAGAGGGGTTCCCAGAAATCGGCTTTTCCTCTAAGCAACTCAATATCCAGCTAGTGCAATTTGAGTTAATGGGCGCACACCAGCCATTTTCTGCAGCAGCAATGAAAAGGAGAGCTTTGTAAAGTGGGGCACCCTCCCTGGGTCCTGAAGCCAAGATCTGCCCGCCCCTTCCTGTCCCTGGCACTTCGGGCTCATTGGGCGGGTGACATAAAATATTTAGGGAACCCTATGTGTTTCCAGGGGTTCAAACTCCCTTCCCTCCAATCCAAACTCTGCAAAGAGGAGAAGAGAGCTGTTAGCACAACCCCCTCCTGCTCTTTATGAAGGAAACAAACCACATACATCTGAAGGTGATTAATTGTCTTTATTGGAGGAAAACAAGAAGTCATCAATCTCGTTATCATTATGATAGAAATCTTGATATGTGTACATGATTGTCAAGGCAGAGAATCATTTGCTACATAGGCCCATGAACAATTTTGCAGTGCCGCAAACCTAGGTGGGTTAAACTTCTTGCAGAGTGTTACATGCATGGAATAAATGCACAGTTTCCCTTCTTTGGGACGAACGTGTTTTTTATGGAAAAATTGAACCAATCACAAGCCTCATAATAATAGACGCAGGGACATTCCTGGATTCGTCGCTGTAAGCTTTTGGAAAACATGCTCGCTCGCTGGTGGGAGGGCTCTGAGAAGGGCAGTGACATTATGTGTAGTTGACTACAGCCAATTTAGAAATTGTTCCAAATTTTATTCTGGACGGAACGTGTCTTTTATGTTGTCCAACTTGAATGTGGCACTCAGCTAAATGTTCTCTGAAACAAGCCACCCGTCTTTTGAAACAAAGATGCTGTAGTCTCTCTGCTGTCATTGGATGGCATGTCATGACTCTGATGCCAGGGCCCCGGAAGGAGGGGGACAGGCCTCTGTGTGTATGACCAATGTCCAAACAAGCGATGCGCTCCAGTTCCTTCCTTCTCTCTCTGCAAAGCCCGGCTGCCCGCCCTGCCCCGTCCCCTGCCTGTCAAGTGCAAGGCTGGCAGGACGGCCTGACAATCTCAGTCTGTCCAGATGAAGATTTCCCTTTGAGGAGTAATTTACTTAGTGTTTGGGGCTTTGGGGTCCCTGGTGGTGACTCATCTCTATGACCGAAGCCTCACACACTCCTCTTTTTTTTTTTTTCCTGTCCATAAGAAAATAAAATCACCTCTAAGTAAAATAATTCAGTAAATAATCAGAAGACATAATCACTGTATGAGAAGTTCCCTGGGGACCAAAAGGTTAAAAGTAGATCTGGCAAATGCAGAAGCAGCATAAGTACAAAGGGTGAACGGAACAGTTTGTCCCTTTGGTGTAGAAAGATACAGACACCGAGAAGCCATTCCAGACTTTGTCCACGAAACCAGACCTGGCAGCCACATGCAGCGGGCTTGGCTGCTGAATGCACAGCCTTTGGGTTTGCAGAAGCGGAGCCCCCCACCCCCCCACCCCGGAGCCAAAAGCCGAGCCGCTGCAGCCGCAGCCGCAGGTGGTGGGGAAGGCCGGCCTGGAAGCGCTGCTGCTCCTTCGGGTCGGGGTCAGCATGGAGCAGGCGGCGGGCCGGGCCTTGGCCGGCATGCGGGGCCGACTTCACAGTGGGGCCGGGCTCTTGCGCCCTGGCCCAGGCTGCGGACCGTGATGCACTTGGGGCCACAAGGACGGTAGGGGCGGAAGGGGGCCTGGGCTTCTGTCTTCCTCCTTCTCCTCCCTGCCCGCCGTCCACAGGAGAGCTCTTCAGGCTAGCTCATCTGCAGGCTGCCTTTCTTGGGGTCTTCAGGAAATAAGCCCCCTCCCCCTTTTCGGACTTTGTCCAATTCGCCTTTGCTATCTCAACATTTTCAACTCTGAAAACCAAAGGGTTGGAACCCTTGTGTGCAAATGTCAGGTACGTTTGCAGCCGGGTGCCCCCTCCCCACAAAAAATGGTGGGTTCCATACAGGTATACACCTTTTCTTTTTTTTGAAACAAACTGAACAGTGTTTGGTCTGGAATGTGTTTAAGGAAAAGGCAAACTCTGCCGAGGGAGGGGGGACAGAACGCGGAATAGTACTGGTTCAGAAGAACATGCAAAGGTTTCGTGCATCGGTTGAATCAGAGGGCCTTCGTTTCATTTGCCAGAAGTGAGCGTGTGACCCTGGGAAAGAGTACATCTTAGTTCTGCTTATGAAATGGGAGGATCTGCCCTTTGCTGGCCCTTGCTTTCCTTTTGCACAGCCAAAGGAAACCCTGGGAGTCACACAGAGGAGGGGGTGTTGCTGGCTGTAACACAGAGGCAGTCACCCTAGCTCTCCTGTCTCCAGCCCTGGGGCCATGGTTCCTGCCTGGCTTCTCCAGTGCAAGGAAGCAACCCTACCTAAAGCTCTGGGTGGGCCGCGGAGCCCTGGTGGCCAGAGCCTTAACATGCTGAGTCATCCCCACTGGAAATGGTCTTTTCTTTCTGTTGAAAATTACTCATAGAATGTCAAATCCCAATGGGTAAATCAGATGAAGCTGTCACTCCTCGAGAGAGAGAGGGTCAACCCCCTTTCAGGAGGGGTCAGTTGGGCTCCCTCCCCTTTGTCCCTGGTGTTCTTGACCTTTGTTCTAAAGGGGAGTTCCCCTCTCCCACCCACAACCCATCCAGGATAGGCTGGACACCAAGGTAGGTAAATGAACAGGATGAGGTCAGTGCCTGGCAGGCAAATGAGTCTGAGGGTCATATGCCAAGTCCCTGCCATCAGACGGCCAATGCTTCCTAAGTGCCAGAGTCTTGCCCATTGACCAAGCCATCTTGCTTTGCCCCACGGTGGACTACTGAGTTCCTTGGACATTGTGCTGACAGCTAGTTGGAGAGTGGGGCCCTCTCAAAGGAGATAAGCTCTTGTGTGGGGATATGAAACTGCTCCCTGCTTGTGAGGTGGGATTTTAGAAGTGACCAGAATCATTGCCATAGTCAACAACACTAAGCCACACATGCTTTTTGGTTTTTTGTTTGTTTGTTCGTTTGTTTTTTTGGTATGCTTTCTACATGACTCTTTTCTTTAAAAAGGAGACATGAAGGGGAACATTATCCTGCTGTCCTCTTATGGGGTCAGAGGCAGTAGGAGATGGTAAGACCTGCTGCCACATTGGCCATGCGCTGTCCTGGACTAGTTGTCAATCTATCTGGGCACCTTCTTCTTTTCCCAAGGGCTTTCTGTGGCCCTGTGTGCTCCCCGTAGGCATTTCCTGCCCTCTCAGATCCAGCTGCCTTTACCCCATCCCAACCCAATACCCCAGGCTGCAGTGTACTCACTGAGGGAAAGCAGTGAGCAGTCCAGACCCCAGGGTACCCTGCTTAAGAGCAAAAAGCAGCTGGTCATGTGGGGGCCCCATGTGGGCGAGCACTCACTGCTCATTTCAGACCAGTGATGGCTTTGCCTGTTGCCTCACTGATGAGATGAAAAGTGGGGAAGAGGAGGAGGGACAGACAGGGCGGCTGAGAGAAAGACCACTCAAGGATAGTTCAAAACGTCATATTCAAATGAAAAAAAAAAAAAATCCACTAGCTCTGAGAAGGTGAGGAGACCAATGGTGGGGGGAGGGGCTGGGGTTGAAAGGAAGCCTGTGATGGAGCTGGTGGCCATCTGTTAGCCTCGGCCACATGCTGGCTTCCACAGCGAGTGGAAGCTGTGGGCACGTGTGAAAGGCTCAGCTACGACTGGCGGGATCTGACATCAGCAAGGGTCCCGGGATTTAGCCACCCCGCTCGGCAGGTCTTAACAAAAGGCACATTCTGGGTTTATTTTCCTCTCTTCCTAAAACGATAGGAAATAACCTAAGTCCAGTGGCACTGCGACAGAATGGATTTGCCTGATGTCAAGTTCAACAGAGTTGGCTTTTGAGCGGAAACCTGTCCCTACACATCACACTGTGTTGTTGACGCATTCCAGGCCAAGCGCAGCCACAGGCTCATCTGAACCACAAAGAGGACGCTGGCCACAGGGCCTCATCTCCTGCCTGTTCTGCACTTCTTGGTGAGACATACCTTCAAACTAATTGAATAGAAGGTACACCCCAAATATCAGCTCTAGGAAATAATCTAATCACCCATGAGAGAATTTGGCTTCAGAAGTTGCCCTCCAAATGCAACTGACTGCACCTAGTACAAGGTGCGAAGAACGGATAACCAGTCAGGCACACATCACAGGTACCAGATTTGGGCACATTATCACCCTGTTACATCTAATTCCTTGTTTTCTTGTACTGTAGAAATAGGAACGTTCCATTATACTTGTTCATAAGCAACACCCTAATAAAGCCCCCGGAGAGAGACCACAGTTTTCTGATACTCTGTAATATTCACGCCATTTTCCTTCTGCGGGCATGGCATTGACACTTATCCAACTCACACAATACCTGCTTCTCAACTCGGTCTATGGTCATCTTATAGACTTTTTTAGGTTTTTTTATTAATCATGAAGAGTGACAGCCTGATTTTCGCTCTGGATGCCTGTGTGGCAGATGCCAAGTGGGATTCCTGCCAAGGGGCTGGGTGCATATGATGCATGTTGGGTACAGGGTAGACCAGCTGTCTGTCTTCCTGTCTGCTCTTATACGTACCTGCACTGCCATACTAATGGAGGCAGAATGGAGCTGCTGAGCCTAGAAACATGGTGTGTATGTGTGTGGGGGGGGGGGGGGGGGGCGTGGCTATCACTACATATTTGGCCTGGACACAGGCATAGGTGTGGCTTGACCACAAGATGGCTTGACCAACAGGACCTGCTGAATGTGGCTAGCTATAGGAGAAGGGCAGGAGGACCACAGCCAGTAGAGTTGTTGGGCCATCAGGCAGACCTACAGGGACTCATGGCAGGCTTGAGGCTGACGGTGTGAAATGCAGACTCATGGTATTATGGTGGGCAGGGGTTCAAGGGAGGGCTTTTGCAAACCTAGCATTTGGAGCCACCTGCAAGCCTCTGCAAGAGAGCATCCTCAAAGCCCCCTTGGGAAGTGGTTTGCCCTGGGTTTCACGCCGTGCTCTACCCTGCACACCTATGCATCACATGGGTAAACAACGCTGCCTGCTTTGCCTGGGACATTGCCAGTTTTAGCAATGTAAGTTCTACTTCCCAAGAAATTCTTAAATCCCAGGCAACTGGCACCTTTGGTGACACCACCACTACGGGTCTTTGGTTTTCAGACTGCCCCGGTCAGAGGGAGGGCTGCGAGTGCTGGCTGGCCATCACCGCGCTGGCCAGTGTCCTGCTTGCCTGGCAGGTCACCTCTCCTTACCACCCCAGATAAATGGACTCTTTTCCAAGGCCACTTCCCTCTCCTCGCCTGGGTAACATTCATAGAAGAACAGGGTAAAAATCTGCAGAAACAACTTGTGTGAGTTGGAGGCCATTTTAAGTGTAAGATTAGAAATGCATTTTTAAAAAACAGAGAGAGAGAGAGCGCGAGAGAGATTAACTTTAAAACTGCATAGCTGAGAGCAGACTTTTCTGTGTTACCCTCGTGAGAAATATAAGCTGTGTGAGACATTCCCTTTAACCAAAATGGCATCTGGTTCCTTCTGGAAGGGAGGCTCTTATATCTTTGCCGGGTGGGCATCTCCTTCACAGCAAGTGAAGCCTCTGAAGTTTAGCTTTAGTCTTGGGGGAGCAGGCTTCTTTATTTCTGACCACTGACGGTGAAGGCCCCTAGGGTCTCTGGTTGGCCAGGGGCATGCTGGAGGGGCTGTTGGAAAAGGTCTTCTGCACGTTCCCTCCCCAGGCGGCCCTGGAGACAAGGCAGCCTCACTGGACTGCTGAGTTGTTTTCTTAAAGAGCTGCCTCTCCAGGGAAGGGGAGAGAAGGAGGAAAAAATAGAAGTAAAGTGCACTCTTCGCCTTGGAGACAGATTCTCGATCCTCTTATTAGAATTTTTAAAAATACCTTTACATTCCCCTTGGAGGGAAAAAAACAAAACAAAACACCTCTCTTAAAGGTTAACATAAAACTCAACTACTGATAAGCAAAAGATACAGGTCATGTGACTAAGAAGTAAAGATCAGAAGGGCATGTTTCTTAAAGGGTAAAAAATAAAACCCTAATGCGCAATATTTACCAAGACTTAAATAATCCAGTTGAAACCTTTTTTGTCATTAATGAAAAAATACAACATAGACGGTTCCCCACACCTAGAAGAGCAGAAGTGACGACGGTTGGGAAAGAGGACGAGGGAGGTCCGTTCTATCAGAGCTTTGCAAGATTCATATGTACAGCACCAGATCCTATCACGTCAGCTCCCTTGAGTCAGTACAGTTTGTGAGAAACGAACACTTCAGAATTGCAGTATAAAATATGGCCATAAAAAACTTCTGTCTTCCAGTCCTGTGCAGGAAGGCGCACCATGCAAGGTGGGATCACTCTGGAGCGGCTGGTGGCGCTGGCGGCCCCGCGGGGGCGGTGGGGGCCCCCTTCCCCGGCCCCGCCCTTGGGCCCCACCTCCAGAGCCAGTCACTTGCTCCCGGAGTGCACTGTGGTCACAGTGGCGGGCCTCGGTCTCCGCTCCGCCCCCACTCCTGAGACCCCGGATGAAGAAGAAATGAAACTACAGAGCGTGGAGGGTGCCAGACCTGCAAGGGGGACAGTGGACACAAGGGGGTCGAAGCTTCAGAAGAAAGTATTCGCTCCCCTTTCCCACTCCAGGGTTTGGGGGGACGGCGAACTCTTACACTCCTGTCTCTAAATGTTCACCTACCTGTAGGAAAACCTTTGCAATGTGTCCTTGAAATGCTTTCTTCCTAGACACAACTCTTCCCTCCTGTTCTAGCTCTGACGCTGCTGACTGCTTTGTATTTGAACATGACATGGTTTGGCATCCGTAACAGGGTAGGTACCACTCACCGAGCACTCACTATGTACTAGGCTGCAGGCTAGGTGTTGAATACATACTGTTGTTTATAACAGGCCCCATGAGTAGAGGTTTGAGGAGTGAAGACAGAATGTGATCCCTCTGCCGACCCATTTCGTGTGTGGTCTGTACTCCTGGCTAAGGACCAGCTGTGACACAGAGCACATCGAAATGGGGCCGTTTGCCTCTTCCTCCAATTCCAGCAGCCCCGGCCTAGAAAAATTGCTCACACACCGCCCTACTATGCTCCCTGAGAGTATGCGGTGGCATCAGAAAACACTGATGTGGGACGAGTATCCCGCAGCTCAGCTCCGGTAGCATAGTTCCCGGTGACCTTTACAGGCTCCGACGCGGGGAGATCCATTAAGTGTGGGTCTACCACAGCGTGCGGTTGGGTCAGGGGACACGCATGGAGATTTCCAGGCAAAATGGACGGGCTCACATTCCCAAATGAGATGGGATGACTATTTAGAGAGGGAGGGAACCCTTTTCTGAGGGTCATGGGATGGAATGTGATGCCCAGAGGGGGACCAAGCTGAAGGGTTTCAGTGATCAGGGAGATGAGGGCCAACAGGGACCATCAAGGCAATTGCCCTGAGGGGGACAGAAGCCCCTGAGATGGCCTACTATGGGATTAAGATAAATAGACCAGGGAGCGGTGGGGAGTAGGGGAGAGAAGTAGAGTATGTTACATGCCCTCAATGATGTAACAGCCTAACACAAAGATGAAAGTGAAATATTCTTACTATTACCCTGACTGCAAAGCCAGTGCACATCATATAATTCAGCTCCAAGCATCATCCTCCTCATCAAAAAGTAGGTATTAAAAGCCAATGAGATCAGGCTGTCACGAGTCTCTGCCACCCTTTCCTCAACCCCTAAGAATGACGCGCAGCGACAAGCGAACCTCGGGGGAAGGAGACGGATCCGAAAGTATCTGGGCTCTTGTCCAGACAGGTATGGCTGTGCAGCGCTTGAGCCACAGATTTCCCATCTAAAAATGGAACTCATCATACCTACGGTTGTGTGTGTATCGAATAATTAAACGTTTCGAAAACATTCTTTAAAATTAAATAACGTCCCAGGGTTGCTGGGGGACATGCCACGAGAGGAATTAAATCAGAAGTGCCTGACACCAGGAGCTCACAAAGGACCGTGCTCGCCTCCCCACCCCAGATCTGTCTGACACGCCAGTTGGAAAGTTCTGTCTTTGCTACATACGCACAATCTTTTTGGCTGGCCAAACTGAGGCTGCTTGAAACGCTTGCATTTGAACTGTCCAGGCTGCTGCCGAGATGGAGTTTCCTCATGTGTCTCACAACGGCCGTGGCATTAAATGCTTGCTGAAATTTAAGAAAGGGAAAAAAGGCAGACACAATAGTCCAGCTAATTAGAAAAGACTCAGACTGTGTCTGGTTGTTTCTTCTTACTTACCCCAACCATTTTCAGCTTCTTAAAACGTTCTTATGATACTTTAGAAAGGAAGCTTGTCTTGCCCCTTCTTCCAAAATGATGCTAATGTTTTGCACCCCTCGCCCCCACCGAAGTGTTTTTTGGAGATTTAAACAAATACTCCTCTTTAGACATAGTAAACGTAGAGGATAAATGTAAACCAATACTCTCCGTCATTTAAGGGAAGTGACTTTTAGAATAAAAGGTGTATTCTAGTAAGACGGTCTCTTAAAAGGTGATGCTTTAAGGTAGTTTTAATTTTCCTATTATTAGTGCTTGTGTCCTAACTAATAGCATTTCCTCCGAATAAAGCAGGTTAGTGGAATTAATTTTGTTTCCCCGCACTGATTAGAACATAGGGTTTGGGTAACCAGTCGATGACCAGGAAAGCTCAGTGGTATAACTCCATCACATTTTTAGCCGAAAATATCGATGAGTTCAACTCAGATTCCCTGTCTTTCCCCGCCCCCTTTTCCTATCACTTTCATAAAAGTCAGCTAGTCAAAGTTCCAGCAGCAGAAAGGAAGACAACAGGAATTATGTTCTTAAGAAACAGCAAATGAGTAAGGGCTGACACTATTGCTATTTTTGAATCACAGAGGGGAAATATTAAAGCCATACTTCATCCCTCCCACACCATGACATCCCCTTTGAGTCTTAATGGTTATCAGTTAAAATTAGCAAGATTATTTGGGTGAGGCTCTGGGGACTTTCATCAAACTCGGGTGATAGTAACCTTGAGAAATAATAAATGCTCCAACTGTAGGGCAAGTTTCATGGGGGTGGTTCAATTCATCGCAAAAAAATTTTTTTTGAGGTGGGGGAAGGGCAGAGGGGGAAGAGAGAGAGACACACACAGAGTGAGAGAGCGAGAGAGAGAGAATCCTAAGCAGTCTCCAGTGCTGTCAGCTCAGAGCCCGACACAGGGTTCGATCCTATGACCCTGGGATCACGACCTGAGCTGAAATCAAGAGTTGGACGCTTAACTGACTGAGCCACCCAGGTGCCCCTCATTGTAAATGTAATGAGCCCAAGACTTACTCTCCATTTGCTTTTTGCGAAGTTCTTCCGGATCTGGGCACTGACAGACTCGTGGATGTTTTTGTTGAGGGCTGTGTCACCAGCGATCCTGAAACAGAGGCAAAGATGCTTCTTCAAAAGGGTTTCTTGAGGGGTGCGGGGTGCGGGGTGCTCTGACACCGGGTCGCACACTGCTTTCCCAGGGAAGCCCCAACCCCGTCCCTGTCCTGAGGTTCACTGAGAGGGTGGCTTCCCGCTGCCCTTCCAGGCTGTGTGGCTCTTGTCTTACATGCACACCATCTGCCACCACCACCAAGTCCTGTCCCCCTTCTATACTCAGCACCCTCCCAGAGATTCGTTGACCTCTCTGCCTGGTTCCCACTTCTTCCCTTTCGGCCCCAATTCCTGCGACATCAGAAGCCACAAGGCAACTTGAATCCAGTTTTCCCTCCTTTCCCTCCGTCTCCGTCTCCACCAGCTCTCCACCTGCAGTTCTGAGGTCCCACATGTGTTTCCTGCCTTCTGACCACCAGATCCCTGCCCAGGGCCGTCTTCCCAGCTTTCTCCTGCTAGAGGCCCCTTCCTTCTGCCCTCTCCAGGCCCTCTGCATCACGGACCTGCTCACATCCCGGGCCCAGAGCATCCTTCTGGTCCTTTCCAGCAGTTAAGCTCTGCCATGTTCTCGCCTATACTTCCTCCATGCTCAGGGAGAGGGTGCCCAGCCTCAGCTCAGCCCTGCTTGCCAAATCTTCCCTCGCATTTCCTGTAAGAATTCTCTGAACTACCAGGACTGGATCCACTCTGCATTCAGCTGGGTCCCTGATATTACTGGGCATTAGTTCTTGCTTGCTCCATTAGCCTTCCACCAGCAGGGAAGAGGGTGGGTCTGCTTTTCACCTCTGTCCTTAGAAACTACCTAGGAATTACCCTCCTCGTCCTGTGACTTCCTCCTCCTGCTTTACCACCTCTCCTTCCCTCCCTTCCTCCTCCCTCCTCTCATCTCTCGGCTTACAATCTCCAGGCTCATTTGGTCACCTGGAGGTCACTTGCAGCTCATTCTTCTCCCACACACTCCCCTCAACCTCGACACCACCCCTGCTCTACATTTAATCACCTGGCCTTCTCCCCTAGTTTCAGAGGAAGCTGTGTTTTGCTCTCATTCTTTTTTGCACTTAGAACCTTCGGTATCTTCCCTTTCATTTTTTAAAAAGTTTTTGATGTTTATTTTTGGAGGAGAGAGAGACAGAGCATGAGTGGGGAAGGGAAGAAAGAGAGAGGGAGACACAGAATCCAAAATAGGCTCCAGGCTCTGAGCTGTCAGCACAGAGCCCGACGCAAGGCTTGAACTCATGAACCGTGAGATCATGACCTGAGCCGAAGTCGGACGCTTAACCCACTGAGCCACCCAGGCGCCCCATCTTCCCTTTCATTTAACACCAAACTGTTAAATTCTAGGCTGGTATCTGTTACCTATGAAATCATTTTTTGCATCTGAAAAGTTAAGGGGCAGAGAGAGAGATGCCAGGAACACTGACCATCCTTTCTGGCTGGAAGATGACTGGTTAGTAAGGAAGTGAGGAAACCTGTCATCTCCCAGACCCAGATGGCCCTGAACCCCAAACAGCCTAGATGCCACAGTATTATGTCCAACTGTTTGGGGACATGAAAAGAATAAGCTTAGGACTTCTTCAGACAGATTACCCCCGAGGAAAAATCTGTCCCCACCCACCCAGCCTTTCACTTTAAAATCGAAAACATGGTTGATGGATGTGATGTTTAGTCTGTGCCAGGCAGGGCCCAACTTTGGAATGCGGTCTGATATTCCCGCTCCTCCAACCATAGGCTCTGTCTTTTTCCCAGCGGGGCTGCAAATCCTTAGTCAAGGGGACACTCAGAAACTGACTCAAGAGAACCAGGTTTCCAATTCCAACGACTGCCAATCGCCCCCTGTCCCCAGACACACATCAATGACACAGAAACAGACTAGCGGGCAAATCCAAGGAACAAGGTTAGCGGACTGCAGACATCTTTATTAAGCTCTTCCTGCTAGACAATTCATGTGAGTGTTTCCTCCTGCACCGTTTCTAAATGCTACATCCTCAGAAAAGAAGGCCAATTCCAACTCATTGGTGGCCAGTGCTTTCTTGGAAACGAGCAGGAGAAGTGGTAGGAATACGGGGTTCCTTGGGCCGAGCACCACCGCAGGGCAGAGCGACGCTCCAAACCAAACAGACCCGCGAGGGGGTCAGGGAAACTCCCTTCTTTGTGGGCTAGCATGGGCTGAGATGTAAGGAAAATGCAAACTTCCAATTATTTTAGGAATGTTCCATGCTCGCTTCCCACAGTCCCGGGGTGTGCTGTAGCTGAGTAAGACCAGGCAGGGCAGACGTGGCCCAGAGGCCCCTGTTGGGGCACTCTCCTTGGGGAAGCGAGGCCACCTTGGCCCATGACCGCACACGATCTTCCTCAAATGGGCACCGCCATGGAAATGGTTACTGCTGCTCACGAGCCAGCGACATTACAATGACAACATATGACACTCACAATGCTCGGTGCTCCTGGCTTTAGCATGATCCATCAGCAACACCAGCGGCACAGAATCCTAGAATTTAGAATTGGAAGGGACTCTAGTACCTTGATGGTCCTAGGAATTGAATGATGCCTCCGACACAGAGGAATCTACTTATAAATCTGTGCACGCACACACATACACACATACACACACACACACACACACACACACACACACACACACAAAGCTATGGCGCCCACATTCCATTCCTATCTCCCTTGTTTCTACTTTTTTAATATTTGATTTTTAAGTAATCTCTACACACAGCGTGGGGCTTGAACTCACACACCCAAGATCGAGAGTTGCGTGCTCTCCCGACTGAGCCGGCCAGGCACCCCACCTTGCTTTCCAGTTTTAACCTCATGCTAACAATGCAGATGGCATTCGTGTACATCACACTTTGTGAGGTCTCTCTTGCTCTCTTTCTCCACACCCAAATCATCAAACTCATCTCTCCTTGCCTTCTGGTATTTTTGTGTTCTGTACGTGGTCTGCTGTACCTCCATAGGTCTGATTTTGCATTTTTCTAGCCACTTTCTCAGGACAGGCTTGGTGATGCTGCCGTGTACCCCCAGAGACCAGTTTCCCAGACTCCTGGGCTGCTTCCCAATTCCTACGGTCAACCAGAGCTCGGCTGGCGGGAGCCCAGAAGAGGGGAGGGGACCCAGGAACACTGAGGAGAGGGCTGCAGATGCCACCCTGGCCTGGCCAACACACGATGTCCCCTCCCAGGTGGACACATTGCCAAGTGTTGCCTGGGGCATGGATGCCCAAGAGTCACCACTTTGGTTTCCTTGTCAACGCAACTAGAGACAGAGGTTCAGAACTCTCCGAACCAGATGAACAAACCCCATCAAGATGCCTCCCTGTAAGAAGGAACGGTTCCCATCCTGCCACTTGCCAGTTCCTACCTTTGGCCAGCAGCTGCAGGCTGCTGGTTCCTCACCATGTGCCGCCACGAGAAAGCCGTAGCCTCTCATGGCAGGGGCTTGGGAGGGGCACCTGGGTGGCTCAGTCGGTTAAGCGTCCAATTTCAGCTCAGGTCATAATCTCCTGGCTCGTGAGTTCTAGCCACATGTCAGGCTCTGTGCTGACAGCTCAGAGCCTGGAGTCTGCTTCAGATTCTGTGTCTCCCTCTCTCTCTCTGCCCCTCCCCCACTCACAAAAGCAGATGTCTCCCTCTCTCAAAAATGAACAAACCTGTGTCCAACCACCCTACACACAGACAGCTCTGAAAGGAACCCTGTCCTGTCTGGCACGGTCTGTTTTGAGTCTGAGGAAAGGGGTCTGGGACTTCCAGAGCCCCTCCTGGCTCTTGGTAGCCTTGATTCAGCCGGAAGAGCGAGTGCAGAATAAGAGATCATGTTCTCTGGATATAATCGATGTGCCAAGAGCACAGCTTCTAGAATGATAGTGTTGATAAAGCTGTGCTCCCTGGAATAATTACCCCACTTTCTGCCAGCTCTCTGTTGAATCAGGTGCTCTCAGCCCGAGCAATTTTACATAAAAGAAACAGGCATATCATAAATGCAGGCAGTGGGGCATTTCAATGATGTCTGAGTCAAGTGCATTCATTGGTACCATTTTCTAATGTTTGACTTCCTGGGATTTTTGAAATGCACGTAAAAAAAAATTGTAAAGCGTTGGCAAAAACCCAGCTCTACAGTACAAAGACATTAATTTGTGCAGCTCACACGCGGATACGCGGATACATCGTACCGTGACCCAGGCAGATAACTGTGAAGTCTCTGTCTCTAGCCCGACCCCCTTCCTGGGCTCCAGACTCACTCGGCAAAGGGCCCCCACCTTCAGCACCGGGACAGAGGGCTCCTGGGCCCTCCCTCCTGCTCCTCACAGTGGAAGCATCTCACCCGCCCAGGCCCTCCCCCTGGCACCTCGGGAAGGACTTCAGACCCCTCTGTCCCAGCAGCGCTCTGCTCCAAGCTGCGGCTCCCCACCCCTCAGTGTGTTCTCCATCCTGCTTCCTCCCTGTGGCTCTGGACAGGCCCCCTTCACCCTTCTCTGGGCCATCCCCCACTCCGCCTCCAGTCCGCACCTCCCCGCCAGCTTCCCTTGCCCCATGGCCAGCAATTCGGCCTCTCTTCTGCAACCGGTTGAGCTTTCTGAGACACAAATCTCATCACCTGGCTTAAAACCTGTCAGAGGCCCCCACCGCCCAAAGGGAAAATACAAATTACTTCCTACGGTCGTAAATTCAGGGCAACTCCTATAGATCAGAGATCTGTTAGGTGCTAGGTCCTCTTATTTGTATTATTTGTATGTCACGAATCCCTTGAAAAGCCCTGCAGGATATACACTGCTGTCATTTATGATTTCAGTCTGACACAGGGGCCCACAGAGCTCAGGAGCCCGCAGATGCAGTAACACATATTCTACCATTCCTGGTCTTTGGGAGGGGGGTAGCTGGGACCTGCCCTCGAGCAGGCTACCCCAGAGAACTCTGCCGGCCATGTCTTCCTTCTCGTGCCCTCCTGCCTCGCTCCTGTGCCCATGCCCCCTCCAGGAACCTGAGAGTGGTGGCTCCAGGACAGAGGTGGGTTTAGGCTCCTGAGCGAGGCCCAGGCCGCTTGCCCCGCCTGGAACACCTCCCCTCCCTGGACAGTCTGGAAAGGCCTTCTCTCAGGGAGACTCAGCCCCTCTGGAAGGCCTCTGCCAGACCCTCTCCCTTCTTTTGTTCGTCAAAAACACCTGGTGAAGGAGAGACCAGGTCTCAGCGGGGATCCTTCCTGTCTTCCACACAGCGAGGCCGGATTAGTGGACAAGTCCTAGGAAGGAAATTGCTTCCCTTCTTTAGAGGTTCTCTTTTTCCTCTTCTGTCAGATCATCTCCAACGTCTTGTACGTACAAAATAAGCACGCGCTGGGGTGTCATGTACGACACGATGGCTATGGTTCTAAGAGAGTAACTCCTAAAAGGTCTCATCACAGGGAAAAGAAACTAGGGGGGAGGGTACCTATGTAAGCGGATGGATGTTAATTAAACTTATTGTGGTAATCACTTGACAATGCATACAAATGCCAAATCCTTACGCTATATGATAGACTTAAACTTATACAGTGTCCGTCAACTATATCTCAACAAAACTGGGAGAAAACAGAGTTTCATGCAGCTTTAAAGGCCGTATGACTTCAGGAGAAATTCCCCTTAACAGCACGCAAGAAAACTGCCCTGCCCCCTACTCTCATCCCAGGCATTTCCTCCAATTGTTGATAAAGTAAGAAAAAGCTTTACTAACTTTATTGCCTCATACTTTAACCTGCTGTCCAATGTAACTTATTAAAAACTATCATTTATATAAGCTGATTAAAATATGTACAATCAAATCTACCTCCTTATTCAGAAACATCTTCTCCTTCCCTGCGGCCCTTCCTGTCTTCCTTTTACTGGTCTTTACAGGGTGGTAGTGAAGAGCACTTATTTTGAAGTCAGTTCTGGCCGGAAACCATTCTGGCTTCACCACTAGGTAGTGGTTGTGCAGTCTTGGCTAAGGATAAGTTAGTTACCTTGTCTCTCTAAATGGATTCTCTTATCTCTGAAATGGAGATAAAACCTACCTTACGGAGCCACTATAAAGAAAAACATGAGATATGTTAACGCAATGAGAACAGTACCTGAACCAGAACTCATGCTCCATAAATGGCAACTGTTGTTATACATTAAGTTACAGATCTTCCTTGACTTACAGTGGGGCCAAGTCCCAATAAATCCATCAGATGTTGAAAATACCATATATCGAATGTGCATTTTAAGACACCTCACCTACCAAACATCAGAGCTCAGCCAAGCCTACCCTAACCGTACTCAGACCACTCACTTTAGCTTATAGTACAGTTTCTACTGAATGTGTATCTCTTTCACACCGTCGTAAAGTCAAAAAAATCATCGGGTTGGGGACCGTCTGTGAAACCAGGTCACGAAGCTCCCCGGAGCAGGTCCCCTTTGGAAGACTAACCAGCGTGTGAGACTCTGGAGGAAATGCTACAGGGTAGAATAGACAAGGGGCCAGTTTTCTCGAATGCTTTTTAGGGGAATTTCTTCTGAAGTCGAAGTCTGTTTGTTTTAATCAGACCACATATTCTGCCATTCCTGGTCTTTGTTTTCAGATGGCTGCTCCTGGCAGTTTAATGAAAATACCTTAATGAAACATTTACTATGTGCCAGACATTGTGTTAAACCCTTCACAGGCACAATCTCAATTATTTCTTACATCAGCCCCGTAATTGGGTATCGCTGTTCTCGTTGTAAGGTAAAGAAAATGGAGGCTCAGAGAAGTAAAGTATAAATGCAGAGTCACACCTAGGGGATCGTGAAGCTGGGTTCAAACCTGGTAAGTGGCTTCAAGGGCACTGCGGAGAAATGTAGTCATACACAACACCATGCACTAGCGATAAATGCCTCTGGGGTTGAAGGCACACGAAGATGAAAAGCATCTTATGAGGAGAAGAATAACATCAATTCACTTCCCTATTGAACGGTAAGCTCAAGGAATCAAACTCCAATCTGAATGACTCCTTGAAGAATGACCTTCAATAAAAACGATCCTAAAATACTTGATGTAAAATGAAAACCCTACAGCTACTTTTTGTACGCTTCGCTTGTCCTCCATGCATTCAGAAGACTGTGTCCTGAGGGAACAGAGTAGCTCGAGTGTCGCCTGGGGGACGGGGTGAAAGCCACTGGTTGGAGATGAAATCATTCCACAATTTAAGAGCGGCTAAGAGGGACTTTACTCTGGGAAGGCATCAGATGGCATTAGGTCCTTCTACTGGGTCATTTTTCTTACCATGGGTGCCGAGCGGCTTGCTCACAAGTGTATCTTTTATTTGGATCTTTCTCCATCAGATTCCGAATGAAATCTTTTGCTGTTCAAAAAGAAAGCACAAGGGGTGGAATCAGTCTGTGGCTTGTGATGTGACAATCTGATGTCACCAGGCCTTCAGGAACATTGTGTGGCACATGAAAAACAGATCAGCCCCTCCCATGCCCCCCAACCCTCTTGGGTACCTGGACATGGGAGGCAGGCGGGAATCAGTGTTTGGGGGAAAGGGAAGCCAAGACTTGGCACTCTTAAGAGGTGACACTGCGAACGAGGAGGCAGCCAAGCCAGGCGTAGGACCCAGCCTTCCCAAGTCAAAGCCCTTCTCTGGCAGCTGGTGACATCTTTGGTTCAGAGATCAAACGTCTTTGTTATCATATGCCTCTCCCTGAGCTCACTGCTGCCAAGAGAGCTGCTTTGTTGACGTCCTCTCTGTGTTTCAGACATCACTGATTCAACAAAATCCCCAAGGCCTCTACCAAGGCCACCAGGTCCTGGGCAGGCCCTGTGGATACACAGCCCTCCAGGAGCCCCCTCACGGCCCACTTAGCCGATCACGATGAACATGTAATTTTGCTGAGGAATAAAGCAGGTGTTTCCAGTTAGGAGGAAATAACTCAAATAATAAAATGCGATATCTGAACAGCTCACTGGTAAGTGCAGGGCTCTGCCCTATTTATTATTTCATTTAATCCTTGCACCACCCGCTTTGGTAGGGAGGAGCATTATTATCATCCTGACCTCCTCAGGAAGACACTGAGGCTCGAGAGATTCGTCAGTTTACATGAGCCTTGGTTTTGATCTTTATCCCTGAGGAGGAAATGGTGAACGGCTCTGGGAACGTTTCAGCGTGGCACAGGAGCTGAGACGTGGGCTCTGGCATGAGGGCTTGGGTTCAAATCCCAAATCTGCCACTTACTAGCTGTGTGGTTTCAGTCAAGGCATTTCACTTCTGGGGCCTCAGTTAATTCACCTGTCAAGTGGGGATAATAGTAACACCTATCGGATAGGTTGTCCTGAGGACCAAGTAAGCTAGCACATGGGCACAATAAGCACTCAATAAATGTTAGCTGATACTGGTTCAGTCCTGGAGCGCCCAGATCAGGGCACGGCTAAGAGTGGTGGAGGAGTTAGTCCCGTCCCTCAATCTGGCTCAGGTCAGACGTCCCCAGCCTATCTTCCACGTGGCAAGTCAAGTCCAAGTACGAAGCTAAGGAAACGTCCTTGGGAGCCTCAGGACCACTCCGAACCCCCCAGGCCTGTCACAGTCAGGTGGTCTGGACGTAGGGTCCCAGGGGCCACCCATGGGGAGCGGAGATACCTACCAGAGTCAGAGATGTCGTCCCAATAGGGCGAGTCAAACTCATATTCCGCCTTGAGGATCTGCTCAAAGAGCTTGGAGTCATTTTCATCGTAAAAGGGAGGGTAGCCGCAGAGCCTGGAAGACAAGACAGTGTAAGGATCTGTAGTGGCTGCACATCTATGGCGGCGGCTGGACATTCTGCACGGAAGGAAGAGCCATTTCCACCCAAACTGAGAAAACCTGCTGTGTGTATGTTACAAGTACCATGTGAGCAAAGAAATCACACATTCTATGGGCAGAGGCGGCACAGAGCTAAAACTGTGATTTGATAAGTGGCAAAGAGGTGATGATCTAAAGTAAACATGCATGTAAGTCCACCTTTCCATGTTACTAACCAGAGCCCCGTATACTCCCAAACCAACCCCCAAACCTTCTGTGTGCAAGTGCTTCTCATCTTATTGTCTGTAATACTATCCCCAGCAGATGATGGGTTGGTAACCAATTTGCCACAAGTTCCCCTAAAATGCACATTACGAACCTACCATGCCCAAACTGGGTATTTGGAAGGTCACAGTTTGGGCCATTAATATACAATAAATATAAAAGCAGAAGTCGGCACAAATCATAATGCTATCACCCCTTTTCCTCCGAACCCTTTCAAAATTGATCTTTACAAGATTATATTAGGGTGTTGGTGCAAGCCACATACAGTTCTGGAGGTACCAACAGTCAGCTGACCAACCTAACAGGAGTGAAAATGTTTCTTAGATGCTCCAAATACAATTCATCCCATAAGACCATGGGTTCTCAGGCAGTCCTGCTTTCTGCACTGATGTGCATTACCAGGCCATGATGCATTTTCTGGACCAACATTTCCTCATTTGAACATGAGGAGGCCAGACTAGAAATTCCTAATGTTCTTCCTGGCTTTAAGATGCTGTGGCTCTATGATCCCCCCGTTTCAACTTGTTTGCATGGCTAGGACACCTAGGGAAGGATCCAGTACATGCTTGAGACCCACATGGGGCAGGGGCAGGCTCTGGTCGGGACTGGACATCCAGGAAGGGGTAAGATAGAGTCTGGAGCTGCAAGGGATGGGCAGAGCGGGAGGCAGGGCTGGATTCTAGAAGTCCCGGACACAGAGCTGCATGGCTGGTTCTGGGCCCACGTCAGCCTGGCGGGTGACAGCTGCAGTGGGAGTTCTGCCCCCAGACGAGCCCTGAACCTCCCCCCATAGCTGAACTTTGTTCAAAACACGGCTCCAGCATAGAGATCCATTTAATGAGAACAAATGAACAGGAATCAACAGGCCTGTGAGGGATTAGGCTGTCGGCAAAGAAGAAACTTAATAAAGGTTCAAAACGCTGGGTTGGTACATTCATTTTCAGCTGCTCGGGCTGTGACACAGGGTGTCACCGGTCACGCTACCCAGGGGGAAGGCTGATGACATTTTTAAAGGCTGTGAGACGTTTTGTGGGCCGATAAGTTTCAAACTCATCTATCCCCACAAGGTTGATTTAGGGGCTAAGTGCCTGGAAAATTTCATTTTTAAAGATTTGCTGCTTTTGGCAAAATGAGTAAGAACCAGGGTTCTGAAACCACGGAGCACATATTTCACTGCCCAGGAAATGCTGGAGCCGCGAGATGGATATGTAAATGTTTCCCATAATGAGGATTTGGGCTAAATGAAATGTGCATATTAGGAAAAACAGACAGAGCAAAATGTTAGCTCGTCTTGGAAAATAACTGAATTTTAGATATGATAGGTTTTTGTTTATTAACAGCTGAGTGTGTTTTACTTTACAGTTTGGCTTTCTTTCCAAGGGAAAAAAAAAAAACCTTTAAGAAAATTCCAGGAAAGATTTATTCTTCTTATGCCAATTTTGTTAATGTATATCCCAATTTCTTGTATTTCTTCTGGTTTTTAAGCTCTTTTGGACGGGGGATAGAATACCGCTTATGTGGGTATACTGAGGATGTAAGGAAAGGACGCAGATCTAGCTTGGAGATGAAGTTAACATTAAGAAAGAGGATTTTAAAATAAGGATTGTAAAGGAAGAGAAGGACAAATAGAAGTTGTCGAATCTTCCTCAGATCTAGAAATTTCACAGAGCTCCCTGGCCAGGCTATTTCATTAGTAGGTTTGTGTGGAGGGTCCAAATAGGAGAACAAACAACTCTGAGTGGTTTATCTCCATATACAAGAACACTGACTTCTGTAGTCTAGACCTACTGGCAAGTGGAATCTCTGTGTTCTTATTTTATATATCATACCATTTAAATAATGTATAAGTTATCTCACCATGCATAGTCAAAGACAATAAAGCCATTCCCAATGTTCTAGACCTAAAAGTCTGTGGTTCAGAATGAACATCTGGGGCGCCTGCGTGGTTCAGTCCATTAAGAGTCCAACTCTTGGTTTCAACTCAGGTCATGATCTCATGGCTCCTGGGATCGAGCCCCACATTGGGTTCTACACAGCACAGAGACTGCTTGGGATTTTCTCTCTCCCTCCCTCTCTTTCTGGCCCTTTCCTGCTCACTCATGCCCTCTCTCTCTCTCCCTCTCTCTCTCTCAAAATAAAAAAATAAATAAACTGAAAAAAGAAAAAAAATGGGAATGACATCTAAACTTACCAACCCAACGATTGATGGTCATGCCCAATTATAGGCAACACACATTTCCGGGGCTCATCGATTTCCTCCATCCCAGCCTTAGGACGGTCATCCAAGGGGAACCCTTATATCTTCAGTCTTTCTTACTATGCCTCTTGTCTACCTGTGGCACATTCATGCAAATGTACTGCTAGATTCTACTTTAGTCTTGACTGAGCACTTGTTTTAGGTAAAAAGTGCCTCTAAGAGCTTTGCTGTATGATCTCATTCAAACTTCAACTCCCCCAGGAGGTGTGGGTCCCCAACACCTCTGTTCACCCTTTAGAGCCACTTTCCACTCTGCTTTGTGCCCTGGGAGGCTGACCTGTATGGATACTTGAACGAGGGGTGAACTCTGACATCTGATAGGAGGTGGCCAATGGGGCCTCCAGGAGAGATGGTGAAGGAAGGGGGGAGTCAGGGATGGGATATGTGTTGGCCTGGCTGCTCTCATCCAACACTCAGGCTGGCTACACCTGCTGACTGAGGGCCACTGCTCCCTCTCAGGGAGCAGACTCTACCAGGCACTCCGCCTCGGATTCTGGAAACTGTTCCCCATCTCCCTTCGCCACCTTGGATCTAGGGGTGTTTATGTCTCAGTCGCTAAGAAGCCTGGGGTCACAGTCCCTTGCACAATTGTCATTTTAAAGGCAAAGAAACTAATATGCAGCAAAGTCAGGACTCGAGGCCTATCCATCTGATTCCAGCTTTGTGTTCTTAAATATTTTGCTTTTTCACTCAAGGGAAGAGAACTGAGAATTGAACCTTATGCTGCAGCCTTGACTTTGAATCCTCTCTGTAGGTCATTTAGTTTGCCCACCTGCCCCTTCATCTGCAAGTAGAACCCAGTGATTGGACCCTACCTTTCTAACCCCCTTTCCTATGCTCTGGGTCTTGTGCACTAAGGTGTTCAGAGTTGGTTCCCCACTGGGCACTTTTTATTTCTGGACCAAGGTAAAGGCATGTACTTTACCTGGGCTACCCTCCCCCTTCACTTGCCTCTGGTACACCCTTGAAGACCAGTGGAGCTATTACTAGGAAGACCTAGCCCCTTTCTGCCAGGTGGGGTAGGTGCTCTGCTCTGTGCCCCAGTGACAGTGGGCAACACCCCCAGTGACACTTCCTACACTGCACACTGCCCTGACCTGTCCTTAAGGTAGGACCATGTCTTAGGTCTCACTCTTGTCTTTGGATTCCCAGTGGCCAGCCCCAGGTCCACTCATAGCAGATGCCGAGTAAATGCTTGGATAAACAAATGTGCTCTGGAAGAAGAGGCTGCACCGTTGGCTGTTGAGCCCCCGGGCTGGGCTTTGAAACAGAGATAAGGATCTAAGATGTAGGACAGCCCCCCACGTCCCCAGCCCAGAGAGTCCTCGAAGATCCCACCTACACTGACTCCTGTCTCCTTTACCTTCCCCTGCGGGAGGCAGTATGCTCTGCATCATTGACAGACATTCCAGAAGAACTCAGTGTGCAAGGCCCGGTGTTGGGAGCAACCTGGACTGTCTTTGTAGAGAGAATGCAATGTGGTTTGGTTGACCTAAAATGCCCCTGTTGGGCGTGGACACAGCTCATCGGGGAGAAGATTTTCCATGAAGGAGAAGGCTTTTAGCATAAACGAATGTGAAAATCGGCGATGCCCAACCATGGCTGATTCGGCAGTGCACAATTTTTCTTAGAAACCGAAATCCTGTAATAGCTTGAGAGCTCCTGCTGAGAGGCCCTGTGGGTTTAACGGGGTAATCATGTTACATATATGGTCCTCTTGATTGTCTGCCCTTGGCCATATATCTGTGTCCCTCTGCAAATGGGTGCTTGCTTAAAAGGATTCCCATGCAATAATCAGTTGCTACCTCTTTACCCTTTTGTGTAATTTTATTTCCAAAATTCACCTCAACATATTGGGGGGAAACAGTATGGAGGTTCCTCAAAAAATTAAAAATGGGACAACCATATTATCTAGCAACATGTCTCCTGGATATATTCCCAAAGGAAATGAAGTCAGTACCTTGAAGAGTGATATACGTTCTCATGTTCACTGCAGCGTTACTCACAAGAGTCAAGACATGGAAATGACCCCAGTGCCCACTGACAGATAATGGATAAAGACATTGTGGCATATGTATAAAATGATATATTTTCAAGCCAAAAAAGAAGGTGATCCTGTCATTTGCAACAACATGAATGAAACTGGAGGACATGATGCTAAGTGAAATAAGCCAGGCACAGAAATTTTAAAAACCTGCATGACCCCACCTATACAGGGAATCTAAAAAAGTCAAATACGCAGAAGCACAGAGTGGTGGCTGCCAGGGGTCAGGGGGGAGTGGTGAGGGAAATGGGGAGATGGTGGTCAAAGGTCAAAATCACAGACCTGTAGGGCAAGTATGTTAGCGATTAAGGTACAGTGTGAAAGCAATAGTTAACACGGCACTGAATACTGGACATTGGTTAAGAGAGTAGATCTCAGGTACTCTCATCACAAGAAAACATGGTAACATGTCAGAATATATGTTCACTAGCTTGACTAGCAATCATTTCACTACGTATAGTAAATCATCATGTTTCATACCTTAAATATATACAATTTCTACTGAAAAAAGAGAAAGGATCAGCCACATTTAACATAAGGCAGTGACTTTGAAACAGGTCACTTCTTGAAGCTTAAAAGAAAACTTAACATGAGATCTACTCTTTTAACAAACTGTAAGTGTAGAGTCAAGTACTGTTGACGACAGGCACGATGTCGCACAGATCTCCTGAGTTTACTCATTTTATGTAACCGAACTGTTACATCCATTGCTTCCCCATATCTCCCTCCTTCCAGCCCCTGTCAGTCACCATTCCATTCTTTGATTCTATGAATTTGACTATTTTAGACACTTCATGTGAGTAGAATCATGCAGTATTTCTCTTGCTGTGACTGACTTCATTTCACTTCGTGTAATGTCCTAAAGGTTTATCTGTGTTGTCGCATATTGCAGAATTTCCATCTTTCAAAAGGCTGAATAATATTCCATTTCTACATATTCTACATTGAATTTTTAATGTTTAAAATTTTTTTTAATGTTTATTTATTTTTGAGAGAGAGAGAGACAGAGTGCAAGTGGGGGAGGGGCAGAGAGCGAGGGAGCCACAGAATCCGAAGCAGCCTCCGGGCTCCAAGCTGTCAGCATAGAGCCCAATGCGGGGCTTGAACTCATTAACGGTGAGATCATGACCTGGGCCGAAGTCAGATGCTTCACCAACTGAGCCACCCAGGCGCCCCTACATTTTCTTTATCCAGTCATCTATTGATGGACATTTACACTGTCGCCATGTCTTGACTCCTGTGAATTATGCTGCAGTGAACGTAAGAGAGCTAATAACTCTTTGAGATCCTAATTTCAATTCTTTTGGATATACACCCAGAAGTGGGATTGCTAACTTTCTGAGGAACCTCCGTTCTGTTTTCCACGGTGGCTGCGCCATTTTGCATTCCCACCAACAGTACATGAAGGTTCCCTTTTCTCCACAGTCCCACCAACACTGTCTCTTGTTTTTTGGTTTTTTTTCTTTTGTTTTTTCCTCCAAAGAAGAGACACACATGGCTGACAGGTACTCACCATTTCTAATCATCAGGGAAATGCAAATCAAAACCACAATGAGATATCACCTCACACCTGTCAGCGTGGCTATCATCAGGCAGCGACTTCCACAAAGTATTTCCATGTGGACGTTATCGTAATTCACTGTCAGTTTTAATCAGCCAACATACACATACTCACTTAGCGTCTTACGTATACCGAGCACTCATGCATTCATCAAATATGGATTTTGGACCTACTGCATACCAGGTCCTGGGTTTGATACTGGAGATAGGATGATACATAAGAACACGGACATCGTCTCCAAACTCTTCTGGGGAGGCAGAAGCAGCAGATGTCTATGCTTTATCTCAGAGGATGAGCAGGAGTTTTACAGGAGACACAGGGGCTGCTGGTGGGGGCGGCTAACCGGGAATAAAGACGTGGGGACAGAAAAGAATCGTGTGTTCCCAAGCCTCGGAGCAGTTTGCTGCTGCTGCAGTGTGAAATGGAAGCCCATGGGCAGTGGGAGATGAAGCTGGCAGAATGCACAGTGGCCAGACCCCATGCTGCTGGGCTCCCCCACTAAGGCAGGTAGGCTATGGGAAGTCCCCCCCAAAAGGCCCAGCCACAGGAGCCACAAGGGCAAGTGGCTTTGCAGCTGGAGTGGGGTGGATCTGAGGCAGGAAGACAAGTTGGTATTTAGGCAAAGGAAAAGCAGGAGGGCACAGGCAGTGGAGTTTGATCAGTGGGGCAGGTAGATTCCAAAAGGAGTTGAGAGAGAGGATTGGGAGGTCTGGAGTCTGGGACCGTGGCCCGTGCAGGCCAGCGTGATGCCTAGCCCTGCAACAGGATGCTTGGAGCTGCTGTGTGGACCGTGACGGTGGCAAAGAGTGCAAGGGAGGGGAGCAGGCCCGGGAGGCAGCCCGACACCAGTGCACCCCGGGTCTCACCTCCGTTTGGGATGAAGACTAAGAGGCTAGCAAGAGGGAGGCTGACGGTGTGGACGTGGAGAGAGAAGCAGAGATGCTGGGAGGGAAGGACCAGCCCGGGAGGCGGGGCTGCCTTCCCTGAGTACCCCCTCGGGTCCCCCACTGAGGACAGCGGATAAAAAACCACCCATCAGGTCCTCCTCTGACTGTCCCCAAATGCTGACTGGGCATCGGCCGTGTCCTAGGCCTGGGGATATAGTGTACAAGGAGACGGTGAGTCCTACTCTCATGACGTTTACATTCTATTTGGGGGATGGGGGAAAGAGACACTCAACACTAAGCTTCCAAATAAACAGGAAATTTTAAAAAGAAACAGGATGTATAAAAATAGACAGGAGGGTCGCCTGGGTGGCGCAGTCGGTTAAGCGTCCGACTTCAGCCAGGTCACGATCTCGCGGTCCGTGAGTTCGAGGCCCGCGTCAGGCTCTGGGCTGATGGCTCGGAGCCTGGAGCCTGTTTCCGATTCTGTGTCTCCCTCTCTCTCTGCCCCTCCCCCGTTCATGCTCTGTCTCTCTCTGTCCCAAAAATAAATAAAAAACGTTGAAAAAAAATTTAAAAATAGACAGGAAAGATAATGGGAAGGTTTGCAAGTATTCCTTTTCATACACTGTTCCCTGCGCCAGGAATGCTCTTCCTCCTGTGTGCACTGTTGTGGCTCCTCCTTTCTCCCAGAGCTCTGTGTGTATGGCCTTATTCCGTGATATCTCTCCTGACCCCCACCCTGGCCAGGCAGAACCCTTCCTCTGAGCTCCCCAGCCTCTAAGATACAGTCATCATGGTGCACATATGGGTTGATATCTGTGTCCCACCATCTCCTCCGTTAGACTCTGAGCTCCCTGAGGGAGGTGACAGTGCCTCATTCACTTTTGTGATCCCAGTACCCAGCCCAGTATGTGTTCCACAAAAATCTGCCAGATGAATGAGCCCATAAACACCTCCCGGTGTTTCTGGGACTACCACCCCATGCACTCAACCCCTCTCTGAACACTCGCCATTCTTCCTACTCTACTTCAATCCCGTCTCTTTCTTGGGTCCTCTCAAAGAATTTCGAAAGGATCTCTTCGTGGCTATTGCATGTGTCTTACCACCTTGATTGTGAGTTCTTAGAGGAGAGAAGACTTTGTCATATATTGTATTTCCTTTGTATGTTTCATTAGCATTCAGTAACAATCAATACATATTTGTTGGCTGATTATTCTTTGATAAGTGGGAAATATTTACATGAAAAATGCTTGTGCATGTTTGTGTGCACAGTGGCACACACTCCAGTTGACTTACAAAGTAGTGTTGATCATCCTGAAATGGATGAATAGTTTCCGGAGAAAATAATTCAACTAAACTTTCTCATGTGTTACAATTTTTGAGTCATTTTTGCAGTGAAGCCTCCTAATGCCCAGTAGCATCTTCAAAGCAGACTGGAATAAGCACAACTAATCATCAACAACCATTTAGCTCACATTTGTCCTGTGCCCTGAAGGTTTCCTCCATGTAATGTCTCCCAGGTCTGTCTGCCCTCCAACCAGGAAATGCCCATAAGAGGACATAACCCATAGACTATACCCCCTGCTTATTCCCAGTATGAATCCTCAAACCAGAAGCTGAAATGTATGCCTGGAGAAGGACTTTACATAGTAGGGGGATTGGCACAGAATCAAATTTTATTCTGGGGTGCAGCAGTCATCGCCTGGCCTAGCACCTCAGTTAGGAGCCTGGGAAAGTGGGCCCCAGTGGGAGAGGTGGTCTCAACCACAGCAAGTGGCAGGCCCGGGCATCTATCTGCCCAGGGCTCTTGTTTAGAGAAACAAAAGCAACTTCAGTCCAATTCTACGGAGATTTATGGAGCACCAATGTTTGAGCCAAACGCTGATCACATGGTCGTGAAGACCAGCCCTGTTCCTGTTCCTCAGAGTTCAGAGTCCGGCCACATGTGAGTGAGACAAGTAGGGCCCTGACTCTTCTATAGAAGAGGGACTTCGTTGTGTGTGTCCTGTAAACTTAAAATCAATGGCCACTATGTGTTGAGTATTTACTGTGTATCAGACACTAGGCTATGCAATTTACACGTTCTGTCTCATTTATGAGCCATGTGTACTTAGGACGTAAGCGTGTTCATCTTCCATTTCCAGGTGAGGAAATGCATGTGAGATGAGGCAACTTTCTCACACCTAAGGGGCAGAACAGAATTTTAACTTTACTCATCCAATTCCAGAGCCAAGTCATCTTAACCTTTAATAGGAGCCCTGCAGCTGGATAGGTCACGGCAAAGACGAGGAAATGCCACACACGTCCTCTTCCTAAACCTGTCTCTGAAGTCAGGGTGCTGTGTTTTTGTACATGATGAAACAGAGCCAGAAACAAGGCTATATGACCTGCCAAAGAGATAAAGAACAGCTCCGAGTCCTTGCACTCAGAAAATCAACACCTACCCTTCTACCCAGCCTGCTTTCTGGAAAGACAGAAGGAGGGGAACAGCTGGGACTATTATGGCCTGGCCGTGGGAGACAGGAATTGGAGAAAAATGAACCTGAGTCTATATTGAACCGGATTCCAATATGATCATGTCCAGTAGCCTCATTGAGTGCTTTGCTCCCACATGGAGCCTAGAAAGGAAGTAACGTTTAGAAACCCTTCTGTCAAGACATCATGGAGCCCGGCAGGACTGGGAAAGAGTTCAGGCATCCCTCACTGACCCAGAGCAGGTGGGAAATCAAATAACATACATAAGTGAATTTTCTAAGCACTTGAAATGTGCTTAAGTGCCAAAACTTATTTTCAATATTTTATGCAAAAAGCATTTGGGGTGCAACAGTCCATACTGACAATCGAATTGTCACCAGAAAATGGCAACCCAGAATTTGCTGTTTAGTTTAACTGGATAAAAGGGCTCTGAAGGAGAATGGAGAAGTGACTTTTCAAGGAAAGGTTGGTATTGTCCTCTGAGAGCCGACCGCCATTCGCTTTGTTTTCAGAGAGGTTTCGTGGTGTAGTTTCCTCAGCCTGGGATTTAGAGAAACAAAGACACAGATTTCAGGGGCACCTGGGTGGCTCAGTCGGTTAAGCGTCCGACTTCAGCTCAGGTCATGATTTCGTGGTTTGTGGGTTCCGACCCTGTGTCGGGCTCTGTGCTGACAGCTCAGAGCCTGGAGCCTGCTTCTGATTATGTGTCTCCCTCTCTCTCCGTCCCTCCCCTTCTTGCACTCTGTCTGTCTCTCTCTCTCAAAAATAAATTAAAAAAAAAAACATTAAAAAAAAAAAAAAGGACACAAAATCCAATCTTGGCTCCAACAAGTACTGGTCGAGTGACCTTGGGAAAATGACATATCCTCTCCGAGGCTCGGTTTCTTCTGTGAAATGAGAATAATAACACCCACCTTATAGAGAGATATAACATGTATAGCACATACTATATAATAATATGCGTTATATACAAACACACACAAAGATGGATAGACAGATGGATGCAGAGACATGAAGGTAACAGGTATACCACCGGAAAGTGCTGTCACACAGTGATCACTAAATGTAGGCTCCCTCTCCTTTATCCTGTCTTGTCTTTTCCATCCCACCAATGCTCTGTAATCCCTTTCAGGCTCCTTCAGCTGAAGCACTGACGTGGGTCGCTGCTCACCACCAGGAAGAACAATGGGGCGGGGGAAGGAGGGCTGGGGGCAGAGGAGCAGACGTGGCCCGAGGGACTCAGTCCAGTGGCCTCAACGTGAAAATGAAGCGACATACCTTTAAACTTTGTGCAAAGTCTCAGAATCATCCACGAAGGCCCATCCCTCCTGACCTAAACTATAAAGCTTGCTACAGAAAAGGAGGAAGAGCCATGATCGAATTCTGGTCATAACTTCGTGCCCTGTGTGGTGAAGATAAGGGTAGAGTGTACCAGAGATCAGGTTTTCACTCCGCTCTTTGTATCCCACTATTTCCAAGCATTTAGCCCGGGAGCCCTCAATTCCAGGAAGAGCTCAAGATTTCCAGAGAACATTGACGCAAAGGCATTATTTGTGAAGAAGAATATTTTGATGGAGTTAGGCCAAGGCACCATGGAAATGGCAAAAACAACAAACCCCTATGTATATTATTGCAAACTAGGTAAGCCACATAAGGTCAACCCAGGCCCAAAGAGTCTCTGGAAAACATTCACAAAACCAATCAAATCTGGGTATCCTCCATTGGAAACCAGGGTCTGTCTGATATGCAATAACTCTGGTAAGCCCCCATTTGCCTTTTTGTCTCGGCACTTGGTGTGTATTTATGAATGTCTGGGTCCTGTGCTAAGGAATCTGAGTTTTATTCATCTTACTCTGGGTAATATAACTTTCATAAAATAAAGCAAAGCTTTTTAAGCTGATAAACCTCTTGTACTTAGCTGCAAGGCCCACTTAGTGAACAAAACAGGTTTAAGCGTATCATGCGGATTTATAAAACAGAATGACCAATGAGACCTGAATCATTACAGAGATGTAATCCAATGATTTCAGCGACCATATGTTTGACCATGCACACTCCAGAACTTTCTCCTCACAAACTTGGAAGAGATCGGGCTGGAGAAAGCAGGAATGGTTTCACGTATTAAAACCATGTGCAGGCTGACTTCAGCAAAACACTGTTGATGAAAATGTAACAGACAAGTGTCCCATGTCATCCCCGGAGATTTGGATAAGGCCTTGAAAGCTGAGAATGTGTAAGCAGATCAGGGAAAGATCTAGGGGAGAAAGGAAACACATTTCTTGGACAGTTTATATACAACTGGGGCTGAAGATTGGGAGCCGCCGGGAAGGGTGGGGGGGAAGGAGATTCAGCACTTCTCCAAGCGTGAGAAGAGAGTAGCATACTCCATTTGGAGTAAAAGAGTTTGTAAAGGAGCGGACCAGACAATGCAGCATCCACAGCTGTTGGATCATGATCCACAGTGCCGCTTCCAAGTGTATCACTTTTTGATTCTTGCATTAGCCACATGGACAGCACCTTGAGGCTGTCTGGGGGACGGACACAGAGGCACTGAGCCCCCTGCTGCAGGTGAAACACAGCCAAAGGAAGCCCAGACAAAGCCACTTTGCACTCCGCTCGCGCTGACCACGGAAGGGAGGGCAGGCGGGGAGGAAGATGAGCAGGGAGAGCTTCAAACAGCCAGGACTGTTGTGTTAGGAAAAACCCAGCGAAACTTCCAGCAGCTAAAATTAGTTCTCACGAGTAATGGATTTCATCCCGAAGCTCTGAGGGGTGCAGACATCCAGTCTGGAGGTGATTAACACCAGCGCTAACTGATGATTCTGAACCCGGGCGGATTTCCAATTCGACTTTTGCATCTTGACTTTTTTTTTTTTTTTGGTTGCAGGGCTCTTGCTTCCTCCCTCTCGGCTTGTTTCCTTCCTTTTCTCTCTCCCGTTCTGACGGGCACACAGTTACGATTCTGCAGGTGAAAAGCAGACCAGCTGCTGCACCTGGGAAGTGTGTCGGTACAGCCACGCCATGGGCTGTCCACTTGTCCCCTGGCCTCTGCTTACTCGCGTACGAAGCGCTGCTGAGAATGCCTAGCCGGCAAGCCCTTGGAGCACAGCAAGGGGATTAGAGGGCTGAAGACGGTCCCCGGGTGCTGTCTCGCCAAGGCATAGTGCAGTGTTCGGTGCAGAGTCACGGGCTTTGGCGTGTCCTTCCGTGGGTCCCCTTACCACCTCCACGAGCGTTTCCTCACTTGCTCGTGGAAATCAGGGACTCTCCCCTTCTCACTTCCATCACCTGCGCCTCCTGGTCACAAACCCAGCTCAGAGTAAGTGGTCCAAACTCATGACTTGCTCCTACACCCCCCATGCACTTTCTGCAGCTTTACGCTAGCTGTGTGCCACCTCCTTCCTGCCTCTGGGCTGCTGTGCTACGTTCCAGATGGTAAAACATAATAAGGGCCTCTTTTGAGTCTTCCGTTTGCTCAGTATGGTGATAGGTGAGTTAAAAATCCTGATTCAGGGGCACCTGGGTGGCTCACTCGGTTAAACATCCAACTTGTGGTTTTGGCTCAGGTCATGATCTCATGGTTCCTGAGTTTGAGCCCCCCACCGGCCTCCGTGCTGACAGTGTAGAGCCTGCTTGGGATTCTCTCTCTCTCCCTCTCTCTCTCTGCCCCTCCCCCACTTGTACACTCACTCTCTTTCTCTCTCTCAAAATAAATAAACTTGGAAAAAATCCTGATAATTCAGAGATTATATTTTCCCCATCATCAAGTTTTAGACATCAGAAGGTCAAAGCTGGATCACATCTTTCAAGTTCTATTTCAAAAATTATGTTTCAGACTGAATAGTACATCTTCTCTCCAACACAGTAAGCACATCATTATCTTCAGATAATTGGTCTTGAAGGATAAACCATCAATCTCCCTGCATGATGGCCCTGCCAATATTTGAAGACTGTCCAAAGCCTGATCACCATCACCTTGTGGAGACTTCCTCAAGGCCAGGACAGGGTTTACAGCTCTGCCCTGGGAGCTCTTGCCTCTCATTTCGGTGACAGCCACCAAGACTGGATTTTAACTGATCTGTTTACTGTCTGTCCCCTCCAGCAGACAGTGAGCACCCCCAAGTCCGAGTTGGTAATGAATCCATCTCTGCAACCCCGTCGTATTGCCTGACACATATTCGGCTCAATAAATGTTAGTTAAGTGAATGCACGTCAATCCTCTGCCTTCTGTTCTCCAGGAGAAATATCCTGAAGCGTTAAATGACAGTTTCCAGGAGAGGATACTGATGATGCTGACGTGAACAGAAGAGAGCAGAGGAAGTGAAATGTTTTTCCATCTGGCCTGAAGCCCTGCCATTGAGTGTAAAGGTGGTATAGGTGAGACATTCCCTTCCAGCTTCTCCCTGAGGTGTCCTTTCTACCCCAGGGCCTTTGCGAGACAAAGACATTAGTGGATCCCACCTTCCCTGAAATGACTGGCAGGAAGTTGCTCCCCCTCCCCCAACTAAAGTGCAGAATTTCTTGACCTCGATTGCGCTGCTTGTAAAATTTCCTCCATCACCTCCGTGCATACCCCTCCACCCACTTTCTGAAACCAGACAATATTTGTTTGACTATTTCCTAAGGGTTGAGAAGTGAACCAACCATCAACAGACAACCAATAAAGTCTTTCCCCAGAAGCAGCAGGGAGAGGGTCACAGGCCCACAACAAAGCAGGAATATGGTCAAGCAGCACTTGTGTCTGAGACTAAAGGTAACCAAAAGGCATTTAGCCACATACAGGATCCACTCAGTGTAGACTATGGACGGGAGATGAAGCACCTTTCTGGAAATCCTTGGAAAGCACCATAGTGAAATGCAGTCAGTGAAATAAAGTCAGTAAGCCTGAGAATTATGACAACCAAAGCCTGCTCAAACACCAATAATAATGCCTGAATGATAGAAGATAGAGAAGGCTGGAGGCTGATCTTTAGGGCAGGAGGGAGGAGAGGGAGGCGTAAGCCCTGGCCAGTCTGTGGCCACTCTGACCAGCCACCAGGGACAGCTGTGTCACAGAGGGACAGAAATACCCTCGGATATAGAGAAGAACCCTGGAGAGGACTCTAGGCTTTGTGAAAACACGTAAGGCCATCCAGCTTTAGGCTCTGATTCCTTGTTTGTAAAGGCAACTTCTGCTTTTAATCTGCTTTCTCATGGAGCATTTCCTCTTGTGGGGAGAACATGCTAGTTTGATGACATGTGTATCCAATTACCCTGCAGGGCACAGATCTCATGATTTAGTAAACTGACACTCCAGGTTTTTTTTTTTAAATCTCTTTTGAGTCTGGCTAGTGTGAACCAATTCACTGGGACTGTCTGAGCAAGATGAATAAATAGATTAATTTAGTTCCTGAACCTCGAAAGCCAAAGTGCAGCCCATGGGCCCAAGGCAGTCTAAACAAGGCAATGTGTCCCCTCCCACAAAGTTTATGAATATAACAAGATGATTGCTGCCTACTGGCAATGCCAGTTAATTATTCTTATTAGTGCTAACACTTTTCATACTAATGGTAGTAACCACCATCATAATGCCCCATGCTTGGCTCTTTCCCTGGGGCTGAGTAATTACACCACATTCTCTCCTACTGGAGCTTGGGTTCCGGCTCTCTCCCTGGGACATGTGTATCCACAAAGCCGCATCTGTCAATGGTTTAAAATGATGATGACTACCTTGACAAGGAACATTCTTTGTCTCCAAAAATGGACCTACCATACAGATTAGGCACTCTTATCACCACTCTTTACAAAGCCAATTACACTGAGTACCAGCTGGCTGATAGATATTTATGTGACCTCGTTTTAAAGACTGAACCATGTGGGAGGCCAGTCAAAAAGTAAGGGGATTACTGTAAGTATTTTGCCTGGAGTTTCTGCTAGGCAGAGAGGTCAAAGGCCACAACAAGGGTAGGGGCCCTCCCCACCCACAGCAGACCCACCCTAACCCTCTGGCCTTCCCAAACGCTCTCATGCCCAAACTCCGTAAGGCCTTGCTCGATTCTTAGACTGACACACATCCACTGTGTTTCTCCATAGCACAGAGCATGCTGTATCCCTGAGCATAAGTGAGGCAAGCCATCATTAACTCATCTCCTTGAAATTTTGAGAAAGAAAGGCAGTGTGCACATGATGGCAAAATTCAGTCTTGTCAATGAAATGCTGATTCTCATCTCCAGTGGGCACATTTATTTCCTTGGAACTTGCGGGATCTTGGCTGACCACACCTCCAGGCTGGACACCGACATGCCCACCAGGGTGTCCCTCACATTCTCCTCATTCTTCTCAGTAGCTTAAGTGATGCAGGCAAAGATGTTTTTCCTAAGTCCAGATCCCTGGAGGGACTCTGGATAAGGACCCATTAAATGTGTTTTTAAAAATGAGTATCCCTCATAGGAAAAAATATTTCTCCTTCCAACATGATGGATAACATAGAAATGAGTGCAGAGATCAAAAGAGAAGGAATACATCAGGTATCTGCACTGACAAAATACAGAATGTCTGCATGCAGAGGGGACGTTTGGTACATGGCCGGTCACAGCCGCTTTTGCTGTGATTGATTTCTCAGTGTGACAGGTTTAGCAAATGAAAATAATGCTGCACTTCAAAAAACTGCAGAGGCTAACCTTTTTCCCATTACAGGTGATATGAAGAACAGGGGTTCAGTGCTGACCCCCGTGGGACAGCTGCCTTCCCCTGTGCGCTGCCTGTGGGTCACGACCTGCTCAGCAGCCTTGCTCACTGGTCTCCAGACGGAAGATGAAAGCAGGGAGTTGGGGTGCAGTAGGAAGGTCAAAAGTCCCAACATGGGTAGGGGCCCTCCCCACCTACGGCAGACCCACCCTAACCCTCCAGCCGGTCAGTGGGAAGTAGCAAGAGTCTGAGACTGAGATCCAGGAGTTCTAACTTCTAACCCTAGTTCAACCTGGAGCCAGCCTTGCACCAGGAACCCCAACCAAGGCCAGGGGCCTTTTACTGAGTATTTTCATCAGCACTCGAATGTGCCTCAGGCAACCTTGATCCTGTGCCTGCAAGCATCCCTCTCCCTCTCTGAAATGCTAGTCTTATCCAGCCTCCTAGACATACCTGGCATGGTGTCTCCTCCTTCCCGAACACCCCTGTCCCCATTGGTGGCTTCAGCCCAGGAATTCCTACAGCTGCACACAAGCCCCTCCGCATGTCACTTAATCTACTTTATGAATCTTCTTGTCCCACCATATACACTGTTAATATTCTCATGGGAGGCAACATGCTTTTGTCATCTTGGCATCTTTAGCACCTAACACAGTGCCTGGAATAGAGAAGGTACTCAAGAAATGCTAGTTGTTGACACTAATAATGATACATTTGAAGTGAGTGGTTCTCCAAGCATAGCCATATTATGTAGAAAAACTTTATCTAGAATGTGGCCTATTAGCCATAAAGATCTGAACATCTTGGAAGGTATAAGAGAGAGGCTCAAAGTCTCCATTTATTCTCTGCTTGAGACTCTCAGAGCTCTGGAAGGCACCAAGGAAAACAGGCACCCTAGCTGCCATTTTGAAATATGACACAGCTGATAAATCAACCAGAGACTAATCCCTGGAGCAAAACTAGTGGTGACCAGGTGACCACCAAGTTTGAGCTTATCAATTTATACTTAAAATAGAAATAAAGAAATATAGTACTGCTTTACTTAATACTATATTTTAACCCAGGCAAGTATTGTATTGTATACTGTAATTATAAGGCTTTGGATATACTACATTCAAACCATACCCAGATATATATGCCAAGCATCTCTATCCCAGACTTCTGACCTCCACATGTGCATACACAATTGCATGGATATCTCAAAGTTTATCTCAAGTTTAACATGCCCCAAATGAAATTCTTGATCTCACTGATCCCCCTAGACTTGCTCCTTCACCACCCTCTATTCTTTTTTCTTAGCCATCTACATGAATGCTTATGCCAAAAACTAGGGTTTATACCTGAAACTTTTCTCTCCTTTAACCCCATACCCAAAATACACCTGCCACTCGATCACCATCACTGCCTCCCTGGTGGAAGCAACTGTCACTGCTCACCTGACAAAGCCTCCCAACAGTCACCACCCTCCACTCCTGCTTTGTCTAACCCCCGTTCACAGAGTAGCTGGAATAATACTTGAGTGAAAATCAGATCAGTTCATATCTTTGGCCAAAATCCTTCTTTGGCTTCCCACTACATTTGTTAAACCTAAACTTTCTGCCACGTCTCTCCTTCCCCAGGCTCTTGCATATAACTTTCTGATATCCTGTCTTGATATCATACTCTAACCATGTTGGACTTAAAAAAATTTTTTTTTTAACATTTATTTATTTTTGAGAGAGAGACAGACAGACAGACAGACAGACAAAGGGCGAGCGGAGAAGAGGCAGAGAGAGAGGGAGACACAGAATCCGAAGCAGGCTCCAGGCTTTGGGCTGTCAGCACCGCACCCGGTGCAGGGCTCGATCCCATGAACCGTGAGATCATGACCTAACCCAAGTCACACATTTAACCAACTGAGCCACCTGGGTGGCCCCTTGCTGTCCTTCCTGGTGTTTTCCTACCTACTGGGCCATGGCAGACATGTTCTTTACCTACTGCAAATCCATTTCCTGCTTTCCTCTTCACCAGCAGAGGTCACCTGCTTCATTTGGCCAACCAGCGATAATCCCATCTTCTCTGCCAGGGACTCCTTTAGAAACAGCATGGGAGGCATTTCTGGCCAATCAGACATGAGGGAAAGTTGCCTGAGGGACTTCTGGGGAAGATATTCTAGCTCTTCCAGGAACGTGGGGATAAACATCACCTCTTCTTCCACCAGTCAATGCTGTGTCTGTCCAAGATGCCCGACGCTGCGGTGGCCATCTTGTTTGGTTGTGGGGGGCAGCGGGGGGGCGGTCGCAAGGAAAGATTAACGTACTGAGGATGGTGAAGAGCAGGGATGGATACCATCTGGGAGTGACATTCTGACCTAGGCAGTCTTGTGGCTCCCCTAGATCCACACTTGTTATTATGTGAGGTATGACTTGTTTTCTTGTTTTAAATGCTTAAGCCAGAATTTCCTGTCACTTGCAGCTGAAAGCCTCCTCTGTGCATGCTATTCACTCTGCCTGGAACACTTTCTCCTCACTCTGTCTGCTGAACACTCACACATCATTTAGGTTTTGTTTTAAGGCCCCTTTTTCAAAGAAGTCCTCCTCAGCCATTTACCCCAGTGGAAACGAGGCAACCTCTGTTCCACTTTACTAGGGCACCTCGTCCTCTTCCTTTAAGGCGCTCTGCACGTTTTTAAATGTGTTGCACATGTTGCACATGTTTAAATGTTCATTTATGAGGTTTCTCTGAATGCCTGTCTCTTCCATGAGACTGAGAGCCAGCTTCACAAACCCAGGGACTGTGTATGTTTTGTTTAAAGCTCATTCCCAGGATCTAGCATAGTGACAGGTGCATGGTACGTACTCAGTAAACATTTGCAGAAAGAAAGAAATAAACACAAGCTGGATGTCACAGGGAAAGAAACATCCTGTCTTCTCTCACTGACATGGCCACGTCTGCATGTGAAGGGCATGTGGCGTAGCAGAAAGAGCTGGACTGGAAGTCAGAGCTGGGCTGGGGTTCAAATGTCAATTCTGACACCAAGTTATATTATTTAATGTCCTCGAACTGAAGTTTCATCTTCTCTCAGTGGGTTTAATAATAACTACACCTATCTTGTAGGATTGCAGGGAGGTGAAGGGAGATAAAACCTGTGAGAATATTTATATCCTTGCACTGTTACACAGATGTTTGATGTAATATATATGTGTATATATAATATATATGTGTATATATAATATAGATATATATGTATTTATTACATATACATCATTGATATTATAAAGTAGGTACTATGTCCATCCTGAAATGTCCATGTTTTGAGGAGATTCTGCTATAAGAATTTCATCAAGCACAACACAACCAAATCATTTACTATGGACTGAATAGCATCCCCCTCAAATTCGTATGTTGAAGCCTAACCCCCACTGTGATGGTGTTTGAAAATGGGGCCTTTGAGAGGTGATTAGGTTGGGATGAGGTCATGAGGATGGGGCCTCCATAATGGGATTAGTGCCTTTATGAGAAGAGACAGGAGACACGAGACAGCTTGAACATTCCCCTTCTGCCTTGTGAGGACACAACAGGAAGGTGGCAACCTAGGCAGAAAGAAGGTCCTCACCAGGAACTGAATCAGCAGGCACCTAGATCTTGGACTTCCCAGCCTTCTAAACTGTGAGAAATGAATGTCTGCCTATTGAGTCACCCAGTCCATAGTGTTTTGTTATAGCAGCCAGAGCTGTCTAAGACACCAATGCCCATCCCAGTAAAGCTGTATGCACCTCCTTCTAGCTGTGCAGATATCCTACCCCAATGCCAAGACTTGAGGGAAACCATTATACATACAAAGGGAATCTATAGACATTAGTGTAGGCCAGATGGGTCAAGATTCAGAAGAAGTGTGAAGGCACAAACAAGCAGAAGCCCAGATGAAGGGACACTTGTGCCTAGCCCCAGATTTCTCGAGGTAACGCCAGCTTTGGTCCTCTGCAGGAAGAACGGTGGCCCATCATTCATTTCTTCTCATCTTTCATGTCAAGTTTGTCAAGGCATGACCTCTGATATGAATTTCAGCTCAGAGTTTAGGGGGCCAGAGTAAATAACACACGGCTTGTGTCTGATATCTACCTACGCAGGAAGCCCCCTAATGAGGTATGCTAAAGTGTATGTGTGTGTGTGTGTGTGTGTGAATTTATTAGGGGACAGGGTCCAGAGCTTCCACCAGATTCTCAAAAGGGTCTGTAACTCCCCCCGACACACACACTAAAAAGGATGAAACTACTATAGAAGATGGTCAAGATGCTTTAAAAGTAAGAGCACTATGTAAATGCAATGTTAGTTTTATGGCTCAGATGAATCTGACCTTTACCTATTTCCATAAGGGGGAGTCCTACGGGCCAAGGATATCAGAACGGATAAATCCTGTGATAATGGCAGGAATCTACAGGAGCTGTCAACTAAATCCACATTAAATTACAAAAGCTGCCCGATTCAATGTATGCTGTAGAAAGACCGCTTGCTTTCCAGATAATGAGACAACGCCAATACAGGGGGGATGTTTCCAGCAGTCCCTGAGGATGCCACATACTGTCAGACCTTTCTCTGATCACAATCCCCCACGGTCTTTCATTGTGTGTAGCAGACTCTGTCTGCTAGAAAGCCTTCCCTTCCTTGGGAAGAAATTCATTTCCTATCAATTACAGACACCAGTTGGCCTAAACCCAGCCTAGCAGCGTGCTCCATTGTAAGTGTTTGAAAGTATCACTGCCAAAAGAAATTGTAATTAAAAAACAACTTTACAGTGGACTGAAGCAAAACAAAAAATAATAATAATAACCAAAACTGATAACCGTGAAAACAACTGCAACAACCCTATGCCTATGACAGCCCTTCCTGGGTTGTGGAGATGAGGCACCTGAGAAGAGATGAGGTATCTAAAGGCTAAATTTTGGTTTTCACCATATTTTTCTCATTTTGATTTCTTTTGAAGATGTCCTAATATTTTCATAGTCATTTGTATCCCCAGGAAAGCCAAGGTGGCACATGAAGAGATGCTCAACATCATTAGCCATAAGATAAATGCACTGAGGCATTATTCATAACAGCCAAGATATGAAAACAATCCAAGTGTCCATTGATAAAGAAGATGTGATACACACATGCACACACGCATGCACACACATACACACACACTGGAATATTACTCAGCTATAAAAAGGATGGGATGTTGTCATTTGCAACAACAGGGATGGACTTAGAGGGTATTTTGCAATGTGAAATAAATCAGACCTAGAAAGACAAATACTATATGATCTCACGTGTATGTGGAATCTAAAAAAACAAATGAATAAATAAACAAAAAGCAGAACTGGACCTATAAATACAGAGAACAAATTGATGGTTTGCCAGAAGGGAGGGTGGAGGGGTAAAATGGGTGAAGAGGAGTGGGAGGTACAGGCCTCCAGTGATGGAATGAATATGTCACAGGAGTAAAAGGTACAGCATGGGGAAAAGAGCCAACAGTATTGGGATAGCGTCGTATGGTGACAGAGGGTAAGCTACACTTGTTGTGAGCACAACCTAACGTATAGAGTTATGAAATCACTATGTTGTGTGCCTGAATCAAATGTAACATTGTGTGTCAACTGCACTCAAAAACATTAGAAATACATTTTAAGAAAGAGAAACGCAAATCAAACGCACGACGAAAGCACTTCATACCGATTAGGACGGCTGTTATGAAAAGGCGGGAAGGATGTGGTGAGACTGGAACCCTTGTGCATTGCTGTTGGGAACGTAAAGTGGGGGCGCTGCTATGGAAAACAGCGTGGAGCTTCCTCGAAACGTTAAAACGTAGAATTACCGTATGATCCAGCCATCCCACATCCGGGTAGACACCCAAAGGCAGACATCTGAACACCCATGTTCGTAGCAACATTATGCATAACGGCCACAAGGTAGAAACCCCCAGGTGTCCACTGAGGGATGAATGGATAAACAAAATGTGTCATATGCATATAATGGACTGTTCGTCAGCCTTAAAAAGAATGAAATTCCGGCACCTGCTCCCACATGGATGAACCCTGAGGACATTATAAACGAGAAAGCCAGTCACGAAAGCACAAATGCCATATGATTCCACTTACGTGAGGAACCTAGAATGGCCGACTTCACAGAGATAGAAGGAAGAATGGAGTGTATCTGGGACTACAGGGAGGGGACAACAGGAGTCAGAGTTTAATGGGGACAGAGTTTCAGCTTTGGGAAGATGAAAACATTCTGGAGATGGGTGGTGGTGACTGCATGACAGTGTGAATGAACTGGACGCCACTGACATGTGCATTTAAAAAGGGTTAAAATGGTAAATCCTGTGTTAAGTGTATTTCACGACAATAAAAAAGAAAAAAAGAAAAAAGAAGCCAAGGTAGCAAGCAATACTCACAAGATATAGGCAATCACCCCGATGGACCAGCAGTCCACAGCTTTGCTGTACGGTTTCTGGGCCAGGACCTCAGGAGCTGTGAAATGACAAAGGAGAGACACAAGCCTGACAACTCAAAAGCTGAAGACATAAAACATTTCTTAGATTTTTCTTTTCTTTTTCTCTTTGCGCCTCAGGATGAACTTTCTGTCATTCTAAAAACTGAGTAGAGATAGAGGACCTATTTTGGGTGTTGGCTTTCTTAACTAGAAAAAAGTGAGAGCATTTGTGCGTGTGTGTGTGTGTGTGTGTGTGTGTGTGTAACTGGAGATTATCAGTCAAATTCAATCAGTCAATCAACAAATAGGAATAGGTAGCTCTCTCATGTCAGTGCTGTGCTAAGTACTACAGCTCAGCTGAGACTGAGTCGGGGACAGGTACACTTCACGGGAGTCTGGGGTGTGACTCCACCTAAAATTAACTCAGGGAAGCCTCTCTGGGCCCAGCACAGGGCCTCCCTGGGTGCCATGGGGCATGAACAGGAAGCCTGTTCCTAATGCCTTCACAGAGCTCACAATCCAGGGCAGTGAAGACCTGAAATCTGGCCCCTGGGGGGCCTGGCCCAGGCCCGCTCTCAGCTCATTCTCTAAGATTTGGGGTGGGTCTCCCGTCAAACAGCCTCTCCCCTGTCAAACAGCAAAAACGCTCCTTAATCTCAACTCCTCGCTTCTAACCCGAGGGTCCTCTAGCCCAGGGGTCTCAGCTTATTCTGTCCCTGTTCTCACACTTGCTATTCCAGGCCTTGCGTGCTTTCCTAAGCAGGACTAGGAACGCATACAAACTATTGCTGAATGTTTCTGGTTACGACGGTAAGAAATACCGGGGCGCCTGGGTGGCTCAGTCGGTTGGGCGGCCGACTTCAGCTCGGGTCACGATCTCGCGGTCCGTGGGTTCGAGCCCCGCGTCGGGCTCTGGGCTGATGGCTCAGAGCCTGGGGCCTGCTTCCGATTCTGTGTCTCCCTCTCTCTCTGCCCCTCCCCCGTTCATGCTCTGTCTCTCTCTGTCTCAAAAATAAATAAACGTTAAAAAAAAAAATTAAAAAAAAAAAAAAAAAGAAATACCAACCACAGACAATCCCCAAATCTGCTTGTAGGTTTCGACCCCAATTCCTCCAAACTTCTGATGAGACTATTTTTTTTCCTTTTTTCCCCAAGAGCAAAATAAATAGGTCGGTATGTCCTTTATTGGCTACATTCAGCCTCAACATGGTAGCAGAAGGAGACACAGAACTGTAACGCTGGGCAGCTCACAAACTGGAGAAGCGGCCCCTGGATACTTGGGAGCTGGCTGCATCTTCCTTGTCCCCACTTGTCCACACTTCCTTGTCCCCGTGCCTACTAAGAGCAGATTTCTCAGATGCTTCTATTACGGCAACTGACGAAAGGGAGCCGTTTACCACAGTAAGTGTCTCGCTGATTTAGGAGGCATGCTCTCCATGAGCTGATGTTCTGGTATGAGTGGTTACAAGGCAACAGATGGTGGGAGGTGACTGCATCTGCAAGGAGCTTATTTCTAAGCCTCCAGGGCCATCCACGTGGGCTGGTGGAAAGTTCAAAGGAGGCAGAGAAGGCTCACTGGTGACGCCTGACCCAGTGTCATCCCCCCAGCAGAACAGACGGCAGAATATCCTGAGCCCACAGCCAGGCTGGCAGGTAGGAGCCCTGGCTTCCACGTCACAGGGTCCGCAGGGCTCTTTAGGAAGACGGCAAGCCAGCCCGGCCCAGCCACTCCATGACACCAAATGTCAAACAGTGATGCAGGGGCAGCTAGAGCTCAGGGCAGGATTGGGGGCACAAGCTCTTGTGTCACACCAGGTATGACATGGCGACAGACATGCGGAAGGAGCCCTGAGAAGGTGCGAAGGCACCTCCAACAGCTGATTCCACAGTTTATAAGCAAAGATTGAGACGATCCACTGAGCCACGGTGTGTGGAGGGTAAGTGTCACAGCACCCGCAAAGCAGGCTTCACTCCTGGGAAGAGCTGGTACTGTCTGTGTTCTTTTGCACACCCCATCCTCAGTTCTCTAGCCTGTGGGTGTGGGAGGGAGGACTCCTTAGAGAACCCCCTCCTCCCTCCTTCTCCTCCTTCTTCCTCCTCCTTCTCCTTCCTCTCTTCCCGCCCCGCCCCCCTTCCCTGACTGTTAGAAAGAAGGAAATTCTGGTCACCATCCATTACTCAGAAAACAAAAGAATAAAGAACACGATGGCCCTCCAGGAACCTGTACATCCGAAGGCACCTGCACATTCAGCAGATCTACCTTCAGCCCGGCAAACAGACCTACATTTTGGAGAACCGTGCGAGACATGGCACGCACCTGAAAAGCAAGTGGCTGACTTTTAGGCAGCTTGGAACTGGGATGTTGCTTCCGATGTTTAGATTCTTGAAGCCACAGATGACATATCCACCATTTTCAAAACCAGAGATTTTGTTTAAATGGTAAAGTTTATAACATCACACATACAGTTTAAAAAAAAAAGATAAAGGAACGGTGTCTGGATCTTTCTCAGATGCTTCTATTCTTGCAACGGACAAAAGGGAGCCACTGACGGAGAGATGCCAGGATCGGTAGCATGGGTGTTGGGGGGAAAGTTCTCAATGATTAACAAGCAAATATCAAGGTAGCGATCCTGGGGGTGGAGGTCTGTATACCTGTGCCAAACATTTCTTGTTCTTTCTGGTGTTGTGTCTTCCCTAGGTCCTATCAACAACACAATAAACATTTTTTTAACCAATTGTTGGCAGGTAAATCACTTGCCTTGGGGTGAAGTTCTGAACTGCACTTGAAACACACAGAGAGTGAAAGTCCTTGGATGTGTAATGTAACAATAAACAAGAGAAAGTAGATTGATTTGGAAATGATATTCTCACCAACCTAAAATAATTAAAGAATTATGCAATGGCAAACCACACTAACGTGTGTTGATTCCAACTGCTCTTTTGATTTGATTCGTGAAACCAAATGTTCTCAGGACATTGTTTGAACAAGCCTGCCTACATCCCTATAAATAGCTACTTTTCATCTCGTAGTGATTCTTGGAAAACACCGATTCTCAGGCAATATTCAAAACCCTCCTGACAATTTGAAACGGCCACCCAAATCGTGACGAACCTCTGGGATCTGCTGGGATATTTTCTCTCCTGCTCTCCTCTGGGTCCTACAGTGGGCTCCCCTTGTTTGGCCAACCTGTTGAATTCTCCTCACCTCCTACCCTTTCCCCGATCCTTTCAGCCTGGAGCCTGCAGCCTGTAGTTCTGCAAGAGTCCACTCTCGCTCTGATCTTGGGAGAGGCCAGGTTTCACTTTGAGAACTGGCCGCACTCCCTTGTATTATGTTATTAATCTTATACCATTGGCAAGAATTTGGTTGTATTTCTTTTTTGTTAATGTTTATTTATTTGAGAGAGAGCGAGAGAGAGCAAGCACAAGTGGGGGAGGGGCAGAGAGAGGGGGAGACACAGAATCCGAAGCAGGCTCCAGGCCCCGAGCTGTCAGCACAGAGCCCGACGTGGGGCTTGAACTCACGAACCGTGAGATCATGACCTGAGCCAAAGTTGGATGCTTAACCGACTGAGCCACCCAGGCGCCCCTCGGCTGTAATTCTAAAATGTCACAGCCTCCAAGGTACAAACTCTCAGACAACAAATGCACACAGTCCCCACGGGGCCTCGGAGAGAGAGTGGGAAGGGTTCTCAGTCACACCCACCACTAATCCATCTCTCCCCCAACACCAGTCAGATGCCGAAGAACTTCCTAATGAAGGAGAAACAATTTTCTCTTCTGACTGTACCCAGCACAACTCACGTGCAGTGGGAGGGTGACAATAACTCTCGCCACCCCCACACCTCCTCACAGAGGGAGGCTTCGCACGGAAATAACTTAATTGGTGCTACTGACACTTGACAAAGAGAGCCGTCATTAACGGGCACTGCGGCTCGTTCGAGATGCCATCAGCGCCCAGGCAGAGCAGGAAAGGGCTCAGTCTCCTGGTACAGCGGAGACAGAAGGACAAGACTCCAGGCCGGAGGACACAGACGTTCCTCTAGTGCATCTCAAGGCACAGTCCTGGGGGCCGTGAGCAGCAACAGACCGACCCGGAGGCGCCGAAAAGGACACACACAAGATAGGTAGCAGCCGAGGGGGAACAGCTCTACCTGGGTGACACGTGTTGGTTTCCCAGGTTTCATCACCAAACTCCCGTGACACGCCAGCCTCCTGGACCTCCTCCCCTCCCCTCTGTATCTCCTCCCTACCGTGTGAATCACACTGCCGACCACCACACTTGGTACTGCTGGACAGCGGGGACGTATGGTCTGGATCTTCAGGGCTTAGCACATTCTGTTTGGTTAACCAATGGTTACTCCCGACACGAAGTGAGGGGAGGAAATGGGCAGAATTAGCCCTATGCCTCTGTCTGTGGCTGACTGTGTAGTTCATGCCACTCTCCGTTTAAAACCTTTTCTCAAAGGGATTTCGGAATCACTACTTCTAGGGCTAATGGGCAGGAAAGACCTTCAGGGAAGTGATCTCTCAGAACCTCCTTCTCGGTCAGACCTTGGGGGTTAATGATTCCGTTTTCTTAGCTCTCCCTGGTAGAAAGAGCATTCCATTGGCCGGGTCGGTTTACTCCAGCAAATAGAAGTCAATCACGTGAACCACGCGGTCTCAGCAGGGCAGCCCGAGCTGCTGGAGATCTGTGTGGACAGACGGGGCCCTCCTTCTGAGCCCCACGCTCGTCTCATGCTGTTCAGCGAAACAGTTGGTTCAAAATTTGAAATAATTGAATTTACTGCTGTGAGACTCACGACCAACCCACTGTGGAAAATTCCACTTGGTGGGAAGCGTCCTCCAGGCCAAGCTGTTTTATATTGGTTGAAAGCAAGGGTTCCTGGTAAAGGAATTCAGAGATTCCAAGAGGAAAAAAAAAAAATTCAGAAACCTTTCATCTTGTTTTTGAAACAATTAAATTGCCCATTTTCCTTCCTGAAAGAGAGAGGAGCAAAAGGCTTAACCAAGTCTAACTGGAAGCAGGAAGAGGGGCTCTGTTGAAGCAGGGGTGGCACTCAACCCCCAGGCTCAAAGAAAACAGAAAAAGAATTTTCCCTTTCCCTGTGCTCTCAAGGGAGTGCTGAAGAGCAGTTTCTACAGAGGGAGGGGAGGAGATTGAGAATACCTCCCCCTGTTACCAGGTTCATGGTCAAGGCCGTCTGTTCTCCTCTATGGAAGTCTAAGTACCACTGTACTCAGTACCTCAAAGTTGACCACCTCCAGTGGGTGAAGCAGAGGACACGCAGGAGGGGTGGCCTGGAGTGGGAGCAGCCCTCCATGCCAGAAAGTGGAAGCCCGGGACCGAGAACCATGGGACCCAGGCAGTGTTTCTTGCGTTCCTCAGTTATTTAACAGCTTGGGTTCCATATCAGGCACTGGCTTTGTGGTGTGAGGGAAGCAGACGTGGGCCCTATGCCACGGAGCACCTGTTCTCCTGGGTGCCGCGTGTGGACACAGCTGCAGAAGTAACGCCAGCCACAGCTGCCTTCTTAAGGAGACGATCAGACTAAGCCAGACAAGAGTGTGGCAAGATGGCACAGGTGTTGATCTTTAACCCTGAATACAGCCCTGAAAATACTGAACCTACTCTAAATAAAACTCCAAGTATCCAGGAAAGGATATATTACCTCCAACAGTCAAACAGTGGAGAAGGTGCAAATAAAAAGACTAGAGAACAGGAGAGACACGGGGTGGGGAAGAAAGGCTGTGGCTAGTAAGTTTTGAGCATATGCCCTTGTGTTGTGCTCTGAGAAGAAATTAACAGGTTTAAAGACGAAAGAGTGGGAAAGGTAGGAAGGACTGTTTTGTCATTAAATGGGAGGTAAAGATGTGAAATGGTTTCCTTTAAATGTGAAATGGATTTAGGTGGTTGTAACTTGAAACAACTTTAGTTGTCTGGAGTTAATCTTTTTAAGTGTATTTATTTATTTTGAGAGAGCTGGAGAGAGTGCATGTGCTTAGGGGAGGGGCAGAGAGAGAGGATCTCAAGCAGGCTCCTTGTTGTCAGTACAGAGCCCTATGCAGGGCTCAATCGCACGAACCGTGAGATCATGATGATCACGACCTGAGCCGGCAGCAAGAGTCGGATACTCAACTGACTGAGCCACCCAGGTGCCTCTGGATTTAAGAAGTTTTATTTATTTTTTAGGGTTTTTTTTCTTTTAATGCTATTTTATTTTATTTTTGAGAGAGAGAATCTGAAGCAGGCTCCAGGCTCTGAGTTGTCAGCACAGAGCCCAACGCAGGGCTTGAACTCATGAACCATGAGATTGTGACCTGAGCCAAAGTCGGACACTTCACCGAGCCACCCAGGTGCCCCGGATTTAAGAAGTTTTAAATAGCCATGCACACTGGCTTTGCAGTGAAAGAAATCTAGGATCTCCCACTTACTACACCTGTGGACTTGGGCCAGTCATTTAATCTTGTTTTAAGCCTCCATTTTGTTCATCTGTAAAATGGGAACATTAACAGAGCCCAACCTTCAGGACTGTAATGAGGCTTAATGGAAACAGTAAACATATAATAAAGTATAGTCAGAGCTAGTAGTAGTTATTATGTAAGGATGAAGGGTTGAGAGAACCATAGGATAAAAACAGAATGGAGGTTTTATTATTTGTTAGAGTGAAGGATGGACAGTTCCTTGACATCACTTGGTACTTTCCCTTCATTCTTGCTTCACATAATGGAAATGACTCGTAAATGGAGATTTCCACCCTTTTGATCAGAGCCTTCGGAAATCAGAATTGAACTGGGCCCACAAGTGATGGGAGGGCATGTCTGAATACTTGAATCTTGGAGCTGGAAAGAGACTTACAACCCCCATACCAACCTCCTGCACACTTGGGTCCCTTTGTTCACCAAGTTGTCGATCCTTTTATTTGCTTATTCACTGACACACTCATACATCCCCTCTAGGTCCAGACACCATTCTAGACACCATAACCCAGGAACTGCCTGTTGATCATTACTGACGGTGCCCGGGCATGGGAATAGTCCACCATAATATCAAAGATTCCCATGATGGCTGAGAAACACTGGCTGGCCATGGTACCTTCATGGTTCTGCATTTATTGAGAGAAGAGAGTGACTGTACTCCTTCTACATTCTCTCTCCCTAGCCCTCTGCCTTCCCCCACAGCATCCCACCCTCTCCTACCTCCAGGCCAGGTGTATCAAGATTACCTTCCCCATCACCCTAAGCTCTTTCCAATCTTTTAACCAGCAGCAAGGGGGCACTTCCCAGATCCAACCAATTCTTCTTTCCATTGGCCCCAATTATAATTCTTTTTTAAAGGGGAGTTAGAAAAATGTGTTCCAGAAGACTACTTATAAAAATGGGCATATCCTAATTTTTTCCCTAATTCTTTGCAGTGTATGAAACTCCTGCCTTCCCCCTACCTGCAGAGACAGAGCCAATGGGACACTAAGATTAGCAGCACTCTACCTTTCCTCGAATGTGCTTCTGTCTTTGGAAATGTGTTGGAAATGTCCAACCTGCCTGTGACATCAGCAAGAAGAGGCTGGCAGACAGGCTGCTTGCCATCCTGTGACCTAGTCCAAGGCTCCTTTGTGCCTCTTGCTGGCTGACCTCACCTCTCTGTGGAGGTCAAGGAGAAAGGCCCTCGACTTGAACTTCGTGTGTGTCACGACGAAAAGGCCCTAAGAGATGGGAGTCAGTCGTGGTCAGAAGTAGTGGAGACTTCTTTTACTATCACGGCTTTCCCCCAAGTGGCTCATGGAAGGAGATGGTAGGGCCTGGATTCAAGTTCGGCTGTGCTAGCCAGGTTAGGCAATGTGATAGGGTCTTTACAGGGAGGAGCTTAACAGAGAAGTAGTGAGAGGAGTGATCTTCTAGCAGAGGGCTTTTAAAATCATTAGATTGCACACACAGAGTGGTGCCACATCTCTGCCATCTAAGATCCAGCAGTGAGTTGGAGGACAGAATTACAGGCTGAGCCCTGAGCCAATGTATCTCGGAGAATTTGTTATCTTTCTTTTTTCTTTTAAAGTTTATTTAGTTATTTTGAGAGAGAGAGAGAGGAGGGGCAGAGAGAGGGAGAGAGAGAATCCCAAGCAGGCTCCACGCTGCCAGTGTAGAGCCCAACTTGGGGTGTGAACTCACCAACCATGAGCTCATGACCCAAGCCAAAATCAAGAGTCAAACGCTCAACCAACTGAGCCACTCAGGCGCTCCAGATGTGTTATCTTTCTATGCCTCAGTCTCTTGTCCTGAAGGTCACCTGCTATTTTGTCTTGAAGTTACGCCTTTGTGGAAAAGAATCTGAGCTCAAGTGAAGAGCTGCATGGGACTCTGCGTTTTAGGGAATTTCCACAGGTGGGGAGAAGGAATCCGTGCAGCACCAATTCATGTGGTGGATTAGTACAGAAGGCCTTAAATTGAGCTGTAATCCAGTTGCAACGAGTTGGAGAAGCTGCATGTTGGAGAAGTGGTGAGAAGGCTTTCTTTTAATTTTTTTCTTAATGTTTATTTATCTTGGGGAGAGAGACAGAGGATGAGCAGGGGAGGGGTAGAGAGAGAGGGAGACGGAATCCGAAGCAGGCTCCAGGCTCTGAACTGTCAGCACAGAGCCTGACGCAGGGCTCAAACTCACGAACCGCAAGATCATGACCTGAGCCGAAGTCGGAAGCTTAACCGACTGAGTCACCCACGCACCCCGAGAAGGCTTTCTTTGAAACACTGGGAGAGAAAAACGACATTTCTGCCCAGCGGCTGCCTGTTCGGAGATGATAAATAAAATTCTACACATCAAGGAAAAGAAAATTCGGGCATCCATTTCAGGGTGGAGTTTGGCTTCAGGAAGAACTGATTACAACAGGCAGTATGAGCAACCATGCTTAGTCACAACTCTTTCTGTAAGCAGACTCTGCAGCAGGTGGGGTTAGACAAGAAAACACCAGTTAATGAGGGGCTTTACTACAAGCCTCTCCATAAACCGTGTGGCTTCACCAAGGTTTGGAGAACTGCAGCCTGGATTGCCGGCAATTAAAAATTCAGCTGAAACACAGACTCGTTCTTTGCCTGTGGTTTGCCTTCAACCCAAAGTCACGGAAGTTAAGAGGAGTAGGGCTCTCTTTGGCTAGCTCTGTCCTCGGCCGGACAAGTTCCCTTGGAAAGCTTTCTCATCCTTCCCTCAGAGTTGTAATTTACTAAAAATGCATCGCAAAACAGTGGCTTGCTCTGATTTTCCTAGTAGCCTCTTGAATTTTACCACAGGCATGAAAAGTCCCCACGAAAGTGCCGTCCTGGTTATAATTACCGTTCCGATCTGAGCTGGAGTACTATTCAAATGCTACCAAAGCCAGAATGTGGCCAGTGGGTGGAGGGGTGAGGCTAAGGAATGGGAAGGGAGTGGAAAATGGGAGGGCAGCTGGTGTTCTAAAATGTGGGAGAGACCTGGAATTCAGTGGGAGGGAGGAAAGGAACTGTTCGGAGTTAAGGCAATTCAGGGCAACGTGGCAAGAAATAACCCTGTGATGTCGCCCTCAAAGGTTGTCCTGAGATCTAGCCTCTGCCGACACGGGTTTGTGACCACAGTGGGATGGCTACTTCGCTCCTCCTGAAGGCTGACAAGCTTCACTTCAACATTAAGAGGACCTTTACAGGCATTCCGGTGTTTTGGGTTTTAGTCATTAAAAGAAAAAAAAAAAGAGTAAGTTCCAAAATGCTGCAAGGTTTCTTTCCCTCCTCGACACCACAGTGAAGTTTAGAAACCATGATACTCCGTCACAGTATCCAGTATTTAGAGAGGAGCCGTTCAGAAATTGCAGAAGGGTGGAGGCCCCTGCGTGGCTCAATCGGTTGAGCATCTGACTCTTGGTCCGAGTCCTTGTTTGGGCAAGCCCCCTCTCCAAGCCAAACGAGTCTGCATATTTCTTCCACACTCGATAAGAAGCAGCTGGGGACTCTGAGCCTTTGTTCTCCTGCTTGCCCACATCCATTACTCTCCTTGTCTTGGCCTGGAATTCTACTCTTCCTTCAAATCACGCCTCCTCCAAGAGTTTTTCCCTGGTCGTTCCAGGCCTTGCTGATTCCTCTCTCACCTGTATTTGTAATGTTGCTTCTGAAATATGTTGGTTACTTCATACTGCACACATGCTACCAAATATGGGTCTGTATCACCACTGGTCATACACCATTGGAGGGGCCCTCGGTGTTGGAGCGGCTCTAAGAGATGCCTGCAGTGGGACCCCCATACACAGGGATGGAGCGAGGCCCACATTCTCCTGCCATCAGTGATGTGATGTTCTGCAAGGGCCCTTGTTCTTTTAAAGGACATGTAACATCAGGGCAGCTGTTCAGGGTAAAGGATGAATTCAAGGGTGATCAGATCCCTTTGCCTTTTCAGGCACCGTGTGTGTGCTGGGATACGTGGTATAAACAGCCCTTTTTTCACTATTTATTCATAGCTAGAGAGCTCATTTAAATTGAAGTAATCTTGGGGCGCCTGGGTGGCTCAGTCGGTTAAGCATCCGACGTAGGTCATGATCTCACAGTGGAATCAAGCTCCACGTTGGACTCTGTGCTGACAGCCCAAGGCCTGCTTGGGATTCTCTGTCTCCCTTTCTCTGACCCTCCCCACTTGCATATACTCTCTCTCTCTCTCTCAAAATAAATAAATAAATAAATAAATAAATAAACAAACAAACAAACTTAAAAAAAAAACTGAAGTCATTTTGACATTGCCAAAGTTCATTATTTAGCTGAACAGTCATTTAGGCAACAGCCATAAGAACAACAAAAACAAAACAACAGTGCCTGTAAATTGAAATCAATACTTCTACCGAGAAGGAGTCTGAAGTTTGAACCATGGCTAAAAGCAGACAGCAACACTCTGTACCTGGCTCGGGCTCCCGGACAGCAAGGCCCTCAGAATCAGAGGAGTGCTGCCTGGGACTGGGCTCTGCCCTGTTTAGATCGAGACTGGCAAGTAGGGATGAGGCAGCGGTTTCTTTGTCCAAGATCCCAACAGCGTCCTGATCTTGCAGAGATAAGCCAGTGTTGGGGGTGGTGGTGGTGTCCAGCCCCAGGGTTGACAGCACGCTGGGGTCCTCTTACAAAAAGCCACTTCACAGCATTACTCTGGCTGTCGGGCTCCCACTGGCTTAATTAATTAATGGTTCAATTAATCCATAATTCAAGGCCCCCAAAGCCAACGATCAACACCCAGTCACCATATTACTTAATAGCAACTGACACAAGGTACTTTCTCCAACTCAAAGTGCTTCCCAGGATACAACACCACTCTGGTTCCCTTCCTGTTTCACATGCTGCCTCTTCAGAGTCCCCGGGGCTCCAGGACTCAGCCCTGGGACCTTTCTTCTCCTCCATCTTTCCCTGCCTCCCCCTTAGCCACTTCATCCAGGTTCACAGCTTCAAAATACATCAGCCTCTTGGGGCGCCTGGGTGGCTCAATCAGTTGAGTGTCCGACTCCTGATTTTAGCTCAGATCATGATCTCATGGTTTGTGAGGTTGAGCCCCGTGTCAGGCTCTGGGCTGACAATGTGTAGCCTGCTTGGATTCTCTCTCTCCCTCTCTCTCTGCCCTTCCCCTGCTCTCTCTTTCTCTCTCTCTCCCTAAAAATAAAGAAATAAACATTAAAAAAAAAATACATCAGCCTCCAAATACGGTCCATCCTCATTATTCACGGATTCTGCACTTTTAATTCGCCTACTCACTAAAATTTATTTGTAGCCCCCAAATCAATACTTGCCGTGCTTTTGCGGTCACGTGTGGACATGAGCAGAGAGGCTCAAACTGAGTTTCCAAAGCTCACGTTCCCTGCTTAGAGGTCAGACAAGGTGACACACTGCCCTCCTGTTTCCCCTCTCACACTACAAACAAGTATCATTTTCATGGTCTAACTGCTGTCATGTTTTTTACATTTTTGCGCATTTTGTAGATTCATGGTTTAAAACAGCTCCCAAGTGTAGCGATGAAGTGCCGTCTAGTGTTCCTGGCACAAGAAAGTGGAAATGTGCCTACAGAGAAAATGTGTGGCTAGACCAGCTTCACTTAGGTGTAAGTTATGGTGCTGTTAGCCATGAGTTCATCGTTCACGAATCAAGAATATATATTAGGGGCGCCTGGGTGGCTCAGTCACTTAAGCATCTGACTCCAGCTCAGGTCATGATTTCGCAGTTCGTGAGTTTAAGCCCTGCATCGGGCTCTGTACTGATGGCTCGGAGCCTGGAGCCTGCTTCGGATGCTGTGTCTCCCTCTCTCTCTGCCCCTCCCCTGCTCACACTCGGTCTCTCTCTCAAAAACAAAAATAAACATTAAAAAAATAATATATGTTAAATAAGATGTCATTAAATAGAAATACGTATAAAACAAGGTCATGTATCCATCAGTAGATGACAATGCTGTGACCAGAGACTCACAAGGACCCTAAACCTCTATTTCCCGGGTAACAGTAGGTCAGTATTTACTAGTTCAGCGCTGGTGGTGACGTTACAGAGCATAACTACTACGTGTGATGAGAATCAACTATATCTTGTTGCAGACAGGACCTCTTGAGAGAACTCCAGACTTACAGTCCAACCGCCTTCTGGACCTTGCAAACTTTAACAAATCAAAATCCGAACCCCTGGTGATACTTCTGTAGCCTGCTCTTTCCACAGACTTTGACATCTAAAGTAAAGGTAACAGCCTCCTTTCAGAGGCTCAGGCCAAAAAATACCTTAGAACTATCATTGGCTTCTCTCTCTCAAGCCCTACTTTTAATTTTTCAGAAAATCTTCATGAAATTACCTTCAAATTTTTTTCTGGAATCTGATACTTTCTTACCACTTCCACTCTGCCAACCTAGCCCAGCTCCCACCATTTCTCACTTGAATAATTCCAGAGCCTTCTAACTGGTCTCCCTTCTTCCACCCTGGCCCTGCACCCTGGCATCTCTCCTAATCTCCACCTGTCTCCTAGAGGGATCCTGGTACAGGTCAGATCATGCCATGCCTTGTCTCAGAACCCTCCAATGGCTCCCCACCACCCTGAGTAAAAGTCAGGGTCTTGACAATGACTTCTAAGTCCTGGTCTGCACATGCTCTGCCTATTAGTTCTCTGACTTCATCTTCTACTGCTCTTCTCTTTGTTCACCCCACTCCTGTTGTTCTCCCACATACCCCTGCCTCAGGCCCTTTGCACCATTCTTGGAACGCTTTTCCTCCAAATAACAACATGGCCAGCTCCTTCACTTCTATCAAACCTTGACCCCACTGTCACCCTCTCAGTGAGGGCTGCCTTGATTACTACATTTAAAATTGCCACCCCCTACACACACACACACACACACACACACACACACACACACACACACACACAACTATTCTCTTTCCTGCTTTATTTTTCTTCATAGCACTTGTCAACCTAAGATATTAACAGACTTAGCTGTTTGCATACAGTCTGTCTCCTTCTCGCTCAAATATAAGTACCTTGATTGAGGGCAGGGACTTTTATCTGTTTTTCTTTTCTTGTTTTTTTTTAACGTTTTATTTATTTTTGCGGGAAAAAGAGCATGAGCAGGGGAGTGGCAGAGAGAGGGAGACAGAGGATCCGAAGTGGGCTCTGTGCCCAATGTGGGGCTCGAACTCATGGACCACGAGATCACGACCTGACCTGAAGTCAGATGCTCAACTGACCAGGCCACCCAGGTGCCCCCTGTTTTTCTTTTCCTTTCTACTGATGCATCCCCAGTCTCTAGAAGGGCAGGTAGGCACTAAATACATAATCCTTGAATGATGAATAACATAGCACTTACCAGACATAATTCAATTTACTGGTTTTCCCTCTTTTTCTCACAACACTGTGAGCATTTTAAAGTCTGAAACTCTGGCCCTACACATTCATATTCTTAACACCAAACCACTGAGCACAGCACATAAACTTAATAAATGCATGCTGAATGAATGGGAAAAGAAGAGACAGAGAGAAATGCTAATTTCTGCGAACCTTGGGTTTTTACCAGTTTAACAAGCATTTGTGCAAAGATGGAATAAGATAGTCCCTGCCCGAGAAAAAACGTGTGGTGCAGTGGGAAAGGGACACCGGTGCATATGGACCCCGATGCAATGATGTAAAAAGGGTCAGGAAAAGAACTAGGAGGACAAAAGAGAGAATGGGTGTTGGGAAAGCAACCAAAAGGGGGCAACGTGTAAGTTGGGCTTTGATGGCTGAATATCAGGAGTTGGCCATGCAGACTGAGGGGGCAGGGGAGGAAACAGCCCGATCTCTGTTGCTCACTGCCCGAGGTACGTCTACAGGTTATAAGCTCCCCCAGTGTCGCCCCTTCCTTGCTCTAAGAGGCCTTCCTAGGCAGCTCAACACACATGAATGAGCAGAACTACATTCGCACCCCTCCCCACTCAGAGAAAACTCCGTATCTGACAACAGCGTTACCTGATGGCCCCACTGGCCACCATTTAGGGTAGAAAGAGCAAGGGCCACATATAAACATGCTTCCCAGTTCCCAGACTCGTCAGTGTCTGACATCTAAGCAGAACCAGACCACTCGAATGACAGCCACTTAGAAACCCAGAGAAAGTGCCATTCCTGGGTTCTGCCAAGACGCAAAGAAGCAAAAATCCATTTAGAAAGTGCTGGAGCTTTCCAACATCACAGCCAAATATGAGAACAGTGCGATGCGTATGTAAATACGGACACTTCTGCCGGAACATTTGAACTGCAGCCCGAGAGTCGGCCTCCTGCCGGGGGGGAAGCGGGGCGGCCACAGAGCCCTCAGCTTCTCGGCCGCGGTGGCCAGGGCAGCAGACCGCACAGAAGGTGGCAAAGCCATCCCGGCAAGGAGCGTGGACAGCGCGCCCTCACAGGCCTTTTCATTTTCTGGGGTCTGGGAATTGCCACTGTTGGAACGGGCCTTCTCCCTCCCCATCTTTGAGGACAAACGAGAAGAAGCGCATCTTCACTTTTATCTGCCGCCCGCCTGGCGGCCGGGACTGACCCGGAGAGAGTCCACATACCTGCCGCACACGCTCCTGCTCCCGTCACACCCCCACGCCCCTGGGGCACACACGTGCGCTCTCGCGTGCATCTCCCACCACGGCCGTGATTCCCAGTCCCCCCGATGGGGTCCACTCCGCTGGCCCAGACCTGAGAGCACTCAGGGTACCGCTAATCTCATCAAGTCCTGTGCCACACCGGCTCCTCTGCCATCAGAAGAACCTCCCCGGCTCTGCCCAGCGCACACACCCGCCAGGGACACGATCCCCGCCTGTGCCGGTCACACCATGGCCACCTCCTCCCCCGCCCCCCCGCCCCCGAGTCCGTGGCTTCCCTTCCTGTTATTCTCCGTTCCCCTCAGCCTGCTCTTCTCCCCTCTCCTTTGAGCACCTTTGCAAATGAACCGGCTGCGTCATAACACCCGTGTTATGCCAGCACCTGAAGGGCCAGGAAGGGCCCCAAAGGGCGTTTGGAGTTTCCCACAATGCTCTGGGGCCCAGGCTCATCAGGTGGGAGGACTGCTTTCCTCAGCCTGCCTGGGGGATCACGCGGCTGCACCTAATACCAAACAGGAATGATGCCAGTCACAGAACATTCCCTCTCCTCTTTCAGGGCGAGCTTCCTGTTCTCATTAGGAAAAGCCATCATGGTTTGTACAATGAGAATTCAGCCTCGGTCTCTATTTTCCAGAAGTCTTTTCCAACCCCATTTTTTTCCTGCTCTCAGACATTCCCGGTTTATACCCTTTTCCCAGGATTTTCCCACTTGAGAGCTTTAGCACAAATGGATGCTTCTGCCTGGAACACTCTGTCCCCTAACATTCCCAAGGCTGTCTGCTTCTCCACATTCAAGCCAATACCCAGGTCTCATTCCTGTGCCCTTAACCGTCCTAGTCCCCCTCCCCGCCATCACCTTGCTGCTCTGTGGCATGTCCTCATTTGAGTTTCTCCATAGCACTTACCGTGGCCTGAAACAACCCTGTACTTTGTCTGTTGTCTGTGACTCCCGACTAAAACATAAGCTTCATGAGGGCAGGCCTGCTGTCTGACTCATGTACAGCCTTCACCCCAGTGCCCACAACAGCAGCTGGTCCATAGTATGCGCTTCAGTATACATTTGCTGAATGAATGAATACATTCATGTAAGTCAACGTCTCGAAAACACAAACGGCACCGATGGCCTTTCTCCAGGTCCCCAGAAGACACAAGATGGTTTTCAGTATGCGAGTGTTCGGTTCTTGTAGCCCTTTCTGCGCTCTGTATGTTTGGTACGAGGGCCCTGGGGTTCTGATTTTAGGAAAGACTTTAATTCTTGGCTTCTCCAGTACAGATCAGGACTGGCTACTTCAAGAGAGTGACTTCGACAAGGCATGAACTAGATTCCTCCTATCGATATTCTCTTTCTGGCCGCTTCTATCTCAACATGTTTGTGTCTGCACTTCATGGTTATCTCAGTGTCTCCCTGTAAATCATTTGAAAACACAGATATGGAGGCACTATTTCTGGCATCAGAACGTGGGAATTCATCCAATCAACTCCTGGCTTCCACCCAGGCCCACACCCCAATGAGACAGGATTTCTGCCCGACTATTAAAAGGTTTCAGGGGAAATCGCCTCTCTTCTAACTCGTTCCAATGTCTCTTGGCCTTTTATTCTCCACTTAAGGGGAATGAAGGCAGCTGCGATCATGTGCCAGGGCTGAAGTGCTTAAGACCAAAGAAGCTGATATGGACACCCACACTGTGCTTACCAACATAGCCCGGGGTGCCACAGGCTGTGGACATCACATCTCCTTTGCCCTCCATTTTTGACAGTCCAAAGTCACTGATCATTATTTTCGATTCCTCGTCTTGACTGTAGTACAAGAGGTTTTCAGGCTAGAAAGAAAAAAAGAAAAAAAACACTGACAAAGTGTGTTTAAATATGGGTTAATTGTGGGAGACTCACGAAGCCACAAAGCCTAACCACAATTTAAGGATACGCTTGACTCGGGACACAGCGAATGCAGTAAGAAAAGCCGTGTTTAATAGGAGTGATGAAGGGGACACTGCACAGTTTGGGGCACTTAGAGGTTTTCAAGAAAAGTGAGTCCCTTTGTCTACTTTCAAAAAGTGAACCATAAATTGGGGCTGCCTAGAGAGCCCCTAAGACTTGTCAATTTATTTCCTAGGTCAGGGGAAAGGGAGTTCCCAGAAATGAAGTCACTTCTGTAGGTGCTCTTCCATTTCCTTGTTCTTTCTTTCTTTTTTTAATGTTTATTTCTGAGAGAGACAGAGACAGAGACAGAGCGCCAGTGGGGGAGCGACAGAGAGAGAGAGAGAGGGAGACACAGAACCCGAAGCAGGCTCCAGGCTCCAAGCTGTCAGCACAGAGTCCGACGCGGGGCTTGAACTCACGAACCCTGAGATCATGACCCGAGCAGAAGTTGGACGCTTCACCGACTGAGCCACCCAGGTGTCCCCCACCCCTGCCCCGTTCCTTTTTCCTGACCCCTTTAGCAACCTTTCTCGAACCCAGGGTCTCTCTCCCTGCCCTCCGTAACAGCCCATGTCCTGAGGCTCTGGCAGATGCGTTGCGTTTTCCCCTTTACTGAGCCAGCTGACCCCTGCTCGCTGGGCTCCCTGGGAAACAGAGGGATGTCATCATGGATGAATCGTGTCCAGAGATCCAGCACTTTGTAGCCACGTGTCCTTAAGTGCCCTGAGCTTCTGGTTGCCTTTTCGGGAAAACACGGGTCGTGGTGGTTCCTCGTTTGCTTCCCTGAATGGGGAAGCTGGAGCTGGATGGAATGGGGAATGCTGGAGCTCAGATGGTAGTAACTCAGGACACATGGCTGAGGCCTGACCACAGCTCCTGTCTCTGCTACAGTCCTGCACAGCAGGGGCACCTCCATGGCAGCTGCACAGGAGGGGTAAGGGGAGGCAGACGGGTGGAGCAGGGAGACAATGAAGCTTTATTTGCATAGTGTTTTATGAAAAGTCAAGGTATCATTCTTAGAAAAAAAAAGGGGGGGGTGGAGCTTGTGGAGACCGAGGGAGATGTCCCAGCCTCAGGGCTGCACCTGTCCTGCCCAGGCAGAGCCTGACCACAGAAGGGCTGCCTCAATTAATGATGTTGTCCCTGAGAGACACAATGCTGAGGACGGACACCACTCCTTTCCCCCAACTCAGGAAATTCCAAAGATTTGCCCAGTGAAGAAGCAATCACTTCTCTGATTTACGTTCAACCTTAAAAGAAACACAACAGGGGGCAGCTGGGGGGTGGCTCAGTTGGTTAAGCATCTAACTCTTGATTTCGGCTCAGGTCATGATCTCGGGGTCAGAGAAATGGAGTCCTGCGTGGGGCTCTGTGCTGACAGTGGGGAGTCTACTTGGGATTCTCTCTATCTCTGTCTCTCTCTGCCCCTTCCCCACTCACTCACTCTCTCTCTCTCTCTGTCCCCCAAAATAAATAAATAAATACACACATACACACACATACCACACCAGGAGGAATCTGGACTGGGCAAGCCACTTTCCCACAGTTTCCTGTCTGGCTCTCCTCCCATCCCCAAGAGTGATTGAAGCAAGAGTCTCTTGTCAGTGGTTTGCGGTGGATCTTTGGTTTCTGAGTTAATTGAATTTTACCAACTCTTCTTTCATTCTCTCATCTGGTGGTGAGGGCTATTTAGATTTGAGATGGGCCTGGAACTTCTGGGTTTTAGAATTCACGGGGCAATTCTGAGCTGTAGCCATTTCTGTGAGGACATTCTGAGAAGTGTTCAAGACCCACCCCCCTGCCCCGCCTTGACCAAACTATAGTCGGGCTCCCCTGAGCCCTCTTCTAGGCCTCGGTTTTGGCCTTCTGTGTCCCTCCTGTCTTGCTGGGGCTGCAAAGTCCAGTCTTAGCAAGAAACCTGCTAAGTCAGAATAGACAGAACCCCTCACTCTTGATATCTGGCCAAGCTCTTTACCTTCCACCTTGGATGTTGTTAAAGAAAATGTATTCACACGCTTGGTAAAGACAGTAAGGAAGACTTTATTCGGGACCACTGCAATGGGATTCTGCAGTAGGAGAGGAAGAGTGGACTCAAGACCTAATACAACAAGGAAAAGTGGAGATTTATAGCCCAGGATCAGGGTGAGGGTCAGTGAACAGAAAATTACTAAGAGGTGGGGTGCCTGGGTGGCTCAGTGGGTTAAGTGCCAACTTCAGCTCAGGTCATGATCTCACGGTTTGGGAGTTCAAGCCCTGTGCTGACAGCTCAGAGTCTGGAGCCTGCTTCAGATCCTGTGTCTTCCCTCTCTCTCTCTGCCCCTCTCCCACTCATACTCGGTCTCTCTCAAAAATAAAATAAACATTTTACAAAAATTAAAAAAAAAAAAGAAAATTACTAAGAGGGAACATCAAGGGTGGGGGGATTCTGGCTATGCCAATTTCAGAGGATCCTTGCTGAAGGCAGGCCAGGGTGGGCAGATATGAAAGGTGGAAGATAAAGAATTTGATCAGATATCAAGGGTGGGGGATGTTCACCAAAGTGGCTCAGTGGGATTTTTTTTTTTTTTAATATTTGTTTATTTTTGAGAAAGCGCAAGCGGGGACAGGCAGAGAGCAGAGACAGAAGATGTGAAGTGGGCTCTGTGCTGACAGCAGTTAGCCCAATATGGGGCTTGAACTCACTAACTGAGAGATCATGACCTGAGCTGAAGTCAGATGCTCAACCCACTGAGCCAGCCAGGTGCCCTGGCTCAGCAGGATTCTTGCTCAGCCTGGACTACATGGGCAGAGCCAGTGCACTAAGGACAGAGCCCAAGGACGGAACCTGGCCAGAAGGAAGAGAACCTGGTCAATGGAGAGAGACTGCCAATGTCTAAGTTCTTGGCCAGGCTTTAGGAAGGATCCCTCCATCCTTGATACCCCCTCTTAGTAGGTTTCTATCCACAACCGTCATTCTGCTCAATGGCTATAAGTCCTCACATGCCCTTGATGATTTTGGAGTTGAACCCAATTCTCTCCCCTATTGTGATACCCTTCTTGCAGTAGTCTTAAATAAAGTCTTGTCTTAACAAGTGTCAAAATAACTTTAACAGAACACAAAAGAAAAAAAAATACTACCCTTCTCCTAAAATCATAACACAAAAAGGAATGACACATTCACAGTGACGTCGATCCTGTGGATGAAGCATGAGATTAGAAGAAAATCAAATGCACACTTGAAGGTGCTTTCAATGAGTTTGAAAAGAGAATAAAATGGCCCAATCAATAATCAAAATAAGAATAATGCTTAAAAAGCAGGCCAAAATAATCTAATCAAAAGGTGCCTGTGGTTCATGATTTGTCTGAATGTTGAGATCATCTTTTGATGAACAGTAAGGATCTGATCATGGGGGCAGAGAGGACTTTTCTTAAGTTTCTGATTTTTTTTCAAGTTTATTTATTTTGAGAGAGGAAGAGCACACACACATGTGTGCATGTGCATGTGAGTAGGAGGTGGGGTAGAGAGAAAGGGAGAGAGAGAACCCAAGCAGCCTCCACAATGTCAGCATGGGATTCCTCTCATGAACCATGAGATCATGACCCGAACCCAAATCAAGAATCGGATGCTTAGCTAACTGGGCCACCCAGACTCTCCTTAAGTTTCTGACTTTTAATCTTCCTGTCCCAATGATCTCATGCTCTTAAACAAGGTTGCATCTAGGCAAAAGACTGCATGGAATCAAATATCCCTCCTTTGGGTCAATTACCAAGGAGGGTTAAAGCGGCTGGTCATTCACAACTTAGATAGATACTTATCTACAACCATCTCAAGACTCAGTCAAGGCAGCAGGGCTTTTCTTCAGGGGAGTCAGGCAACAGGAAAGTGGGAGAGAAGACAGGCTCAAGGGCAATCCAGGTGGAGGCCCCCAGCTGGCAGTAGGAGTGCTTGGTCAGGTGGGAGGCACAGAGGGGATCTCACAATTCTGCCTGAGGTCCCGAGAGGCCCAGGACTCACCTGAAAAAATATTATTCTTTATTTTGTGACATCGTTGCAAGACAACTGATGCACGATACTGGAATTGGAAGGTCAATACCAACCCGTTAACAGTTCGCATAATAAGAGGGGCACCTGGGCGGCTCAGTTGGTTAAGTATCTGACTCTTGGTTTTGGCTCAGGTCATGATCTCAAGGTTCATAAGTTCAAGCTCCACATCAGAATCCATGCTGACAGTGCAGAGCCTGCTTGGGATTCTCTCTCTCCCTTCCTCTCTCTCTGACCATCCCTTGCTGTGCTCTCTCTCTCTCAAAATAAATAAACTTTTTAAAAAGTTCACATAACAATCTTTAATTTAAAAAAAAAATTTTAATGTTTATTCATTTTTGAGAGAGACAGAGAGACAGAGTGCAAGCGGGGAAGGAGCAGAGAGAGAGAGAGAGGAACACAGAATCTGAACCAGGCTCCAGGTTCTGAGCTGTCAGCACAGAGCCTGACATGGGTGGGGCTCAATCTCCAGAACTGTGAGATCATGACCTAAGCCGAAGTTGGACGCTTAACCAACTGAGCCACCCAGGTGCCCCAACAGGCTTTTAAAAGATCTGAATCGACACTTCCTATAAAGTTTATATTATACATAATCACCCTCCTAATCCAGTGATTCTCAACTGGGGGCAATTTGGCATCCCAGGGGAACATTTGGCAATGTCTTTGGTTGTCACAACTGCAGGAGTCTATGCGCATCTAGTGGGTAGCAGTCAGGGATGTGGCTACACATCCAACAATGCATAGAACAGCCCCCCGCGGCAAAGGACACACTGCAGGGGCTGAGAAGCCCTGTCCTAATCTGAGGGGTCAGTTAGTAGGCACTTCCTGTCTCAGTCTCTCATTATCTCTAGTAGCTTCCTGGGGCAAGACGACACAAGAGTACCTTGCTGGAGGGAGGTGGAGGTGTATTCGCAGGGGCATGGCGGTATCCCAGACTGCGACCTAATCTTATATTAATCTGATCATGTTCTCTATTGCTCTGACCTGGATCATACAGTTTGTTTTCATTTTCTAAGATATTTGTGAAAATTTACTATCCCAACCCCAACTCCTGCCATGTAGGTCAAACTCCCTTGTGCCTCTGAAAAGCAATGACGAACAGTCCTAACATGGCAATGTTCTCTCTGCGGGGACAAGCCTGGCGGTCTCACAGCTGCACCAGCTGGGAGCTACAAGCACTTCTCTGAAAGCGCCATGTGGGCGTAGACAGCTATGACTCCTGCACAGCCCATCTGCCTTTCGAAGGGGGAATAAACACAGTCACGCATAACATGGCCCCTCTAGGAATGTCATCTGAGTGGGAATTATTTCTATCAAGTACACACAGCCAGCGCATCGCATCACACCTCTGTGGGCATCGCACTAACTTGTTCAGAGACCTGCCTCCTGTGTTCTGGAAGCAGAGAATCGGCATTTGGTGAGGGCACAAGAGAGCAGAGCAGGCACAGAGGCGCCAAGTGGGCTTAGTGAGCCCTTACTTAGCCCCGGAAAGGACCTCCGGGTCCTGAAGATTAGCTAATTTGTGCCCACAGCCATTTCAGCCATCAAGAAGCCTGCAAAGGGCAAAGTCTGTAAGGACCCCATCGACATTCACAAACACCCTTGTCCGGAAGTTCTCCACGAGTAATCCCAGAGCAACATCAGGATCACCTAGAAATCCCTTAGAAATGCACATTCCCAGGCCCACTGCAGACCTATAGAATCGGAACCTCTGGGGTGGGGCAAGCAATGGCCCTCCAGACAATTCTGATGCAGGCTAACATTTGGGAGCCACTATTCTGGTTGCTGGAAAATAATATAGAGAAGAGAAAACTTTACAGTGAGACCTTATGAAGAGAAAAGCTACACCATGTTATACCTTCACACCCAGTACTAGATAACAGGCAGATGCCGAAATTCTGTTTTAACAAATGTTTATGGTTTGTTCTTTAAATTGATTTAGATTTCACACAGTCACGCGTAGCATGGCTCAGTACATTATAATCCCTGTGTTTTTGATATGAGCAGCGGGTATGTGGGCTGGGGTGGAGTTTCTATCTTGACAGGTGCAGGGAGCCCTGGGGCCTGGACCTGTGTCCGCTGTTGAATGAAGCCACATTACAGCCTTGGTGAACAACGTTGCCTTTTGCTGTTCCTCAAATCAATGTGTTCGATATCTACTCTTGATAGCATATGTTGGATATCTGCCCTTTGGTATCTATACTGAGCCGGGGAGGGATGTGATGCCAAGATGCCCAAGTAAGGCCCAGGTCCTTCAGTGCTACTGGGTGAAGGGTCAGTATGCCAACACCTCATCAAGGACAAGTAAGACTGGGGCTCCTGGGTGGCTCGGTGGGTTAAGCATCCAACTTTGGCTCAGGTCATGATCTCCTAGTTTGTGAGTTTGAGGCCCGCATCGGGCTCTCTGCTATCAGCATAGAGGCCACTTCAGATGCTCTTTCCCTCCCCACTCTCTGCCCCTCCTCTGTTCTATCTCTGTTTATCTAATAAATAAACGTTAAAAGAATCTTTTATACAAAAAAAAAAAAAAAAAAAAAAAGAACAGGTAAGCCTGTGACCTACAGGACGCTGGGGGATGGCTGTGATTGTAGGTTGTTTAACCCATCTTTCCCAATAACCTTCCATTTCCTTTCTCGTGTTATGCCCTCCACTTACTTGCTCCCTTTCTTTCACACAGTGTACTGTGCTGAAATGGGGCCAGAACTGGGAGAACACTGTGAAAAACTGTATTGGGAGAAGGGTTATCATGGCCTCTGTGTCTTGAACAAAATTACCTTTTAGGTGGGCTTGAAGCAATACACAACCTATCTCCCTGTGGCCCTTTGGCTGCATAGCAGTTATAAAATCTCCCAAATGGTGGCCAGCCCCTCATCATCTTTCAAGCTACCTCTGGCTCCCAATGGCCCTGACAACTAACAACACAAATGCCTCCCATTCATTCCACCCATATCTCCATCAAGGCAACCTCAGCCATCTTCTGGAGCCAATCCCCTTGGACAGGTGTACTGTGGGTAGAAGAGCTGCTGGAAGATGTTGCTAGGCGAACGCCTTACCTTGAGGTCCCTGTGGACAATGCCCATTCTATGGAGATAGTAGACGGCATCCAAGACCTGGCGGATGAGGGTGCTGGCATCTTTCTCTGTGTAAAATCCTTTCTCCACTATCCGATCAAACAGCTCTCCACCGGATACGCTGTTGTTGTTTAAAAAAAAAAAAAAAAAAAAGAAATAAGAAGTTTGAGAGGACCTATTGAATTGTTCAGGGAAAGCCATCATTAAGAGATGTCAATATGACAGAAGAACCAAATTGGCTTCCAAAAATATTCATTTTCAGATTTAGGTTTTGCCCCATCTATGCCCCAGAAGCTATACCAGGGAAGTGTTTCTATTTCACGATGATATAAACATCCAGAATGAAATAAAGAGAATAAAAATAAACCAGGACCCATGGACTAGCCCGGCCTGAGAAGTCTTCTGGTCTTTGCATCCATCCTGCTATGACAATGTAAAGTCAGAATAACTTTCCAGAATATTGGCATCATCAGATGTAGGGGGATGATGGATAGGATGCCTCTTTTGCATAAGAGAATATCCTTAAAGGTCTGGAAGGATAGGGGGTATGGGGGGCAGTGTTGTGGGCAAAGCAGTAAACAGCCAACAGGATGTTTGGGCTCTTGACCAAGTTCCGCCCCTAATATGCTGAAGGCATGGGCATTCCTTGAATCTTTGGACCTCAGTCTTTTTATCCGTAAAATAAGGGGGTTAACTTAGTCAACCATATCCAACACTGGCTTTCAGAACCTGAAAGCTAATTGTCATTTACGAAAAAAAGAAATTAGAATGACACCCCATTACATCATCTGCACTGTAAATTAAAAAATATTTAATTTTAATTTGCTTTGAGTTTCACATTGCACTTAACGTTTTCTTCGTGTTTATTATTTATTGCCTAGGTTGTCAAAAGTCAAAATGCCCTGGAGGGCAACCCTTATAGCCCCTTCAGCTCTGATAGTTAATGCTGTTCTGGGTTTAACAAAGTGACAGAATCATACAATTCTGAATAGGAACAGTTGGACACTTTAACCTTCAAATTCTTAGAACATATACTTCTCTAAGAAAAACAGTGCTTCTTTCAGATAATTAAGCCATCTCGAATATTAGGTTCAAGAGATATATTAATACTATTCTCTTTTATAAAAAGAAACAGAATTTCCAAAAGCAAAATGAAGACTTATTTGAAATATTAAACTCATAAAACAGTTTCACAAACCACTCTTTCAGCTTTAAGAGATGTAGTATAAGCCATGCCCTAGCAGTAACACACCCACACATACACAAACACATGAAGCTAGGATTCATTTTCTGCAATTCATGACAATTAATGTGCAATATCTGATCCGTCAAAACCTTCCTCTTAAAAAGCCAACAAAGAAAACCAATTGTGGCTATAAAAGGCCTAGGTGTTCGAGTCTCTCCCATTACCTAGAGTCATTCTAAGCGATGTTGTGCTTGGATAATGTCTCGTTTCCAAAGCAAACAGCAATCGAAATAAGAAAAGGAAAGATGCTCAGGAGAAATAAGAAGCAATTCAAAGAGTGAAAAGAAATGGAAACATCAGGGGAGAAACTACCTTTTGATGACCGGGTTGTCCAAATGGTCCATCCTTAAGGAAACCAAAATCCCAAGACATCCCCTCTTAGCAGCTATACATCAAGCTCTCCCCAGTCTTCGTGTTTCTAGACCCTTCATGCAATGAGTTTCAGTGGAAGAACTCTGGAGACCTTGAGGATGTACTCTGGAAGACGCCCAGCTGCCAGGGCAAGGGGGAACCTGTGCACATTCACCTGGAGGCATTCACTTCAGGTGATGATCTGTTCGAGCATTCATTTACGATTTACTGGGTGCCCACTATGTGCCACCTACCATGAACCACAGGTGCCAATCAAGGCAGCAGCAGCTGTGAAGAAGGAAAGGTCTGTTTTGATCGTGCCCCTCCTCATTCTCCACCATTGGCCCACCTTCCAATAATGGCTCCCCTTCTGAGTGTTCCAGTGCTTTCTTATACCGGTTCTGCTCACACCCTCTGCTCTGCAGGCTACCAGAAGACCTCAGGCAAGAATGCGCACCCCTTCCTCTACCCCTGCCTCCTGCCCTTGTTACCCTATGACCCACCTTTACCAGATTCCCTCCTTCAAAACTGATCTTTCCTGCTTCCCATTCTCTCAAAGTCCTCTTTTCTCCAATGTGGTAAGTAAGGTATTAACGGAGGCTATTGAATCAAATACTTGTACCCTGATAGGGCAGCCATGCAGTAAGAACGGAAGCATCAGAGTTGAAAGGTAAGGTCCAGCTATAGCATGTACTGTCACAACCTCAATGCTCCGCACATTTGCTATTTCACTTCTGAAAGTTCAAACGGCACCAGGGTTTCATTGTTCTGAACACTGCTCAGAAAGTATTTGGTTTCCTTAGAAACCAAGGCACAGGAGAGAAGTCTAAACACTTGCCAAAACATAACAATACTCATAAAAATGCCTTAAAACTTGCAAATCGCTTTATACTCTTCAAAAATCTCCTTAAGCATACACTTCGAATGGCTACTGTTACAGACTGAATGTTTATGCCCACCCCACCCCCCATATTCATATGTCAAAGCCCTACCCCCCAGTGTGATGGTATTTGAAGACAGGGGCCTTTGGCAGGTATTTAGTTTAAATTTTTTTTAATGTTTATTTATTTTTGAGACAGAGAGAGACAGAGAGTGAGTATGGGAGGGGCAGACAGAGAGGGAGACACAGAATCCGAAGCAGGCTCCAGGCTCTGAGCTGTCAGCACAGAGCCTGATGTGGGGCTCAAACTCACGAACCACGAGATCATGACCTGAGCCAAAGTCGGACGCTTAACCGACTGAGCCACCCAGGTGCCCCAGCAGGTATTTAGTTTAGATGAGGTCACGAGAGTGGGGTCCCCATGAAGGGATCAGCGTCGTTGTGAGAAGAGAAATCAGAAAGCCCAGTCCAGTTCTCTCCCCTCTTCTCCCTCTATCCCTCTCTCTCTCCTCTGTTCTCCCACCTCCCCCCCCCCCCCCCCCCCCCCGCCATGTGAGGACACAGCAAGCAGAAGGCCATCTGCAAGTCAGGAAGAGAGTCCTTAAAAGGAACCACATCAGTTGGCACCTTGAGCTTGATATGTCAGACTCCAGAACTGTGAGAAATACATGTCTGTCATTTACGCTGCCCTGTTTCCAGTATTTTGTTATGGCAGCCTGAGCTAAGACACCTGCTTATTTCAAAAGCCATTTGTGAACAACCAGAATCCCAGACTCGCTGATGGGGAAATAAGTTTGGAAGAGTGGCGAGGGGGGTGTCTCATTTTCAGGCCCCTGGATCATGAGGAGGTGGGTTGACGGGCTGCTGAGCTGACAGGCTGCTTTCTTGAATCAAAACCCTTTCCCAAGTGCAAGGGTTAAAGCTCCATGTTAGAAATGGAGTTCTCCAATGACAGCCTGCCAGGCATCAGAATGGAGTTAGAAGGGGAGCGGTCAGGTGACTGGGGAAAGGGAGAAGAACCATCATGACGGATCCACAAATAAAATTAATTAATGGTGGCTCTGGGAGAGAGGTTCACTGGGGGATGTCCACGTAGAAAGAGACTGGCTATTCAAGATTAAGGGAGAGGACAGAGATCATTAAAAAATCTCTACTCTTCTCAATTTAAACTTTGACATTAATTAATTTTTAGTATTTTAAGGTTTATTTATTTATTTTGAGAGAGAGAGAGAGAGAGAGGCAGAGAGGAGACACAGAGAGACAGAGAACCCCAAGCAGGTTCCATGCTGTCAGCACGGAGCCTGACGTGGGTCTTGATTTCTTGATTTCATGAACCGTGAGATCACAATCTGAGCTGAAATCAAGAGTCTTACACTGAACCGACTGAGCCACCCAGGCACCCCATAAATTTTGACATTAATTTACAGCAACCTGCCTTTGCGTTGAACTTGGGTTTGCTCAGTCTCTGATCTTCCTCGCTTATCACATTGTATGGCTATCACTGCATGTGAATTTTAAATACGCAAATACGAAATATTTTGATGTCACAGCCTCAACAAAATTCAGGTTATTTGCAAAATTTTAAGTAACGCGAATCTCCTCACATTAAAAAATCGTTGTCAAGAAACATAATTCCAAAGTCGCTGGATCAAGTACACTGCAAGTTCTGATTCCACTGTGGCGCACACACCCATACAGCGACGGGACCTGGTCAGCGTATCATGCTCTATTGTTAGTACCGGGTAGACTGTGCTGTTCTTTCCATGCACTTGAACTTCTCCATGTAGTTTCCACAGATGTTATCCCATTGTTTTAAAATTCACTGCTAATTATAATTTAAAATGTTTTCTTATCTTATAACAATATCTACACGTTTGTTAAAAGACAGCACTTGTGCTAATGCTGACACATGGGCTCCAAAAACCTATTCCTCTAGAAGTTAGGTATAATAAAATATGAAGAAGGCTGAAGGAAACCAGAATATGTCACCCCAAAACATGCCTCCTTGCCATAAAATATATTCTGAGCTGAGAGCAATTAAGCAGGAGATGTAGGAAAAAGTTCCCCCTTTTTGGTCTAAAGGCAAGAAATAAGTTCTCCTTTTACTGGAGACATACTCTATCAGCCCACAGACTGCACCAGAGGAATATGGCAACAATCCTCATTCAACTTCTCCCAAGTCTCTCTACCATTTACTGCCTCTGGCCCAAACTCCTTTGTTCCTGTCAAATCTTCACAAATACTGTTTGTGTAAAAGGTTACAAAGGCTTCAGGCTCTGATCACTCCCCCGGGTGAAGGATGTCAAGTACCTGCAAAAGTTCATTAACGGGTGTTGGCTTTCCTCCTGCTCATCTGTCTTTGTCAGGTTCATCTACAGAGCTGGCCAGGGACCCTACCAGGGTCAAGGAAAACTTTTTCTCCCTCTCAAAAGCCAAACAGTATAGGGCTGTGCTGTTAATTTTAGCGAGGGGTCTGAGAAATCTTCGCAGTAATGCTAGGATCATTAAAAAGCAGTGTTATAGCTAATATGCCTTGAAATTCACAAAGACTGTCACATAACTAGGCAGTGACCGTGGAAAAGAGCCAGGGCCATGGTTACAAAGCAAGATGGCCTTTGTGTGCCCCAGAGCAAGGCTGGTTATAAATGTGTTTCTCCAGAACCATCTCCCCCATTCACATTTAGTCCTAAGGAGAAGACAGTCTTGAAATAAGCAGGCTGTAATTGAGTGAGGCTAGAAGTGAAGCATTTTTCGACTGTGAGACCCCAAGGTCCAAATGGCAGATGTGTGTGTTTTTTCACCCAGCCTGGAGAAAGAAAGGCCTATCTTACAGGCCCTTTCCTCAATTAAGTCCCGGCTTGGCGGTGCCTGGGATTTCCCTCCTCCCACACAGGGCAGCCGTCCGGCTCCTGGGCCTGCGCTCTTAATCCTCACCGCTTCCCTTGGCTTTGGTACCCACACATCCTGCTCCTGGGGGCAGTCTCCCAGCCACTCTGGGGAGATTAAGGGTTTATTTCATGCAACCTCTTTTCTCTGTATTTCCTCTTTTGACAAATCCTACTCTAATAATAAAAACATCTTTTTTCATAGAATTCAGTTTCTCAATATCTTCCTGGCTCAGTCTGTTCAGAAAATTCCAAAACACAAACACATGCCTCTCCACCTTCATGGACCGGATCAGTGTAACTCCTTAGGTGCCATTATCCTTTGATTCTGGCCGTTTTGCCTTCTCAATGTCAGGGTGTTATGGACTGACTTGTATTCCACAGCTCAACTTCAGATGTGCAAGTCCTAATCCCCAGTATATCTCAGCGGTGACTGTATTTGGAGATGGGGTCTTTAAAGAGATAATAAAAGTTAAATAAGGTCATATGGTTCCAATATGACTGGTGTCCTTATGAGAGAGAGAGAACACAGAATATGAGCACACAGTGACAAGACTATGAGGACAAATGGTAAGAAGGTGGCTGTAAGCCAAGGAGAGAGGCCTCTGGAAAAACCGAATCTGCCAAGACCCTGATCTCAGACTCCCAGCCTCCAAAAGTGTGAGAAAATTAGTTTTTGCTGTTTAAGCCCCCTAGTCTGTGGTATTTTTGTTATAGCATCCCTAGCAAACTAAAGACTGGGGAATATAAAGGGTATCCCATAACCATGTGGGGGATCTCTGAATTAGATTCCCTTCAAATTGTTTTCAAGATTAATGGGCGGGGGGGGGGGGGCAGTTTCTTCTACTGTATTTGCATTCTATGCTTTGTTTATTCACCAAATCATCAAAAATCTTGCATCAAACCAGATGATATGTTGCCCCTGTTTCCAAGGGGCACAGAGGGCAGTGTGGCCCGGGGTGGGATGGGGACTAAGGTACACAGGCAAGTAAAGCACAGTGTAGACAGTTCCAACATTGTGGGGTAGGGGGCAATGAAGGTGCTTTGGAAAACCCCAGAAAGACATGTAGAAGGGCCCAGGGGCAGGGCAGAAAGAGGAGAATCTGAGCTGTCTTAAAGAAGGGGTGATATTTAGTCCAGTGGAGAAAAGCCCAGGGGGCAGGAAGAGCCCAGTAACTTGAATTATCATGAAAGGAGTCTTTGGTGAACTAAGTATCTTCCGGGGAATACAGTCAGTGAAAGAAGTGTTGACTGAGCACCTCCGATAAGTCCAGCACTTGGCAGCAGTGTTAGTCTGTATCTGGGCAGCTACAGAAGCCCAGGTTGACAAGTCAGACCACTAGCGAGCAAGGACTTGCCAAGCCCCGACCCTGGCTGGATGACCACAGGACATTGTGGAGGGGAGAGATCAGTGATCACAGGAGGTGGCCTGCAGAACAGGTCCTAACTTCCCTTCTGCCTCCAGAGGCCAGCACAATGTTGTCTGCACTGCAGAAAAAAGGATTCCTGGAGGCAGGGCAGACAGGAGAGACCCAGAGTCAAGAGCAAGGGCCTGGCAGGCGGAAGAAAAGGGTAGAGGCAGGAAGGAACCATGTCCGTAAAGAAGCCTCACTGATCTAGAAAATGCAACTGGTGAGGATGAAGTCAAACCATAAAGGATTCTGAAAATCAAGCAGTGGACCTGGAAGGGCTGCACGGGAAGACAGCAAATTCTTAGCTGCCTGGGATCTAAGGTAACCCACTTCTGAAAGGGTACTGAGGGAGTTAGCATCTGTGGATGTGGGTGTGGGGTGAGGGGCATCTTGGGACAAGGGTCCTTCCTAAGGCGTGCATACTGTCTTCCAACGAAGGTCTGCTTCTAGATTCTCAGTCCAGCAGGCTTCCTGCCACCATCCTCCAAATCCATGTTGTGCTGTGCTCACAAGAGCAAACCCATCCTCCAAGCCCATGTTGGCCCGGTTCTGCAGTGTGCACTGATTTCCCACCCACCCAGGCAACAACTTCCATTGTTTTCCAAGGGGCCTCAGGGATTCCTCGGAATCATCTTCCTCTGTTTCCAACTAGCCCCTTTGGTTCCCAGCTGGCTCCCCCTCAAGGCAGGCCAGGGAAAGTGTAGTTATAGCCAAAACCATAGATAAGAAACAATTGGAGGCATTTTAATTTTGTATGGGAAACTCATTTGCTGAGACCCTGATAAAGAAATTCTACTTTTGCATTACTCATGAGAAAAGGACAAAAGGATTTCTTAAGAAACTATTAGCATGTTCAAGTTTTCAAGAGAAAATAATTCATCTGTTTTAACTCGAAGCACCTGCTCACATTTCAAAAAACATAAAAGATAATTACAAATCATTTTTAGTTTTTTGTATTCTGAGAGGGCAAAGCATGTCTCATTCCACTTGAGTCCCCAGTATCTTGGACTATTATATTCCAGCGGGGGAAGAAGAGAAAGAAAAATAAATAAATCAACAACTAAACAAATATTAACCATTCACAGAGTCCATAATGGTGTGCAGAGAACTGAAAGCAGCCTGAGAGGAGCGGTGTAGACACTTCTGAGTGGGCTCCAGCATGGATGGCAGGAAACAGCCGGCCAAGTGACCATGTAGGGGAAGAGCTTCTGGGCAAAGAGCAAAGAGCTTCTGAGCCAGTCCTAAGATCCTAGGACAGGAAAGGTCTTACAATATTTGGGGACCAAAATGGAGGTCAGCAGTACAGCAGAGACCAGAATCTGGTGGGCAATGGGTAGAATGATTGAGATAGAGGAAGGCCCAGATCACGTGGGGCCATGTGTTATGGACAGAATGCTTGTGCCCCTCCTCTCCTCAATTCACATGTTGAAATCCAATACCCAATGTGATGGTATTTGGGGGGTGGGGCCTGTGGGAGATAATTAGGCTATGAGGGTAGAGCCCACACAAATGGGATTAGTGCCCTTATAAGAGAGCCCCAGAGAGGTAGCTTGCCCTATCTCTGCCATGTGAGGATCCAACAAGAAGCTGGCAGTCTACAATCTGGAATAGGGCTCTCACTAGCACCGGACCATGCTGCCTCTCCGACCTGGGTCTTCCAGGCTCACAAATGGTGAGACATAAGTTTCTGTTATTTATAAGCCACCTGTCTATGGTACTTTGTAATGGCAGCCCAAATGGACTAAGGCACCATTCAAACTAATGTTCAAATGGGGTGTGTTTATTCTAGGTTTAGTAAGAAATCATTAGAAGGTTTTCCGTTGAGGGAGAGGTGAACCTACATTTTTTAATGATCACTCCAGCTGCTATGTGGACAATGGGTTGTAGAGGTAAGAGTAGAGCTGGCAGATCACTGAGGAGCTGCTGCAAAGCATCCAGATGAGAGAGGACGGTGGCTCAGCCTGGGGAACATTGGAAATGGACAGAAGTGGACACACGGGGGGATGTTCTGGAGACACAGTAGACAAGACTCACTGATGAGGTTGACGTGGGGCATGCAGGAAGGAGACGGATCAAGAATGCCTCCTAGGGGTGCCTGGGTGGCTCAACTGGTTAAGCAGCCGACTTTGGCTCAGGTCTTGATCTCACAGTTTGTGAGTTCAAGTCCCAACATCAGGCCCTTTGCTGACAGCTCAGAGCCTGGAGCCTGCTTCGGATCTGTGTCTCCCCCTCTCTGCCCCTCCCTAGCTCGCACTCTGTCTGTCTCTCTCAAAAACAAATAAATGTTTAAAAAATTAAAAAAAAAAAGAATGCCTCCTAGATTTTTGACTTGAGGAACATCTAGATGGTACTGCCATTATTTGAAATGGGGGACCCTGGTGAAAGAAAAGGTTTGGAAGGGTAAGAACAACTAGGGCAGCAATGACCACCAGATCTTCCCACAATGATGGAAGGCTCTTTCCCTGCAATATCCAATATGGTAGCCACTAGTTCCAGGAGGCTATTGTGCATTTGAAATATTGCTAGCACACTTGAAGAACTGCCTTTTACATTTAACTTTAGTTAATGTAAATAGCCACACGGCCCTACCACATTGGATAGCTCGGACCTAGAGCCTTGAGTACAATATGTGATGCCTTGAGTACAAATCTGAGGTGTCTTTTGGAGGAAGATGTCAAGCAGGTAGCCGTGGATACAAGTCTGAAGTTCGGGGGAAAAGATCAAGGCTAGAGTTTAAGATTAACAAGTCATCAGCACGGAGATGGTCCCCAAAGCCAAGAGGCTAGATGTGACCAACCCTGGAGAGACTGCAGTTGGATAAGAGAAGGATGTCTGAGCACTGGGAATACAGACATCCAGATAAAGCAGAGTCAGCAAAGGACCAGACAGAGATGTAGGAAGCAAAGGAGGAGAGTGTGGTACCACGGAAATCAAAGAGGAGGGTCTGAGAGATCAAGCACCATGAAGACATAGAAATACTCATTGCACTACGCAAGATGAAGGCCAGGGAAGGAGGCGGAGAGCCGAGGGTCATGGGCGTATGAGGCAGCCTCCAGACTACGGGACTGGAGATGTCGGAGGACACGGAGAAGAGAAGGTACCCAGGACTGAGCTCTCCGAGCCTCATTTTTCTCCTTTATAAAAGGGGGAATTATGTTTGCTTTGAGAAGTGAGACAACGCAAGGAAATCCCAAGGGAGACTCTTGGCATGTTTCACTGTCTTGTAAATGTCACTGCTTTCTCCCCTCCCACTGAGGACCTCGGGCAGGTGCAAGCCAGTGGCTGCCAATGCCATCCACATGTGGCAGCTGCCAGGAGCAGAGCTGCCACCAGAGGAAGGTGGCACAGGGCCCTTGGTTCTCTGGACAGAAGAACACTTGCTCTTCTCTGCTCCCCACAGACGTGTGGGGGATTTGGGAAAATACCCATGACCTTGATTAGGATGGAAACTTGTGAAAATTTAAGCCTGATTACATAATCTCACAGTTTAGTACTGTGGCTCCTTCTGCATTAGTTATCTTCCTCTAACCTTATATAAAGAGGATCCTCAAGGGGACGGTCAGAATGCTACCAACCTAGCACGGCATAATTCCTGAGACGTTCAAGGTTAGTCAAGCAGTAACTGACATGCGGTAGCCCCACATAGCGACCTTCTGGTAGAACACACGCACGCAGCACGAGCTTTGTATTAACAGATATTCTTGAATGTTTTAAATACAGTTTTTTAGAAAAATTCGGCAATGAATTGTTTGACTATTACACACTGGCTTTCCAGAATTAGCTCCAATTAGGAAGATTTTACTTGGCAATGCATTTTTCTGTTATAATCTTTCTAGTATTAAAATAGCTTTGCGTTCCTGGAGCAGTAAAATCTGAAAGAGGCAGATGATGGCTCTGGAATAGGTCTAGGAACACAGCTTGGTTACAGATAGTCCATAAATTGCTAAGTCCCGTGTAGGGAGTGGCCACTGGGCAGTAGGCACATCTTTGTCTATCTTGGATAAGGGACTATGTTCAAAGCCGATGGAGAGCAAATATGTACTTTCATACATGCTCAGAGATGCAGAATCTGAAGGCAACTGGGTAAGACCCTGATTTTATGACAAGCCTAAGTGCATTTCATTCATTCATTTAGAGAGAGAGAGAGAGAGAGAGAGAGAGAGAGAGAGGCAGGGAGGGACAGAAAGAGGGAGAGAGAGAATCTCAAGCAGGCCTCTGCACTGCCAGTGCAGAGCTCCATGCAGGGCTCGAATCCACCAACCATGAAATCATGACCTGATCCGAAGTCAAGAGTCAGATGCTTAACTGACTGAGCCACCCAGGTGCCCCTAAAGATGGTATCTTAAATTCTTTTTTTTTGTTTTTCCACTTGTCATTAAGTTCATTATATATATATATTTATATTAGTTCTAGTGTTTCTCAGCCAATGAGGATCTCTACTGAAAAGCTTATAGCAGATGTGTGGGAGAGCACATGCATTCAGGGAATGTGAGAAAGGTCTAACAACGCCTTCAAAGAGCAAAAACAAATTAAAAATTGCCTCTTGTTCAGCCCTGCAATATCTTCCATGCCTTTGTCGAGGAGCTCTGTGGAGTTCCCAAGTTTCCTTTCTGTCAAGAGCACTGACAAAGGTCATGGTCACAGCTGCCCACTGCAGTGTGCCTGGCTCCAGGCCACCTCTGTATCTGTTGAACCCGCCCATATTTTTTAAATCTAATTTCTACTCATTGTTTGGGTCCTAGCTTGAATGTCATTACTTCAGAAAAGCCTTTCCTGACCCCCAGACCAGATTAGGCCCCCTCCCATTACATTGTCTCTTAGACCCTGTATTTTGACACGACACTCACCTGGTAGAGCTAATTATTGGTATGTTCTTCCGTGTAACGCTTTGCCCTCCTACCCTGCCCCCACCTACCCCAGACGGTGAACTCCATGTGGGCAGAGGCAGCGTCAGCCTCTTTGCTGCCTCTATCAAGGCCCTTGAATGGTACCCCCCACAGATGAAAAGCTGACTAAATATTTGCTGAATAAAGAAAAGATGCTGTACAAGAAACGCACAGCGAGTGGGGTCTGGATCTTGCTGCGCATGGCATCCTCAAGCAATCGTGCAAATCCTCAAAGCGTGTGCTGCAGAGCGCCCCACGGAAGGGCTCTGGAGCCTCCTCCATTCAGGAGGCCGGCGGCTGAACCGATTTTCTCTCCATCTCACCCATTCCCTTCCCTTATTCATTCACTTCCTCCTGGCTCTCTCAGCCACCTAAACTTGCTGCTGGTTTGTATGCTAGAGCTTTGCCTCACCCATCTTATCTTACTGGGGCCTCCTCTGCTCCGGGTCTTGACTTTTTGCTTGGAGTAGGCACCCGCACTCTGAAGAATGTCCTAGCTTTGCCCAGGGACCCTGAGCAGACAAGACCTTGTGACTTCCCTCAATAGAAGGTCATACCTACAAGTGTCTAAATAAGAGAACCCTTCATCAGAGTTGTATAATCACTCGTTTAAAAAATTATGCCAACAACAGACACGTGAAAAGATGCTCAACATCACTAATCCTCAGGGAAAGGCAAATCAAAACCACAGTGAGATATCACCGCATACCTATCAGAATGGCTAAAATGAAAAACACAAGAAACAACAAGCGTTGGTGAGGATGTGGAGAAAAACGAAGCCTCATGCACAGTTGGGCTGAATGCAAACTGGCGGAGCCACTGTGGAAGACAGTATGGAGATTCCTTGGACAATTACAACAGAACTGTCCTATGAGCTAGTGTTCAGTACCGGATGTTTCCCCAAAGAATAAAATAACACTAATTCGAAAGGATACATGCACCCCTATGTTTACTGCATCATTATTTACCATAGCCAAATTATGGAATCAGCCCAAGTGGCCATCAATAGATGAATGGATAAAGAAGATGCTGTATGTATATAAATTTATATAATGGAATAGTACTCAGCCATAAAAAAGAATGAAATCTTGTCATTTGCAGCAGCATGGGTGGATCTAGAGGGTATGATGCTAAGTGAAATAAGCCAGTCAAAGAAAGACAAATACCATACGATTTCACTCCTATGCGGAATTTAAGAAAAAAACAAACGAAGTGTGTGTTGTGTGTGGGGGGAAAGAGATAAGCCAAAAAAAGACCCTTAGTTATAGAGAGTATACTGATGGTTACCAGAGGGGAAGAGGGGTAGAGGGGGAACGGGTGAAATAGGTGATGGGGACTAAGGAGTGCACTTGCCATGATGAGTACCGGGTGGAGTATAGAAGTGTTGAATCGCTGTATCGTACACCAGAAACTAATACAACACTGTATGCTAACTGGAATTAAAATTTTTAAAAATGCAAAAACAAACATAAAATTATGTCCCAAACCTATTTCAGATGATCTGCTAAAGGGTAAGTTAGTGAGTGATATAAAGCAGTGCATGGGGACAGCGTGATCCCCAGGGTGTGAGTGACTGGCTGGCAATGACACAGCCCCATCTGTGCACGTGGACTGGACAGGGCAGATTAAAATAGACCAAACAGGCTGCAGACAAAAGCAGTTAAGCCATGGGAGCTTGCTGTCATTTATATATTTTGATGGATAAATATCTGAAAGCACTCCCTTGTAATTGCACAAACACGCATTATATATGCACTGAAATGTCTTCTTCGATTAATGTGCTCTTTTAGGAGGAAGGTAATAAAATGAGGCAGGTGCCAGACATCCCAGGTAAGCCAGCCACTGCACTTGCTCTTTCACTCTGCTCAAAGTGCTCTAAGCTCGAGGATGTAACAAAACCTTCACTCTTGGCTATGATGCCAGCGGCTTCTAGAACATAGAATTTCCTATGAGTCCTACTCCCCCATAGTGGGCAAAAATAATGCTTGCTGGTGGATTTCTTCTTTTTTTTTTTCTTTCTAGCATCTGCACACTGACCTTCCACACTTAGCACAGAGGGAAATAAGAAGCAGTAGGACATTGAAGGTATTCACTCCGACATGTTCAAGCACAACATTTAACAACCTAGAAAGCCATATTATGTTTGCGTTCAGCATAAAAAAAGTGACATAGAAAGGTTTCTTCAAAGTCGAGAAGGTCCATTAAGAATGGACATCACTAACCCCAAAGAGTGGACAGCAACCTTGTGAAAATTACCATCTTGAGATTGGGGTGATAATTTAGAATTACTATATTCCAAGAGCCATGCCCGAAACTTAGAAGCAGCCTTTGGGCAAAGACTGTTGGTCAAGGCATGAATCGCTGGTAAGACTTCAAGTTCACACTTTTACAACTGAAACTGTCTCTCTGTAAAAACGTTCTGTCTCTGTCTCTTTCAAAAGTAAATAAACATAAAAAACCCCAAATTGTTAAGAGTGTAAAACCTCCTTAGTGACCATCAAATTTAATAGAGAAACAGAAGACCTGGAAAGAATCTGAACCTTTGTAGCCCACACTTTGCTCATTATCAATCACTGCTGAGGAACATTGCGGGCCTCACCTGGCCACGCCCACTGCCAGCAGGAGTTTGGGGACACAGCACAGTAAAGAGCCCCTTCTGACAGACCGTGTAAGTAGCTGCTGTCCTTAAAGACAGAAGAATCACTCTGGTCTGCAGATGAGCCCCAGACCAGAAGCTCAGAGCAACTTTCAGTGGCTTTTCAGATTCCAAAAAGAAAGCTCTTGCCAGAAGTGCTTTCTTTTCCTCAAGTTCTAAAATTGTCCTAAAGGAGAACTCTGAGCCCTGCCCACCTGGTCCCTCTTCCAACACCGAGCATTCCCTCCAGCACCCAAGGTCCGGGGCTCACATGGGTTCCATGCATCCTTACTCCATTCCTGTTTTCCAATGTTCTATTTCTTTTTTAATTTTTAATTTATTTTTAGAGAGAGAGAGCATGCGAGCAGGGGAGAGGAGGAGAGAGAGAGAGAGAGAGAGAAAGAGAGAGAGGAGAGAGGAGAGAGGAGAGAGGAGAGAGGAGAGAGGAGAGAGGAGAGAGGAGAGAGGAGAGAGGAGAGAGGAGAGAGGAGAGAGGAGAGAGGAGAGAGGAGAGAGGAGAGAGAATCTTAAGCAGGCTCCACACTCAGCAAACAGCCCAACTCAGGGCTTGATCCTATGATCCTTGATCATGACCCGAGTGGAAATCAATAGTCAGAGGCTCAAGCAACTGAGCCACCCAGGCGCCCCTCCTCCCCATGTTCTAAGCACTGTATGGTTCTTCACTACTCCAGTTCCACGAGAGGACTTTGAAGGAAATATTTCTTACTCAAGATTTTTCTGAAACACACATAAAGCATGCTTGCTTTTGAACCATTTTTTAAATACATAGATTTTAACAAATAACAACGGGAAAAGTTTAAATACCATGAGCTGCTGGGGGCTGAGGGTGAAGAGTAGGGGAGTCCCAGCAAACTACACACCAGGATAGTTCCTTAGCTTCTCTTTGCTGCATCTCCAACTGGCGCTGTGACAGTTCATTTTGTGTTTCAACTTGACTGGAACACATGATACTCAGATATTTGGTCAAACATTATTCTGGGTGTGTCTGTGAGGGTTTTGGCAAGATTAACATATGACCAGATACAGAGAGTAAAGCAGATGTCTTCCCTATTGCGGGTGGGCCCCATCCAATCAGGTGAAAGCCTGGACAGAACAAAAAATCTGAGAAAGAGGGAACTCTTCCTGCCTGAGTGCCTCAGAGCTGAGACATCTGTTTTTTCTTGCCTTTTGAACTTGAACCAAAACATCAGCTCTTTCTGGGTCTTGAGCCGACTGGTCTTTCAATGAGGACTACACCATCAGCAGTCCTGTGTCTCCAGCTTGCGGACTCACTCAGCAGATCTTAGGACTTGTGAGGCTCCCCAAAAGTGTGGGCCAATTCCTTACAATAAATCTCTTTATATATATTTTATAGATGTATATATTTATATAAAACATATAAAATATCATGTGTACACATATCCTGTTGGCTCTGTTTCTCTGGAGAACCCTGACTAATGCATGACTCAGACAGGGACTTTCAGCTTCCCGGTTTCTGAAGCTTCTAGAACTCCTTGGCTCAACCCCAATTAATGGCATCATCTGTGGTATTCAGAAAAATAAATGTCTGGCCTCCAAAACATAGGCACCTTCAAGGCCCTCTGGTTGAGCTCCTCGTTCTGTTGACGAGGAAAGTGGTGCCCTGGGCTGCAGTGTGACTCATCTACGGTCACATAGTTCTCCATGGCAGGGCATTGCCTCATGTTGCCTTCTGGGAGATGCTTTTCTCTGCAACTCTAGTCATGATTCTAGAAGAGAAACCAGACAGCAGAAAAAAAAACAATGTGGCAAAGGAAGAGGAAAGCAGTAAGAGTGGAACAGAAGAGGCAGCAAGGAACACAAAAAGAGGAAGTGTTTTCAGGAGCTGTCTGTCTGCTCAGAGATCCCCGAAATGTTCTCCAGAACGGAACAGGAGTATACACCCTGGAAAACTCACATTTATAAATAATATCCCCACAATTTCTGGTAAGCTCTTCTAAGGTACTTGAGCCTCAAGCAGACGGCTCTAAGACTCCATAACTTGTGTTCTACAGGTTAATTGTAGACATCAAGCCAAATATTAAATGTACCTTTGATGACAAAAACCCTTCAAGGACAACTACAGTCTAACATGCCGTCCAAATGCAAACGGGGCTCAGGACACACTTTCAGCAAAGCCACTGTCCTTGACTCACAGTTTTCTAGAAGGAGGTTCTTAGACTGTCCTCTCTTATATTTGGAAAAGCAAAAAGACAAATAAAAAATCCATATATAGGAATACTTTAAAAACCCACAAAAATCACTGTAGGCAGCCACACACTTTCTTCAGTGGGACCGGAAGTATTTACCTTTCCTATTCTCTTCAGCACATTCTGTTTCTAGTGTTTTAGTTACGGGTGAGTGTTGACAAAGACATTTATTTGAAAATAACCGTGAGCTCTGATCATTCTGGATGTTATAAGAGAGCAGCCTCTGTTTAACAAGTGAGGCTGGAAGGGACATCCTCACGGTCCTGCAAGTGACAGGGCTCTCAGCACCAATGGCCACCAAACCTACTCATTGAGTACAAAGAATGAAGCTTTATGGGCCCAGAATTGAGAGCCCCAAGCATAGAGCTTATGTTTCTAGCATTCACCTTTTTTTTTCCTGCCAGAGTCTTTTGAAATGTGCCTTTCCACTTCATGCAAGCTAGGATGCCTATAATTTAAATAGTTTTTAATGTTTACTTATTTTTGAGAGAGAGACAGACCGCAAGAGGGGGAGGGGCAGAGACAGAGGGAGACACAGACTCTGAACCAGGCTCCAGGCTCTGAGCTGTCAACACGGAACCTGACGAGGGGCTGAACCCACGAACCAGGAGATCATGACCTGAGGCAAAGTTGGTCACTTAACTTTTTTTTTAGTGTTCATTTATTTTTGAAAGAGAGAGAGAAACACAGGATGGCTAAAACTTAAAAACAAAGCAAAACAAAACAACCAGAATGACAAGTGTTGGTGGGCATGTGGTCATACTGGAATCCACACATTGCTGGCGGGGAGGGGGGGTGGGTGGCGGAATGTAAAATGGCGCAGCCCCTCTGGGGAAAACAGTATGGCAGTTCCTGAAAATTTAAACATAGGGTTACACTAGGACCCAGCAATTGCATTGCTAGGTGCAGTAAACAAAATTGTCTATAAAAACTGGTATGTGAAGTACATACCAAAATTACTCATATTAGCCAAAAAGTGGAAACAACCTAAATGGCCGCCAATTGATGGATGGATTAACAATATGTGGTATATCCATATAATTCATACAAGGAATATTATTCAGCCATAAAAAGGAATTCAGTGTTGGTACATACTACAACACTGCAACATATTGAAAACATTATACTAAGGGAAAGAAATGAGACATAGGGTACATGTTGCATGATTCCATTTATACGAAATATGCAGAATAGGCAAATCTATAGAGATTTGTGGTTGCCAAAGCCTGGGCGGTGGGGTGGAGATGCAAGGGTGGGTAAACACTGATGAGTACAGAGTTTATTTGGGGGGTGATGAAAAGTTTCTGGAGTTATATAGTGGTGATGTTTCCACAATCTAGTGAATAAACTAAAACCACTGGATGTTATACCTTCAAAAGGTGGCTTTATGGTAGCGAATTATATTTTATCTTTAAAAAATCTTCTCTTTTGTTTTTCTAGACCCCTTATTTTATCAACAGGATGACAAGTGTGCAAAGGATTTTATACAAACTCTAGAAAATGCCTTGTTTTTTACCTTGGCCACTCAACAAATGGAATTTTCCCCCTTTGTCGTGGTTTATCATTTCTGTCTTCTCCATATCCATCCCTTCTTTCTGATGCTATACAAAGGTGGTCGGTCTCTCATTGGAACCACTATTTCCTTTTTTTAGAAAGCCCTCTCTCACTGCCTGCTGTCTCGTACACACTTAACTTGAACAGCTCCCGGTCTCTGACACAAGTTCTCTTCAGGAATGCAGTAGAACTATATGCACAGAGCCATCTGTCAGATGTGATATTCTCAGATGACCTCTGGGAATAACTCACTTAAAGGGAGTGAGAGTCATTCTCTCTGGAAAAAGCCTTCGTGACATCTTCCAAGGTCTTACATGCTGTGACCTCAAATAACTGTTAAATGGCACCTCACTCATATAAATGTGAGTCTTTTCTTTTTCCTATCAACAGATGCCTTCAGTTAAGAACTTAATTGCATTAAAACCTCACTAAAATGATTTGCTTCAAACTATACCAGGAATAATTTTAAAAAGGGAGTGTGCTGTTACAGTGATAAAGAGATTCTAAAACTGGATTGTGGGTAGGGTTACATAACTTGGTGAATTTACTGAAAATCATTGAGTTGTACACTTAAGATGAGTGAATTTTATGGTATATAAGTTACACCTTAATAAATTGTCAAAAAAACAAAAACAAAAAATAAAGAAACCATGGGGCTGAAAGGGGCACAAGTGGGTGGAGGTAGACAAAAACCAAGATGGGCTCTAGGCTAACAATCATGGCAGCTGACAATCATGGAAGCTGAGTGATGGGTGAATGGAGTGGATACTGTCATGCGATGCTCTGTGCTCCCCTTCAGGCCACCCTAGATGAGGGACTGGTGGCTCTTGGCTGGGTTGCCGTAAAGGCATTTCCCTTAGCAGAAGAGTGTTTCTTGTCCAAGGCTGTGCCTCCCTCTCTGAGCAGAGACCACATGCAAAGACCAGACCCTTGCTTCAAGGAAGGAGAGATCCTTTAAGGGCCATGCCCATCCAGAGGCCCCAGAGTTGGCTGAGGCTTTTTCTGAGACCGCCTTGCGGTTCAGCATCTCCCTCCACCCTGTCCTGCTTCCCTTACTCCCTGCAGATGCTAATCACAGCAGCTTTCCCCAGAAAACCACCCACACCCAAACGGGTGCTTCAGAGTCTGTTTCCAGGGAACCTGATCTAAGACTGAGGCTCATAATATATTCTTTCTATGTATGCAAACATTCAAAAATTTTTATAATAAGGAGTAAAATAAACCCTGATATTCCCCAAACGAAAATACCACAAACTCCAGGAACACTAGATCTGATGTTTCAAAGACTGTGTAGCCAATACTAAATTTATTGTTCGATGCATCCTACATCAGAACCCTGGCTCATCTTTACCAGCACTTTCCTTGCTCCTTCTTAAGGACGGAGTTGCATTTACCCATCTGGGTAGACAGGGTTCTTGAATTCAGAAGGTCTTGCCCTGACTGTCTGCAATCGTTTTTAAGACTATGCAGTCTCTGCCAAGCATGAAGAAAGGAAAACAAGGAATCTGAGAGTAATGAGACTCTCGGAAAGGCAATGAGATGCCAAGTAAGTCTGTATCCACACTTGAATTTAGAGTCCTACATTTATTTCCTACATTTAATATAATTGCATTCTCTGCTAGAGAGCCCACAGGCAGGAAGATAATAAGATTTCAGTGGTTAAATTATTTAAAGTCACCGATAGTCTAACATTTTACAGAACATTCCACATATTCTGTCTGTTACATCAAAAGGATCATCTGGAAAATCCCCTTTCCTTAGGGAGCCCAGGAACCAATTATCTGAAATTGCCTTGCTTAAAAGAAAAAAAAAAATTGCAAATCTTATTAGAAGCCTCTGGTTATCTTATTGTCACTAACTCCTATTGCCCCATTTCATGAATGCTGGTACTCTACCAAGTGTCTTCAACCAAACAGATATAAATTATTGATTTTGTTATGTTAGGTCCAACTCAGTACCCAGCACTATGGAATGTGTTGTCCTATGTGAAAACAGATCTCCCCAGCGGAGGCACTGCCTTCCAAGTTCTTACAAATTGCTGCAGAACTGCTGAAGTCTACCTTTTTCTGCCTTGCTCGGTCTCTTAGTTTCTCCAGTTGTAAGCCCACCTATGTTTATCCATCTGTCCTGCCTACCTTTCTGAATCCATCTCCTCCTTCCCACCTTGTCTTTCTCCCTTGATGTGGCATCTCCATGAATGAATCACTTACTCATATCACAAAGTCCTCTCCTACTTGTAAATTTCCCCCATAGGCTGCTATCTGTGTATGCCTTGCCAAAACCCCAAACCAGCTTCAGGGAACACTGCCCAAGTGGAGAACAGGGGATTTCTTGGGCACAGGCAGAGAAGTACACAGTGAGAAATCAGGAAAATTAAACCCCAGATAATGAGAAGAAATAGCAAACAGCACTACTCCTTTACCATACGCTATTTTTAAAATTGTTTATGTTTGTCTTATTTTATTTTACTTTTACCTTTTGACCCCCTTCACTCATTTTTCCACCTCCCAACCCCCTGCTCCTGCCTCTGGCAACCACCGATCTATTCCCCACACCTATGAGCTTTTTTTTTAATTAGTTATTTTTAGATTTTACATATAAGAGAGATCATATGGTATCTGTCTTTCTCTGACCATGTTACCTATTATATAATATTCTTACAAGTTAGGAAACATTTGGCACAAATAGTACCATGTTTCAACTCGTAACTGTTGTCTTTTACTTTTTGAAAATATCTGTGAGATAAAAATGGCAAAATAGGAGTTTTCTATTATCTTCCTCCAATGAACATATATTTTGATAATCACCCACAGTGAGAATGCCTTTGTGGAAGTCTACAAGTACAGAGAAGATGTTCCAGCATACAACTGGAGCTTAAAAAAAATCTGAGATGGGACCCATTGAATAGGGTATTGGACCCATTGAAGAGGAATAGTTTAGCTTTACCAGTGTCATCCCTCTCCCAAGGTGGCACATCTCAGGGCCAAGGGAGACCTTTTGGCCCATGATTTCTCCCATTTGGGGAAATGAGAACATATGAGCAAGCATCTGGCTTCCCTAGATGTGCACGATACCACCAAAGAGACCAATTTCTTTTTTACCCTACCAGAAAACTGTGGTATGCTGTACGGCTGGAAGGCAAGAAGATGCTAGCAGACGAGTAGTCAGGGTTCTTTGATGCCCTCCAAGGGACACAGATACTATTAACTGCTTCATCGACTCTATCAGAAGTCCACCATGAACCTTTGGGGATGCCTTTCCTGAAGATCCTGCCAAGTGGTCAAGGGGCACCCCTAATGCTCCATGTACCTGAGCCCTCCAACTTGTGGCCAGTTCCCTATGCACATCCCGAACGGTAGCAAGAGTAAGCCTTTGCAGATGGCTAGTGAGCACATGTGAAAAGCTGGGCCAACTCTATGAAACTGAGATAGAGACCATAAACTTGAGCATTTTCACCACTGCCTGAGGGAGAAACAAACAAACGGGAGGCTGTCAGCACCTGGCATGACTTTGAAGAATTGAGAGAAGGCATACAATCTTAAGAATTCCTTCCCAAAAAGGAACAGAAATGGGGAGCAAAAGGATCCAGAGAAAAGGTCTGGAAAAGCCTCAGAAGCTCTAGCAGGACCAGTGGAATCTTTTTCTCTCTGAAGCCAGCCAGTAAACACTGGACGAGGTAACTTCACTTCAAATGTGAAGACAGCAAAGCAAGACTTTAAGAAATATGAAAAATAAAGGAAACATGATACCCTCATAAGAAAAACAATAATTCTCCAGCAACTGACCCCTAAGAAATGAAGATCTATGATTTGCCTGATGAAGAATTCAAAATAGTTGTTTTAAGGAAGCTCAGTGAGCTACAAGGAAACATAGAAGGGCAATTCAACAAAATTAGGAAGACAATATGCAAACACAATGAGAAGTTTAACAGCCAGAAATCATCATAAAAAAGAAACAAATTCTGGAGCCAAGGAATACAGTGAATGAAATTTAAAAATGCAATAGAAAGTATCAACATCAGACTAGATCAAGTAGAAGAAAGAATCTGTGAAGTAGAAGACAGGCCATTTTAAATGATCCAGTCAGAGGACAACAAAGGAAAAAAAAGAAAAACAGTGAAGAAAGTCTTTGTGAACTATTGAATGGCATTAAGAGACATAATATATATGTATTATCAGAGAGCCACAAAAAGAAGTGAGGGAGAAAGGGGCAGAAAGCTTATTTGAAGGAACAGTGATGGAGAACTTCCTAAATCTGGAGAGACATTTAGATATTCAAGTTCAGGATGCTTTTAAGTCTTCCCAAAATTTCAACCCAAAGTGATATTCTCCAAGATATGTTCTAATAAAACTATCTAAAATTAAAGACAAAGAGAATTTTAAAGCAGCAAAAACAAAAAAAAATCCTCTCATAGAAGCAAACTTCCATATGGCTATCAGGGTGTTTCTCTTCAGAGACTTTACAGGGCAGGAGAGAGTGATAGATTCAATACATTCTTCTAGAAAAAAAATCAATACAGAAACATTAGACTTAAACTATACTTTAGACCAAATGGACCTAACAGACATGCACAGACATTCCATACTACAGCAGCAGAATACACATTTTTCTCAAGAGCATATAAAATATTCTCCAGGATAGATCATATATTAGGTCACAAAGCAAGTCTTAGCAGATTTAAGAAGACTGAAATCATATCATCATACCAAATACCTTCTCCAATTACAGTGGTGTGAAATTAGAAAAACAGAAGGAAAACTGGAATATTCACAAATTACTGGACATTAAACAAAACATTCCTGAACAACCAATGGGTCAAAGTAAAGCCAAAACAGAAATTTAAAAAAATTTTTTGAAACAAATGAAAAGTGGAAATACAATATACCAAAAGTTCTGGAACACAGTAAAAACAGTTCTGAAGGGAAGTTTTAGAAATATAGAAATAAATGCATAATTAAGAAAAAAAGAAAGGACAATACAGGAAACAACAGATGTTGGCAAGGATGTGGAGAAAGAGGAAACTTCTGGTACTGTTGGTGAGGATGCAAACTGGTGCAGCCATTCTGGAAAACAGTATGGAATTTCCTCAGAAAATTAAAAATAGGGGCACCTGAGTGGCTCAGTTGGTTAAGCGACCAACCTTTGATTTCAGCTCAGGTCATGATCTCATGGTCATGAGATTGAGCACACACTGGGCTCCACACTGAGCTTGGGATTCTCTCTCCTTTCTCTGCCCCTCCTCCATTAGCATTTTCTCTCTCTCTCTCTCTCTCTCTCTCTTTCTCTCTGTCTCTGTCTCTCAAAATACATAAACACATTTTTTAGGAAAAAGTTAAAAATATAACTACCTATGCCCTTGCAATTGGACTACTAGGTATTTACCCAAATGATACAAAAATACTGATTTGAAGGGGCACACACACCCCAATATTTATCATGGAATTATCAACAATAGCCAAATTATGGAAAGAGTTCAAATATCCATGAACTGATGAATGGATAAAGAAGTTGTGGTATGTGTGTGTATATATACATATACATGCATACATACATACAATGGAATATTACTCAGCCATAAAACAGAATGAAATCTTGCTATTTGCAACAATGTGGATGGACCTAGACAGCATACTGCTAAGGGAAATAAGTCAGTCAGAAAAAGACAGATACCATATGATTTTACTCATATGTGGAATTTAAGAAACAAAACAGATGAACATAGGGAAACAACAGGACAGGCAAACCATAAAACAACCTTCGAACTACAGAGAACAAATTGAGTTTTGAGGGTTGATGGAGGGTGGTGGGCAGGGGATGGGTGATGCGCATTGAGGAGAGCACTTGTGATGAGCAGTGGGTGTTGTATATAAGTGATGAATCACAAAATTCTACTACTGAAACTAATATTACACTATATGCAAATTAACTGGAATTTAAATAAAACTTAAAATAAAAGAAATAAAAAAGAAATATCTTAAATAAACAAGCTAACTTCACACTTCAAGGAACAAGAGAAAAACTACAAAATTTAACAGAGGAAGGAAATAAAGATGATAGCAGAAATAACTGAAATAGAGCTCAGGAAAACAATAGAAAAATTCAATGAAAACCTGAGCTGTTATTTGAAAAGATAAATGAAATTGATAAACCTTTAGTTATGCTAACTATAATAAAGCAAAAAAATCAAACAAAATCAGAAATAAAAAGAGCAAACATTACAACTGTTACCACAGAAATGAAAAGGATCATAAGAGACTACTATGAACAAATATACACCAACTGATTGGATAATCTAAAAGAAATAGATAAATTCCTTGAAACACACAACCTACCAAGACTAATTCAAGAGGAAATGGAAAATCTGAACAGACAAATAACAAGTATGGAGATTAAATTAGTGGCTAAAAACATCCTAACAAAGAGAAGCTCATAGCAGATAGTTTCCCTGGTGATTTCTATCAAACATTTAAAGAAGGGGCCGCCTGGGTGGTTCAGTCGGTTAAGTGTCTGACTTCAGCTCAGGTCATGATCTCACGGATTGTGGGCTTGAGCCCTGAGTCGGGCTTTGTGCTGACAGCTCAGAGCCTGGAGCCTGCTTCAGATTCTGTGTCTCCCTCTTTCTCGGTTCCTCCCTCGCTCTCTCTCTCTCTCAAAAATAAATAAACATTAAAAAAATATCTTAAAAAACATTTAAAGAAGGATTAATATCAAGCCTTCTCACCTCTCAAACTCTCCCAAAATAACTGAAGAGGAGAGAACACTACCAAGTTCATTTTATGTGGTCAGTCTTACCCTGATACCAAAGCCAAAAAAGAACACAATAAGATAACTACAAGCCAATCTAATGAACATAGATGCAAAAATCCTCAACAAAATACTAGCAAACTGAGTTCAAAAGCACATTAAAATGATCATACACCATGATCAAATAGAATTTATCCATGGCATGCAAGGATGGTTCAATATACACCAATGTGACACGCTACATTAACAAAATGGTAGATTAAAATCATATGATCTTCTCAATAGATGGGGAAAAAATCATTTGACAATTTCAGCATGTTTTCATGATAAAAACTTTCAATAAACTGGCAATAGAAGGAATATACCTGAACATTATAAAAGTCATATTTGACAAGCCTACAGAAATCACATATTCAAAAAGCTTTCCCTCTAAGATAAGGATCAAGATAAAGGTGCTCACTCCTAACACTTGCCTTCGACCTAGTCCTGGGAGTCCTAGCAAGAGCTGTTAGGCAAGAAAAAGAAATAAAAGGCATTCAAATAGGTAAGGAAGAAGTAAATTTTTCTCTGTTTACAGATAATATGATCTTATGTAGATAAAACTCTAAAGACTTCACCAAAAAACTGTTACAACTAATCAAAGAATGCAGTAAAGTTGCAAATACAAATACAAAAGTCTGTTGTAGTTCAATACACTAACAATGAGCTATCCAAAAGGAAATTAAAATATTCCCATTTAAAATATCCAAAAAATGAAATACAATATTTAGGAACATATTTAACCTAGAAGGCAAAAGATCTGTACACTAAAACTATAAGAGATTGATAAAAGGAATTGGAGATGACACAAATAAATGGAAAGATATCCCATGTTCATGAATCAGAAGAATTAATGTCATTAAAATATCTATACTACCTAAAGCAATTGAATAGATTCAATACAATTCCAACCAAGGAGTACCTGGGTGGCTCAATAGGTTAAGCGTCTGATTTTAGCTCAGGTCATCATCTTGCAGTTCGTAGGTTTGAGCCCCAAGTTGGGGTCTGTGCTGACAGCTCAGAGCCTGGAGCTTGCTTCAGATTCTGTGTCATTCTCTCTGCCCCTCCACTACTCATGCTCTGTCTGTCTCTCTCTCTTAAAAATAAATATTTAAAAAAATTTTAAGTACAATTCCCATCAAAATTCCCACTGATATTTTCATAGAAATAGAAAAAGCAATCTTAAAACTCATATGAAACCACAAAAGATCCCATACAACCAAAGTAATGTTGGGAAGGAAAAACAAAGCTGGAGGCATCACACTTCTGACTTTGAACCATACTGCAAAGCTACAGTAATCCAAACAGAATGGCACCAGCATAAAAACAGATACATAGACCATCGAGGCCCCAGAAGTAAACCTATGAATGTATGGCCAACTAAAGTTTGACAAGAGAACCAGGAATTCTCAATGGGAAAATGACAGTCTCTTCGATAAATGGTGTTTGGGGGCACCTGGGTGGCTCAGTCGGTTGGGCGTCCGACTTCGGCTCAGGTCACGATCTCGCGGTCCGTGAGTTCGAGCCCCGCGTCGGGCTCTGGGCTGATGGCTCAGAGCCTGGAGCCTGCTTCCGATTCTGTGTCTCCCTCTCTCTCTGCCCCTCTCCCATTCATGCTCTGTCTCTCTCTGTCTCAAAAATAAATAAACGTTAAAAAAAAAAATTAAAAAAAAAAATAAATGATGCTTGGAAAACTGAACATGCAATGCAAAAGAATGAAATGGGACCTTTGTCTTACATTGCTCACAAAACTTAACTGAATATGGATTAAAGACTTAAATCAAAGACCTGAAGCTACAAAACTCTAGAAGAAAATGCTAGGGAAAAACTATGAGACACTGGCTTTAGCAATCAATTTCTGAATGTGCAATGCAAAAGAATGAAACGGGACCTTTGTCTTACATTGCTCACAAAACTTAACTGAATATGGATTAAAGACTTAAATCAAAGACCTGAAGCTACAAAACTCTAGAAGAAAATGCTGGGGAAAAACCATGAGACACTGGCTTTAGCAATCAATTTCTGGATGTAACACCAAAAGCACAGGCAACAAAAGCAATAATAAACAAGTGGGACTTCAAACTAAAAAGCTTCTGTCTAGCAACAGAAATAGTGAAATGAAAATGCAACCCACAAAATGGGGGGAAATATCTGCAAATCGTATATATGAGAAGGGGTCAATATCCAAAATGTATAAGGAACATATGCAACGCAATAGCACAAAACCCTAAATGATTCGATTAACAGATGGGTAGAGGACCTGAATAAACCCTCTTTTCCAAAGTAGACACACAAATGGCCAACAGGTACATTAAAAGATGTTCAACATCACTAATCATCAGGAAAATGGAAATCAAAACACTAAGAAGATATTACCTCACATCTTTTAGAATGGCTGTCAACAAAAAGATAAGCGATAATAAGTATTGGTGAGGATGTGAGAGAAGGGGACCCTAGAACACTGCTGTTAGAAATTAAATTGGTGTGGCCACTGTGGAAAATAATATGGAGGGTGCCTCGAAAAATTAAAAATAGAAATACCCTATGATCCAGGAATCCCACTTCTGGATATATCTATCTGGAAGAAAAGAAATCACTTTCTCAAAGTGATATTGGCACCCCCATATTCACTGCAGCATTATTCACAACAGCCAAGAGATAGAAACAACCTACGTGTCCATGGAGAGATGAGTGGATGAAGAAAATGTGGTATATATACATAAAATGGGATATTATTGAACCATAAAGAAGAAGGAAATCCCCCCATTTGTGACAATATGGATCACCCTTGAAGGCATTAGGCTAAGTGAAGTAAGTGAGACAGAGAAAGAGAATACTGTATGTTCTCACCCATGTAATCTACAAAAGCCAAACTCACAGAGATAAGAGAGTGGAATCGTGGTTTTCAGGTGCTGAGGTGTGAGGGAAATGGGCAAATGTTGGTCAAAGGGTACAAATTTCCACTGGTAAGATAAATAAGTTCTGGGGATTTAATGTACAGTGTGGTGATTACAGTTAACAATATTGTATTATATACTTGAAAGCTTCTAAGAGAGTAGATCTTAAGTGTTCTCACCACACAAAAATAAATGAGAATTATGTGAGGTGAAGAATGTGTTAACTAACCTCATTCTAATCATTTCACAATACATTTTCATGTATCAAGTCACATTGTACACCTTGGATTTATACAATATCATGTGTCCATTATATTTCAAAAGCTGGGGAAAAAAGAATGCGTGCAAACATATAAATTTCACTTGCTTCTCACAAGGCCAGCTATTACCGGTGTTGTTTTAAGGGTCAAGTCCCTGGGTTACAGAAGGGATAAATGATTCGGGGGGTTAGTAGGTAAGCTGAAATGAACACAAAGTCAGAGAGTATCATACAGTTAGAGGCCTTTCAAATTTTCTGATTGCAAATAATACACGCTCATTGGAGATAATATGGAATGCACACAAAACATACAATACTTTAAAATATCACCCAAAACTACACCCTGAGGCAGCCACAATAAACACTTTGCCTTTAACCTCTCAATCTGTTATTTAAGTTATACTGAGATCAAATCACACACACACACACACACACACACACACACACGTTTTATTGACCTTTTCAAATAATATATAACAAATGTTCAATAAAGATATTTCATAAAATATTTTGGAGGTTTTCACAAAACCAAGTGTGATTAAAAATATTTTAACAATATACTCCTTGGGGATATTTTGGTTATAAAAATGAGAATATCTTGGTATAAATATCTTTGTTTACATTTTTGATGATGCCTTTGGGTTCCATTCCTAGAAAGAACCAAAGCTCTTGGACAAGACACTAGGAGGAAAGAAAATGCTCATTTTCACTCATACCAACAGTCTCCTATTGAATGCCTGATTCCTTGTCAAAATTAATTTTTTTTTCATTTTATAGGTCACACACATACTCACACATGCTGCTGTAATTTGTATGTCTTTAATTGCTAGTGAGTTGGAACATTTTACATGTTTATTAGCCACTCCTCACGCATCTATGAGACTATATTTTTGTTTAGTCATTTCATGAGGTTGAGCATCTTGTGGTAGAAATTAGTATGAACTCTTAGTATGGCAAGGATATCAACCCTGGGGTCTGTCAACTTTTGAAGTATTCTTCACAGTTTACTCTTTGACTTTTAATTTTGTCCTCATGCCTTGTCTCCTACAGGTGCTTTCAATTTGATTAGGTTGTTCAATCTGTCCACATATTCTCTATTTCTTTCACAGACGAAAGGTCTTCCCTGTTTCAGAGATGTCACAGATAATTCTTCCCAGAGATTTTTGTGATTTGATTTGCTGTTCTATACGATTTATTCCATCTAGAGTTTGTTTTGGTGTGGTATCTCAGTCTTGTGTTATATAACTGGCACATGAGGTCAATAAATCTAAAGGAGCGGTATTTTTGTTTATTTTAGGTACTATAACACCTATTCTTTATTTCTTAATTATTTGTGCTGATCTCATAGCTCATATACCCTACAAGTGAGCAGAAAGCTATAGAATCTAGGATGTGGTAATAAGTGACAATTATTGATAATTTTCAATAAATTGTACTCCATACTCAGGACTATATAAATAAACATTCACAATATAAAGCGCTGATGATAGAAATGTTATCCATCATCATAGATCTTACTGGCGTGGCCAAATAAATCACAGAGAGAAGGCCTTGGGACTTTATTCTACTGGTGTTAGAGACAGTGTGCTAAGCACAGAGATCTCATGTCTAGGCTTATGTTCTGGGATGAGCATTCTAGTGCTGAGACTTGCCAGAAACCATCAAAAGGCTACTGCAACAAGTCAGAAGGATGAGGGAAGATGTCTAAAGGGGCAGCAGGGAGCAGAGGGAAGAAAGGAGTCTGACAGCTCGCTGGGAAAGAGGATTGTCGGTGCTCAATTGGATGTTGGGGGGACGGAAGGATGGGAGCCGGGGAGAAGGTTTGAGAGAGTGGGGTGTGTGTCTAGCAGCCTTTCCACCAATAAGATAACACTAACCTCGTGTAATTCATGAGCAAGAGATACAAAGAATCACATAGGTCACTTAGAAACAGCTAATAAGCATTTAAAATGTTCAAACTCAAAATTTACAAAACGCAGCTTTAGGCTTTGTTGAGTGTCCTGTGACTTAGACTAAGCCAGGGCATGTCTTTCTGGAAGCCGCATCTCCTGAAGTTGTTCAAGGATGCTCGCTGCTGTCTTGGGTTGGTAACCCAGAAGGAGTCAAACCTGCAGCCACGGGCCCCACTGCGGGGGCAAAGCTCCTCCATGGCAGCGACAGTGAACCGACATCCCGAGAGACTGGGAGAACAGAGATAGTGAGAGCGGCCAGGAGAGAGAATGAATGAACACGAGAGAAGCAACGGTGGCTAAAGAGGTGCCGTTCTGGAGCTCAGTTCTGCTTGAGGTTCCTGTCAGTGGCGAGCAAAGGAGTCTTTAACGAAACACAAATGTCATGCCGGCTTTTGGCATGAGCAACCAGGCAGACGATGGGGCCATGCATCTAGAGAAGCAATTTGCGAGGTGGAAAAAAAGGACTAGAAGGGAAAAGAAAGTCTGAAATTAGAGCATATGGATAGATCCAAGTAGCCACATACAGCCGCTCTTATACATAAGCGTATGGACTTGGCTTTCTCATTATTCACTGTCATATAGTCTTTGAGTTTTGGAAGTTACATGAACAAAACTACCCGATCTAAAACAATGGTTCTCTCCTCAAACGTTAGAAACCCGGGTCTCTTGGGTCGAGGCCACTCGCAGCACGTGCTCGTCTTATACCCTCCATGGGGACACAGAGGGGAGGGTAGCAGCAGGAGAAAGGGCTCAGGGGTGGGGCTGGGGCTTTAAGGGAGGAGAAGAGAAGGTGAGAGGGAAGGAGGAGAGGAGGAAGGAGACAGCATGGCCTCTCTTCTCTCCATCAAGGAAGAAACTTGTAGGCTGCTTGAAGCAATAGAGGCTCCGCGGAAGTTTTGGCTTCTGGCACCATGATCTCTAGATGAAAAATGGCACATTTTGGGACTTGCTGCAGGTCTGGCTGTCCTCCACATTAGGCCCCTCTGCCAGCACTGCCTTCTAGCCAGTGCCAGATCTAAACAAAAGGATCCCACAGCATTCACCGGCTCAGAGATTCTTGAAAATTCCTCAAGGTGCCTTCAGTGGAATTTCAATCAAAATCAGCTTATCCTTCTTTTTCCCTTGTGATCTCAGCACCTGCCAGCCACCTACAGCAGTGGAGGATGGGGGTCAGAGGTACAGGAGTACAGCTTTTTTCTAAACACACTTTTTCTAAGAGCAGTTTTAGGTTCACAGCAACATTGAGAGGAAGGGACAGAGATTTCCCATACACCCCTAGCCTGCCCCCACACATGTAGAGCACTCTCCTCCTCAACACCCCCCCACCACGGCGGGACATTTGTTACACTTGGTGAGCCTGCACGGACACAGTCTTCTCTTTCAAAGCCCACAGTTTACACTGGGGACAGTCTTGGTGTTGTGTGTTCCATGGGTTTGGAAAAATGTACAATGGCATGGGCAACCACCATGTTGGCATCATGCGGAGTACTTTCACCGCCCTAAAAATCCTCTCTGGGCTCCACCTATTCACCCCTCCCTCCCCAGTAACCCCTGCCAACCACCATTCCTTTCATTGTCTTCAGAGTTTTGCCTTTTCCAGAAGGTCATAGAGCTGGAAAGATACGGTATGTCGCGTTTTCAGATTGACTTCTTCACTTACTAATACGTATTTAAGTTTCGCCATGTCTTTTCATGGCAAATGCAGCTTTCTCATTTCTTTGTTTCTTTAAACAAAAAAATTTTTAACGTTACTTTCAGAGACAGACAGACTGAGCATGAGCAGGGGAGGGGCAGAGAGAGAGAGAGAGGGAGACACAGAAACTGAAGCAGCTCCAGGCTCTGAGCTGTCAGCACAGAGCCTGATGGGGGGCGTGAACTCTTGAACCGCAAGATCATGACCGGAACCGAAGTCAGACACTTAACCAACTAATCCACCCAGGGCCCCATCATTTCTTTGTTTCTTTAAAAAAATGAAACTAAAAACACTGATTGACTCTGCCATCCTGTGACTCTGCTGGGATTAGCACTTGCTGGGCCAGCAGCCCCGCGTGTCAGACTGCTGTTCTTGGCTCAGGCAGGGCAATCCACGTGGGGTTTGGTGACCTGAACCAAAGAGCACATTGAAGGCTGGTCCCACAGACCGGTGAGCGTCCAGCTCTATGACATGCTTCTCCCACACCACCGAGCAATCCTCAGACACCAGCTGGATATCCTACAATTTAACTTAATTTTGACACTGTCTACCTGCAGACCATGTCATATCTCACAGGTTAACGGCCCTGTCCTACAAGACTGTGTCCTCCCCCACTCGAGATGCCAATTCCAAGTTCAGATTGTCACCTGTGCTTCTGACCAAATGACTCAAAATCAGAGAGTCCCACGACCCCCTCCTTGGGTTTGATGTTCTCCACTAGATCACTGGTTTATTATAAATGGATATGACTCAGAAATGGCCAGATGGAAGAGACACATAGGGCAAGGTACAGGGACAAGGGCGTGGAGCTTTCTCGCGCCACTCACCCCAAATCTCCCCAAATCTCCCCATGTTCACCAACCTGGAAGCTACTGAGCCTCATCCTTTTAGGGTTTTTGGAGGCATCATCACACAGGCATGAGTGGTGAAATCATTGGCTGCTGGTGACTGAACGTGACTGAAAGTCTCGGACCCTCTTCCCTTCCCGGAAAGTCTGGCAGGTAGAACTGAAGGCTGCAAAGCTCTCACTGCCTGGTTGGCTCCCCCTCCCCCCAGCTTTCCAAAAGTTGCCTCATTAACATGACAAAAACACATTTGTGGCTGCTCCTGTCACTTAGAAAATTCCATTGGTTTTAGGAGCTCTGTGCCATGGGACAAAAGGCAAATATCTATTTCCTGCCTTCTATTATAAACCATAGTGTTACAAAGTTCCGTCTAGGGAAAACATGCTTCGGCCAGTTTATTGTGTGGATGGTGTATTGCAGGGTGGTGGTAGGATTCCGGGTGCCGGAGGCTCAATCCTTGCTCCCCTACTTCTAGCTCCCTGCATTTGGGTAAGATACTTTCCACTCTGGAACTCACATCTGTAAAATGGGCACAATAATTGTGCTGGTCTCACAGGACCATTAGGATGAAGGTACTCTGAAAAACAATTAGACACAGAGAGAGCACTCTGTAAATACCAGCCATTGTCCTTCTTCTTCTCCTCCTCCTCCTCCTCCTCCTCCTCCTCCTCCTCCTCCTCCTCCCCCTCCTCCTCCTCCTTCTCCTTCTAAGGCACTTCATGCTAGGCAAACACTTGAGATCCTATCTCCATCACACAGATGGGATCCAGTAAACCTTCACTGATCTAGCAAATGTTTACTGAGTACATGTTTTGTGACAGCACTCTGCTAGGAGTGGGGAGGGACCAGCCCAAAGGCCCAAATCCATCAAAAGGAACTACTTTTTATGCCCAACCCTGTCCCAAAGAGCAGGCTGGGAAGAATGCCGGCAATTCAAAAAACAAAAGCATATGTAATATAAGACAAACAAAGTTAAGGAACAGAATACAGCTAAGACGGGGTGAGGGAGAAGTGAGCGCACAGACCCGTGAAGTTCTCCATACCTGGTGGAAGCAGGTCACAATGTGGCTGTAACATTTTCCTACAGCCAAGTCCAAGAGGTGTGTGCCTATAATTGACCACAAATCAATTGCTCGTGGGAATCACGAGACATGAGGATCTGAATGGAAGCCACTGCAGGAGACTTAATCACACACAGTCTTGGCAAGGCTCAAGGTTTGATTTTCTCACTTTTGAACTTCTGGCTTTTCAAAAACTTTAAAATAGTTTATTGTTTAAATGTTCATTTATTTATTTTTGAGAGAGAGAGAGAGAGAGAGAGAGAGAGAATGCAAGAGGGAGGAGGGCAGAGAGAGAGGGAGACAGAGAATTGCAAGCAGGCTCCACACTGTCAGTGCAGAGCCCAAGAGTCAGACGCTTAACTGACTGAGCCACCCAGGAGCCCCTTTAAAATAATTTAGAAAGTGAGCATACGTACAATGAGTACATTTATAATAGATACGTACGGTTTTACAAGTCACAATAAAATGAATGTCTGTTTTGAACTCATTGGCTAAAGGAACAAGTTCAATTCCAGAACCATGAAACCATTTGGGCCATATGGCTCAAAGAATACTAGCATATATGATCATTACAAACCAATCGGACTAGGTCTGTGGCAGAACATAAGGAAATGTACTGAGTAAAGAGATACTGGTTAGCATTTTAATTGTGATGTTTCTAAAACACTACCCTGTGTTATAATTCTTCTGTGGCTGTCTACAGTGAGGAATTAATTCCCAATGTGTTGAGGATTGCAGAAATGGGTCCATGCCCTGATTATTGTCAAATCTGATGGAAACTCACTCAGTCAATGAAGCAGCTATGTTACCAGGAAGTGTTAGAAGCTCCCTTCCAAGCTTTTCTTCTCATCTGCATGGTCACCAGAGCCAAAAACCTGGGAGACCATCTCTGACTCTCCATCCATCATTGATTCAGGTTTCAAATTCTGCCTACTTTTGGTCTTAATATATTTCTAATTTCTCCCCTTGTCTTCATCGTCTCTCCTGCTAAGGAAGATGGCTTCTTCACCTCTCTCAGCTATTAGTTAGCATTCTAGTGCACTCCTTTTCTTGCTGGCAGATCCTTCTCAAATCTGCCCTCCATACACCATTATGGAACAGAAACTACGAAACAAAGGCAAAGGAACCATATTTAGCAAACAGCTGCTGCTACATAAAAATAGAAAGATAAACTGTCACTATGCTCGAAACCGGAGGCACAGGGTCTCACATGAAGATTCAAAGCAGGAGAGGGACATCACAGTGATATCTTCAGTAATTACTATATACCAGGCACTGTACGTATTAACATTTTATATACATTGTCTTATTTAACCGTCACGAATTGCCCAGTCTTTGGGGTATGTACTATTATTGTGTCCACTGAACAGATGAAGAAACCAGGAATGAGAGGGGTTAGTACTCGCCTGGCAGTAGTGGTGGAACAAAGATCTGAAATGAGGTCCACTGAGGCGCCAATGCCTGTCAATCATATGACATAGATGATCCCGCCCCCATGAGCTAGCACCACTGCCCTCATTGCTGTCGTTGACTCCTGACTCCAGATCACTTTCTCTCATTTGTCAATGATTTGAGCTCCTCGTTCATGGTCACGCACTTCAAAATCATTAGTACTTAGTCATTTCAATACGCATGGAAATTACACTGCCTATACATGGGACTCTTGGGTCTTGAATGGAGGTCCTCTCAGAGCATCCAAGGATTTAGGTCTCCACCCCACCTCATCATCCATTCATGCTCCCAGCTGTAACTGAGACCTTGCTTGGCATCACCAATAACACTAACCCCTTCCATAATCTCAACACCAGGCGTCCAGCCTCCTTTTCCATCTCCACCTTCAATCTTTCCAGCCCATTCTTTCTAGTACCCAGACTCCAATAATCCTTCAACCCATTGGGCTTCCTATCCATCTTTTCCATCTGCCATCTTTTCACTGTCCTTAACCAATTCCATGCTCTCTCTTGCTTCTTTAAGTAGCTTAAATTCCACAGCCACTCATTAAAATCACCCCTTCTATATGCCCTTGCTCCTCTCCTTGTCTCATTTACCCAGAAAAGTCATGACCCTGGTTAGAGCCAACCCTCTACGTACTCTGTGTCTGCACCTGTGCAGCTGAACACAGAGGCAGAAAGACACCCAAGTCCATTGATGGGTCCACTTCAAATTCCTGACCATGCTGACCTTTGATGATGCCTGGCAGTCATATTCTATGTCCCCAGTCCATTTACTTTCTGAGTCCTTCTGGAGACAGTCATTTCACAACTTATCTCCTCTCCCAATCTCTAGTTTCCAAGACTCTCAGACAAGGACCTGGTTTCCTTCTTCCCTAAGAAAATCAGAGAAGAATGTCCATAGACTCTCACTACCTAAATAAAGCATCTGCGCCAAGTTATTCTGTCTTCTTCCCCTTTCACGGACAACTACATCTATCTTTCTAATACCAGCCCTTTTGCCTTTGCACCACACCTCATGCCCTCTCCACCATTCAAGAGACCTATTTGAATGATTCTCCTTATTTTCCCCCATAGTACCAGCCTTCCCCTCTCTCTGCTGAATCATTGTCATTGGAACATGAATATACAGTCCTTTTTCCATTAAGACAAACACACAAACCCCCCAACTTGACCTCGCTTCCCCTCCAGCTACTCCCCTATTTCTCTATTCTCCTTGGCAGCAAAACAGCTCAAATACACATTCTATGAATACATTGAAATCTTTTCCCCACAATTCTCTGTAAAACCTTCGCCTCCCGTCAGTCTTTTGCCCTAACACTTTACTGGAAGGCTTTCACCAGAGTCACCAATATAGCAGCCAAGACTTGGTCCTCAACCTACCTGAGCCACCAGCAGCATCATGTATCAATGGCCATACCTTCCCTCCGGAAAAATTATTCTTGACTTACCCTCCAAGATATGGATCTCATTTCCTGACTCCCTTGCCAGTCACTCCTTCTCAATCTCATTTCTGACTCTTCCTCTTCTCCCAGCCCCTCCACGTTGGGGAGTCCCAGGGCTCAGTCCTCCATCCTCCTCTGTATCTATCTTCACTACTTCGGTGAGCTCATCCTGGGTTATAGATAAAAATTTAGCTGGCAATGCCAGTTCTATCTACAGCCCAGACCTCTAGCCTGAATGCACAGAACTGCTTATTCAAACTCTCCATTTGGATAGGTCTCAGGCATTTCAGACTCAGCATCTCTAAGAGTGAATTTCTGATCTTTCCCTCACATCTGTTCTAACCCCCTTCTGCCCGATATCAGTTGATGGCAAATCCATCCTTTCCCGTTGCTCAGGTCAGAAATCCTGGCATCACTCTTGAGTCCTCTCTTTCCCTTACTGGTCCATAACCAACCTGCCAGAGAATATTACTGACCCTCCAAATATATCCAGATTCCTATTACATCTGCCTATCTCCCTTGCAACCACCTGGTCCAAAACACATCCTAAGTGGATCACTACAGTAGCCTTGTGATGGTCTCCCGGTGTCCACCACTGCCCCCTACAGTCTATTCTCAACATAGCAGGGCAGCCAGAGTGATACTTTTATAAAGAAACATCACAATTCGCCCCGGCTAAAAATCTTCCAATAGCCCTGCATTCTCCTCAGCCTCAACCCAAAGTCCTATAGTCCACATAGGGCTACAAGGTCCTATAGAAGTGGTCCTACTGTTGCAGCTGGAGCCTTATGTTTGTCCATCTTTCCCTTCCCTTGCCCTGCCCCAGCCACATTAGCCTCTCCACTGTCCCTTGGCCACACTAGGCATATTCCTGCTTCAGACCTTTTTTTTACTTTCCCTTCTGCCTGAAATGCTCTTGTCCTCAACATCCACTCTGTTTTCTCCCTCAGCTCCTGAAGTCTCTGCTCAGATGTCACCTGCTCAATGAGGTTCATACCTGACCACCCATCTCCTCCTGGAACCCTCATCAATCCACACTACTTAATTTTCTCTAGAGTACTTACCACCTTCCACCATACTACAGACTGTATTTGCTGATTATTTTTATTGGTTTGCTGATTATTTTTATTGGTACTGCCCATCTCCCCTTCTCTAAAGAGGCAGAAATTTTGTCTGTTTTGAAAACTATAACCATCCCTGGCCCTCACTGCATACACAATATACACAATTTGTTGAATGAAAAATACACCCAGAACTGCCCTGTCCCAGGTTCCAAAGCTCCATTATGCTGGGAATTCTTTTATACCCAACTGCAGTGACATGACAGCATGAAGGACGGCATCAGTCAAAATACCAAACCTTAGGAAGAAAGAATGATTTCAGTTACTTTTTAGTTTTTTTATGTGTTGGAGTACCTTTTACTTTTTTTTCCCTTGTCACAGAATTTGTAGTAGTTACAATGACTTCTTTTCGGAAAAGCTGCTGCAAATGATCATCTCCAGGACTGTCATCTCTTCTAGACTTTTCTATAAGCAGGCACCTGACCAAAGAGTGAGCGAAGGCAGAAACACACACACATATACCAAAAGCCAAACAACAGTAAGGACCTCTATGGAATCATTGACTTTGGCAGCCAAGGTCTGCACCTCTGTAGCACAGGTCGGTGAGGGGAAGAAGGGAGAGTTAGAGGGCAGGTGGAAAACCCAGGCTGCCCCATCTCCTGCAACCATCAAGAGCACAGAGATAGCATCTCTTTTATAGTGATTGTACAAGCAAAGTATTCTGCTTGGTCTTGTTACCACACCAGCAAGGCGACACTGGAGCACTTCTTCCAAAAGACCGTAACTCCTAGCCTACAGTTCTTAGAAAGCAGGTTGTGTCAAGCCACTTATCGCTGCTCTGATGCCAGTTCACCGTCACACACTATCTCAGCCCTGCAATGGCTATTAGCCTCAGACAGGAGCCCAGCTAATGGACTAAGATCGTCACACCTCTCAAATGCTTGCAGCCCAAGCTGCAAAGCCGTCCAGCCCAAGGATCCATACCAGCAGCCAACTGGGATCATGAAGCAGACAGGGCTGTCCCTGCGAGATGCTGGCACAAAATGGTTGCTAGAAAAGCAGGCAGTATTTCCTTAGATCTTTAATTTTAAAAATTGTCAACCTGCCGCATTTATTAAGAAACGCAACACCACGACTCTGTCAGCCCTCCGATGCACCGCGCAAGTCTGGAAACGTAACTCAGCCCTACGGAGGTGGCCTCTCTGCTTGGCTCACAGGGAGGCATTGGAGCACATTTTCGGGGTTAAATGGCTATGATCTACTCAGAAATGCACTATGTTTGACAAAGTCTGTGGCTTTTAGATGTACACTATGATATACCGAGATGCACCAGAATCTGACCTTGAGAATAACCAATTTTTTTTTAAATTTCTTTGATGTTGGGAGTTGCATTTAAGACTGTATGCCAGGGGTCACTGCCTGGTATGGAAGAGTGCCCAAAGACACCCTCATCGCAGTGTATGTACCCCACACCTCTGAATGATGTATCATCCCAATACAGTATACATAATCCCAGGACACAAATTGCTTAGGCATTCACACACTCTGTCAGTAAAAATGCTGCCTGAAGCAAGACATCAAGAAACATTGCGAATAAGCACAGCCCCCTGATTATTTAACCTCGGCTCACATATCACCCTGGCTTGATGGTTTTGAGTCATAACCTCTCTCATATTTCTGGACTTGAAAGGGATTGTTTAAAGTCTGCAGAGGGCTTTATGTTGTAGCCTACTCTAATCAAAACGAGCCTTATTTTTGCTTCCCTCACCTGGGTAATGAGTTTTCACACCGCGGCAAAGCCTCGGCTGCTGGCTCTTTGGTCCCGCCGCCCACAAGCCCCACGCACCTGCCAGGTGCCTGGGCCGAACAGCTGGGGACTATGCAGGTGGGTCTGCATGTGGTCACAGGCTCAGCCACCAGCCGCACGGGTTTACTACCGGGCCTGGGTGCGCAGCTCAGAGGAAACTTGGTTCCAATGACCGCTTAGCCAGATGCACAAAGAAACGCAAAGAGTTTGAGAGAAAGAGAGAAAAAGCCCGAGAGCAACGGAGGGATATTCTGGTGGAAACAAAGGTAGGGACTCAACATCCTGCCATCTGTTTGGAAACCACAGTCGTCACAGGTACAGCTTGGGAACTGGGAGACGGGACAACAAATCCAAGCTGTGTCACTTCGGCAAGTCCCTTCTTTCTCCAACTCTCTGCACCTCAACCAGCACAGAAAGGGTGTGAGTACTTAGTAAACAATACCAAGTGTTCAGCATGGTTTGCTCTATGGACTGGAGGTCTAAAATTACTAATACCAACAGTAACATGTTCTTTAATTTTTTTTTAATGTTTATTTTTGAGAGAGAGAGAGAGACAGAGCATGAAAGGGGAAGGGGCAGAGAGAGAGGGAGCCACAGAATCCTTGAAGCAGGCTCCAGGCTCCGAGCTGTCAGCACAGAGTTCAATGCGAGGTTCGAACCCAGGAACCATGACATCATGACCTGAGCCGAAGTCGGACGCTTAACCAACTGAGCCACCCAGGTTCCCCAACAGCAACATATTCTGATTGTAGCTGCCATAGAACATTTTCTGGAACATGGCTCTCTTCATGCTGTGGCAGAGAAGGATCTAATTAAAGTTGATGAGATGCTGTTGATGAGAGTCTGTTTTTTATTTGACTTCAGTATTCTCTCCATAATATTAAATGTCACCAATTCTATTTTATAAGCTAGGTATGAATCCTGATGAAGTATGCAATAGCTAGAAAAAGAATCTGGCATGTGCATAGTGGTGAAATACTGGGAAGTTCAGCCACAGAATTCTTTTCCAATGTGTTTGTTATGTGTGGGGAGAGTAATTAGTATTCATTTTATTTTGAGAAATTTAAGTGCTGCCTGTAAATCCATTATGTAAACAATGGGACTTAAAGAAAAACAAATGATAAACCATTCTGGGGGGGGGGGGAGTGAGCACATCCATTTTATTTTTTTTAATGTTTATTTATTTATTTTTGAGAGAAGAGAGAAAGCACATGTGCGAGTGGGGGAGGAGCAAAGAGAGGAGGAGACAGAGAATCCCAGGCAGGTTCCACATTCAGCACAGAGCCTGACGTGGAACTCAACCCCACAAACCGTGAGATCATGACCTGAGCTGAAATCAAGAGTCAGACATTTAATAGCTGAGCCACCCAGGCGCCCCAACATCGATTTAAAATATATGCAGTATCGAATATCAAAATTTCATTCTATGATGGTCATTGATGGTAGAACAAAACTGGAAATCTTCCACAGCAAGTGTTATTTTGGGTATACGTCTGACACTTAAAGAACTCAGGAGCATGTTAAAATGGCTTTCACCTCAAGTAAATAAAGAAAAAGAAAAGACTTGTTTTGACCTGCAGCATGTATGAAGAAAAGAAAAAAACTTGTTTTGACCGGCAGCATGTATGAATTAGAAATATTCGCTAAAAAGAGAAATCATCTATACAAATAAATGCACACCATACCATTCAGTAGTGTCTAATCTCCCAGGAAAACGTGACCCATTTTGGAATCCTTGACATTCTTTCCTTTTCAGGAACAGGTGTAGACATGCCTTATGCTATTAATCTCACCTGCCAGATTCCAAGATGAGAGATGGACGTTGAGAAAATAAAGCATCGCTTGACATTTCCTGTGGCTACTTAGCACTTTTTAAGGGAGCTGTTAGTAGCTATATGCTTAGTCACAATTCCGGCTGAACATGCACTCTCTGAAAGAATTTTTAAAAATCCTGTTTGGATTAATATTTCTGAGAGGAGGTTACATTTTACTTTCTCTTTAAAAGGACTATTTTCACGTTCTTTTTGTTTGGGAAAAAAACACCCTATTTTCAAGTTTAGATGTCAAGGAGCTTTGCAATCCATTCACACATAGAAATATACTAACGGCTCACGTTGGTGACAATTTCCAAAGTTGTGACCACCCAGTGCTTTCACGTGCATTTTCTTATTCAAGTCCATGCTGATCTGCTGGGGACCCAGGACAGGGGTCTGCAAGCTGATGTCAGAGATAGTGGATCATGGCTCTGGGGATGCTCCCCACATTCCCCCAAAACCATGTAGCTAAAGAGGAACACAGCCGGGACTCTCTTCTGTTGCAGACTACTAGACAGACATGCTTAGTTATTATCTGAGACATTTAAGTTTTTGGACCAGTTGGGTGGAAGGAAATGCACCTTTAATACTTCCACAGTTACATCAAACATCTCTGGTGGCAGAAATCTGGACAAGAAAGCATATTATGCCACCTGGTTAGACCCGAGGGAAGGTCCAGAGAAGTATGACTGGGCAGGGCTTTATTCCAACACAGAAGGAACATCTCCTTCCAATTAGATCCCTGCCTGGGATCAAGCTCTAAAATATGAACACTTCCACAAAGACCCTTTTATGTATTTATTTTTTATTAATTTTTTTTAATGTTTATTTATTTTTGAGAGAGAGAGAGAGAGAGAGAGAGAGCGCAAGCAGGGGAGGGGCAGAGACAGACAGAGACACAGAATCCAAAGCAGGAGCCAAGCTCTGAGCTGTCAGCACAGAGCCTGACGTGGGGCTCAAAACCACGAACTGTGAGATCATGACTTTGAGCCGAAGTCGGGCCCTAAAACTGACTGAGCCACCCAGGCACCCCACAACTGTGTTCTTCAAAGCTGATTTACAAAATTTTGGTTTTGTCTAACAACCACCAGAAGATACAGAGTTACAACAATAAGATATCTGAGGCAGTGACAAGCACCGGCAGTGAGAGGACTCCTACCCTTAGTTACTACGGGACACTCTCAGGGGAATAAAAGTCCCTGAGTACAAACATCAGACCTTCTCTCTTTGTACCGATGCCATTTTCCTTACACTTTTAAGATAACAGACAACCAAAGATAAAAAGATCCAGATCCAGAAATACATCTTAAAAACCTGCTCATGCATATTAAAACTACTGCAAGAACACGACCATGATAATTTGTGTATTTGAATCGAAAAAAAAAAATTACGCTGGGTTTGCAGAAAAAAATGTGCTGCCTCCTGGAGGTCCTGCTCCCATTTGAGCGAGGAGCTCAAAGCGACACAAGATGCACGTTCACCTGTGTCAGGCTGCAACTCGGCATGCTTTTGTGTAACTGATACGCCCAGGGTATTTTTAATAATTTGTTTCCTTAAGCAGAGAACCCTCCCCTTCTTTCTGAGCTAAGATGAGATGCCCTGAACATGATGCCAGGAAGGATAGGCTTGCTTTAATTCTGGGTCTTTCGTTGACCAGCTGTGTTGGGTTAGGAAAGCTACTTCACCTCTCTGAGCCGCGAACACCTCACCTTTTCCTTTTGGAGCTGAAATTCTCCAATTCTCCTGCTGAGGGTGTTCAAAAAGTGAAGAGATCTCCATCCTCCCAAACGGTGGACTGTCTCCTTCCAAATAATCGTTAAGTTAAAATTGTAAATGGTAACTCTAAGTTAAGTATGACTCAATGAGATTTTGCCTGATTAATGTGTGGGCTCACACATGGGCACCCACAACACATGGTCTCTGCATATGCCCACTTATTCTTGCCTTCATACCTGTGCCTACGTTGTTTTCCTCCCGCTATGGACTCTAGACCACCCTTCTACCTTTTGCCCCAATCTCCACTCTACCGTAGCTCCAGTCCACACAGCTCCCCGTGCTACTTACTGCCAAGCGAGGTGGGCTAATTAACACTTTCAGCATCCTGTCACTTATTTATTACATAGTATCTGTGAAGGGTTTGCTTTGTTTCCTCATTTTTCACTCTTGTTTCAAGTGGTCCTAATTAGACGGCATTCGTTTCAGTGATTATGTTTCTTTCGCTCCTGCCGTAAGACTGGAAACTCAGTGAGGACAGAGATTTTTATCGGAGAGGTACTGTAGAGTTTCTTCAAATTTAAATGGTAAGGCCCTTAGAGGGACCTGATCCAAATGCCCCAGTAGGCTGTGGGAGAGGAGGCAACATTTGTTGAAGGGGATGGCATCTTAGCTCCGGCTGCCGTAACAAATTACCATAGACTGGGTGGCTTTAACAACAAACACTTATTTCCCACAGTTCCTGAAGTCCAAGTTCACAGTGCTGGCAGTTCTGGGTCTGGTAAGAGCCAGTTTCCCGGTTTTCATGGTTGTGCCCTCACGTGGTGAGAGCAGACAGAGATGAAGGAAGTCCTCAGGTGCCTGTTCTTACAAGGGCATGGATTCCATCATGAGGCTCCACTCCTGTGACCTAACGATCCCCCAAAAGACCCACCTTCTAATACCATCACATTAGAGGCTAGGATTCCAATATGAATTTGGGGTGCACACATTTAGCCCATAACAGCTACAATGTGCCAAGCACCTGGGGACATATTCTTCACAACACCTCCACAGAGAATAATTTTCTCCACCGTCTATAGGAGGATACTGAAGGACATGTTTCTATTACCTCCAGGGGATGACGTACGATTTGTGCTCATTCCAGACCTCTCTGGAATGGTTTTAAAGTGTAGCCTGCCGATCTTCCAGTGCCCGTGTCCCCCCGATCGGAATGTGTCATCCCTGACGCCAGCCCAGACACACAACTCAGCCCTGCTTTGAATTCACCAAAAATGATCCAGCCACTGAATAGCATCAACAAGCAACGCAGACCCTGCTGAAGTCTGAGGGCACCTGGAGGATGGAGGTCACCTCTCGCTCTGCACAGACCACAATGGAGACACACGGTCTCACAAGATAGCTCCGTTCTTGCTCCAGAGTCCTTCCTCGCCCAAGCTCTCAGCAGAGGCTTTAGTTTTCCCCCAGCTCTGCCTGCCCTTGGCCTGCCCAGATTCAGGGTTCTCTCCCCCGAATCTCTTCCATTTCTCACTCCTTCCACGTACAGAGCAACTCACTCTGCCCTGAGACCCTTTGTCTACTCATGCTCCCTCATGCGCCTCTGTGATCAGTAAAATAGGGGCTGCCCGGGTTACAGAGCCCACTGCTCTTAGGAACCAAACCAGCAAGGGGTTTAAATAGCTCCTCCCAAACTTCTGTTACCGAATATTACTGGCAGTTTTGGCCTCTAGAGAGTAGCACTGTGTCCATAGCTGGTAGTGGTCTGCAGGACAGAAACCAACCAAAACTTTCTCCCACCATTTATTTCCCACTCAACTCAAACCTACTATTTCCCACCAGTGATCTTCCATCAGATCTTCACAGCGCTACCTCACCTGGAAGTACCTTGATCATTTATGTGTTTACCTATTACTATGAGTTTCCCTCTACTAGGCAATGGGCTCTGTGAGCGCAGGGTCCTTGACTGTTTTGTTCACTGCTATATCCCTCTTGCCTAGAAAGGGCCTTTCACTTAGCAGATGTTGAGTAAATATTTTTTGAATGAATGAACAAATACATGAATTTGTCCAGAGAAAGCAACATTGAATTTTGAAGCCCTGAGCTATGTAACACCAGAATCCCAGATTTGGACGTGCCACAAACAGTGCAAAATGGAGTGATAAATGATCTCCCTAACACATCTCTTCTAGAGAAATTTCCTTGTTTTTATATGGAGTTCTACAAGGTGTTTTCATGAGCTGAATGTGGAGGGAGCCAGAAGCAGAGACGCTGCTAACTCTCAGTAAGGCTGTCTACTCTGTAAGAACGTGTATTGCAATCAGTCTCAAAATACTTATTGAGGGACTGAAAATATCCCAGAAGCTGGGGGTGGCCAATGAGACTACATGAGTTGCAACATGGTCCCTGTCCCCATTTCATATGTTCATGTGTCCATGCTTTTCCAGACTCGCAATCCCTTGGCCTTCAAGATCCTGGTTCTTCAAGTCCTGGTTCTTGAGTCCTTCCTCAAGGCTGTACCCGCCTGCACCTCCCCATGCCAGTCCTTCCATCCCTGATGCTGCCCAAGCACCCTGGGGATGGCTCAATGTCTGCTACTCATGTGGTGTAAATTAACCCATCTATAGTTATTCACGTATATACATCTATACCTCACCCAAAGGCAACAAGTCCACGGGCCAGGGCCTGTGTTATATCAGCTCACCCAGAGTCTTTGCCAAAGGTGTCTGTTGAGTGAATCGGTAAACTCCAGAAGCTAGGCGCCCTATTGTTGGCTTCTGAGAACTACTCACATGCTTGGTTCGATGTATGTCTTTGGGCTGCAATTAATTCTAAGGCTGAAAGGGCTCAGGGATGATAGCACACACAATAGGTTCCTCAGCATAACCTGCCAAGAGCAGCCTCCTTTCCATGGATTTGAAAAGCCTTAGATATGAATCCTTATTGATTCTGCAGGGTCATTGAAGAGAAAAACTTTTTTTCTCCAGGGATGCGGTTTCATTCTCAAAAAAGGTTTGAAAGGCTATTTCATATCAAAATTCTGTTAAGAGAATCAGGGCTTTGTACCAGCCACTGGCTTGGGACAATGGATCTCTGTTTACTTGACTTGAGATTAGAGAATCCATCAGCAGTCATCTTATCTAAGATGTCACCTTTGGGTTTCATTGCCCGGAAGCAGTGTTTGGGTTGAAAGATCGGTAAGAATGCCCTGCAGTGACTTGTTGGAGGAGGCTGGTCACAGACTTGGCACGTTTCTCATCACTCGTCATGTCTCCTCACGTTCAGCAACAGGCATCAATTCTTCTGTGTTATTAATGGGATGATGTCTTGAGATGTATCTCAGTCATCTCCTTCTAGATGTAACTGAAGACATAAAACAAAGAAGGAACATTCTCTAGGATGTTCCGATGTCCTTTCTCTATCCCAAAAGTGCTCTTTGCTAGAAATTCTGGAGATGGACCAAATTAGGCTTCTTTACACCCTAATGAAATCATGAGTCCCAAGTCACATAAAATCATGTTTGGTTCAGACTGCAAATGGTTTGATGTGGCTGCACCTGTTGTTTACCTACAAAGGCACTCCTCCCTACAGGTGACAAAAACTGAGAATGAAGAGCCTATGTTCACAGGTCTTTCTGCCTGGAGGCTAGTCCCTGGACCCTCAGCATCACCTGGGAGCCCATTTGAAATGCAAATGTATACCCCCTTTCCCAACTAGATCTACTGAATGATGCAGGAAGTAGAAACATCTTGGTGACCTTGTATAGTAACCCCCTGCCAGCTCTAAACCTATAAATTCAGTTTGAAGAGCAGTTTGGTTTATCTTCAGTTTTGAAGATCTGCTCACATTACCACTTTAGGGCATTATTCAAAATTTACCCAAGTAATTTTTTCAGAGAAAGCCAACTTATTTATCCAAATGGAGATTCAAAAAACTGAGGGAGCCATCTGGTGGCTTGTGTGCCTACTAACTAACACTCTTCTCTTGGGCACAAGATTGCTGTCCTGGGAGCACTGTCATTGGAGCAAATGGCAAAAGACAAAAGAGAGTTGACAAAAAGCGTTTTGATGGTCAACGAAAACCAATTTAGAAACAATCAGACCATGGGGCACCTGGGTGGCTCGGTCGGTTAAGTGCCTGACTTTGGCTCAGGTCATGATCTCACTGCTCTTGAGTTCCAGCCCCACATCATCATCGGGCTGTGCTGACAGCTCGAAGCCTGGAGCCTGTTTTGGATTCTGTCTCTGTCTCTCTGCCCCTCCCCGGCTCGTTCTGTCTCTCTCTCTCTCTCTCTAACATAAAACTTAAAAAAAAAAAGTTAATAAAAAAAAGAAACAATCAAACCAAAATTAAAGCTGAATATGATTAAGAGTAATTCTGATATTATTGTCCCTACCTGCTCTGAAAAAGAAACCAAATAATGGTTATGAATAACAAAAATTGTGTTTTAACTCTATTTCAAGGTAGCATTTTTCACATCGAATACAGAGACAAAAGTAGAAATCAAACCAAAAAACATCAATCAATGGCTCAGTGAAATGATGCATAGGTTTACTTAGCTTTGTATCTTTATATCTTGCTCCTACTTTGTAAGAGAAGCAGTTGAGTGGGGGCGGGAGGAGATATAGTTCCTACTCAGAAAAATTTTTTTAATTCAGATTCTGAGCACTGTAATTAAAAATACCTTAATATTTAATGCATACTTTCTTTCAGGTCTATAATGTCATACTGAAATTGTTAGTGGTTTCAAGTCAGTATCTGTTTCATCAAATACTCTTGCTCTATATTTTTTTCATGTTGAAAAATGTCTATGTATCATTTTTATTATGGAGGCAAGATCACTTCAAATTTCAGATAACTGCCTTGAATAAGAGATGGGTCTTCTATAACAATATACTTGATAAACTTTTCTTCTAAAGCTTCCATCACTCCAACCTGCCCAGTCCCAAATAAGTTACTGGAAGTGATTTTTTTTTTTTTTTTTTTTTTTTGCATGAGCAAAACCCAGTTCCTAACATGAAAGCCTAATTATATCAATTTTACTGGCAACCATGAAGAACAAGCAGTTAAGGGTTCCTATTATTGCCTTTATACCTCATTGTTAAAGTATAAATTGGCTATAAAAATATACTTGAAAATCAGTGTAAATGTTAAAAATCAAAATGTAATTTTCAAAATGACCTACAAAACCAATACAAAGATCACTTTAAAAAAGAGATAGGTCTCCTAAACTATATTTTAAACCACATATAATATTAAAACCGTGAAATGTACTATGAAATGTACATTGTCACTGGACTATTCAAAAATTGATGGCATTCTGGGTTCTTTTCCAGTTGCTTAACATTTTTGTTTATTTATTATTGTGGTTGTCTTGGATAAACTAAACATGAAGTTCATGACTAGAAGTATGTAAATTATGTATCTGTTAGTTTCACACACTCTAATTACTTTAATTGTATGTTCCACCTTTAAAAATTTTTTTTTAATATTTATTTTTGAGAGAGAGCGAGAGACAGAGTATGAGTAGGGGAAGGGCAGAGAGAGAGGGAGACACAGAATCCAAAGCAGGCTCCAGGCTCTGAACTGTCAACACAGAGCCCGACGTGGGGCTCGAACTCACAGACCATGAGATCATGACCTGAGCTGAAGTTGGATGCTTAACTGACTGAGCCACCCAGGCGCCCCTGTATGTTCTACCTTTTATTGCATTGTTTTCTTTAAATCAGTTTTAAATCTGTTATTGCCATATATGTTTATTTCCTATGGGTATTAAAGTATAACTTGTTTCAACTTTTATTTTTAGTTTATATTCATCTTTCTGTTGTATTCAATAGGAAACTTATAATTCAGTTTTTAAAACTCAAATGATTCCTTCATATTTAAATCACAAATTCATTATTTTAAGTTTAATGAAATCCAGCCATTTTTGCTATAGCACCTGTTTTGAAAATGTGAACTTGGGAGCACCTGGGTGGCTCAGTAGGTTGAGAGACTGACTTCTGCTCAGGTCATGATCTTGCAGTTTGTGACTAAGAGCCCTACATGGGGTTGCCGTGCTGAAGCTACTGTCAGGAGGGAGCCTGCTTCGAATCCTCTGTCCCCCTCTCTCTGCCCATCTCCTGCTTGCTCTTTCTCTCTCTCTCTCTCTCAAAAATAAACATTAACAAAAATTTTAAGAAAGAAATTGTGAACTTGTTCCAATGTGATTGATATATTATAGGGAATAATATACCACAAAACTTCACATTTGCCTATATGCCATTTTGTCTGTCAGAAATGCTAGATCAATTCCAAATCTGGGTGTTTTTGCCCCTTCAGAGGTCATCTGGCAATGTCGAGAGGCATCCGTGCTACGACTGAGGGGTTTGCTACCAGCATCTAGTGGGCAGAGGCCAAGGATGATAATAAACATACAATGTCCAAGACAGACCCCACAACATGAAATTATGTGGTACAAAATGTCAGCAGTGAAAAGGGTGCGAGACGTTGCCCTAGGTGGACACAGACAACCGAGCTGAGCAGAAATCTACACCACACACGCGCGCGCGCGCACGCACGCAAGCACTCACACGCACACATACACGCACATACCCACGTACACGCACACCAACCTTTCCAGCGTCTACCAGCCTCCCCCGATTACCCTGTGCTGTGAGCCCCGCCCAGCCACGTGCTCGATCACAACTTATTTCATTTCAGGTAACCTGACTTCCACCCCTTCAGGGTAACTGGCAAGCTCCACCCCTCTTTACGCCCACTCCCACAGATCTCCGGTAGGTTTTAGGGGAATGGTTCATTTTTTCATCATTTAACATGCATAAAATTGTGCTGCTTTCATTAGGTTCCTACCTTCCCATTTTAACGTCACTGATGAATTTACTGAGTGTTGTGTGTCTAATACCATTTTCCCCCATAAGCTCTGTGTTTGTTTGCATGCTTTCGCATCATGCTGTCTTAGAAATACACTTGATGTATTATAGAACGGAAGGCATGGTTTTGTTTCTGTGTTAAACACACTCCTTCTCTTCTCTGATTAAATTCCTTACTTTGAAAATGTTTTCCAAAGCATGCTCAAAAAGCCTTCACTGTTACTTGAATTTTCAGGAGTTCAAAAGATCTAAACAATGTACAGAGAGCACTGTAACAGGCATTCTAGGATCCACCACTGACTGAACAAATTTAACATTCTCCTTCAGATTTCCTTCTAATGAAATAAATAGAACACAACAGAGGAAACTCAAGTTCTCTTGTCCCCCTCTTCAATCCTGTTCGCAGGCTCAGTCTTGTTCTCCCTCTTCCCTAGAAACAAACATTATGATGGATGCGGTTAGCTTTTCAGTTCCTGTTTTTAATTTTCTACTACACATATGTATCCACACATAAATATGTGGTACTGCTTTGTCTTTTACGGACAAGTGCTCTCTTATACGGCAGCTTGCATTTTTCACTCGACATCTTCAAATCTGCATATTTTGATATATACAGAACTGATTTATTTTTATTTTGTATAGAGTTTCCTTCTCTGAATAGATATGTTTAACCCATTTTCTCCACTGGCCATTTGTTTTCACTTCTGTGATGTGCCTGCTTTTTTTTGTTGCCTACATTTTTATTAGGCCACCTGTCCTTTCATTTCTAGGACAGTTTCATTTCCTCATATAACCTGTGTATTGATTATTGGTGGACTACATTAGGTTACCAATACTCTCTCCTAGTCTGTGGTTTATCTTTTAATCTATGGTGTCTTACAGGAGTTTTCAATTTTGATCCAAATGTACTGACCTCTTCTTGGGTCATTTTGCTTTTTGCATTTTAAGAAATTTTTTTCTACCTTGAGGCTACAAAAATTTTCTACATTTTCTTCCAAAACGCTGAAGGTTTGCTTTTTGTGTTTGGGAATTTAATATAGCATGAATGTGGTTTTTTGATAGTAGACACTAGTGATCTACCTTCATGTTTGTTTGGTTTTTTTCCAAACAGAAAAGTCAATTGTCCCAACACCACTTTTGAAGGTTTGTGTATTAGATTCCTAGGGCTGCTCAACAAACTGCCCCAAACTGGGTGGCTTAAAGCACCCAGGGTATTCTCTGCCAGTCTTGGTGGCCAGAAGTCTGAAATCAAGATGTCAGCAAGGCCATGGTCCGTCTGAAGGCTGGAGGGCAGGATCTGTTCCACGCCTTTCTTTCAGCTGCTGGTGGTGGCTGTCGATCCTTGAAGCTTCCTGACTTGCAGCTGTGTAATTCCTGTGCTGTCATATGGGTTCTCCCTTCGTGTGTCTGCCTCTCTCTCTCTCTCTCTCTCTCTCTCTCTCTCTCTTCTTTGGAGTCAGCTCCTCTGCTGCCCTTTGAGGTCTCTTCTGGCCCTGTCCCAGCAACACTGGGCATCCTTGGTGGCTCTGCTGTGTCTTCCCTGCCATCCACTGCCCAGACCCTCAAGCCAAGTCCAACTGCCTAACCCCCAATGGGTTTTTATAATGTGTATTTTTTTTTAATTGAAGTATAGTTAGTTAACATACAGTGTTGTGTTAGTGTGGGGGCACAACCTAATGATCCAATAATTCTATATACATTATTCAGTGTTCACAATAAGTATACTCCTTATCTCCTTTATCTGTTTCACCCATCCCCCACCCTCCAACTCCCCTCTGGCAACCATGAGCTTGTCCTTTGTATTTAAGAGTCTGGGGGTTTTTTGGTTTGTTTCTATTTGTTTTATTTCTTAAATTCCGCATATGAGTGAAATCGCATGGTGTTTGTCTTTCTCTGACTTATTTCATTTAGCATAATACCCTCTAGGTGTCTCCATGTCATTGCAGATGTCAAGATTTTATTTTTTTTCATGGCTGAGAAATATTCAATTGTGTGTGTATGTATGTGTGTGTATATATATATATGTGTGTGTGTGTGTGTGTCTGTATATTTATGTGTGTATATATGTGTGTGTGTGTGTATGTGTATACACATATATATATATATCTTCTTTGGATGGAATGGATGTCTTCTTTATCCATTCATCTATGGATGGACACTTGGGTGCTTCTATACCTTTTCTATTATAAAAAATGCTGCAATAAACATAAGTGTGCTTGTAGCTTTTCACATTAGTGTTTTAATTTTATTTGGGTAAATACCCATTAGTGAAATGACTGGATCATATGGTAATTCTATTTTTAATTTTTTTGAGGAAATTCTATACTGTTTTCCATAGTGGCTGAACCAATTCAAATCCCCACCAACAGTGCATGAGGGTTCCTTTTTCTCCATATCCTCACCAACACCTGTTATTCCTTGTGTTTTTTTATTCTGGCCTTTCTGACAGGTGTAAGGTAACATCTCATGGTTATGATTTTCATTTCCCTGATGATGAATGATGTTGAGCACTTTTCATGTGTCCGTTGGGCATCTGTATGTCTTCTTGGGGAAAATGTCTATTCCGGTCCCCTACCCATTGGATTATTTGTTTTTATGATGTTGAGTTGTATGAATTCTTTATATATTTTGGCTATTAACCCCTTATTGAATATATCATTTGTAGATATCTTCTCCCATTCAGTAGGTTGCCTTGTTGTTTTGTTGATGACTCCCTTTCCTGTGCAAAAGCTTTTTATGTTGGTGTCATCCCAATAGTTTAATTTTGCTTTGGTTTCCCTTGCCTTAGGAGACATATCTAGAGAAATGTTTCTACAGCCAATGTCAAAGAAATTACTGCTTTTTTTTTTTTCTCTAGGACTTTTATGGTTTCAGGTCTCACATTTAGGTCTTTAATCTGTTTTGAGTTTATTTTTGTGTATTGTGTAAGAAAGTGGCCCAGTTTCATTCTTTTGCGTGTGACTGTCCAGTTTTCCTGGCATCATTTGTTGAGGAGATGGTATTTTCCCCATTGTATATTCTTGCCTCCTTTGTCATAGATTAATTGACCACATAATCATGGGTTATTTTGGGGCTCTCTATTCTGTTCCAGTGATCAATCTGTCTATTTTTGTGATTGGCATTTTTAAAAAAATGTTAACCAATACACTTAACGTGAGAAATGATCAGTGTAGTCCCAGTGGATATATACCCTGGTAACTTCTGTGGTCAGAAGCACTGTTTATGGCATCTAGTGTCTGAAAGGGGGTGGAGATCGCTGCTACTCCACTCTCCCTGTCCTCTGCTCTCCTTACTCCAATAAGAGAGTCCCAAAGCTGGGGTGAGGGTGAGTGACAGTGGTGACCTGCCCTCTAATCAGTTTTGGCTTGCTGCTCACTGTTGACTAATGGGATCCTGCTCTGACCAAAAGACCCGATCTTGGTATGTCAACATATCAGCTGAGGCCAAGACCTCGGACTATGGGGAATTAACTGATCCACGTAAAGGCCACACCTTGGGGGCTGCCTATGTGTGCAGTTGACCTTCCCAGGTCTTCCACAATCCTAATAATCCCCCTGCAGCTGAATGAATTTCAGGCTTGGGGATGGCCGGACCATCCTCTCTTCCTGTCTTTCTATTCTGGATTCTACAAACGCGATCACGGTCTGCGTTTGGGTTTTATAAAACCAAGTCTCTCCTTGGTTTTATTTTTTCACCAAGAAGCAGCAGATAAGTGAGTATCTGCTGTGCCAACACAGCACATCCTGGTGTTAATGTCACTGCTGCAAAAAAACTCATTAGCACTTAGCACCCTGGGAATTCTTGAGAGCCACCCTTCAACCAACCTCTGGATAAAAGGCAATTCATGGAAACCCCAACGCCCAAACGAGACCCACAGTATACCTGAGGTGGCTCCCACAAGTCCCCTGTGGTTTGATTTCTTGCAGGAGGCACCCACTTGGCACCCACTTAGCAGAAGCCCTAAAAAGATCTGAAATAGGTCCGATGCCTCCAGGAATCTTAAAAGGACCTTTTCTGCACAGAAATGTATTTTTCCATGTGATGAGGCTTTGTTCCTTTCACAGAGAGTGGTCTTTGAAGCTCCTCAAAGTGTCAGACTGACAAGGTGGCCGGCTGCCGTTAAGCTCTGTGCCCTCTGCACTTTAGTCCTCTTGTCACTAAAGGTGTGTTTGTGCGCTGGGCAGGGAGAAAGGGATCTTAGATTCGAATAAACCCACGGCTGAATCTTCCCCTCCTTTGCCTTGCGTACCTCAATCCATGGCACTTGGTGAGCCTGGCTGTCAGTGACGGTTAGAATGCACGACTATCCCAGCCCCTCTCCTGCACTGGATTCTAAGCACTCTGGAAGTAAGGGCTGCATCTTAACACCTCTGAATTCTCCACAATGACCGCTACAATGTGACGCTTCATTAAGTGTCGGCCCTTAGCGACTGTTGTTGCCATCTATGGTTCTGAAGAGCTTCACGTGGAGAAGAGTGGGTTTTCCATCAGAGGCACCTAAACTCTGACTTCCGAGCTTCGTGGTGAAACTCTTAAAAGTACCTTCTGCATCTGCTGTGTCCCCTGTCCCGGGCACAACAGCAGATGCTTCACAGATATTGACAAAATGTCTAAATCTGCGAATCAACCCCACTTGGCCCCTCGAAATAAACAAAACTAAACAGCTGATTCGTGGCTGAGCATACGGGGAACATGATCAGATCGCACGGCACATAGAATATTTGAAATTAGGTCTGTCCAAGAAAAATGCGCTACCTTTATGGAAGCATGCATTAAACAGAAGAATTCTGGTGGAAACTTGTCTTGGACCAGGTTGTTTTCCATGGCATACAGAAAAACTAATGTTTGACAATCTTCATTACCAATGTTCCCTTCATTCTCGACTAGTGCTGTTGTTTCTGTGGAATAGGTGGGTGGGTGCAGGGGGACAAGATAGTTAGGGCTCTGGAAAGGAGAGATACCAAAACAGTGTGGGGGCAGTGGGTTGAGGGCCAGTGTCCTTCCCTAACGCATACTAACAGAGTTTGCGATAACATTCACTTTATCTTATCAAAACAAAGAATGCTTTGCTTTTTGTTAAAACATCAGCCAGCAGCAGCATGAAGCAGCAAGTTCTATGAAGGAAAATTTTAGTTTCTCCCCACGCTGAAAAAGAAAAACAAAAGGAAAGAAAATACAGGAGCAAAGGGGATTTGGCAGAACTCTTGCAAGGATGTGTCGTCACACATATTTATCGGCAAGTGATCCTGCTGAATTCTTTGCTTTCTTTGGCTTCTTTTCATTCTTTTTATGTTTCCTGCCTTTCCTGTAAAGCAAGGTTTGGATTCGGGTTTTTTTTGTTTGGGTTTTTTTTTCCCCATGGTGTTTTTCTCCCCCAGCCCTGCAGGTGGCGCCTCTGCTCCAGTGCGTTCAAACCGCCCAGCTATAAATAGATCTTGATTCCTCAGAAGCAAGTACTTGGCCACATCACCTTATGTAACTAAAACAGGCGGTTTTCTGTTTTGCTTTTAGCCAGAAACCAACTGTTCTGGGAATCACAGGGCCATTAGACCTTATTAAGCGGAAATTAATACAAAGGGGCCGCGAAGAAGAAAAAGAACAGGAATCCATGACTGGGAATTCTATATGACAGGTGTGTGTGGGGGATGGATTTTGACTTCCTGATGAATCAGAGAAGCTAAACATACAAAAGCATATTCTGCCAAACAGAAATCCGTGTTACAGTCTGAACAAGCTGATGAAAATCCCAACTACGATTGACCAAAACACGACAGGGAGTGGTGTAACTTTTTGCCTGCTGAGTGTGCTCAGGGATGCCTCAATGTACGCTTGGGGGGACATTGTCTGTGATAGGGCTCGGATCATCCCGGTTTTCTCTGTTGTCCTGGAAGTATGATGTGTGATTGTTATTTGCTCTTAATGGGATATGGTCTGTTCTTTACAAAATCTCCCTCTGCCTGGGGCCTGTCTCGTAAAGTACTGCATTTTCACTGGCTGAGGTTGGAGAGTGCTCTGGGCTGCAGCAGGTAGATTAATCCAAGCACTGCTGGCCACACATCACCCCACAATCTGCAGGATCTGAGCCCTAAAGAAGCCTACTACCCTGGTCTTCCCAGTCATTGTCCAGAGTGCTAACAGCTATTATATACAAAATCAAAAGCTGGGTATCAAGAAGGATTTGGTTGCTTCTCTGTCTCTCCCGCTAGTCTGCAAGCTCTTTATTTTCCTTCTGGGTATCTTCCATAGCTGCTGTTGTTGCTAGTACAGAATAGGTGCTCAGGAAACACGTGTGGAATGGCTCAAGTGTTCTGGTGAAGGTGGCATAGCACTTATTTATAAACCAGTGACATTCCATCTGGACCCGGCTACTGCACCAGTAGAAATATACCTGGGTGGGCACCCAGGAGGGGCACCTGGGTGGCTCAGTTGGTTAAGCGTCCAACTTCGGTTCAGGTCATGATCTCATGGTTCGTGGGTTCGAGCCCCGCATCGGGCTCTGTGCTGACACCTCAGAGCCTGGAGCCTGCTTCAGATTCTGTGTCTCCCCCTCTCTCTGCCCCTCCCCTGCTTGCACTGTCTCTCTCTCTCAAATATAAATAAACATTAAAAAAAAGAAAAAAATTAAAGAGAGGAAACTAAGGAATGGAGAAATTGAGTGATTTGCTTAAATCACACAGTAAATTGCTGAGTCAGGGTGCAAACCCGTGCAGTCTGACTTGAGAGCTGTTTCTCTGAATCACTGTGTGTCCTGCCTCCCCGTACTGTGTGGGTATCTCCAGTTCCATTAATGGAAAGTCTTAAGCAGCACCCACACTAATACCAGTAGCTTCTCACAGGGAGGTGGGGGCCTGGGGGAGGAAGTTCTTTGCAAATCTGACCTTACTCAACCCTATCAGTAGATGGTCAACCATGTTCTCCGACACATTCATCACCATCCACTAAGGGAGGTTTCTAGCACTTGGGTTCAGGATTTCTGTTGTTCTTGGAACTTTCAAGTGCTTCTTGGAGATCCTGTTTGCTCATCAGGATGAATGAAATTAACTAACGAAATTCTGATGGCAAGCTCTGTTGGGAGAAACAAACCCCAAAATGTACAACGGCTCCACTGCAGTAGAAATTTACTTCTCGTGCACACAGCTCATATGTCCTCGATTACTGCTGTCCTCCCAAGAGTGACTCCAGGACCCAAGATCCCTCCTTCAGATTGATCCATATTCAGCACAAAGGGTGCTCCATCAACCCAGCAGAAGGAGAAAGGGCACAAGGAATTCTGAAACGGTGGGCTCGATGGGCGGGGCCGAGAGGTGGCGCACATCACTTCCACTCACATACCACTGGGCAGAACACACTCCTGGGGCTGAATCTAGCTGCAGGATTAACTGGAAAAATGCAATGCAGCACTATGCCCAGGAAGGAAAGGAAATGGGTTTGATAAATAGCTAGCCAGCTTCTGACACACAGGCTAATCTTAGAATTAACAGAAGATGCAATCAATAAGAAAATTTCAAACCCCTGCATTATTACAGTACATCACTTTTTTTTTTTTTTTTTTTTTTTCAGGGAGAGAACCATGACATTGGAACTTCTGGGTTCTTTATTTTACATTAGGACTTCAAGGTTGGTTTTCGCCACGCTCTCCAAACAGGCTGTGTGCAGTCTGTGAAGAGGTTATACAAAATAAAACAAAGGGAGAACCTGGAGCTTCTCGGTGGCTAATGTGTCTTCTTCCGCACAAGGGGACCAGGGCTGATCTCCTTCCACTGCCTCTCGGTCATGGCTGCTCCAGCTCCAGGAGGCTGCCCTCAGCAGTCACCGCACGGAACACAACCACAGCCAGTATTTCATTCCATCCCCTGACGCAAGTGCCCCCACAAGTGACAGATGGCAGAGGCAAAAGTGCTGATGGTGTCAGAAATCACAAAAAAGGTGAACCCGTTCTGGGGGAAGGGAGGTTGGGGGATGGGAGCGACGCACTGGGCTCCTCCCATGTTTCCTCTCTGGACCCCACTCCCTGCATACCTTAGGACTCCGGGGTGTCAAGTCTGAAAACTTCTGCTCAGAAGCAGTCTGGAGCTACAGACAGACTGAAAAATAATTCTGGGCTACTGTCTCGGGAGTCAGTATTTCCACAACTACCTTCTACAGCTGTGCTTTTTTAATTAATAGACACTATGTGATGCTCAGGTGCCCCTTTTCTAAGGATAAATGCTCTTGAATGCAAAATGATGGATGGATCCCTGTCTGTTCCTGTCGTCAGATCATCCTTCTATGCAACGCTGGAGTCTTTCAGGGGCTTATGCTCAGAGAGCTCACAAGCCTCCACCAGCCTGGCGACCACCAGGTGCTAACCCCTGTGCCACTGCAGACAACGGAGGGTATCACACCACCTCCAGCAGCAGTCCTGAGACGAGGATTCTATTTTGGCCCCTGCCCCCACTGCTTTCTAACTGACCAAATCAACTAAGCAAGTAGGACCCCAAATTAGTTCCTGTCTAAAACTGAACACAGAGTGGCTGGTAATATAAGGCAGCAAAGATATTCAACCAGGGCATTTCAATCCCTCATAAGCCTTTCTGATGAGTTAGCTACCTTAAGGATTTACCTTTTAGACAATACACATAATTCTAATTCCAGAAGATAGAACAACATTGCACTGATTTGGTTTTCTCCCCTCTTTCATATTATAAGAAGGACAATGATGCTATCATGATTATATTTCATTCATATTTATATCATGATTATAAATTCATTCATTAGTTCCTTCCTCCCACAGCTATTTGTGAAATACCTCTGCCAACCACTGTGAAATTATATATATATAATTATGTATTATATATTATATATATTATATATATAAAAATATATATAATATATAATTATATATACATATATAATATATAATTATATATACATATATGTAATATAATGTAATAATGTATATGTAATAATGTAATGTATAATGTAATAATATATATGTAATATATATATACATATATATAATTTCACAGATTTAACATACATTTGTGTGTATATATATACATAATATATATATATATATAATATTTCACAGATTTAACAAATAGCTGTGGAAGGAACTAATGAATGAATTTACAAACAAGAGAGGGAGAGAGGACACCACTGTGATACAATCTAAAATACTCCTTTTTTTAAGTTTAATTTATTTTGAGAGAGAGAGCCCGAGCACATACGTGTGTATGCAAGTGGGGGCGGGGCAGAGAGTCAGAGAGAGACCAGAGAGAGAGAATCCCAAGCAGGCTCCACAATGTCAGCACAGAACCTGCCACGGGGCTTGATCCCATGAACCACGAGATCGTGACTTGAGCCGAAATTGAGACTTAGATGCTTAACCGACTGAGCCACCCGGGCCCCTCACATCTGAAATACTCTTAAAGCCGTGTTAGATTTTCAAAAGAAGATACTGTAATCAGATGAGGAGATATCCCTTTGCCCTTGACCCACAGATAAAATGAAAGTGAGTCCAAGCCCTGCAGACAGTCGGTTCCCTAGGCCTGGTTTAATGGCCTAAATCCCTGGTTAGGAACCAGGAGATCTGGAATGGGAATTTATCTTCTTTGCTAAATAGCTGATGAGTTACAATTTGGATGGAATAATGCACATCTCTTCTGGGCCTCACTGTCAGCATTTTGAAATGAAAATGATACTTCCTGGTCTTTCTCGCAGATGGTGGTGGGGGGCGGGGGGAGGGCAGGCAGGCAGGGGAGGGGCCGTGAGCAGGCTGTGGGACAACAGAAGGGTCAGCTGCTGGGAGAAGATACAAGGTCTCCGTAGATGCAAAGTGTGGCTGATGCAAATTCAGATTTTTGAAGACCACATCCATTACATTTTCATTTTCAAGTTTCAAAGTGTATTATCACCTGCATGTTCCAGGTTTTATTAAACCAAGTAACAAAGGAGTGTGCTTTTGCACTGGGGATGAGACCTCACAAATAACGAAAACCAAGATCAGGAAACTGAAGGACTGCACAAAAATCTGCTTTTTGCCCCTTTTTCTGTTTCTGTTCTTGCTAGGACTTGCACCCCCACTCTACACATGCCTCAGAATGCAAACAGTGTCTGTCTTCCTTGTAAGGGACAAGGAGTAAATGATTTCTCTAGAAGAGGTAACATCGAAGGTAGGACCAGGTGAGAATGCCCTGATGAAGCCATCACACGCGTATCCCGGACCACCCACAACAGATGTCTCAACGCCAAGACCCCCTGGCTCCAAGGAAGAACGCCTGGACCCTGGTCTTTGTTCTAACTGGTTCCTGGATGCCTGAGGGGACACATGCACCAGACCAGCAGCCTCAGTAAAAACTCCAGGCCCTGAGCAAAGAGGAGACTCCCTCCTTTCCTGTGTCTCCCAGACACCCTGTCCGCACCTGCACTCTCCCTATGCCTTCAGTGAACTCTGCTTTCACCTCCTGCTGGCTCGTGTTTGATTTCTACCCAACTCTCTTTGCTGGTCCTGCGGGACCTCCTCTGGGTCCTCGGACCTGGCCTGCCTGCATCAGAACCACTGAGGACCCTGTAATAGGGGCAGATGGTTTCATGGCGGGGGCGGGGGCAGGGGCAGGGGGAGCAAAACCGGTTTATAACACAGTTTGGCCAGCATCACACAGGATCAAGTAAACAGCTCTAGAAAATAATGAAAATCTCAACCGCCACGCAAGCAGAATCCATCATATGGCATTTTTTCCCCCCATCAGGTAATGCGAAATCATCTGTGTATCCAAAATGATTAATCAATGAGTGGACTCTAAATAGAGACCACACGGTCCCAACCAGATCTTACCTTACGCCCGAGTCACTTGGAGGTGCTCCCCTTAATTCTACTCAACAGACTATCAGTGCTTTTGTTTTATTTTTTGGAAGTGCCCTAAGTGGTCTCCAGGTATGACAAGCTTACAAACAAAAACAAATTCAAAAAAACATTTTTTTTTTAATTATGGTCAACAGTACTTAAAGCAAGAAATTCTGGGCAGCTAATCCACTGTGTTTAATTCATTTCCTATTGGCTTCCTATCAAAATAACCTTTCCTTCGAAACGTCCCACCTGCTAAATATGCCTAAAGTCCACCAGCTACTAAAAAATTCGAAATTAAATTAAAGTGAGAAAACTCTACAGAAATAGTTTAAAACCCACTGAATCATACATTCTTCTAATGTCCTCCCAAGGCAGTGGGTGCAACATTCTCTTAGATGCTGTGTAGAGAGGACAGGGAATGACCCAATCCTGCAGCAACCGAACAATAACATGCTTCTTGCTGTTTCGGAGTTAGCAGACTCTTCGCTTCCATTCTAGATATTTTTATCCCCCTAAAATGTAGGAATGCATTCAATTCTTTATATTCCCCATTCTTTCACTTTGCCTCCCCAGACTCCTAATTGCATTGCAAAGTCTTCTTTTCCATTTGTCTGTTTGTTTCCACGATGGCAAAGGGGTGGGGCCAGCTGGCCCCTTTCTGGGCCAGCAACAACAAAAACCCTCCAACAAAGGCCCTAGCGCTCACCCCACATTTTCTCAGCCAAGAATTTTCTTAGCTACATGTATTCCATCGTTACAAACCCTCAGTGTCTTTTTTTTTTTTTTTCTCTCTCTTTTTACTTTCCATTTATATCATTGTGGAGGCTCCAGGCTTCACGTGGGCTTTCCCCTGAGCCTCCACAATCAGGTTCTCACCCGGCCCCCAGACAGGGTGACTCACCCAGGAGGGAGGTCTAACAATGTGCTGGGCTGCCACCACATCCCAATATAGCCCTCCCCTCCCCCGCCACTATCCAAGCCCCCAGAGAGTCAGGGCTGCAACCTTCGCAATGTGTGGGCTGATGCTGAGAGGGGACACCTCCCCCACACCCCACCCCCAGCTCACAGGTTCTTCCCAAAGGTCAGCGCCCCCTCACTCCCCCACCACCACCCTCCCCCACCATCTCTTAAAGGCCCTTGTGTGGCTTCTGGCTTTCAAATCTCTTAATGACAGAAGACCTGGTATTTAAATCCTGGATCAGTTTAAATCTCTCATGTCTTAAGCATCACCCCCACAGGAACACCCAAGCTCCCTATACTTTCATACTATCTAGGGTTTCTGACAACAGCTTCAAAATTGCAATTAAGTTTCAAAACTAATCATCTCCCCACCCCGGGTTTCCTTAGCTCACCAGGCTCCTGAATGGCAACAAAAGAAATGCCATCCATTAGCCCAAGTCCCTCAAAGCCTGCAATTTGTGCAGCCACAAGGTGGCCCCAGTGAGGCCTTGGGGGGAGGCCTGAGCAGCTCTAGCCTTTGGAGATTTTTTTGACCATGGTATTTTGAACTAATTACGTGATACAAGTTGTTACTCACCTTCTGCCTGTAAGTGTTCAGTTCGCTTCACGAGGAGAGGAATTCGGTTTAAATATCTCGCAGAAGCCTAGAGCCATGAACATCCGTTACACTTCTCCCCCTGCAATTACTAAGCCTTCCTCCAAATCAGCATCTTAACCGGACATCAAGGCCCCATTCACTTTAATTTTACAAAGCAAAAGAATGTGCCTCTGTATGTAGTTGTATACAGAACACAGCGGTCTGTGTTGTGTATTTCCAAATATCAAACATCTGGGGGTTAACGCTACCTAAGAAAGACCCACGGGAACGGGGAAGGGCCCGAGAAAACGAACACTGAAGGGGAAGGTAGATTCCAGCTCAGCTTCTCACTGTGCACCTGACAGCTTCAGGACCCTGACATCTAAGTGGGGTCATTTAAAATACGCCCCAGCACATCAAACAAGTGGCCTGTAGTCAATACCCGACAACATCCTAGATCAGTAAAATTACATGTAGACTCACTATATAACAAAAATGAAAAGAAGTAAACAGCCTCCATAATCATGCAAGGCTGTTATGATTGCACTGGCTTGGGAGTTGATATATATAAAATGATTCAAGGAAATCCATGCTATTAAAGAGCACAGAGACACGCAAAATGTTTTCAAATTACGGGCAAAGGAAAAGAGCCCCAATTCTTTTGCTGCGGTCATCCAAAGATTTTATAGAAACAAGTAACGAAAGTATATCACAGAGTTCAACAAAAACCCGGTTTGCGACGATGCTGCCTTGACCACCGTTATTCTATATTTAGATCTGACTGGGATTAGGAATCAGACAGAAAAGCAGGGAAGTAAACATATAGGCCATATTGGCCATGCTTCCTATCGTTTTTCAATCTCTATATGGAGTTAAATAAATATCTCCCTACACGCCCCCAAGTCCATTATCTTTCAACAAGAGAGTGTGTAAGCACATCCAAACACCCCTGGAACTGAAGCTCCAGGCTTCCTCCAGGGGGCGCACCGCCAGCTTGACTGCCTGAGTCACAAGAGGCAGAAGGCTGACTGTGTACACATAAAACTATGGGGTAGGCCATTAAGGTCGAAACTAAAACCATGGTACTATGTGTGCACCTCTGAAATTTACTCTGTTGTAGAAACACATTCTGCATTTTAGTCAGAAAAAGCTAAACTAAATACAACGTGTGCCCTGGTCATTGCAGTGACAATGTCACCTTAATAATTCCTAGAGGGGCTAACAGGATTACACGTGAGGTGAGGGGTGGGGGAGGAAAACCATTTAAGGAGGACCTCCAGTGCCCCAGGCTTTGTGCTAAACACATACAAATCTTTAGGAATCTCCACCGAACAATGGCTTGAAGGGAGTCGGTTTAGGGCTGATTTTAAACTAAGGAAGTAGGCTCAGAGAGGTTCTAGTCCTGGACTTTGAAAGCAGGTCTTCTAGAACCCAGGCTCTTTCTGCTAGCCCTCATCACACTCAAAGAACAAGGGAATCCATCCCTGAGAGGCCAGAGGGAGGAAACTATGTTGAATCAATGGAACTGACCTTTGCCCTCTATGTTCTGGATTCCCCTGCTGGTCCTCACCTCTGTTGTCTGTTTTCTGATCATGCCCAGCAGACATACCCTGCTTCTTCACTGGATTTGGCCACCTTCACTGCTGTCCACACTTCAGTCCACCTTCTCTCTCTCTCTTCCCTTTTCAATAAACACTATATAGTCTCGTTGGGGACAGGATATGGACGACACATTGGATTTGTAAGGGAGAACTCAAAATCAAAATGGCACAGACCAATTTCTATCCCATCCCAAACAAGCAAAAACAATAAAAAAGACCTCTAGAAACAATGAAAGTGAAACACATTATTATAATCCTGCGTTCACAGTGAACCCTTAAGTAGCCAGCCCTCCACTAACGTCTACTCTGAATAACTAGAATTACTTTTCTCTGAATTCAATCTTTAAGAGAAAGATAATCAATGCTCAAAGTTCATCATGTGCTAACTAAGCAAGACAAATTCTGGGCTGTGTTCTGGAGTCAGGGCATGCCCCACCCCTTTCTGACACCTATCTTTCTATAGCTAGAAAACTCTTATTTGCCTGTTGGGTTTTCTTTCTATGATTTTGTGACAAGTAATGTCTTCCCACACCCCACACTTACTCCTTCTTTCTTTAAAATCCCAGATAACTTGGGGTGCCTGGGTGGCTCAGTAGGTTAAGTGTCCGACTTCGGCTCAGGTCATGATCTCGTGGTTGTTGAGTTCGAACCTTGAGTCGGGCTGTGAGCTGACAGCTCAGAGCCTGAAGCCTGCTTCAGATTCTGTGTCTCCCTCTCTCTCTGCCCCTCCCCCACTCGTGCTGTCTCTCCCTCAAAAATAAATAAGCATTAAAAATATTTTAATAGGGGCGCCTGGGTGGCTCAGTCAGTTAAGCGGCCGACTTCGGCTCAGGTCATGATCTCGTGGTCCATGGGTTCGAGCCCCGCGTCGGGCTCTGTGCTGACAGCTCAGAGCCTGGAGCCTGTTTCAGATTCTGTGTCTCCCTCTCTCTGACCCACCCCCATTCATGCTCTGTCTCTCTCTGTCTCAAAAATAAATAAACGTTAAAAAAAAAATTTTTTTTTTAATATTTTAATAAAATCCCAGGTAACTTTACACATCTTTCTGTCTCTACTCAAGCACTTATTATCCTGAATTGCCCCTGTGGATCTACACCTATGTTTCTGCCTCTGGACCAAGGGCCAAGGTGATCATCTTTGTTCTGCCAAAATGCTTGTATTAAAGAACAAATGAAACTGAGAACTAACTGAGGGTTGATGGGGGGTGGGAGGGAGGGGAGGGTGGGTGACGGGTATTGAGGAGGGCACCTTTTGGGATGAGCACTGGGTGTTGTATGGAAACCAATTTGACAATAAACTTCATATATTGAAAAAATAAATAAATAAATACATAAATTAATTAATTAAAAAAAAAGAACAAATGAGGGAATGAAGGAAAAGCAATCTTTTCTGCCTTTGATCTCCGCAGCTACATTGCTACACCAAGGTTCCTCATTTCGGAATGATGATGGTGTAATTTACCAAATCGGTAAAGACGAAATGACTTTAGTACAATTAAGTGCTAAATAAGGAGGCTGAAGTATGATAATGCGTTTCATAAAGATGCTCAATCACTGCTGGAATCATGAAAACACGAGTTTCTAGTTAATGTCACTTTAGTTAATCCCACTGTTCAATTCGCGGAAGCATTCCTGTCCTCCAGTTAGTCCAGGGAAGGGAGAGATGGCTGTTCTTAGAGCAGCACACACCATACGTCAGTGACACTTACAGATAGTACGTCTCCATCCTGGGCACCAGAGCCGAAGAGACGTAGTGGTCCAAATGGAAATGGACCGCCATACTCACAAGCAAAGACCAGGCTAGTCTTCCTAAACCAGCATCCATTTTACACACCCCCGTGTGCAGGTAAGTGAAATAAAAGTTGCAAAAAAGAATCTTTTCTTGTCCTTACTATGTATAGTATACAGTTATTGTCTATTCTGTTCTCTTTTTTCAAAGCCAGTTGAAATCCATCAAAATGGTTTTAGTATCCCATGGTGCGTCAAGACCAGAGTATAAAGAAATCTAAACTGTATCCAAAACCCACCAATTTAGCTGTGCACCGGTCAGCTGCCTGATCCCCTCCCCTCAACACTGGTCAGGAAAAATGGCTGTGAGCAACAGCACACCCACTACCTCTGTACTTCAGTTCTGTCCAACAGCTTTTACCAGGTCTCATTTCATGCCTCTGAAACCAAAATTACTACCAACACCACCACTGCAAGGCAGTAATTTACTAGACCAAGAAGAGAAAGAAGTGCTACTTAGCTCGTGTTATAAATATACACGATGGGAGATGCATGGAATGAACGCCATCCAACGTAAAGGAATTACACAAACAGTGCTTTACGTCTAATGATCACCATGTCCTGCCCCACCACCAACTCACAAAGTTGGACGGAAGCCACTGTATTCCCAACTGTCATCTTGTAAATTGTCAATCATCCAGAATATTCACTTCACCTGAGTTTCAATACTTGCTGACTCATTCGCGGGGAAGTCTCTCTTCTTTTTGAGTGTTAGCAAAATAAGAGATTCCTGAAAATGTGACATCTTCTGGGAGGACTGTCTCTGGCAGACAGAGGTCTTAACTCAAAACTCCAATGGCCAGATGCAGGGTCTACGGACTTGCACCCTGCCCACATTTCTGTTTGTCCCGAGCCATTATTACTCAGTGTTTCATACAAAAGTAAGATAATAGTGTACTTGTTATAATGAGCTCGTGTTTATAACCCAGCAATAGTGGGAGGCTGCTGACTGTAATCAGCTACATTTATATGAAATACTGATACCAGCAAGGGGTTTTACATAAATAATGGGTCTATTTTTTAACTTTGCCTAATGAAGCTACTTCTTAAAATTATATTTAAAAGACAAAAAATGGAGGAATATACTATGGCAGTGGACACGGCTGCAGGAGGAGCTCATTAATACAACGAATTGGAGGGTCAGTTAAAGTACTTATTTTGCACACATCTACACACGCTTACGCACACTTCAAAAAAGCTAGGAAATCATTCAGAAAACAGTACTGGTTTAATTTCTGGTTCACCGAGAAGAGTTAATCAAGTGCCAAACGTTAGATGATTCATCTATGGAATTTATACCTTTGAATAAATATAAGAACTTACTTTGTGACAGCTTTTCACTTAACTGAACTCAAACTCGGCTCAAGAGGGATCTGGGCAATGTATAAAAAGGCTGCTGTTTGACAAAGCAGCTAAATATGGACCATTTCCAGGTTGGTGCTGTGGAAGGGCCTTTCTTACAGTGTGAGCAGTTGACTTAAGTCACCAGGAGACAAGACAACCTGGGGACCCCACGTCCACCACCCGCGGGTCCGATGTCTTCCACACAGGCTGTCCCGAGCGCCACCAGCGGGACCCTTTGAGCCACTGCCACCTGCAGCATGTGACCCGCCAGCTCCCGGCACCACATCCCTCACCTGGCCTGATTCTGGGGCTGAACACGTAGGTCCGAGAGGGTCAGCGTTTGTGTCTGTTCCAACTCTGGAAAGACTGAGGCATTGGTACTGACTAGAATTGCTTATGATATGGACAGCTATTTACCAAATGATAGATTTATTATTTTTTTTAATGGCTAACCTTGGGGATCGCACTTCTTGTGATGAGCACTGGGTGATGTATGGAATTGTTGAATCACTATCCTGTACACCTGAAACTAATATTACGCTACTCAAAAAAAATTTTTTAAGTGAATATGGCTGAACTTCAGGAAAATCTCAGGTTTATTTTACAACTGGTTATCTTTTTTGACGGGGATAAGCTATTGCTTAGAAGGAACCCCCAAAAATCAGATGAACTTTTTGCGAGACAGCTCTGACCTATCATGTAACTGTGGGCGAGGCATTTACGTACTGAACCTCAGTTTCTCTGTCTGTAAAGTGGGGATTATGTAACTGTAACATCCCCATTGGGCCTAGTCTCTGGCACTTGTGATCCGAAAGGAACAACGGTACCTCACTGGTAGGGAATCTAAAATAACACCCAGTCCGACGACCTTCAGTCACTAGGGTGCACACTGTGTGAAACCCTCAGGAAGTACCAAAGAGGGGTGATACATCACTCTTGTTCATTCCCAGCGCTGCTCATTTTCTTCATCCAGGCTCCCTCAACCTCCACGAGTGGTCTGGGTTCAAATCCTAGCCCTGCTATTCCCAGGCTATGTGCTGTGCGCAGGTTACATGTCTTGGTGCCACACGATTTCCTCTGCTGTAAAATTGGGGTCATACTAACAGAAGCTGCCTCGTAATGGTGATCTGGAGATTAAGTGAGATAACAGATATTAAGTGCTCGGCACAGGGTCTGGCCCACGGTAAAGCATGGTACACACTTTTCTAGTGTTATGTAGGGCCTCATAAAAACCTCTTGCCTGCTTTCCTATTCATTTTCTTTTCCCTGCTACTAGCTGGATATATATATCTACTAGTCTCTGCCTGCCCGGGGGCCTGAATGACAGCTGGAGGGGAACCCCTGGCCCCTGGCTGGGCTCCCAATTGGGTATTACAAGAATGAGAAATACGCTTCTATCCTATCTGGCCTCTAAGATCCGGGATTTATCCACTCGAGCAGAAAAGAATCCTAGTTTTCCTTTCTAGGAGCAGGCGAACAGGCACCATGTGTTTGGAGAAAAAGAAAACTTCCTTCATTTATACAGGGCTCCTGCAGTAAATAAATACAGGGCTTCCTTCATTTATACAGGGCTCCCCAGTAAATACTGGGGAATGACCTAAGGTTCGTGGGAAGATGGACACTTAAGAAACATCTTACAATGCAAAGCACATGGTGGTTTATCACAGAGATGTCACCTAAGAAGCCACACGACCCTAAACAAAATTAAGCTGACACAGAAGAGGCCATGCAGCCGGCCAGAAAGATCTGGCATAGCCTTCCATTCCTCTCCTGATCCCCAGCTCAGCTCTTACTGGAAGAAGTCTAAAGCCTGTTCACGGCATACTTAAAAACAGGGACATGATGATAATTAATTGCAATTCATTTATTAGTTAAAATCCCTGCACAGGATTTTTATTTTGGTGGGGTTTTAATTTGTTTTCTTTTTCTTTTTGCAAATCGGAAGTAAAAATCCTTTGGACACTAAAGACAAAGCTATTGCCACTACAACGTGGAAATGTCAGCTTTTAAATGACAGTGTATTTACCCAAGGAGGTAATCATACTGAACCTAATATAATTTATAGTTTAAAAAAAGCAAAAAGCTAACCTAGGAGCAGTGTAAGGTGAAATCCATAATACACGGATTCACCCAGATTTTAGAAAAACAGTGAAATCAGATTTGGGCTAAACTGTCCTAAAAACTCTCAAAACAATTCTTCCTTTCATGTGTTCGAGAACCAGAACTAGATTTTAGGAGTCTCCAGGCACTGTAAAATGCTTCTCTACTTTTATCTGCTGGCTTGCTTGCTACTCTATTGCTAAATGTAAAGCAGGGGAGATGAAGAGTAGAAATCTGGGCTCAACTTCCACTGCGTTGCCAAGTTTTCTGAGAATGCAATGGTGGTTTTCAAAATCAAGAACAAGGGAAAGACCCTTGACCTGGACGTACTTCCTGTATTTCCACTGATGTTACAGGGCCTCCAGCTCTGGTCTGGATTTTGGCCAGTATCAGAAAGGGGAAATGCCTAATTTTTATAAACTTGTAGAAAGATGTGCAGTAAACTAAATCAAAATGCAGGTACAGTCAGTCCTCATTCTTTGTGGATTCCATATTTGTAAATTCCACCACTTGCTGAAATTTCTTTGTAACACCAAAATCAATCCTCGTGGCCCTTTTGTGGTCATCGGTGGACATGGGCAGAGGGGAGAAAATTTGAGTCCCGACTCACAGGACGCCAGGGTGGGTCAACCAAGGTGACACGTTGCCTTCTTGTTTTGGCCCTCATACTATAAATGAGGTTCTTTTTGAAATCGATTTAGTGCCAGTGTTTTCTGCTGGTGACTGTGTTGTTCAAATGGCTCCCAAGCTCCGTACTGAAATGCTGGCTAGTGTTCTTGACTACAAAAAAGATGGAATGTGTCTTCTGGCAAAAATACATGTGCTAGGGAAGCTTTGTTGAGGCATGAACTGTAGTGCTCTACTGGCCATGAGTCCAATGGCAATGCATCAATAATACATATTAAACAGAAACACAAATAAATAAGGTTATGTCCTGTTGGGTTGATGAAAAAGGTGTGACCAGAGGCTCGCAGGCACCTAACCCTGTTTTTCCCTAGGAGCAATGGCCAGAATTTGCTAATTTGGTGTTCAAGGTGACTTTATATGCCTGAGAATTCCAGCGAGTAAACGGCAGAAGCATCTATTTTGCATGACACATCACGCTAAACAGTTCACAAACGTGTTCGCAATTTAGGCATACTTAAAAAACTGTACCAGGCCTGACAATAGAGTAGTTCTTACAGAGTCAATATCTGGAGAAAACGAGTATCACAATTTCAATAAACAGCAGCCATTCCAAGGCCAATACAAGCTTTCCTGTCAAACAAACAATTCTTGCCAAGTCAACCGAACAGACTTTGTGAGATTTAGTAGTTTTGGAAACTACCCGAGCCATTTCCTGTGGACTGTCTACAAAGCCCTCTGACCCTTCATGCCACATGGCTGCTAAAGTGAACACAGCCCACTGCCTCTATCCCAAACCCTGAGCGATGCTTGGCCGAAACCCAGACCAGAGCCAGAGGCCCGGTAACATCAGTAGAAACACAGGAAATACGTCCAGGTCAAGGGTCTTTCCCTCGTGATTTTGAAAACCAACATTGCATTCGCCAAAAATTTGGCAACACTGAAGAAGTTGAGCCCAGATTCTTCATCTTCTCTGCTTTACATTGAACAACAGAACAAACAGCAAGCCAGGAGGTCAGAGTAGAGAAACATTTTCTGGTGCCTAGAGAATCCCAAATTCTAGTTCTCTGACATACGAAAAATTAAGAACCATTTTGAGAGTTTTTAGCACAACTTAACCCAAATCCGAATCCATTGTTTCCTCTAAATTCTGGGTGAATTCAAGTATTATTCCTATAGCCTGCTTTGGGCTTATCTTCCCCTGCCCCTAAGGTAGCCTACTTTTTTCACTGTAAATTATATTGAATTCGGTATTATTTCTTTTTTCCTAAATTCAGTGAAAAGTACCATCAGTGTGACAGCAAACTGCTTAGCTGGGAACTCTGATCTACTTTCAAAGGATCCAGGCAGATAAATATTCTAGAATATCAAACGAGACTGCCAAAATGGAGCCATTTCGAACCCCAAACTGTGTATTTATAGAAAACTGACACAGCTTCATAAGCTGTTTTCTTCGAAAGTCTCATTTTCCTATGAAAGCAAGAATTTGAAATCTATTACCAGAACTACTTGTTCAACTGAGTCGAAAATTCTTACATTCCCAAATATAATGAAGAACATCATCAAGAATTATAAGTAGAATTTAGTCAGTAAATGACAGCTTTTAGAGAATGACATTTTCGTCTATTAAGACAATTACTGTTGAACATGAATATGAATGTATAACTTAAGTAGATGGATATTTCTGCAGGCATTCAGATTCCTGGGATAATTTTAAAGCTGCGGTTTTCAAGCTTTTTCACCCCAGGACAATTATTGAAAAAGTCTGGAAAACATTCCAGCTCCACATGTCTCTTTTATAAGGCAAAGCTATGGCAGGATTTCCAAAGAGATAAAATATTCCTTTATTTTTTTAATTGACTACATTGTTACACGGATTATCTTGTAAAACTGTTCGATTTTAGAGTCGGGAACAAACTCAGTGCCTCGACTGGAGGCACAAATGGAAACCATGGCAGGTGCTCTGTCCCAGTGCCTGGACATTCAAGACCATGGCCGAGGGGCCATTAGGCAGCGACTTCACCTGCCCTGGTTTCTGCTGAACTTTTGGGAACAAAAGGAGAGTTCTTTGTGCAGGGTGGAGGGCTGTCAGCCGGAAAAACTACCTAAAAATAAAGAACCGAAGAGGATGCGGAACTAAAAGATGAAAACAGATCTGGACTGGAATCCAACTGTGTCAAACGCTTGCTTTCCCCCTGCTGACTTTCAATTTTGAAGCAATACTTTTTGCTTAAGCCAAGGTGAATTGGGTTGCTAATACTGTAACTGAATGAGCCCTGAATCATACACCATCATTGTGAAACTTCTCTTTCTTCTTCAAATAAAAACACCCGCTCGCTGACATTTTAAAGCAGGCAAATAAATTTGGGGGAGTAGGGAGGTTAGGAGAGAACAATAAAGTCCAGAATACACTAGCCATGTTCTGCCAGCCCAACAGTTTAAAAAATCTCCTCAAATAGTCTTTAAAAATTAAACAAATAATACATGGCAGTTGTATAAAACTATAAACATAGAAGAAAATACATCACTTATTATCCCACTAACATAAGACAACCTCTGTTGATGCTTTAATATATACACTTCCAAAATCTGGGGGGAGATCTATTTCTATTTATTTATTTGTTTGCTTGTTTGTTTATTTATTTATTTTAGAGAGAAAGAGAGCTTGAGTATGAGAGAGGGGCTGAGGGAGAGAAAGGGAGAATCTTAAGCAGGCTGCATGCTCAGTGCAGAGCTCAATATGGGACTTGATCCCACGACCCTGGGATCGTGACCTGAACCAAAATCAAGAGTCAATGTTCAACTGACTGAGCCACCCTGGCACCCCAAGAAAAATCCACTTTTTATATAAACTTTTTATTTCAGAAGTTTTAGATTTCCAGAAAAATTGCAAAAATGGTACAGCACATTCCTGTGTATCTCACAATTTCCCCCTAATATTATTCCCTGCAACTAGTCCAGAAGTTTCCCTCATCACCATCCCACTCCTTATCATCAGCCAAAGATGTTTCTTATGGGAGTTAAAAGTTACTGCACGTCCGTCCTAAACAACAGATTTGCCCTCTTTTCCCTAAAAAGGGTATATGTATGTGTGAGTCTATGTGTATCATGTGATCAATACATACGTAAACAAATATAACATAAGAATAATAGATAATTCTCATATCAGTACATATCCATCTGTGTACTACTGTGCCGTATTCAAGTTCCATAATTTATTCAACTAATCTCTAATAGCTTATTTCTACTTCTTTGTTCTGTTTTTTATCACAAATGAGGCAATAAATTGATTTGCTGGACAAATTTCTAGACTTGAAATTTCAGGGTTAAGAGAAGTATGTGCGTTTACATATAAAGAACTGATACAACTCAACACCAAAAACCCCAAACAATCCAATTAAAAAATGGGCAGAGGACCTGAACAGACATTTCTCCAAAGAAGATGTACAGATGGCCAGCAGGCACATGAAAATATGTTCAACATCACTCATCATCAGGGAAATGCAAATCAAAACCACAATGAGATACCACCTCACACCTGTCAGAATAAGTGGCATCAAAAAGACAAGAAATAACTAGTGTTGGGGAGGGTGTGCAGAAAAGAGAACGGTCGTGCACTGTTGGTGGGAATGCAGACTGGTGCAGCCACTGTGGAAAAGAGTATGGAGGCTCCTCAAAAAATTAAAAATAGAAATACCAAATGACCCAATAATTTATCCCCCCCAAGCCCAAAAATACTAATTTGAAAAGATTTATGCACTCCACGTTTATTGCAATATTATTTGTAATAGCCAAGATATGGAAGTGACCTAAATGTCCATCGATAAATGAATGGATAAAGAAGATGTAACTGACATATATATTATATATATCTATATATGCCACATCTTTTTTAAGTTTATTTATTTATTCTAGGAGACAGAGAGTGCAAGCAGGGGAGGCACAGAGAGAGAGGGAGAAAATCCCAAGCAGGCTGTGCTGTCAGCTTGAACTCAAAAACTGTGAGATCATGACCTGAGCCGAAACTAAGAGTCAAATGCTTAACCGACAGAGCCACCCAGGAGCCCCAAACATATATATATATGAAACTAATGTAACACTGTGTCAGCTATATGACATATATATAATATATTTAGCATACTATATTTAGTATACTATTATATATAGTATACTTATATATATATTTATATATACTATATATTTTATATCTATATAAAAGCAGCCATAAAAGGATAAGATCTTGCCATTTGCAACAACATGGATTGACCTAGTAGGTATTATGATAAGTAAAATAAGACCAAGAAAGATAAATATCATATGGTTTCACTCCTGGGTGGAATCTAAAAAGCAAACAAATGAACCAACAAAATGCAGAATCAGACCTATAAACCCAGAAAACAAACTGACGGTTGCCATAGGGAAGGGAGGGAGGGGAGGGGTAAAACGGGTGCAGGGGACTGCGAGGCACAGGCTTCCAGTGATGGGATGAATAAGCCACAGGAATAAAAGGTACAGTGCAGGGAATAGAGTCAATGGTATTGGAACAGCACTGTAAGGTAAAAGATGGGAACTATACTTGCGCTGAGCACAGCATAAAAGATGGTGAAACCTTATTGTACACCTGAAACTAATGAGCCGTTGTGTGCTAGCTATACCAAGTAAAAAAAAAAAAAAAAAAAAATTATAGAGCATGTGTATTTAAAACCCTGAGCGATACAGCCAAACTGTCCTCCATAAAGACTGTACAAACGTCTGATCTCACTGCTAGCACACAAGAATGTTTACTACCCTACACTCTGTGCTCCGTGGGTATTATCAACCTTTAACATCTTTACCATGTGATCGTTTTTTTTTTTTTTTAAGCCATTTTGTTGATTTCATCTGCAGGTCCCTGCCTGCCTCTCCAACTTCATATCTTAACATTCTTTCCAGCTCCGATTCTGCATCAAGCATACCCCCCACAGGACCTTTGCAGAAGTTCCTTCCTCTGCCTGGAATGCACTTTCCCCAGTTCTTGGCCCAGCAGGCCCCTCCTTGTCTTAAAGATCTTTATGTGAATGTCATCTCTCCCGGGAAGCCTTCTCCGATCAACAAGCCTAAGGAAACTCCAAACCACTCTTGTGTTTTAAAATGTAGGTTTTAGGGGGCGCCTGGGTGGCTCAGTCGGTTAAGCGTCCGACTTCGGCTCAGGTCATGATCTCACGGTTCGTGGGTTCGAGCCCCGCGTCGGGCTCTGTGCTGACAGCTCGGAGCCTGGAGCCTGTTTCAGATTCTGTGTCTCCTTCTCTCTGTGACCCTCCCCCGTTCATGCTCTGTCTCTCTCTGTCTCAAAAATAAATAAACGTTAAAAAAAAAAAATTTTAAATGTAGGTTTTAGGGGTGTCTGGGTGGCTCAGTCTGTTGAGCGTCCGACTTCCGCTCAGGTCATGATCTCACAGTCTGTACGGACAGCTCAGAGCCTGGAGCCTGCTTCCAATCCTGTGTCTCCCTCTCTCTCTGCCCCTCCCCCACTCTCACTTTATCTCACTCTGTCTCTCAAAAATTAAAAAAAAAATGTTTTTTAATGTAGGTTTTAATTTTATTTAGCAAAGTGAGGCCAAAAGACCAGGGGATGGTTGGCACTGAAAAGGCAGATTGCTACTGAGGGTTTCCAAGAGAAGGAGGCACATGGTACCATTCGGGGGCCGCGTGAGGAAAGCACCCGGAACAGCTGGGAGGCAGAAAGAGTGGGGAAATAGGGACAAGAGCCTTTATTGTAGTTTCCAGGAAGAAACTGGCAAGGCAGGGCAAGGGGGTTTATGATTGGCTAGTCTGTTTTCAAGCACATTTTTTAAGTGTATTTATTTTGAGAGAGAGTGCATGCACAAGCAGGGCAGGGGTGGGGAGAGAGGGAGAGAGAGAGAGAGAGAATATCTCAAGCAGGCTCCTCACTATCAGCACAGAGCCTGATGTGGGTCTTGAACTCAAGAACCGCAAGATCACGACCTGAGCTGAAGTTGGATACAACCGACTGAGCCACCCAGGTGCCCTACGATTAGCTAGTTTTAATCATTTCAGTCTGAATAATTTCTAGGGTACAAGGGTTGCCCTAAATTGTCTGGTACCTGGCCCTGGGGGGTTAAGCATGGGAGGAACAGCATTCCTGAGTGTAAGAGCCCAATGGAGGAGGTGGTTAGGTTGTGGCCTCTAGACTGGTTGGTCTGCATGTGCGATCACAGGTGAGTCATTTACTCTCTCTAGAAAGTGGCTAACCTGGAAGCGGCAGTCTCTCGAAGGCTATCAAGTCCCCAAGATGTCAAAACATCAGAAACACATGGTTAATATACTGTCATATTATCCCACAACACTTTATCAACTTGCTACTTCTTTGCTAATGTATTCATGTACTGTTTGCTCTCTGTTAACTCCACCAGAATGTAAGCTCCTTTTG